>NC_138165.1:8225208-8825208 GCF_964165515.1 Mesoplodon bidens | reverse complement strand
ATGTTATATGCATAATTAAAATTTTTTAAGTAACTACATATCAAAAAAGAATATATATATATATATATATATATATATATAAATAGGTATAATTACATTCATATCATGTAACATTGTGTAAAAAAAAAAAAGTCTCAGACTTTTAATAGAGATGCTCATCAAAAGATGCCCAGAAAATAATGTTTAAGGGGATAAGTAAATTGTAAGAATAAGAACTGTATTATTCCATTGTTTTGTTTTATTTTTTTTTAAACTGCATATGAAATAAATACATAGCACACTGTTAGCAGAGGTTGTCCTATTGTGTCTTATCTGCTTGAATATTTCTCTTCCGTATATCTCATCATATTATTCAGGCCTTTCTTTTCTCCAAAACAGGCCAAGCAGCTCAAACACATTATCTGGCTACAGCAAAAGTATACCTTTCAATTTTAGTTTCAATATTTTTTATCTTCCTATAGGAAAACAAAGTCAACTTCAAATACATTGAAGAAATTGAGGTCACATACCTCTCATTCGATCAGTCTTCTGTTTCTCAAACTGTCCATTGATTTTAAATATTTAAAACCTCAAGTACTCACTTCAAAAGATCAAACTAACATAAAGGCAGTCATTTCAGGCCCAGGGCCAACCAATTTGGGAGGGACCATAACATAGGTCAGAAAAAGGGCAGAACACTTCAATGCACCAATAGTCACAAGGACTCATAACATTTAAAGCCAATTATGTAGCTTGCCTTTCTCACCACAACATTTCTGAACAGAGGAAATTAAAGCATAAGTAACTTCTAGAAAAGGGGGGAAAGCATTAAAAATAAGACCATATGACTTTTAGGTATGACATTATGTGAAAAAGGGAATGGCATTTGCATTGGTACCCATGATGCTTAAATACTAGCCGACTTTAATTTTTCTAAGTCAAACTTTCCTCAACCTTTCAATAGAAATAATACTGCCAGCTTCATAGGATTATGGTAAACCATAAATGAGCTAATGACTCTACAGTACTTAGCAAGTACAAGAAAAGAGCAAGCTTTCAAATCGTAGGTAATGGTGGCAGTTCTGGGAATGATGATATTAAAGGAAGCTTGTAATCCTAGTGCTGTTTATTTCGGTCATGCTGCTGAGAATTAATAGAGGTAGGAGTGGAGATTATAGGTACAGCAGCAGAAACAGCCATAGTGGGAGTAGCTTTAGTAATAATCATATACTGATTATGTTCCCATTCCTGAAAACCGATGAAGGACCTAATCCCATAATGATCTATACCAAGAATCAGCAAGTTATAACCTGCCTCCTGGTTTAGTACGTCCTGGGAGCTAAGAATATTTCTTACATATCTTAATGGTTGCATTTTAAATGACTATTTAAGCAACTACATAATATCCTTAACTTTGCCTCTTGACCTACAAAGTCAAAAATATTTACCAGCTGGCTCTTAAGAGGAAAAGTTTACTGATCTCCACCCTATATTGTTGATTACTGTAAAACTCCCAGGACGTCCCTTATCCTTTGTCCAAATGTTCCTCATATCCCCTAATCTGACCCACTTTAACAACCACCTTCAAATACCCATAACTTAGCAAAGTCCCCTAAATTCTCAAAATCTGTTTCCCCACCTTCTTAAGTCATAGATTCCTCCCTTTTCTCTTCCACACAGCTGCTAACTTTAAGCCTAGAAAGGGAAATGCTATCCTCCCTGCTCTTCATGACCATTCCAGGCTATCCTCCTTCTCTCTGAAAATTTCAAGTTTCTTTGAAGTTCATACTAAATAATTAAGTATATTAATTAAGATGGTCTTAATTATGATTCACTAACAACCAACTCAGTATCTTACTGGCTTAAATCAACAAAGGTTTATTTCTCATTCATTGAATTTCTCATTCATTCATTTCTCATTCACCAAATGCATCCATCTCTGGTTACTGGAAAACTTTATGTCACTGTCATTTAGAGGCCAGGTGGGTAGAACCTATATCTGGTCACACATGGTGACAGAGTTAAGGAGACATGAAGACTCATTTACTAGCTCTTGAAGATTGCCTTCCAGAGGTGACATTTCATGTTCACATTAGTGGACCAAAATGACTCATATGAACAGGGGTAACTTCTTGAGGGTACTTCTACCAAGCAACTTGAAAGAGGGAACAGAAACTGTTTCTGAGCTTCACGAGAACTCTCATACTCCACCATCCGCTCTCTATCCTTATGGCACTCAGCTGCAGATCTCAAGGTAATTGCCTAATTCCCTGAAGTTTTAGCACATGGTCCATCTCTGCCTTGTCCTCATTTTTCCCAGTACTTAGCTTTCTAATATCTACTACTCAGTTAGCTGACTTTGTTATCATTCCACCTCTATTATTTATCCCTATGGTTATAGCCTATACTGTGAAATTACTATAACTCCAATCCCTCTTTAACCACAAGCATGTCATACTCCCATTAACACTTCCAATCTTTCCATCTCAGCCCTTCTTGTCTCCCAACCCTAACATTCTCCCAACTACTGGAACCTCCAATCCACTGACCCTACCAAATTTTCACTGTTGATCACTCAGCCCCTATGTGTTCATTTCTTTCTCTTTTGTTCTTATATTTCATAGTCCATCATTATAATCATTCCCTTGCATACTCTGTCAGCTCTTTTGTCCCTTTCCCCCTCCTTCCTACACTCATTTAGGAAAATGCAACCCCGGTTCAATCCTGATCTCTACCTACTCCACACCTGGATCCAAATAGCTAAGTGGCCTTAGAAAAACACAAAACCTTGCTGACTAATCTCACTTTAAATTCATGATCACAAATTTTAAGTGGATCTTTAGAACTTAAATACAGAGATACAAGACTATTCCCCTAGTCAATTTACTCTGCCATCTCTCCTAGGTCCTTGCTACTCAATGTATGAGTAGCAGAATAGGCAATGCCTGGGAACTTGATGTTATAAATGCAGAATCACAAGATGCGCCCATACTCAAAATGTCAGAATTTGCATTCTAACAAGAGGAATCAGGTGGTTCATATGTACATTAAAATCTAAAAATCTCTACCCTAGATAACTGCTTCACATCTGTCTTCTTTGAGGATTCCTATTTACCTGCCTAACTTCTAACATTAGAAAGCCATAGGGCTCACTCTTCAGACAAGTCCTACATCTTTACTCAACACCTTATTTTAGATTATCCAGTCTCATCCCTTTAAATACTTTGTAAAATCACAGTGGTCAAACATATACCACCAGTCACATCCTCTTCCTTATGCCTCAGATGTTTGCATTCAGTTGTCCTTTACTGTATATCCCTACTGGGATGTCTAATAGGAACCTTAAACTAAACACATTAAAAACAAGATTCTTGATTTTCTGTCTACCCCTCCCCATCTACCAATCTGTTCCTCCAAGAGTATTCTTTATCAGTAAATGAAGCTTCGTTCTTCAAGTGGGTCAGACCAAAATACTGGCAGGATCCTGACTTCTCTCTTTTGTTCTTTATATCCAATCCATCAGAAAATCCTGTTGGCTGTATTTTCAACTACATCCAGAATCTGACCATGTCTCACTTCCTCCATTGCTACCCTAGTTAAAATTATCCTTATCCTTTACATGAATTATATTGAAAGCCTCCTAACTGGTCTTCTTTCTTCTACCTTGGCCTCTTCTACAGCTGATTTATTCACTCTGTAGTTAGTTAATCCTTTTGAAACCAGTCAGGTAATGTCACTCCTCTACTCAGAATTTTCTAAGGGTGTCCCATTGTCACTCAGAGGAGAATACAATGTTTTCATGGTCTACAAGGTCCTACATATTCCAGCTTCAGCTTTACTTTTTGCCTTTTTCCTAATTTTTACCTTGTTCAGTTCTTTCTAGTCATGTTGACCTATTTGTACACCTTGAACATGCCAAGGCCACTCTCAACCCAAGGACCTTTTTACTTGTTCTTCTCTCTGCTTAGAATGTTCTTCCCCCAGATAGGTGTAAATCTGACTCCTCATTTCCTTCAAGTCTCCTAATAAAGGCTTTCCCTCACCACAAAAGTCATAGCATCCCGACCCCATCACTCTCTATTACTTTATTTCTTATACCCAACATTTACTTCTCATAATATTTTACTTATTACTACCTGAGATAATTTGTGGTGCACGTGTATTTTTGTGCTTTGCACATTGTGGGCACTCAACATATATGGTTTTATAAAATAATGAACAAATAAATTATTGGGCCTAATCAAGAGGCTCCTGAGGGAAATTTCAATATTTTTTAATAAAATGGTATATGGCTTTGTTTCTGACTTTAAATGTAATAAATTACTAATTTATAAATATTAGAAACTACAGAGGGAATATATATTTAGGAACGTGATACTAAGTCTTTTGCTTGAAGAAAGTGATTAACAGCATTTTGATATGTGTTATTCTCCTCTATTTTATTATAAATATATGTGTATATATATATATATATATATATATACACACACAAAATAGAGACTTTTATATGTACAATATTCTATCCTGCTTTTCTATCTCCCATTATATCATAAGAATCTTACAAAAATTATTTAACATCCATATAATAATTCTGACTTATAAGCACTATAATTTATTTCACCATTCTCTTACTGTTAGACATTCAAGATAGCTATTCCTAAATTTTCACTATTTTTAAAATGTCTAAACAAACTCCTTGTACCTAACACTCTAGTTATTTATTTAAGACAAATTACAGTAGATTGAATTACTGAGTCAAAGGGAACATTTGAAAGATTTTTGATGTATATGATAAAATTAACCTTTATAAAATTTGTGGTAATTAACATTCCTTTAAGAAGAATCTGATAATTTGGATTTCATTACATCTTTGATGGTCCAAACTTCTTCATTTATTTTTTTTAAATTGCAAATAATATAGATAAAAATGCTATCTCATTATTGTTTTACTGAGAATATTTTTATTAATAATGAGGTTGATCAGTTGTCCACATGTTTTGAGACCAATTCTTAAGTCCATGCTTTGCCCAGAATTGCTGACTCTTGGGCAAAACATCTGTCCTGGAAACATGAATTCTGCTTCTAAAGTAAGAGAAGTCACTTTAACTTTATTCATTAGAACTGGTATCTAGCCAAGCAACCCTTCATCATTCTTTTTCTAACGTTGACCTGACCCAATGCTGTCTTGCAATTGATCCAGTCAACACCTAATTAAGGAGGTGAGTATTGATGGTAAATAGCTACACTTTAATTTATAATGACTTTATTTCAAGAATTGTTTACCTGTGGGAAAATGAGATTCCTTCTCAGTGAATTCAAACAGTGTCTATCAGAATCTCCAAATCAACCCAAATGGATTCGCCACAAGTATTTTATGTCTCAGATTTCCCCAAGGCAACAGACCAAAAGTACAATTTATGCATAGACATGATAACCTGTTACTTGTTTCAATGTGATTTGCAGGCTACTGTTAAATCTTTCCTAACTAAAATAATTTATTTAACTTACCTTCTACAAAATGACTTAAATTTTACCATTATAGAGACCCCTTGGCTAATGAATTTCAATGCTGTCAGGTGTAAATTTATGGTACCAAGAACCAGCATTAACACATGAGGTTCTTTTAATTCACTATCAGCCTAGGCCTTTTTGATCCATCTCTGAAGAAAATGTATAACTGAAGAAATTGTAGGTTGTAAGGGAGGATACTTCAGAATACAAAGCAATATTCTAGAGAAAGTAAGTTTTATTGAGATTCCAAAGTTAGGGATGAAAAGTTGGAAGTATATTCTGAGACTAATAATGTATTGGGAAATAATTAGTAGTGTCTGCCTAAAGAGCCATAATAAAACATATTCCAGAACTAGACACAGATATAGTAGGAAATACTACAGCCATAAATGAAAACTTCCAAAATCCGTAGAGAAATAGGAAGTAACATTACAGATGCTCTATATTTGACTACAGTAGGGCAGTGGTTCTCAAATTCCAGATTGCATTAGAATTTCCTGGATGGTTTGTTAAAACAAGTTTCTGATGCAGAAGGTCTGAGTAGGGCTTGAATATCTTTATTTTTTAACAAATTCCCAGGTGATGCTGTTGTTGCTAGGAAGGGACCACACTTTGAGAACCATTGGCCTAAGGTGTTAGGTGCCATCACCTTCACATTGGACTGAAGAAACCTAGGAAAGGAACATGGAATTTCATGTCTATTATCTTTAATATCTTTAATCTTTGGAAGATTATACACATTTAAACTGTTCTTAGACCTGTACCTGTAAAGCCTCATATAATACTGCTATAGTACAAGAAGTTCTTAGAGAAACTCTTTCCTCAACTTCTTAAACTAGAGTTGTCAGATTCAGCAAAATAAAAGAAAATCATATATAGATACATATATATATGTATAAGATACATATGTGTATACATATACACATACCCGCTTATGTATACATATATGTATATGTATATATATATACAAGACATCCATTTAAATTTGAATTTTATATAAATAATATTTTAATTATAAGTATGCAATATGTATCTGAAATTCAAATTTAACTAGGCATTCTGTGTATTATCTGGCAAACTTATCTCTGAAAAGCCAATGTGGGAAAGCTTCTAGAAAAGCAAAATGCAATAATTCCATCTCTTAAACCAGAGATATAGAAGAATTTTAAAAGATGATTTCAGAAACACCATAGTACTGATTATGAGTACTTTGAATTAATGATCCATCTCTCAAATAGATGGTGCCTGGTTCTGTTTAGCAGGCTGTAGAAGTAATAAGGCAATAAGGGATAGAGACCTAGAACTGAGTAGAAAGAAACCAAAAAATGAGCTGGGTGGGACTAAATGTGTGCCATACCTCTCCAATCTATCACTTTGACCTTGTTCTGTAGTAGTCTTAAACACTCCTAACAAGACAAGGAGGGAAAGCTGAAAGCAGTATGAGGCTATGTGAGGCTATGTCAATCCATATCCAATAAGGAAAATTCCAGGTACTTTTAAAAACTGAACTTAATGCAATAATTTTGTTACAAGGAGATGGAAGATCTGGAGGAATAAAAGAAGAAGGCAAATGTAGCAGGAGGCTGCTAACTCCAAGAGAGCTGAAGAAACAGAGGTCTGCTACCACCCTGAACCCATGATCTCTGTCCCATTGAAACTGCCACGGTTGGATGTGAGTTACCTTATCTGGAACCAATGCACACAGCCCGCTAGTAACCATTGCTAACATCTCCATTTTTTCTGCCGATGGCACCACTGCCAGGTTATAAAACACTGCCAGAAACTAGAAGAAAATGCCTCTCCCTTCCTCTTAATTTCCAGCCTCACTCCAATATCTGTCATGGGCTGAACTTGACAGGAAGTCAGCTGGCAAGGGAATCTGGAGACACACAGTCTAGCCTTCCAACCTCGTCGGCAAGAGAAGAGTGCAGAAGGGTTAGCACGAAGCTGAGAGAGTGGTGTCTAGCCACCACTTGGCACAGTTCACTCCTAGCAACGCGTTTTCATGCCCACTGATCTTTCTCTATTTCACTTTCCACACAGCAACCTTCACAGTACCGGGTTTCAACACAACAAAAAGCAGTTAACTTTCATAAATTTGAGTACACACTGATTCATTTCCCCACTCAGTCAAATAAGTGCCTGGATAATATTAATTCCCTTTCTAATCTAGTTACAAGCTCACTTAGCTATACCATTACTTAAAGAGGCAATTGCAACACTTCTTACATTTGATATTTATAACTTCCTTAATCAATGACCTATGTCATGTTCTCTTTGCCCCAGCCAATACCTCCGCAGGTTGATATTCTTTACCCACTGTTTGACCTAAACATTTATTCAGGAAGGTTCTGTTTACTTATTGGCCCTGCTTTTACTGGATTTCTATAATCTTCCATTAATGTTTACTACTGTATATGGAAGTACTAAGAACCACCCCAGATAATGCCCTGGATTTCGTAGTTCCTCCTGCCTCTATTAGCAAAATTTTATTTCTACCTCATAATCAGAACAAGCCACAGCCTGTATAGTCATCCTATTCTCTTGGTTAGATGAGGAGGTCAAAATAACCAAGCAGCAGTCTCAACTTTGACTTTATTGAAAATAATACAGTGATTCTTTTTTCTTCTTCTTCTTTTTTTAATCTTCTAGGAAGATTTTTGTTTGTTTGTTTTTGTTTTTTTAACATCTTTATTGGAGTATAATTGCTTTACAATGGCATGTTAGTTTCTACTTTATAACAAATGAATCAGTTATACATAAACATATGTCCCCATATCTCTTACCTCTTGCATATCCCTCCCTCCCACCCTCCCTATCCCACCCCTCTAGGTGGTCACAAAGCACCAGGATGATATCCCTGTGCTATGGGCTGCTTCCCACTAGATATCTATTTTATGTTTGGTAGTGTATATATGTCCATGCCACTCTCTCACTTTGTCCCAGCTTATGCTTCCCCCACCCCATATCCTCAAGTCCATGCTCTAGTAGGTCTGCATATTTATTCCCATCTTGCATCTAGGTTCTTCATGACCAATTTGTTTTGTTTGTTTGTTTTTAGATTCCATATATATGTGTTAGCATACAGTATTTCTTTTTCTCTTTCTGACTTACTTCACCCTTTATGACAGTCCCTACTTCCATCCACCTCACAACAAATAACACAATTTCATTTCTTTTTATTGCTGAGTAATATTCCATTGTATATATGTGCCACATCTTCTTTATCCATTCATCTGTTGATGGACACTTAGGTTGTTTCCATGTCCTGACTATTGTAAATAAAGCTGCAATGAACATTTTGGTACATGACTCTTTTTGAATTATGGTTTTCTCAGGGTATATGCCCAGTAGTGGGATTGTTGGGTCATATGGTAGTTCTATTTTTAGTTTTTTAAGGAACGTTCATGATTTTCTCCATAGTGGTTGTATAAATTTACATTCCCACCAACAGTGCAAGAGTGTTCCCTTTTCTCCACATCCTCTCCAGCAATTATTTTTTGTAGATTTTTTAATGATGGCCATTCTGACGGGTGTGAGATGATATCTCATTGTAGTTTTGATGTGCATTTCTGTAATGATTAATGATGTTGAGCATTCTTTCATGTGTCTATTGACAATTTGTATATCTTCTTTGGAGAAATGTTTATTTAGGTCTTCTACCCATTTTTGGATTGGGTTGTTTGTTTTTTTTTAACATTTAGCTGCATGAGCTGCTTGTAAATTTTGGAGGTTAATGCTTTGTCAGTTGCTTCATTTGCAAATATTTTCACCCATTCTGAGGGTTGTATTTTCGTCTTGTTTATGGTTTCCTTTGCTGTGCAAAAGCTTTTAAGTTTCATTAGATCCCATTTGTTTATTTTTGTTTTTATTTCCATTTCTCTAGGAGGTGGGTCCAAAAGGATCTTGCTGTGGTTTATGTAATACAGTGTTCTGTGTATGTTTTCCTCTAATAGTTTGATGGTGTCTGACCATCTATTTAGGTCTTTAATCCATTTTGAGCTTATTTTTGGGTATGGTGTTAGG
Source organism: Mesoplodon bidens (assembly GCF_964165515.1). NCBI lineage: Eukaryota > Metazoa > Chordata > Mammalia > Artiodactyla > Ziphiidae > Mesoplodon > Mesoplodon bidens. Next base: position 8,815,692 of record NC_138165.1, on the reverse strand, counting down.
GAGTGTTCTAATCTCATACTTTTACATGTACCTGTCCAGTTTCCCCAGCACCACTTATTGAAGAGGCTGTCTTTTCTCCACTGTATATTCTTGCCTCCTTTATCAAAGATAAGGTGACCATATGTGCATGGGTTTACCTCTGGGCATTCTATCCTGTTCCATTGATCTATATTTCTGTTTTTGTGCCAGTACAATACTTTCTACTGTAGCTCTGTAGTATAGTCTGAAGTCAGGGAGCCTGATTCCTCCAGCTCCATTTTCCATTCTCAAGATTGCTTTGGCTATTCGGGGTCTTTTGTTTTCCCATACAAATTGTGAAATTTTTTGCTCTAGTTCTGTGAAAAATGCCAGTGGTAGTTTTATAGGGACTGATTGTTTTGGGTAGTAGATTCATTTTCACAATATTGATTCTTCCAATCCAAGAACATGGTATATCTCTCCATCTATTTGTATCATCTTTAATTTCTTTCATCAGTGTCTTATAATTTTCTATATACAGGTCTTTTGTCTCCTTAGGTGGATTTATTCCTAGATATTTATTCTTTTTTTTACAATGGTAAATGGGACAGTTTTCTTAATTTCACTTTCAGATTTTTCATCATTAACCTATTGGAATGCAAGAGATTTCTGTGCATTAATTTTGTATCCTGCTACTTTACCAACTTCATTGATTAGCTCTAGTAGTTTTCTGGTAGCATCTTCAGGATTCTCTATGTATAGTATCATGTCATCTGCAAACAGTGACAGCTTTGCTTCTTCTTTTCCAATTTGGATTCCTTTTAATTTTTTTTCTTCTCTGATTGCTATTGTTAAAACTTCCAAAACTATGTTGAGTAATAGTGGTGAGAGTGGGCAAAATTTTCATGTTCCTGATATTAGTGGAAATGGTTTCACTTTTTCACCATTGAGGATGACGTGGTCTGTGGGTTTGTCATATATGGTGTTTATTATGTTGAGGATATTTCCCTCTATGCCTACTTTCTGGGGGGGTATTGTCATAAATTGGTGTTGAATTTTATCGAAAGCTTTCTCTGCATCTATTGAGATGATCATATGGTTTTTCTCCTTCAACTTGTTAATATGGTGTATCACATTGATTGACTTGTGTATATTGAAGAATCCTTGCATTCGTGGGATAAACCCCACTTGATCATAGTATGATCCTTTCAATGTTCTATTGCATTCAGTTTGCTAGTATTTTGTTGAGGATTTTTGCACCTATGTTCATCAGTGATATTGGCCTGTAGTTTTCTTTCTTTGTGACATCTTTGTCTGGTTTGGGTATCAGAGTGATGGTAGCCTCGTAGAATGAGTTTGGGAGTGTTCCTCCCTCTGCTATATTTTGGAAGAGTTTGAGAAGGATAGGTGTTATCTCTTCTCTAAATGTTTGATAGAATTCACCTTGAAGCCAACTGGTCCTGGGCTTTTGTTTGTTGGAATATTTTTAATCACAGTTTCTATTTCGGTGCTTGTGATTCATCTGTTCATATTTTCTATTTCTTCCTGGTTCAGTCTTGGAAAGTCATGCATTTCTAAGAATTTGTCCATTTCTTCCAGGTTGTCCATTTTATTGGCATAGAGTTGCTTGTAGTAATCTCTCATGATCCTTTGTATTTCTGCAGTTTCAGTTGTTACTTCTCCTTTTACGTTTCTAATTCTATTAATTTGAATCTTCTCCCTGTTTTTCTTCATGAGTCTGACTAATGGGTTGTCAATTTTGTTTTGGTTTGTCAATTTGTTTATCTTCTCAAAGAACCAGCTTTTAGTTTTATTGATCTTTGCTATTATTTCCTTTATTTCTTTTCCATTTATTTCTGATCTGATCTTTATGATTTCTTTCCTTCTGCTAACTTTGGGGGTGTTTTTGTTCTTCTTTCTCTAATTTATTTAGGTGTAAGGTTAGGTTGTTTATTTGAGATGTTTCTTGTTCCTTAAGGTAGGGTTGTATTGCTATAAAGTTCCCTCTTAGAACTGCTTTTGCTGCATCCATAGGTTTTGGGTCGTTGTGTCTCCATTGTCATTTGTTTCTAGGTATTTTTTTATTTTCTCTTTGATTTCTTCACCAATCTTTTGGTTATTAAGTAGTGTATTGTTTAGTCTCCATGTGTTTGTATTTCTTACAGATTTTTTTCTGTAATTGATATCTAGTCTCATAGTGCTGTGGTCAGAAAAGATACTTGATATGATTTTAATTTTCTTAAATTTACCAAGGCTTGATTTGTGATCCAAGATATGATTTATCCTGGAGAATGTTACTTGAGCACTTGAGAAGAAAGTGTATTTCATTGTTTTTGGATGGAATGTCCTATAAATATCAATTAAGCCCATCTTGTTTAATGTATCATTTAAAGCTTGTGTTTCCTTATTGATTTCCACTTTGGATGATCGGTCCATTGGTGAAAGTGGGTGTTAAAGTCCCCTACTATGATTGTGTTACTGTTGATTTCACCTTTTATGGCTGTTAGCATTTGCCTTATGTATTGAGGTGCTCCTATGATGGGTGCCTAAATATTTACAATTGTTATATCTTCTTCTTGGATTGATCCCTTGATCATTATGTAGTTTCCTTCTTTGTCTCTTGTAATAGTCTTTGTTTTAAAGTCTATTTTGGAGAACTGCTACTCCAGCTTTCTTTTGATTTCCATTTGCATGGAATATCTTTTTCCATCCCCTCACTTTCAGTCTATATGTGACCCTAGGTCTGAAGTGGGTCTCTTGTAGACAGCATATATATGGGACTTGTTTTTTATCCATTCAGCCAGTCTATGTATTTTGGTTGGAGCATTTAATCCATTTACATTTAAGGTAGTTATTGATATGTATGTTCCTATTACCATTTTCTTAATTATTTTGGGTTTATTATTGTAGGTCTTTACCTTCTCTTGTGTCTCCTCCTTAGAGAAGTTCCTTTAGCTTGTGTTGCAAAGCTGGTTTGGTGGTGCTGAATTGTCTTAGCTTTTGCTTGTCTGTAAAGCTTTTACTTTCTACATCAAATCTGAAAGAAACCCTTGCTGGGTAGAGTAATCTTGGCTGTAGTTTTTTCTCCTTCATCACTTTAAATATGTCCTGCCACTCCCTTCTGGCTTGCAGAGTTTCTGCTGAAAGATCAGCTGTTAACCTTATAGGGATTCCCTTATGTGTTTTTTCTTGTTTTTCCCTTGCTGCTTTTAATATTTCTTCCTTGTATTTAATTTTTGACAGTTTGATTAATATGTGTCTTCGCATGTTTCTCCTTCTATTTTTCCTGTATTTTGCCTGTCTCTGTGCTTCCTGGACTTGATTAACTATTTCCTTTCCCGTATCAGGGAGGTTTTCAACTATAATCTACTCAAATATTTTCTCAGTCCCTTTCTTTTTGTCTTCTTCTCCCGGGACCGTTATAATTCGAATGTTGGCATGTTTAATGTTGTCCCAGAGGTCTCTGAGACTGTCCTCAATTCTTTTCATTCTTTTTTCTTTATTTTGCTCTTTAGTAGTTATTTCCAATATTTTATCTTCCAGGTCACTTATCCGTTCTTCTGCCTTAGTTATTCTGCTATTGAGCCCTTCCAGAGAATTTTTAATTTCATTTATTTTGTTGTTCATCACTGTTTGCTCTTTAGTTCTTCTAGGTCCTTGTTAAACGTTTCTTGTATTTTCTCCATTCTATTTCCAAGATTTTGGATCATCTTTACTATCATTATTCTGAATTGTTTTCAGGTAGACTGTCTATTTCCTCTTCATTTGTTAGGTCTGTTGGGTTTTTGCCTTGTTCCTTCATCTGCTGTGTTTTTCTCTGTCTTCTCCTTTTGTTTAACTTACTGTGCTTGGGACCTCCTTTGTTGGTTGCAGTTTCATAGCTCCTGTTGTTGGTGGTGTCTGTTCCCAGTGGCTAAGTTTGGTTCAGTGTGTTGTGTATGCTTCCTAGTGGAGGGGACTAGTGCCTGTGTTCTGGTGGATGAGGCTAGATCTTGTCTTTCTGGTGGGCAGTTCTATGTCTGGTGGTGTGTTTTGGCGTGTCTGTGACCTTATTATGATTTTAGGCATCCTCTGTGCTAATGGATGTGGTTGTGTTCCTGTCTTGCTAGTTGTTTGGCATAGGGTGTCCTGCACTGCAGCTTCCTGGTCGTTGAGTGGCACTGGGGCTTGGCGTTGAGATGGAGATCTCTGGGAGATTTTTGCCGTTTGATATTACATGGAGCTGGGAGGTCTCTTGTGGACCAGTGTCCTGAACTTGGCTCTCCCACCTAATGGCACAGCCCTGACACCTGGCTGGAGCAACAAGAGCCAGTCCTCCACATGGCTCAGAATAAAAGGGAGGAAAAAAAGAAAGAAAGATAGAAGAAGATTAAATGGAATAAAATAAAGTAAAATAAAATGTTATTAAAATAAAAAATAATTATTAAGAAAAAGAAATTTTAAGTAATAAAACAAACAAACAAACAAACAAAAACAGACAGAACCCTAGGACAAATGGTAAGAGCAAAGCTACACAGACAAAATCACACACAGAAGCATACACATACACACTCACAAAAAGAGAAAAATGGAAAAAAAAATCATTGCTCCCCAAATCCACCTCCTCAGTTTGGGATGATCGTTGTCTATTCAGGTATTCCACAGATGTAGGGTACATGAAGTTCATTGTGGAGATCTAATATGCTGCTCCTGAGGCTGCTGGGAGAGATTTCCCTTTCTCTTCTTTGTTCGCACAGCTCCTGTGCTTCAGCTTTGGATTTGGTCCTGCTTCTGCGTGTACGTCTCCTGAGGGCATCTGTTCTTTGCTTAGAAAGGACGGAGTTAAAGTAACAGCTGATTCAGGGGCTCTGGCTCATTCAGGCCGGGGGGGAGGGAGGGGCTCAGATTGCGGGGCGAGCCTGTGGTGGCAGAGGCCAGCGTGACGTTGTACCAGCCTGAGGCACGCCGTGCGTTCTCCTGGGGAAGTTGTCCCTGGGTCACGGGACCCTGGCAGTGGCGGGCTGCACAGGCTCCCAGGAGAGGAGGGGTGGAGAGTGACCTGTGCTCGCACACAGGCTTTTTGGTGGTGGCAGCAGTGGCCTTAGCATCTCATGCCCGCCTTTGGGGTCCAAGCTCTTAGCCGTGGCTCGCGCCCCTCTCTGGAGCTCCTTTAAGCAGCGCTCTTAATCCCCTCTCCTCACGCACCAGGAAACAAAGAGGGAAGAAAAAGTCTCTTGCCTCTTCAGCAGGTCCAGACTTTTCTCCGGACTCCCTCCCGGCTAGCTGTGGCACATTAGCCCCTTCAGGCTGTGTCACACCGCCAACCCCAGTCCTCTCCCTGTGCTCTGACCGAAGCCCGAGCCTCATCTCCCAGCCCCACCCGCCCCGGCTGGTGAGCAAACAAGCCTCTCGGGCTGCTGAGTGCTGGTCAGCACCGATCCTCTGTGTGGGAATCTCTCCGCTTTGCCCTCCGCACCCCTGTGGCTGCACTCTCCTCCATGGCTCTGAGGCTTCCCCTCTCCGCCACCCGCAGTCTCCACCCGCGAAGGGGCTCCTAGTGTGTGGAAACCTTTCCTCCTTCATGGCGCCCTCCCACTGGTGCAGGTCACATCTCTATCCTTTTGTCTCTGTTTTTTCTTTTTTCTTTTGCCCTACCCAGGTACTTGGGGAGTTTCTTGCCTTTGGGGAAGTCTGAGGTCTTCTTCCAGCAGTCAGTAGGTGTTCTGTAGGAGTTGTTCCACATGTAGATGTATTTCTGGTGTATTTGTGGGGAGAAAAGTGATCTCCGTGTATTACTCTTCTGTCATCTTGAAGCTCCTCCCTCAATACTGTGATTCTTTTTTTTTAGGAGTTTATTAATTAATTTACCTATTTTTGCTGTGTTGGATCTTCGTTCCTGTGTGAGGGCTTTCTCTAGTTGAGGCGAGTGGGGGGCACTCTTCATCGCAGTGTGCGGACCTCTCACTATCATGGCCTCTCTTGTTGCAGAGCACAGGCTCCAGACACGCAGGTTCAGTAGTTGTGGCTCACGGACCCAGTTGCTCCGCAGCATGTGGGATCCTCCCAGACCAGGACTCGAACCCGCGTCCCCCGCATTAGCGGGCAGATTCTCAACCACTGCGCCACCAGGGAAGCCCAATACTGTGATTCTTACAAGATTTTCTCCTGTGAACTAAAACTCTTAATCGAGAAAAGTCCAAAGCTGTGGGAAAGGGAAGCAAACATGTGTGAGTGTTTTGTTAGGTTTATTAGTGACATGAGTCATTCTTGCTTCCACTCTTAACACCTAGACTTTTGTATTCTCATTGAGAAGAAAATAGCATGACATATTCATCACCGGGTCAAAACATATATCACACCCCATTGGAAAACAGCATAACTATACAAGGTGTTGTCTTCCAACACGTGTCAAAAGTGTCCTCTCCTTCCTTAATGCCAGCTGCTTCAGAATGTTGTGATAAATGCTTTAACCAGCGGCTTCCGCAAAGTAGGATTGCCGGAGAGTCTGACACACTTTCTCCTGCAATTTATTTCTGTGTTGAAAATCTGAAGAGACCAACCTCACATAGAGCACTGTGGTTTGAAGCTAAGATATTGATGCTACTGCCATACCAACTGCCATCACTGATTGGAGACACCTTCTTTTCTCCTTGTCCTATCTTCCAATCTCCTTCCAGTACTGCCCATTGGCAGAACCTAGCAGAAATCTGTCAGGAAAAAGAATCCGAAATGTAATAAGCAGTCTTCTGGCTCCAATGACAGAGAAGAGTCTATAAAAGGGTAAGTATGGAGCTGAGGAACAACAAAAACCACCCAGCACAGGCACAGTACTCAAAGAATATCAAGGTGACAAATTCATAATCATTCATTCCTTCTCCCAATCTCAAAATTACTATTAACTATTCAATATAATTCTTTCTTGATCTAAAGCCCAGGCTAAAGCCTAAGAAGAAGGAAACGTCTAATTTTTCTTTTCAAGGACAAAACAGAGTTTTATAGAATAAAAAATGAGGCTACTATATTAGTAATCTAAGGATTACTGAACCCTTAATATGGACCAGGTACTTTTCTAAGCATTTTACTTCTATTGCCTCACTGAACTCTCAAATACTCCTGTGCTTAAGCACTATGATGACCCTAATCTCAAGGATGAGGAAACAAAGCTGCAAAGAGGTTAAATATTACAATTTGCCCAAGGTCACTGGTTTGTGCTAGTTTCACTCTATCAATAACCTGTGTTGTGGCTGGACCAGCCCTTGTGGTTCTTATTATGATTGCAAGGGGCCCTTCATCAATAACCATCAGGAAACTTTGAAAAATTAAAAATGTGTTATTAGTCATAGGTCCTGGAAAGCACACAGCACACCTGGGGCTATCAAGCAAGGTCAGGGATACAGAGAGAAAAAAAGAGAATGCACAGGCCTGGGCTGCTGATTTTATTAGAATTGAGGATAGGGGCCGAGGGATTCAAAGACTCACTCTTCACTGTTGAATTTAAAACATAAGAACAGGAATTTACAGCACAGGAAAAAAAAAAAAAAAAAAAAGGAAAGTGGCTCGAACAGTCAGTTATCAAAATCAGCCAAGATCTCTAAAACAAAGTGTCTGTGCATTGGGGGGTATGGAGGAGGGTGAGGTTAGCCTGGCTCTTTATCTAGTCATGTGGTTGGCATTGTGTTTATTCCAGATAACCGTCTTTCTCTGAAGCAGATGCCTCTTTGAAGTGGATACTTCTACAGTCAAAGCTCAAGTCAGGCACTTGTAATACAAACAAACAAACAAACAAACCCACCAGGTCTTACACTATAGTTACCCAGGTAGCAAATGATTCGGATACAAGTTCAGCCTACCTGGCTCCAAAGTCCATATGCTCAATGACTACAACTACCCCTCTGATTTCATCTCACTTTAACATGCAGGACCCCTTATAACCAAGCTGACAATTTTTTTTGAAGCAGTTTGCTAGGACTAAATTTAGTTTAATTGTCCTATTGAGCTTTATTATCAACATACCCAAATAGACTAATGAATTAAATGAACATATACTAGTGTTGACTTGAAACAAATAAACTGTCAGATGTTTCACCAGAAAAGATGGGTCTATTTGGCATCAGCAAAGAATTACAATTTGGGGTCTAAAACCATGGTGAGCCATGTGCAAGTCCCCAAAGGGCAAGGGAATGAGAACTCTTTTATGGAGGCAAAAAGGAAGTGGAAGGGCTCTAGTAAACAGAGTCCATGTTATTTTATTGGCTGAGTCCTTGCCAGGGAAGGAGAGGAGTCTTTCTTCTTCCTGTTGGACTCTGCTATTGCCTCAGGGTGCTCTGCCTTCTTGTCTCCTGACCTATTTAATTGAGGTTTCTTTTTATTAAATTTTTACATGAAAGTCACAACCTCAGCCTGATTTCTTGCTATATGAACTTGGACCTAAAACACAGGTAAAGTGAAAGGAATAGCTAACAATAAGTACATATTATATGAGTGGATTAATCATTTCCCTCTGCAAAGGTGTGCAATGTACCCACCATGTATGTTACAAAATAAGCCCACTCTTATCTGTACAGTATATAAGAAACTTCAAATATGAGGTATTTGGCAACTTCCTCTTCTGTTCTGCACCAAAGGAAGAAGAGCTACCAGAGTCCAATGTCTATGTTTTAGAAGGGAGAAAGGCAAAACTTACCATCTCTCTTAAGGAAGCTAGACAAGGTTATTGAGTTACAAAGCCCAAGAGATATTATATTGGCATTTTCTGAGGTCCGACACCATGGAAGCAATATATCAGGGAGCCCTGAGTAAGGGTTGGACCTTTGGTGCCCTCTCTAAAATCTTGGACACACTTTAATTACCTTTGAGTTATGAATAATATTGAAGCCAATTAGAATAAGGTTATAGTTTCAAGGGTGGACCCATAAAAAGAAGCCTCTCATTCTTACAGCAAACACCAAGAGAGTCTTTAGATGTCAGATTTCCTGGTCCAGGACTTATGTATAATCAGGAGCCCAACATCTCCTTGTCCTTAGTTAATAAAAATTGAAATTGTAACGTGGACCTTATTAACCCTCCATGAAAAAACTAATTATTAATGAATATCCTCATTGTCCTTCATCCTAGAAGTGTAACTGGACCAGAATAAAAGACAAAGGAGTCCTCTGATAAAATTGGTAAGATAGAAACAATGTCCCAAAATGTCCCTTTTTCAAGTTATGTTTTTCTTCTTGTCATTCTTCTTTTTCTGCAGCTCCCATTCCCCCTTTGTGCTCTTACTCTCATTCACTGCAAGACCACTTTAGTCCTGCCATTAGTAAGAAGTTACTGAGGATACCTGTTTAACTATAATTTTGGTTCCTTTTTCTACCAGGCTCTATCAAATACCTTCATGAACTTCTCCTGTGCGTTTCATCCCCAACCCTAACCTAACCTAGACAGCTGGGTTCTCATGGTATTCTCTTGGAAAATGACTTTTAATATACCACCAAATCCTTAGTTCACTGTTCTCTTTCTGGTCCTTAAGATACAAAAAGTCAGACTGAGAGAGTGTCTAGTCTTTCATCTGCAGAAAACCTTAACTTATTGACCAGTTACTCAGGTGCTGATGTTCTATTTTATTCCCTAAAACATCCATGTTTTGATATTTTTAAATGAAATCTTAAGACATACCCTTCATACCTAAACTACCAGCTGCATCCCCACAGCAGGCATCTCCTTAAGTGAGAGGCAGGCATATTATGCTAAGTAGATAATCACAACAATTAACTGAAAAGGTTATAATTTCATCCTGTTGCATATAGTTAGCCTGTCAAAAATAATTAGATTAAAATAGATCTCAAGGCTCCCTCTGCAAAACTGAGAGGAAACAAAAAAAAAAAAAGAAAAAGAAGACAACTAAGAACTATTAAGCTGGACAAACTAAATGTTCTGTAATTTCACTGTTGGCTGAAACACTAGAGAGATATTTGGTAGAAGAGTCCAACTCAGTTGGAAGTGTTTCATTTTTGTTTCAGTGATTCTCAACATAAATATTGAAAAAAAATCTATATGGCAGAATTTCAAGGCAGAAGGACTGGCCAAAAAGAATCTCTCAACATTCACAAGCAAATAAGAAAACATATAGACATATATAGAAATAGTTCTATTAACAGTTCTGAATCCTACCTTCAATTTTGCTTGCCCTCATGTTTGGCATTTTAATTGAGCAAGAGCCAGCTGTTTGCATTCTGGTCTCTTGTCTCCTCTCACAACCTAATTATGTGTGGGATTTGGAGCACCTCACTTTACCTCTTTAGTTGCTACTTTCATTACTGATAAAAGTAAAAGTTCAACCTGAAGTGCAAAAGTATTACCCAGTTTAACATTCTTTAATTCTACTAAAATTCTCTACACCAAAGGTGAAAGAACAGACTTTAGTGACAAAAGTTTGACTCAATCACAGCATGGTCACTGCCACCTGAAGAGAGATTTTCATTCTTCAAGAATTATGCCATTCCTTATTTCTTTCAATTCCCACTTTATGTCCTGCGATTACAGGTAAAATATAGATCATCATTATCTTCAAATGCTTGCCCCCAGAAAACTTTCAGTATAGTTAATGAAGCAGAATTGAAACACATGACACAATTAGAGAAACAAAATAGAGTGGAAAAAATATGTGAAAGTAAATACTAGCATATCAAAATCTGGCTAGTCTAGGAAATGAAAGATCACTGTGGCTTACATCATTAACTGCTTGGAAATTTCATTAAATATTTTTTATATCCTAAAACAAACCATGTATATTACATTTAAATAATTTGGACACTTATATAGTGTGAAAGATCACAAAAGTACAAGAAGAGCATTATAGACACAAACTGTATTGATGATGCCTCTTTTCACAGAGGCTATTTTTATAAGTTTTCTTCTTGTAGGGTTTTTAAGTACTGTTAAACTGTTCATCCTGATTTTTTCCAGAAAGAATCTGAGGATGTGTTCTTTGCCTTTTGAATTTATTTCTCTTCCAAAATTTCCCCATTAAACATTTTTTATCTTTTACCAAATCATGATGACCAAAACATGATAATCTCCTATTTTCAACTCCTAGATCTATTTGTATGTTTGACCTGCCTGTTTTCAACTGTTTCTTGCTACTAAAGAAATCTATTATAGTCCGTAACACACCAAATCACTCTGCATGATACATTCTTTATTCATGGACCCTGACAGTAAACTAGGACCTCCATGAACAAAAGAATTCTGTCATATTCATCTTTAAACGCCAGTTCCTGTACAGTGTTTTCCATTTAGTAAATATTAACAGCAGATATTTTCGGTTTCCTACGTAAGAAAGATTCTTCCCCCTTTGGCATTTCTAACAGAGCTTAGAGTTCATTTAAGCACCCACTCTTTTCTACATTACCATGTGCTTCAAGAGATGAATCATCACCCCGGTCCCAGTGAGTAAATCACATTCTAAAAGGAACAATGGTCTCATTCCTTTTGCCAATGATTGAGGTTAGGTGGTAATTGGAAAGAACATTTTATTTCACACAATAAAAATTTCCATGGTATGGTATGTCTAAGGTCAGTTAACTGAGCAATGAAATGAGGTCATTGAGGACACAGGTTCTTTCTATCTTTTTCCTTCTACTATCCTCAGCAGGTTGGCTTTATCCTCAGACTGGATCTGCCTCTTTGTAAGATGACAGCTCCCAGTTCTCTGATGTCACCTACAAACAGGAAAATGCAGAACAGAAATTTTAGCTAATGAGTTGATAAGAAAAGCCCTTTGGCATTATGTTAAAGATTTTTCTTGCCAATTAAAATAGACAAAGAAAGAAAAGGCCACTCTCCTCTTCTACATATTTGTGTTCTTCATATGTGACATTTGGAACTATGACTATCATTTTACAACCCTAAGTAGATCCAGCTTGAAGACAGAAGGAACATTTTGAGAAAAGCAGAGCAGAAAAATAGAATAAGCCTTGCTGATTTAACCAAACTTGACAACTGCCCCACTGCAGGATTTACAATATAAAATTTCTTTTTTTGTTTCACTGTCTAGGGTTTTTATCTTACTTACTGTCAAAATCACCACAAAAATATATTTTATTAATGAATAATTTCAATCCTGTAAAAATCACTGAAGTGTAGAAAGGAATCAAGATACTTCGCTTAAGCCAGGGTTTCTCAACTGCAGCACTCTTGACATTTTGAGTGAGAAAATCCTTTGCCATGGAGGTGGTAGGAGGCATTGTACGATGTTTATAAGCATCCTGGTCTCTACCCACTATATGCCAGTAGCTGACTATCACTCAAGTGTGACAACCAAAATGTCTCCAGAAATTACCAAAAGTCCTCTGGCACAAATATTTGATGCCAGTTAAGAACCACTGGTCAAAACCTATCATTTTGTAGATAAGTAAACTTAGATTCAGAGAATGAAGTTTCTTTCTTCAAGAAACTTTCTCAAAGTCATACAACTATAAAGTAATAGAGGGAATAGAAATCCATGTGTACCAATTTTCAACAAATGCACCTTGTGTGGCTACTCCTCTTTCATCGATAGACCACTATGTTTAATGGATTAATGAATCAATCAACAGTATGTGAATGAAATGATGGAGATGCATTAGTATTAGGTTTACTGTTCGTGACCAAAAGTCAAAATAAATGTTTCAAACAAGATTTTTTTTCCTCACATAAGCCCGGGCCTAGTAGGAAGATTCTTACCAGAACCCTGGTTTCTTCTATCTCTTTGTTTTATTAACCTAAATACACAGCTTCTGCTTCACAGTCTAAGATAGTTTCTCTAGTGCTGGCCATCATATCCTCATCTGAGTCATGGGAAGAAGGAAAAAAGGAGGCAGGAAGTGGTCACAGCATCCCACCTCCAATGATGTATCACACTTCCCACACCATTTCCATTCCCTCCCATGGTGTAGAACACCAATGCAAGGAAGGCCAGAGGCAGTCATCTTTATTTGGGGCAGCTGTCTCCAGCTTGCATTAATTGTTCTACCAATGAAGAACAAAGGGAGATATGATTTTGAGAGACAATGAGTGTCTGAGCTACAGGAAGAATGACAAAGATAGAAAGACAGAACAAAAGAAAGAAGAAGGGGGGAGGAAAAAGGAAGAATATTAATGTAAACTGCCTAGAACCTAGTAGATCCTCAATAAAGATAAGTTATCTTTCCTCTTCCAATCCTCCTTTGGAGTTGATTATGTACTATGCCTAGCTGTTCTGATTATAAGAGGAAGTGGCCAATTATTTAAAACTAATACCAAAACCTAGATGCAAAACTTATACTAAATTTAAATTAAATGCAGACCAGAGGGCAGAGAGCAGAAGCAAGAAGAGTTACAAAACTGCAGCCTGTGGAAGAAAAAGCACATTCACAGAAAGATAGACAAGATGAAAAGGCAGGGGTTATGTACCAGATGAAGGAACAAGATAAAACCCCAGAAAAACAATTAAATGAAGTGGAGATAGACAACCTTCCCAAAAAAGAATTCAGAATAATGATAGTGAAGATGATCCAGGACCTCGGAAAAAGAATGGAGGCAAAGATTGAGAAGATGCAAGAAATGATTAACAAACACCTAGAAGAATTAAAGAACAAATGAACAGAGATGAACAATAAAATAACTGAAATGAAAACTACACTAGAAGGAATAAGTAGCAGAATAACTGAGGCAGAAGAATGGATAAGTGATCTGGAAGACAGAATCGTGGAATTCACTGCTGTGGAACAGAATAAAGAAAAAAGAATGAAAAGAAATGAAGACAGCCTAAGAGACTTCTGGGATAACTTTAAATGCAACAACATTCGCAGTATAAGGGTCCCAGAAGGAGAAGAGGGAGAGAAAGGACCAGAGAAAATATTTGAAGAGATTATAGTCGAAAACTTCCCTAACATGGGAAAGGAAATAACCACCCAAGTCTAGGAAGTGCAGAGAGTCCCATACAGGATAAACCCAAGTAGAAACACACTGAGACACATAGTAATCAAACTGGCAAAGATTAGAGACCAAAAAAATTATTAAAAGCAGCAAGGGAAAAAAGACAAATAACATACAAGGGAACTCTCATAATGTTAACAGCTGATTTCTCAGCAGAAACTCTACAAGCCAGAAGGAAGTGGCATGGTATAATTAAAGTGATGAAAGGGAAGAACCTACAACCAAGATTACTCTAGCCGGCAAAGATCTCATTCAGATTTGATGGAGAAATCAACAGACAAGCAAAAGCTCACAGAAATGAGCACCACCAAACCAGCTTTACAACAAATGCTAAAGGAACTTCTTTAAGTGGGAAACACAAGAGAAGAAAAGGACCTACAAAAACAAACCAAAAACAATTAAGAAAATGGTCATAGGAACATACATATCGATAATTACCCTAAAAGTGAATGGAATAAATGCTCCAACCAAAAGGCACAGGCTTGCTGAATGGATACAAAAACAAGACCTATATATATGCTGTCTACAAGAGACCCACTTCAGAACTAGGGACACATGCAGACTGAAAATGAGGGGATGGAAAAAGATATTCCATGCAAATAGAAATCAAAAGAAAGCTGGAGTAGCAATACTCATATCAGATAAAATAGACTTTAAAATAAAGAATGTTACAAGAGACAAGGAAGGACACTACATAATGATCAGGGGATCAATCCAAGAAGAAGATATAACAATTATAAATATATATGTGTCCAACATAGGAGCACCACAATACAAAAGGCAACTCCTTACAGCTATAAAATAGGAAATCAACAGTAACACAATAATAGTGGGGGAATATAACACCTCACATACACCAATGGACAGATCATACAAAATGGAAATAAACAAGGAAACAAAAGCTTTAAATGGCACAATAGACCAGATAGATTTAATTGATATTTATAGGACATTCCATCCAAAAACAGCAGATTACACTTTCCTCTCAAGTGTGCATGGAACATACTCCAGGATAGATCACATCTTGGGTCACAACTCAAGCCTCAGTAAATTTAAGAAAATTGAAATCATATCAAGCACCTTTACTGACCACAATGCTATGAGATTAGAAATGAATTACAGGGGAAAAAACGTAAAAAAACTCAAACACATGGAGGCTAAACAATACGTTACTAAATAACCAAGAAATCACTGAAGAAATCAAAGAGGAAATCAAAAAAATACCTAGAGACAAATGATAATGAAAACACTATGATCCAAAACCTATGGGATGCAGCAAAACCAGTTCTAAGAGGGAAGTTTATAGCTCTACAAGCCTACCTCAAGAAACAAGAAAAATTTCAATTAAACAATCTAACCTTACACCTGAAGGAACTAGAGAAAGAAGAACAAACAAAACCCAAAGTTAGCAGAGGGAAAGAAATCATAAAAACCAGAGTAGAAATAAGTGAAATAGAAACAAACAAACAAACAAAAACAATAGTAAAGATCAATAAAACGAAAAGCTGGGCTTCCCTGGTGGCAGAGTGGTTGAGAGTCTGCCTGCCGATGAAGGGGACACGGGTTCATGCCCTGGTCCGGGAAGATCCCACATGCCACGGAGTGGCTGGACCCGTGAGCCATGGCAGCTGAGCCTGCGCGTCTGGAGCCTTGCTCCACAACAGGAGAGGCCACAACAGCGAGAGGCCCATGTACCACACACACACACACACACAAAATAAATAAATAAAAGCTGGTTCTTTGAGAAGATAAACAAAATTGATAAACCATTAGCCAGACTCATCAAGAAAAAGAAGGAGAAGACTCAAATCAATAAAATTAGAAATGAACAAGGAGAAGTTACAACAGACACGGCAGAAATATGAAGCATCCTAAGAGACTACTACTACAAGCAACTCTATGCCAATAAAATGGACAGCCTGGAAGAAATGGAAAAATTCTTAGAAAGGTATAACCTTCCAAGACTGAACCAGGAAGAAATAGAAAAAATGAAAAGACCAGTCACAAGCAATGAAATTGAAACTGTGATATAAAATCTTCCAACAAACAAAAGTCCAGGACCAGATGGCTTCACAGGTAAATTCTATCAAACATTTAGAGAAGAGCTAACAACCATTCTTCTGAAACTCTTCCCAAAAATTTCAGAGGAAGGAACACTCCCAAACTAATTCTAGAGGCCACCATCACCCTGATACCAAAACCAGACAAAGATACTATAAAAAAAGGGAAATTTCCAGAGAAATATCACTGATGAATATAGATGCAAAAATCCTCAACAAAATACTAGCAAACAGAATGCAACAACCCATTAAAAGGATCATATACCATGATCAAGTGGGATTTATCCCAGCAATGCAAGGATTCTCCAATATATGCAAATCAATCAATGAGATACACCATATTAACAAATTGAAGAATAAAAACCATGTGACCCTCTCAATAGATGCAGAAAAAGCTTTTGACAAAATTCAACACAAATTTATGATAAAAACACTCCAGAAAGTGGTCATAGAGGGAACCTACCTCAACATAATAAAGGCCATATATAACAAACCCACAGCAAATATAATTCTCAATGGTGAAAAACTGAAAGCATTTCCTCTAAGATCAGGAAGAAGACAAGGATGCCCACTCTCACTACTATTATTCAACATCATTTTGGAAGTCCTAGCCATGGCAATCAGAGAAGAAAAAGAAATAAAAGGAATACAAATTGGAAAACAAGAATTAAAACTGTCACTGTTTGCAGATGACATGATACTATACATAGAGAATCCTAAAGATGCCACCAGAGAACTACTAGAGCTAATCAATGAATTTGGTAAAGTTGAAAGATAGAAAATTAATGCACAGAAATCTCTTGCATTCCTATATACTCATGATGAAAAATCTGAAAGAGAAATTAAGGAAACACTCCAATTTACCATTGCAACAAAAAGAATAAAATACCTAGGAATAAACCTACCTAAGGAGAAAAAAGACCTGTATGCAGAAAACTATAAGACACTGATGAAAGAAATTAAAGATGATACCAACAGATGGAGAGATATGCCATGTTCTTGGATTGGAAGAATCAATATTGTGAAAATGAGCATACTACCCAAAGCAGTCTACAGATTCAATGCAATACCTATCAAATTACCAATAGCATTTTTTATGGAACTAGAACAAAAAACCTTAAAATTTGTATGGAGACACAAAAGACCTCGAATAGCCAAAACAGTCTTGAGGGAAAAATAAACGGAGCTGGGGGAATCAGACTCCCTGACTTCAGACTATACTACAAAGCTACAGTAATCAAGACAATATGGTACTGGCACAAAAACAGAAACATAGATCAATGGAACAAGATAGCAAGCCCAGAGATAAACCCATGCACCTGTGGTCAACTAATCTATGACAAAGGAGGCAAGGATATACAATGGAGAGAAGACAGTCTCTTCAGTAAGTGGTGCTGTGAAAAGTGGACAGCTTCATGTAAAAGAATGAAATTAAAACACTCCCTAACACCATACACAAAAATAAAATCAAAATGGATTAGAGACCTAAATGTAAGACCTATAAAAGACACTATAAAACTCTTAGAGGAAAACATAGGAAGAATACTCTTTGACATACATCACAGCAAGATCTTTTTTGATCCACCTCCTAGAGAAATGGTAATAAAACCAGAAATAAACAAATGGGACCTAATGAAACTTCCAAGCTATTGCACAGCAAAGGAAAGCATAAACAAGATGAAAAGACAACCCTCAGAATGGGAGAATATATTTGCAAACGAATCAATGGACAAAGGATTAATCTCCAAAATATATAAACAGCTCATGCAGCTGAATATTAAAAAAAAAATCCAGAAGTGGGCAGAAGACCTAAATAGACATTTCTCCAAAGAAGAAATACAGATGGACAAGAAGCACATTAACAGCTGTTCAACATCACTAATTATTAGAGAAGTGCAAATAAAACTACAATGAGGTGTCCCCTCACACCAGTTAGAATGGGCATCATCAGAAAATCTATAAGCAACAAATGCTGGAGAAAGTGTGGAGGAAAGGGAACCCTCTTGCACTGTTCATTGGAATGTAAATTGGTAAAGCCACTATGGAGAACAGTATGGAGGTTCCTTAAAAAACTAAAACTAGAATTACCATATGACCCAGCAATCCCATTACTGGGCATATACCCAGAGAAAACCATAATTCAAAAAGACACATGCACCCCAATGTTCATTGCAGCACTATTTACAATAGCCAGGTCATGGAAGCAACCTAAATGCCCATCGACAGATGAATGGATAAAGAAGAAGTGGTACATATATACAATGGAATATTACTCAGCCATAAAAAGGAATGAAATTGGGTCATTTGTTGAGACGTGGATGGACCTAGAGATGCTCATACAGAGTGAAGTAAGTCAGAAAGTGAAAAACAACTATTGTATGTTAACACATATATGTGGAGCCTAGAAAAATGGTACAGATGAACTGGTTTGCAGGGCAGAAATTGAGACACAGATGTAGAGAACAAACATATGGACACCAAGGGGGTAAAGCAGAGGGAGGGTGGTGGTGGTGTGGTGAATTGGGAGATTGGGGTTAACATGTATACAATGATGTGTATAAAATGGATGACTAATAAGAACCTGCTGTATTATATATATATATATATATATATATATATATATATATATATAATTAAATGCAACTTTCCTGGTATTTTTATTCAAACAGAGAACTAAGGGTTTCATCTCATTCTCTTTCTGACAGACCTTTCATGTGAAACATCGTTATTATTATTTTTTAATTCTTGAGTTTTCTTTCTTTTTTTTTTTTTTTTTTTTTTGCGGTATGCGGGCCTCTCACTGTTGTGGCCTCTCCCGCTGCGGAGCACAGGCTCCGGATGCGCAGGCCCAGCGGCCATGGCTCACGGGCCCAGCCGCTCCGCGGCATATAGGATCCTCCCAGACCGGGGCACGAACCCGTATCCCCTGCATCGGCAGGCGGACTCTCAACCACTGCGCCACCAGGGAGGCCCAATTCTTGAGTTTTATTCTGCTGCTTTCTGGCACTAATTTATCATATCTGCTGTGCTTACGGCCTTTACTTCTAATCTCGTTTCCCCTCAAAGCTGTAGGAACACAATATATTATTAATTTTTTAATCTCATGCTCATTTCATAGCTGATGGAGTAGGAAATATATTGCATGACAGATGGTTATTAAAGAAGTTTGCTGGTCAATCACAACCCATGTGGACTTTTTGCTTACAAGTCTGATCATGCACTGAAAGGATACATTTAGGAAATTCTCAGAATAATTTACATTGTTTTCAGTAACTAAAACTTGAGGCTGAATTACTTTTCAGTTATATGTTTATCATGGATAATTTCATTATGTTTTTGGTATTTAGCAAACTAAGTATCAAGAAAAAATACTTCATGCATTTATTCTATTCATTCAAAAAGTTTTCACTGTGTATTAGACGTTGTTCTAAATGCTCAAGAATATTGCATCTTTTTGGGAGGAAATGAAAGGTAGAGGTAAGACTCTCAGATCTGCATTATCTCCTGTAGAAGTTTCTTGTGGACCCCAGGTTTGAGGTTGGCATCTTTCCTCTGCACTCACACATCAGTCTAACCATGACCCTCTCATGGAACTTTCCCCACAGAATCACAGTGCTGGTTCCCTTGCCTGTCCTCCTCTTAGTTTGAAAGCTCCTTGAATAGAAGAATCATCTTTGTCACCGCTCAGTACTCTGTACCTAGCACTGAACACAAGTTGGTTGGATGAATAAAGAAAAAAAAATCGCAAGAAAATTTACAACTCGTATTTTATTTAATTCAACAAAAATGCAAACTATGGGAATATACACTAAAAATTATTCAACGAAACAAGGAATGATGTAGATTTGAGAAGCCACGAAAGGCTTCAAGAAAAAAAGCAATGAAAATCTTTATCTAAGTAAAGGCATTGGCTCTGTCTCACAAGGAACCATTCTCACTACTCTAGTATTAAAGTTTCAAGTTGTCTGTAACTTGCATGGTTAAAGGCAGAGGCAGCTCTGAGATAGTCAACTCCCTCTTCAGTGAGTAAAATTCTACTACATTTGCAACTCCTAGAACTGGCTCTTGAAAAGTTACCATTTTCTAAAGAAATAGCTATGTAAGAGTTACCTACTTGAGTGGCTAATGCTTTCTCTTTACTCTGTTGGATACGCTGTGCTGGGATGGCTGAATTCACACTGGCTGACAGGCTGACAGCTCTGCAGCTGCAAATGTCACCAAGAGATAGATCTGATCAGGCAGACTTCACAGTGACCTGGTAGGAGATGAATCAAGAATCATGAAATGATAAATTACTTTGTTTTATAACAAAAAAATTTAAACCAAGTGAACTGTTATGCAAATTTATCACATTTTGCAGACATTAAAATTTGATATTGGAAATAGTTTAAATGGCTTCAAAACTCAGTGCTTTTTCTCTAGAATACTGTATTATGTTTTACTCTATATTTATTACTAATATAATGCTATGAAAAACACCCAGAATTTGGGCAACTGTACTGTGCAATGTGATTGCACTAATAGATTTTGTAGTGCTTGGTAAGCAAGCAGTAGGGCCCTGAGCAAGCCAGTAGAAATTTATGCCTTCTTTCCTTCTCTCCATCATATCCTTTGTTACTTTATTTGAAACTGACTGTAAGATGTCCTTTGCACTTTTACCCGTTTAAGTGACACTTCTGAAGAAAATTATTTTTGCATTTTTTCATAAAATTATTTCCTCTGCAGCCAAAGCTGTTTCATTAATTTCCTTTTTCTCTCTCTTTCCTATCACTCATATTTTTATTCAATGGGCATTTATGACACACTTTTGCATAGAGCCAAGCTTAGTCATGCAAAAGGCAAAGGAAACACATATATTCCTTTTAAGTCAATCTTGTCTGAGATGTTAACTGAAATATTTTCTGTTGCTCCACAATTGGTGACCAGAAACCAATGGTGAAGGCAAAGGCATGAAATGCTCATTATTCTGAAGAGAAACCAGTGGGAGACACCATCTTTAAAATATTTTGAAAGGCTATTAAATGAGTTGTGTTGCTCCATCTCAGCCACTGCCCATCTTCCATCACATTCTGTATTTGAAGACTGGGAGAGCTAGAGAAAAGGCAGGAGCATTATAGTTATGTTATTGGCTATCTGTAACTGCTGGAGCTTTTTCCTGCCTTCCCAGGAAGGAGAGGAAAAGGTGCTGCCTTGACAGCAAAGTGGAGGAGGGAATCGCTAAGAAATGCAAACGAAGACTTAGGAAATCTTAGAGTTGGCGTGGCTAAGGAGACAACAATTAAATGCAGTGTGTGATCTTGGGTTGAATCCTAGAACTGAAAAAGGATGTTAGTGAAAAAGTGGTAAGATTTGAATACGGAATGTAGTATAGTTAACAGTATTGTACAAATATCAATTTCCTAACTTTGACCATTGCATTTATTGTTATGTAAGGTGTTGAGATTAGGGGAAGAAGGGTAACATATATATAAAAACTCTGTGCTAATTTGCATCATTTCTAAAGTCTAAAATTAAGTCTAAAATTAATTTAAAATAAAAATAATTTAAAATAGGTAATATTGATACAAAAGAATATATAATATATATTAAATATGTACATATATAGTAAATTCACTCTCTCCAACACACACAAACACACATACATGCATTGCACCTGCCATCCTAAAAACAATTCTGCTGCAAATTACATAGAAAATCAAGGTAAAATACAACAGCATATTCTCAAAAAATAAGTTGAAAAACAGAATGGTAAGCATGAAGTGTCCTGATATACCAGCTTTTCTGAGAGAATATGATGATCTCTATCACCAAGAGCAGTAGTTCTCAAGCATCAGTGTGTATCAGAGTCACCTGGAGAGTGTTAAAACACACATAGCTGGGGCTCACTATCAAGGTATCTGACTCAACAGGTCTGGGCTGGGGCCCAGAAATGTGCATTTCTAACTAGTTCCCTGGTGATACAGATGCTGCTGGTCCAGAGAAGACCCACTGAGAATCAGTGAAGTGAGAAATGGGAAACTAAGAGGTAGAGCAGATGCCAACAAGGATTTCATACACATGACTCCCCAACACAGTCTTGTCAAGATAATCATGACCTCTATGTTAAAAAAAAGTGAAACCCCAAGGATCAATTCTATCCCTCACCTTACATGAGCTATCAGTAGCCTTTGCCACATATGAGTGTTTTCTCTTTTTGAAATATTTTCTCAAGTTGTGTTCTACAACACTAACTCTCTTGATTTCTTTTTCTAACTTCAGTGACCTTGACTTCTCAGTCTCCTTTCCCTGTTCCTCCACATCTTCCAAGCTTTAAGTGCTAAAGTAGTCAAATAGCATCTTAGGCTAAAACTCATAAATGTATACCTCCAGGTTAGACCTCTCCAGTGAATTCCCAACTCATATATTCATTTTTCTCCCTAGACATTTCCATTTAGATGTCTAATAGATTTATAAATCTTAAATGACTTTGTATTCCTCTCCCCATAAACTGCGTGTTCCACAGGCTTCCCTATCCCAAAGAGCAGCAATTCAAAATATTTCTAGTTTTTCAGGAGAAAATGTTGGATTTAGTTGTTCTTCCCTGTATTGCATTCTGCTTTTATTGGTCTCCCAGCTTCACTTCTTGCTTTTTTCCATCTAGCAGAGAGAAAACTCTCTTAAATTGTAAATGGGATCACATCACATTGTATTCTAAATCCTACCAAAGTCAACATCTTTTCAACTGTTCAAAGCTCCTCTCCTCCTGCCCTGTCACTCTCTGACACAAGCTCCTACCAATCTCTTTCTTCCCACCCAAATCCACCCTCTTTGTAGTTCTTTAAAGTTATTCAACTTGCTCCTCCATTGACAGGCACTTGCTTCTCTATCTGCCTAAAACATTCTTCTCCCATTCCTTTAATCCTTCAGGACTTTATTCAAAAGTTGTTTTAATAGGCTCTCCATGTCTACCCTGTACAAGATCATCAGCTTCCAAGACTCCTTGTCCCTTTTGCTATGCTTTATTTTTTTTCCATAACACTTCTTGAAAACTTACACACTGCAATTAATTGTACATTGTATATTTCTCTCTACAGAAAAATAGATAACAAGAACTTAAGTACATAACATCAAGGACTTTGTCTACATCATTCACTGCTTTATTCCCACACCTTAAATAGTTCCTGGCATACTATTGTTTGTCAATAAATATTTGCTAAATGAATGAAATTACCCAGATTGTAGATCAGATAGACAGATGAAAAATCTCTCAAGGACCGGTTAAGAGATATGGAAAACAAAATGAGTAGGTCGAATATTTATCTAATAGGGGCTGTAAAGGAAGAGAATTTGGGGCAGAGGCAATATTTGGAATAAATGGCTGATAACTTTACAGAATTTATGTAAGTCAGGAATCTTCAGAATTAAAGAATGTAATGAATCTCAAATAGCATAAATAAAATGAGATTGCATACACATTAAAAGGTTATGGTGAAACCAGAGAACATCAAAGACAAGAAAAGATCTTCATGGGAGTCAAAGAAAAAGGTCAGAATAGCTACAAAAGAAAGCTAGACTACAGCAAATTTTTGACATAAAAATGAAGGCCAGAAGACAGAGATATTAGAATAAAAGCATTAAGATAAAATGATGGTTGTATACTAGCATCTTGCAAGAAAAAGAAATGGACAAAGAAATTTTCTGATAAAAAAAAGTGATTTGCCTGTAAACCCTCACTAAAAGATGAACTTTAGGAAGAAAGAAAGTGAGATGGTAGAAGAAATGATGAGTAACAAACAGGTACATATTTGGTGACTAAAATATATATAAAGTAGAAGCCACAATGTCTTACAAGATCAAAAATTATTGAAATAGAATACTGGAAAAATTACATGTAAGGCTAAGGACAGTTGAAGAAAACTAATTTCTATTGTTCAGGAAGGAATAGACTCACTTTATAATTTGGCAAGTAGTTATGTAACGATATATTAAAAATAGAGACCGAGTGGGAGAAAGGGGATACAATGTTTTAAAATTAACCAAAGAAAACAAGAGAGAAAGAGAGAAGTAAAGAGAGAGAAGCCTACAAAAGCTGGGGGGGAAAAAGCACAATATATGATGACAAAACAAATCCATATACAAAAGAAAAAACAATAATAACTGCAATAAATGTAAATTATTAAAAGCACTAATTTAAAGAAAGGTTATCATACTGGATTCAAACATTAAGTAATTACTCCAAAAACATAAGTCCATAGGAATGTTGAATGTTAAAAAAAAAGAAGAAAATACATATATTTGTCAAATTCTAACCAGAAAAATTAGTGAAGTTATATTATTAGGCAAAATAGACTTTGAGGGGAAAAGCATTACTAGAGATTAGTAGGGCCAGTACATAAGGATAAAACTAGTTGAGGAGAAAAAGCAATTCTAAACCTGTATGCCAGAATTTCCAGCCAATGGACCCAGAACATTGGGGTACCCTGGTGACTCATTGTTGTACCATGCAATACTGATGAATGTATATCATGATAAAAATTTAAAGCAATGTTGGCAATAATTTAAAACTTTACAACGGCTAAAATTATATTTGGATATTATTAGTATGATTTCCTTTGTAAATTATCTAAATTCAAACACTCATTTTATTTTGTCACCTTGATCACCTTTATACCTCTGCACTAAAGAGTGCACTGCACTCTCTACACCACATAACACCTGCTCTTGACCTCTGGCTTAATCACCCCAACTAGTCCATTTGCCACTTTAGATCTAATTTTTTAAATATTCAGTTAACTTCTTTGTACTGTGTTTGCATGTATACATTAATATCCAAAATAAGAATCTTTAAATTTAATTTGCTTTTAGCTTTTACATTCTTCCTAATATGCACAGCATGTACGATTGGAAACTGAGTCCTTATTGTTACTGGCATTGTTAATTTTTTTTTCTCAACCATTTTTTCTTTATTGTTTATTTTTTTAAACAGCTTTATTAGGGTTTAATTGCTTTACAATGGTGTGTTAATTTCTGCTTTATAACAAAGTGAATCAGCTATACATATACATATATCCCCATATCTCCTCCCTCTGGCATCTCCCTTCCACCCTCCCTATCCCACCTCTCTAGGTGGTCAAAAAGCACCGAGCTGATCTCCCTGTGCTGTGTGGCTCCTTCCCACTAGCTATCTATTTTACATTTGGTAGTGTATATATGTCCATGCCACTCTCTCGCTTCGTCCCACCTTACCCTTCCCCCTGCCCGTGTTCTCAAGTCCATTTCCTATGTCTGCATCTTTATTCCTGTCCTGCCCCTAGGTTCTTCAGAACCATTTTTTTAAATTGATACAGCCACTATGGAGAACAGTGTGGAGGTTCCTTAAAATACTAAAAATAGAAATAACATACGACCCAGCAATCCCAATACTGGGCATATACCCTGAGAAAACCATAATTCAAAAAGAGTCATGTACCACAATGTTCACTGCAGCTCTATTTACAATAACCAGGACGTGGAAACAACTTAAGTGTCCATCGACAGATAAGTGGATAAAGAAGATGTGGCACATATATAAAATAGAATATTGTTCAGCCATAAAAAGAAACGAAGTTGAGTTATTTGTACTGAGGTGGATGGACCTAGAGTCTTGCATTGTTAATTTTGTTATCTGCTATTAGAAGTTCCAAAGTAGAATATAAGTTATACTTATTTTTACTTCTTAATGTATTTGGTTTTGTTTTCTTGTTTATTGGCTTTGATAGGGTGAATAGCTAAAATAGGAAGGAATCTGATTCTATGAAATTTCTAATGAATTATTGTTTGCTTGTTTATTTTTTAGAGTACTTTCAGATTCACAGAAAAACTCAGCAGAAAATAGAGTGCTCCCATATACCCCCTGAACCATCCCCTCACACATATACAACCTTCTTGCTATCAACAACCCACACCAGTGGTCCATTTGTTTTAATCAATGAACTTATGTTGACACATCATTATCACCCAAAGTCCATAGTTTACATTAAAGTTCACTTTTGGTTTTGTACATTCTATGGGTTTTAACAAATGTATAATGACACGTGTCCACCATTACAACATCATACAGAAGAGTTTCACTGCCTGAAAATCCTCTGTGCTCTGCCTGTATATCCCTCCTTTCTCCCTAACCCCTAGAAACCACCTATCTTTTTACTGTCACCATAGTTTTGCCTTTCCCAGAATAGCATATCATTAGAATCATGCAATATGTAGCCTTTTCAGACTGGCTTCTTTCACTTAGTAATATGCATTTAAGTTTCCTCCATGTCGTTTTATGGCTTGCTAGATCATTGCTTTTTGGTGCTGAATAATATTCCATGTTCTGGATATACTAGTTTTATACATACATTCAGCTACTGAAGGACATCTTGGCTGCTGCCAAGTTTTGGCAATTATGAATAAAACTGCTACAAACATCCATGTGCAGATCTTCGTGTGAATGTGTTTTCATTTCAGTTGGGTAAGCACCAAGGAGCACTGTTATTGTTTGCTTTTAAAAATTAAAAACATTTAAAAATAGATACCTAGGGGAAGCAGTCGCATAGCACAGGGAGATCAGTTCGGTGCTTTAAGACCAGCTAGAAGGGTGGGATAGGGCGGGTGGGAGGGAGGGAGATACTAGAAGGAAGAGATATGGGGATATATGTATAAGTATAACTGATTTACTTTGTTATAAAGCAGAAACTAACACACTATTGTAAAGCAGATCTTCTCCGATAAAAATGTTAAGAAAAAAATTTAAAACATTTTACAAAAGAATATTTGAAAACAATAAAAATACATATTAAACAGGGCTCTATCATCTGCTGTTTCAACTATAGTATATTTATCAAAAATAGTTTGTTGTACATGAATTAAATAATATTCATATTTTGTGGATTTTTATCTCAAATATGGATTTGTGTGCTTCAATAAGTCTTCTGTTCCTCAGCTTAAACTGTCCCAAACAAACCATACCAGCACCTTAAACTCAACAAGCTATTTGAAGCAGAAAAGAGAAAGAGAGAGACAAAGTAATTATTTTAAGTGTTTGCATTTACAAAGTATAAAACATATGAATTTAATTAGATTGGTCACTGAAGTATCAGGTCAAATATATAAAGCAACAATGAACTGAGTTACAAAGAGAAATTGATAAATCTACACTTCTCTCAGTAATTGATAGATCAAAATTACCCTCCTTATCACACATACACAAAAAAAGACATCAAAGATGAAAACAATGCATAAGCCCTGTATTTCTTTGTACACTATATTTTCCTATTTTATTGGCTTTTATGCTTACAATAGCTCCAAGTCATTTGTTTTGCCCTTCTGCAATCAACTTGTATTATTGCATCATTTCTTTATTGTCAGATCAAATTACACTTTTATTCTGTTCTGCATTCTAATCCTCACAATTGCCTTACTCTAGCTTCTATACTCAAATATTTTCAATGCTACTTAGCTCTTCTTTTTCTTTAGTTCCTGCTTCCTCTAGCATGAAAGTTTTATTTAAATTTATTTCTGGCTTCCCTCTTTGTTTCCTGGTGCGCGAGGAGAGGGGATTAAGAGCGCTGCTTGGAGGAGCTCCAGAGATGGCCGTGGGATGCTGAGGATGCTGCCGCCACTGCAAGGCCTGTGTGCGAGCGCATGTCACTGTCCATGCCCCCCATCCAGGGAGCCGGTGCAGCCTGTCACTGCCGCGGTCCTGGGATCCAGGGATGGCTTCTCTGGGAGAACGCAAGGCGTGCCTCGGGCTGGTGCATTGTCACACTATCCTCTGCTGCTGCAGGCTCCACCCGCACTCTGTGCCCCTCCCTGCCCCACGGCATGAGTGAGCCAGAGTCCCCGAAGTGGCTGCTCCTTTAAACCTGTCCTGTCTGAGCAAAGAACAGACGCCCTCCGGCGACCTACACAGAGAGGTGGGGCCAAATCCAAAGCTGAGACCTGGGAGATGTGAGAACAAAGAAGAGAAAGGGAAATCTCTCCCAGGAGCCTCAGAAGCAGTGGATTAAAGCTCCACAATCAACTTGATGAACCCTACATCTGTGGAATACATGAATAGACAACGAATCATCCCAAATTGAGGAGACAGGAGTCAGTGCTGTACCTCTGAGGTGGGAGAGCCAACTTCAGGACACTGGTCCACAAGAGACCTCCCAGCTCCACATAATGTGAAATGGCGAAAATCTTCCAGAGTTCTCCATCTCAACACCAGCACCCAGCTTCACTCAACGACCAGCAAGCTACAGTGCTGGACACCCTATGCCAAACAACTAGCTAGACAGGAACACAACACCACCCATTAGCAGAGAGGCTGCCTAAAATCATAAAAAGTCCACAGACACCCCAAAATACACCACCAGACGTGGACCTGCCCACCAGGAAGACAAGGTCCAGCCTCATTCACCAGAACACAGGAATAGTCCCCTCCACAAGGAAGCCTACACAACCCACTAAACCAACCTTAGCCACTGGGGACAGACATCAAAAACAACGGGAACTACGAACGTGAAGCCTGCAAAAAGGAGACCCCAAACACAGTAAGATAAGCAAAATGAGAAGACAGAAAAACACACAGCAGGTGAAGGAGCAAGATAAAAACCCACCAGACCTAACAAATGAAGAGGAAACAGGCAATCTACCTGAAAAAGAATTCAGAATAATGATAGTAAAGATGATCCAAGATTCTATTTCCAAGATCCAAACCTTGGAAATAGAATAAACAAAATGCAAGAAACAGTAAACAAGGACTTAGAAGAACTAAAGACGAACCAAGCATCGATTAAAAACACAATAAATGAAATGAAAAATACTCTAGATGGGATCAATAGCAGAATAACTGAGGCAGAAGAACGGATAAGTGAGGTGGAAGATAAAATAGGGGAAATAACTGCTGCAGAGCAAAATAAAGAAAAAAGAATGAAAAGAACAGAAGACAGTCTCAGAGACATCTGGGACAACATTAAACGCACCAACATTCGAATTATAGGGGTTCCAGAAGAAGAAGAGAAAAAGAAAGGGACTGAGAAAATAGTTGAAGAGATTATAGTTGAAAACTTCCCCAATATGGGAAAGGAAATAGGTAATCAAGTCCAGGAGGCACAGAGAGTCCCATACAGAATAAATCCAAGGAGAAATACACCAAGACACATAGTAATCAAACTGTCAAAAATTAAACACAAAGAAATCATATTAAAAGCAGCAAGGGAAAAACAACAAATAACACACATCCCCATAAGGTTAACAACTGACCTCTCAGCAGAAACTCTACAAGACAGAAGGGAGTGGCAGAACATAATTAAAGTGATGAAGGAGAAAAACCTACAACCAAGATTACTCTAACCAGCAAGGATCTCATTCAGATTTGATGGAGAAATTAAAACCTTTACAGAAAAGCAAAAGCTGAGAGAGTTCAGCACCACCAAACCATCTTTACAACAAATGCTAAAGGAACTTCTCTAGTCAAGAAACACAACAGAAGGAAAATATCTACAATAACGAACCCAAAACAATTAAGAAAATGGGAATAGGAACATACATATCAATAATTACCTTAAATGTAAATGGACTAAATGCTCCCACCAAAAGACACAGATTGGCTGAATGGATACAAAAACAAGACCCATATATATGCTGTCTACAAGAGACCCACTTCAGACCTAGAGACACAAACAGACTGAAAGTAAGTCGATGGAAAAAGATATTCCATGCAAATGGAAACCAAAAGAAAGCTGGAGTAGCACTTCTCATAACAGACAAAATAGACTTTAAAATAAAGACTACTAGAAGAGACAAAGAAGGACACTACATAATGATCAAGGGAACAATCCAAGAAGAAGATATAACAATTGTAAATATTTATGCACCCAACATAGGAGCACCTCAATATATAAGGCAAATACTAACAGCCATAAAAGGGGAAATCGACAGTAACACACTCATAGTAGGGGACTTTAACACCCCACTTTCACCAATGGACAGATCATCCAAAATCAAAATAAATAAGGAAAAACAAACTTTAAATGATACATTAAACAAGATGGACTTAATTGATATTTATAGGACATTCCATCCAAAAACAACAGAATACATATTTTTCTCAAGTGCTCATGGAACATTCTCCAGGATAGATCATATCTTGGGTCACAAATCAAGCCTTGGTAAACTTAAGAAAATTGAAATTGTATCAGGTATCTTTTCCGACCAAAATGCTATGAGACTAGACATCAATTACAGGAAAAGATCTGAAAAAATATACAAACACATGGAGGCTAAACAATACACTACTCAATAACGAAGTGATCACTGAAGAAATCAAAGAGGAAATCAAAAAATACCTAGAAACAAATGACAATGGAGACACGACGGCCCAAAACCTATGGGACGCAGCAAAAGCAGTTCTAAGAGGGAAGTTTATAGCAATACAACCCACCTTAAGAAACGGGAAACATCTCGAGTAAACAACCTGACCCTGCCCCTAAAGCAATTAGAGAAAGAAGAACAAAAAACCCCCAAAGCTAGCAGAAGGAAAGAAATCATAAAGATCAGATCAGAAATAAATGAAAAAGAAATGAAGGAAACAAGAGCAAAGATAAATAAAACTAAAAGCTGGTTCTTTGAGAAGATAAACAAAATTGATAAACCATTAGCCAGACTCATCAAGAAAAAAAAGGAGAAGACTCAAATCAATAGAATTAGAAATGAAAAAGGAGAAGTAACAACTGACACTGCAGAAATACAAAAGATCATGAGAGATTACTACAAGCAAGTCTATGCCAATAAAATGGACAACCTGGAAGAAACGGACAAATTCTTAGAAATGCACAACCTGCCAGGACTGAATCAGGAAGAAATAGAAAATATGAATAGACCAATCACAAGCACTGAATTTGAAACTGTGATTAAGAATCTTCCAGCAAAAAAAAGCCCAGGACCAGATGGCTTCACAGGCGAATTCTATCAAACATTTAGAGAAGAGCTAACACCTATGCTTCTCAAACTCTTCCAAAATATAGCAGAGGGAGGAGCACTCCCACACTCATTCTACGAGGCCACCATCACCTTGATACCAAAACCAGACAAGGATGTCACAAAGAAAGAAAACTACAGACCAATATCACTGATGAACATAGATGCAAAAATCCTCAACAAAATACTAGCAAACAGAATCCAAGAGCACATTAAAAGGATCATACATCATGATCAAGTGGGGTTTATTTCAGGAATGCAAGGATTCTTCAATATATGCAAATCAATCAATGTGATACACCATATTAACAAATTGAAGAAGAAAAACCATATGATCATCTCAATAGATGCCGAGAAAGCTTTTGACAAAATTCAACACCCATTTATGATAAAAACCCTGCAGAAAGTAAGCATAGAGGGAACTTTCCTCAATGTAATAAAGGCCATATATGATAAACCCACAGCCAACATCGTCCTCAGTGGTGAAAAACTGAAACCATTTCCACTAAGATCAGGAACAAGACAAGGCTGACCACTCTCACCACTCTTATTCAAGTTAGTTTTGGAAGTTTTAGCCACAGCAATCAGAGAAGAAAAGGAAATAAAAGGAATCCAAATTCGAAAAGAAGAAATAAAGCTGTCAGTGTTCACAGATGACATGTTACTATACATAGAGAATCCTAAAGATGCTACCAGAAAACTACTAGAGCTAATCAGTGTATTTGGTAAAGTAGCAGGATACAAAATTAATGCACAGAAATCTCTGGCATTCCTGTACACTAATGATGAAAAATCTGAAAGTGAAATCAAGAAAACACTCACATTTACCACTGCAACAAAAAATCTAGGAATAAACCTACGCAAGGAGACAAAAGACCTGTATGCAGAAAATTATAAGACACTGATGAAAGAAATTAAAGAGGACACAAATAGATGGAGAGATATACCATGCTCCTGGATTGGAAGAATCAATATTGTGAAAATGACTCTACTATCAAAAGCAATCAACAGATTCAATGCAATCCCTATCAAACTACCACTGGAATTTTTCAGAGAACTAGAACAAAAAATTTCAAAATTTGTTTGGAAAAACAGAAGACTCCGAATACCCAAAGCAATCTTGTGAACGAAAAACGGAGCTGGAGGAATCAGGCTCCCTGACTTCAGACTATACTACAAAGTTACAGTAATTAAGACAGTGTGGTACTGGCACAAAAACAGCAAGATAGATCAATGGAACAGGATAGAAAGCCCAGAGATAAACCCACGCACATATGGTCACGTTATCTTTGATAAAGGAGGCAGGAATGTACAGTGGAGAAAGGATAGCCTCTTCAATAAGTGGTGCTGGGAAAACTGGACAGGGACATGTAAAAGTATGAGATTAGATCATTCCCTAACACCATACACAAAAATAAGCTCAACATGGATTGAAGACCTAAATGTAAGGCCAGAAACTATCAAACTCTTAGAGGAAAACATAGGCAGAGCACTCTATGACATAAATCACAGCAAGATCCTTTTGGACCCACCTCCTAGAGAAATGGAAATAAAAACAAAGATAAACAAATGGGACCTAATGAAACTTCAAAGCTTTTGCACAACAAAGGAAACCATAAACAAGACCAAAAGACAACCCTCAGAATGGGAGAAAATATTTGCAAATGAAGCAACTGACAAAGGATTAATCTCCAAAATTTATAAGCAGCTCATGCAACTCAATAGCAAAAATCAAACAACCCAATCTAAAAATGGGCAGAAGACTTAAATAGGCATTTCTCCAAAGAAGATATACAGACTGCCAACAAACACATGAAACAATGCTCAACATCATTAATCATTAGAGAAATGCAAGTCAAAACTACAATAAGATATCATCTCACACCAGTCAGAATGGCCATCATCAAGAAATCTAGAAACAATAAATGCTGGAGAGGGTGTGGCGAAAAAGGAACACTCTTGCACTGCTGGTGGGAATGTGAATTGGTACAGCCACTATGGAGAACATTATGGAGGTTCCTTAAAAAACTACAAATAGAACTACCATATGACCCAGCAATCCCACTACTAGGCATATACCCTGAGAAAACCATAATTCAAGAAGAGACATGTACCAAAATGTTCATTGCAGCTCTATTCACAATAGCCCGGAGCTGGAAACAACCTAAGTGTCCATCATCGGATGAATGGATAAAGAAGATGTGGCACATATATACAATGGAATATTACTCAGCCATAAAAAGAAATGAAACTGAGCTATTTGTAATGAGGTGGATAGACCTAGAGTCTGTCATACAGAGTGAAGTAAGTCAGAAAGAGAAAGACAAATACCGTATGCTAACACATATATATGGAATTTAAGAAAAAAAAATGTCATGAAGAACCTAGGGGTAAAACAGGAATAAAGACACAGACCTACTTGAGAATGGACTTGAGGATATGGGGAGGGGGAAGGGTAAGCTGTGAGAAAGCGAGAGAGAGGCATGGACATATATACAGTACCAAACGAAAGGTAGATAGATAGTGGGAAGCAGCCGCATAGCACAGGGAGATCAGCTCGGTGCTTTGTGACCGCCTGGAGGGGTGGGATAGGGAGGGTGGGAGGGAGGGAGATGCAAGAGGGAAGGGATGTGGGAACAGATGTATATGTATGACTGATTCACTTTGTTATAAAGCAGAAACTAATTAAAAAAAACCTATGGGATGCAGCAAAAGCAGTTCTAAGAGGGAAGTTTATAGCTATACGAGCCTACCTCAAGAAACAAGAAAAATCTCAAATAAACAGTCTAACCTTACACCTAAGGGAACTAGAGAAAGAAGAACTAACAAAATCCAAAGTTAGCAGAAGGAAACAAATCATAAAGATCAGATCAGAAATAATTGAAATAGAACCAAAGAAAACAATAGCAATGATCAATAAAACTAAAAGCTGGTTCTTTGAGAAGATAAACAAAATTGATAAGCCATTAGCCAGAGTCAACAAGAAAAAGAGGGAGAGGACTCAAATCAATAAAATTAGAAATGAAAAAGAAGTTACAACAGACACCGTAGAAATACAAAGCATCCTAAGACACTACTACAAGCAAGTCTATGCCAATAAAATTGACAACCTGGCAGAAATGGACAAATTCTTAGAAAGATATAAACTTCCAAGACTGAACCAGGAAGAAACAGAAAATATGAAAAGATGAATCATAAGTAGTGAAATTGAAACTGTGATTAAAAATCATCTACCAAACAAAAGTCCAGGACCAGATGGCTTCACGGGTGAATTCTATCAAACATTTAGAGAAGAGCTAACACCCATT
Source organism: Mesoplodon bidens (assembly GCF_964165515.1). Taxonomy (NCBI): domain Eukaryota; kingdom Metazoa; phylum Chordata; class Mammalia; order Artiodactyla; family Ziphiidae; genus Mesoplodon; species Mesoplodon bidens. The sequence continues at coordinate 8,781,482 of NC_138165.1, read as the reverse complement.
CTTCTCTAACTCTTCCAAAAAGTTGCAGAGGAGGGAAAACTCCCAAACTCTTTCTATGAGGCCACCATCACCATGTTACCAAAACCAGACAAAGATACTACAGAAAAAGAAAATTAGACACCAATATCACTGATGAATATAGATGCAAAAATCCTCAACAAAATACTAGCAAACAGAATCCAACAACACATTAAAAGGATCATAAAAAAAATTATTTCTGTCTCTTTTCTGATCTAAGTTTATCTTAATTATTATTTAAAATTTACCCATATTAACTTAATATACCATTTTATTTATTTCAAACAAAACTACCTATTTAAATGTTATATTTTTAAAGCTTTAAAAAACTAAAAGCGCAACCAAATCATATTTAAACAAGTTTTAAAATAATGCTCATAATAGTTGACCCATAAAATACGAGTCACTTTATTTGGGGCTTTAGGGAGAACAAGTGTACACCTAAAATATTAAATAGATAAAACTTGCAATGTGATTGTGTGAAAACTCTGCACCTATTTCTTTCGGGACCAAAAATATTGAATTTAGTTTTCCAGTATATTAGTCTACATGGTACTCTCTGTTAGTAGTATTTTAATACAATACTAGTTATTTGGAAAAATAAAAAAAAAAACAAGTTACATCCTACAGTTAGGAGATCTCTGGAAAGAAGCCTGGTATGTAGACAAAATATTATATAAGTAATAAATTATAAACTATTCACAGAAACAAATTTTTCAGATTTTGAGTAATTGTTTTTTAACTTTTTTAACATTATATCCAACATTAACATTAGATTTTTTTCAGTATAAACATATATTTGCTAGTGGCTGAGGTGGGCCCTAGCACTCTGAGTTCTAACAACCACCCCCAGGTGATTCCAAGACACTAGGGTAGATTATATCAATACATTCTCCACAAAAGGGTATTGTCCAGAAGGGTGTGAAAATTATTACCTGGGAGAGAAATAAACCTTCAGTATTACAGGGCTTACACCAAAGCTCTCCCCTACCAAACAAGATCTTATTCCTTAGTATTTAATTTCATGGGAGAAGAGCAAATGTCCAAAATTTTCTCTTACGAGAGCCCAAGAAAAAAAGTTGAGACACATGGGGGTTGATCAACAAGGATAAGGGAAGCATGAAAACCTTTGTAGATGAAAAGAACACGGATCCGAGCCCTTTAAAAACTGAGTAGCACTGAGAAAAGCAAAATGCAGAAGAGGAAGTGAGTTCCAATCGAATCCACGCCCACTTCTCAACTGCACTGACCAGAGTAACTCTAGTACGAAAACGGGGTCAAGACAAGGGTAAGATCAAAAACTTTAATTCAAAAGTTATTGGGCCGGTCCATTATCTCAAAAGGGCAGAATTAGTTGTTGTCTCAGAAGTGAGTAAAATAAAATCCTAGTTAAAACTGCCGGGTGTCCAGAGCAGTATGTAGAAGTGGCACTGAGCATCAGATCCAAAGTGGTTGTGTGAATCCCACTACTGGAATCAAGACACTGATAGTTTGGGATTCAGGAAAATCAGAATAAGTTTGGGAAATTAGGTCCAAGATACATGAAAAAAAAAGGTTTTAGAACATATAGGGTGAACAATAAAGGAAAAAGGAAAGTTCACTTTGGGTACTAGTTGCCTGGAACAATGAGTGTGTGTGTGTATGTGTGTATGTGTGTGTGTGTGTGTGTGTGTGTGTGAGAGAGAGAGAGAGAGAGAGAGAGATGTACAGTGATTGCATAGATAAATATGTAATCAGTTATTACTGGTTTGCTCCCTTTACCAGTATAGAATTCACTTGTTGCTGGTTTACTACTATATCTCCATCATCAAGGACATAATAGACGTTCAATAAACATGTGTTGAAAGGATAAATCTAGGATGTGGTAGGACTGCCACTGCTGTCCTTGAAAATCTAGCTTTGTCTTTTAGGCCTGCATATATTAACTTTATGAGACAAGGAACATTTCAGAATATAATGAAATCTGTACCGTGCATGTATAACTGTTTGTGCACAATTTCTGGGGATCCCCAGTTGCCTAGTACCCTCCTATAGAAGAGCCACTGTTGCAAGCACTTGGGGACTTTGACATTTCTGAATAATGACTTCCAGTTGGTTAACATCAAAAAATGCTTTTTACAAAATGGCAAAAATCACAAGGACTGATTCTATCTTTGCAGTGGCATTTAAACTTGATGTTCCTTCAGGCCATTTCCTTGTCTTTCCCTTGGCATAGTGGTTCCTATACTACCCAAAATCTAACACCCAAAATTTCACACTAAGAACCCAGGAGGAGGTCAGAGAAGTTTTTATCAATTAGTGATCACTCCCAAACTGGATCAACTTTATGCTCAGACTCATGACCCAAATCTAAAATCAAGCCTGTCTCTCCTTTCAAATTAATATGAAGATCTTGGACCCCTGTCTGTGAAATTTCTATCCTATAGTTTGTAAACCATGTGCTTTTAAATAATTTAAAACAGATGAAACAATAGAAATCTCCAGCAAAGCCACATAACCTTTTCTCTAGAAATCACAATAAAACTTCTCTAAGTACATAACATTTCACTAATTACAACAACCTGAAAGGATTTAATAGCACTTCTAACTGGTTGGCACGTCAAAAATGATGCATGTCAGGCCTAACAATCTTTTCATATAACTTTTGAAAGAGCCACAGCAAGATGAGAATGGAAAGCACATAACACAAAGCTTTCCTTCTCCTTCATTTTCGTCTCCCTTTTAGTTATGTCTCATACTGGCTAAATCTTTTCAGAAAGAGTAATTTAAGGACTTACAGCTACAGAGGTGCAAAGCCAACTGCACTCTGTTTAAAGAAAGAGTGAGTCTAAGTGCTGCCTTCCACACACCGGGGCACCAGGGCAGGACAGACGTTCATAAATCTCACATTCGTCTAAGGAAGTAAGACTCTGGTGCATGATGGATATGTAACAAGCTTCTCCCAAACCTCCTTCTGGATGTACGTGTCTACTTATAAGAGCAAGAGGCCCAGGGTTGTGCGATATAGCACTTGGTCACACATTCAGCAAGCTTATTTAGCACCATCTGTATGCAAGTCACTTTGTGTAACCTGGATGATTTAGAAGATAGCCTTACTAAGAGCTGCTGCCTGGATCGATCCTATGTGTAGAAAGGGGCAATGGCTGTTAATATATCATGATTTAAAAGATACTAGAAGGCCTCCTCTGCCTAAAACTACTGCTTCTCATGGCCTGGTATGGCTTGAATAAAAAACAGGTAACTCTGACTCCGAGACCTTCTGACCAGGCAAATTCCTATCTCTGTACAAAGCTGAGGACTTTAACTTTATAGCAGTACCTCCATGAGAAACCAGGGGATTTTAGCAGGCTACGATGTAGATTGCATATGTATTCTCTGGCATTATTTTTTTTGTTGATTAAGTCAAGCAAATAAAAATAATTTCAGTTAAGACTCAGTCATCATTCTCCCCAGACATTGACAAGGGCAAGCATTCTAACCTAGCCTAACTCAGTATAGGAAACATGAAATACCATCTTAGAAGTTTGTTCCCTTAATCAGAGTGTAGTACCTGAATTCTTTCCAGGAAGCCATGGAGCATAAACCCCTAGGCTGTCTTCAAATGATGTGCTGTCTCCAAAGCAGAGTCATTATCGAAAATTCAAATCACTAAAGATAGATGAATTTGTCACTGAGAGAGGAACAGTGAGATCCACTAGGGGATAGAGGAAGCTGGCCAAGATATTTAATATATTATTTTATGGAAATTAAAGGAAGAAATTAACTGTAATCAAAAACTTTAAGCAGGTATTTCCAGGGTTTTATTGCATATAATGTCAATTCTCAAGGCTTAAATAATTGCATCTTGGCAGACTACCCAGTAAAAAGAACATGAGTTCTGATATCTGGCAGATCCAGTTTGACACTTATCAATGAGACTTATTCTCTTATTTTCTCATTCATACCACAGATATTTATTAGAGTTTAACATGGATCTGTGAGAAATACAGATTTACATAAGACAAACACAGCCCCTACTTTAATGGAATGCACTATCTAGTTGGGGGAGAAAAAAACAGTTATTTTTAAATAAGATAAAAATATATAAATATAAACATTTATGAGACATAGTAACGAAAATACATCATGCTCTACAGGTATTAATGGGGGCATCTGATTTAGAGATTTAAAGAATCTCCATCTTAGATTGGAAGGATAAGGAACTAATTAGGCAAATCTGGGTGTGTGTGAAAGAGTTCCAGGCAGAGAGAACTGTCTTTGCAAAATACCGTGTACATTTTTCATCTGATTGGTAAATATCACAGTTTGGTGATACTCTCTAGTGAGTTCATGGAGAAAACGTTCTCTTCTATACTGCTCATGTAAATTGGTAAGACACCTATAAAGATCAATTTGGAAAAATCAAAGTAAATTATTAACCCACACAACTTTTGATCCATTAACTGTGACTATAGCCTATTCATGTACACATATGGCAATATGAAGAATGTATTTGTAATAATATTTGGGGTTGATAATTCAAAAATATGGAAACAATTTAATATTTATCAATTGGGGGGCTAGATCAATAAAATGTAATAGATTCATCCAAAGGAATACCATGACACAAAACATCATGTAGTTATAAAAAGGAATGATGTAGTGTTAGAGGTATCAGTCGGTTGTTTTCTGTTTAGGAGACACTGCTGGGATCCTGCCTAGAGCCTCTTCACTGGGTTGGTGAACATATTCTCAAATTATGATGAGTGCGAGCTGCTCAGGGATGTGACCTTCCTGGAGAACTACCTTCAGCCAATGAGAGCTTCCACTTCAAACAGATATGCCTGGGAGATTATACACCCTCCAAGAGTCTAAAGGATGGTTGTCTACAGCCAACATCTGACTGATTTGAGGGCATAAAAGCCAGCCCCCTTTCCTCAAGGTAAAGCAATTAGTGATGTGATTACTACTCAGGACTTCTTGTGGGAACAGGTTGAAGCTTGACTTCAGGAGAAGCCCAGATGTGTCCATCTTCTTCTCCTGCTGTACTCCATCTCTCACTTACACGTTTCCCACCTGAGAGTACTTGTTCAATAACTCATTAGAACAAAAATATCCATTTCAGTATCTGCTTCAAAAGAACCTGAACTAAGAGGGTTTTGTTTTGTTTTGCTTTCAAGATCTCCCAAACCATGGAATATATAAAACCACATTTCATAAGAAGATCATAAGTAATTGAGAAAGACGGGGAAGTGGTTTGAGAAGTGGATAGTTGATCAAAACAAAAGATCCATCCACTTTTCCAAAAAAGGTTTCAAAAACAAGTCAATTTATTCGACAAGCTGAAAAATCCATTTTAATCTTTAAATGCTCAACAACTAAACCCTACTACCTCAAAACTATGATCAAGTTTTCTGCAGCAGTTCTTGACAACCTGACACCTGCCCTGATGGAAAGTGGATTCCTAGAGCCTCTCAGAGCAGATAAATATGGCCCACATGCTCCCTAACAGAACCCACAACTGGGATAGATGGAAAAAAACAACCCCAAATAACCAAAATGAAAGGAAACAAACACAAAATCTCACCCCCAAAACAATCTCCACTGATTATACTCAGAAACAAATGGCTAGAGATACAGTGTATAGTCATTTCCATCAATTCTCTTCTGATTCCCATTCCATTGTGAAGTTACCTTCCATCCATCCTTATCAGCCTCCAAGTCACATTTCTGGAATTGTTATTTCAAGCTTAACATAAACATTCATTAAACATTCTTGCCCACTGGGAACCTATAACTGAAATGATCATTTCCACAGCTGCCTTTAGTTTGCCTTAATCCAATGGAGTTGAGCCACCATATGTATAGTTCACTTTTTTGGTGCAAATTTGAAAATTACAAACCACACCTGATGGTATATGAAGGGCTGCTCCCTTATCTGTGTTTGAAAAACCTATTTTGTAAAAGTCCAGAAATATCATAGCCATTTAATATTGTGGGTCTCTAACCAACGGTGATTGATTCTGTTTGGTCTGGCAAACACAAATTATCCCATAATCATTTTAGCCTGCCAGCCATGCTTACACTGATTTGTTTGTGTTTTAGAGAAGAAAATGCAGTGACTGTTATGAAAAATGGAAAGGGTTAGAGGCAAATAAAAGATTTCTCTGTGCTGAGGAAAAATTCAGCTACTTTAATTTTCTACACTGAATGGATTTCATTTTATATCAGAGTAAAGTGTATTTGAAAATAGAAAAGGGTACTTCACTTTTCAAGTAAACTGGTCCTTTAGACATCCATTATGAATTTTTGCTTCACAAGCTTGCTCCATGCAAAAAAGAAAAAGCAGATACTAAATGGGATGACAGTTTCTACCTTTCCCATTCCCAAAACAGTGCTACTTATAATGACACCCAAAAAATTCAACAATGGGTTTAACACACACACACACACACATACACACACACACACGTAAAATATTCTCATAAATATTTTAGAGGGAAGAGGGAAAAAGAAGAAGGAAAGAACAGAGGGAAGAAAGAAAAGAGGGAAAAAAGGAAAGGGCGTAAAATAATAATCTTTGTGTCTGCATAGTTGATCCAATGACATCCATTATCAGATAAAGGATAGTGTAACACAGTGGAAACACTAGGTCTTCCTTATGCCTCTAACTAAGTCTAAGACATTGTAAGTCAGTATCCTTTTCTAGGTATCTATTTTCTTAACTGAAAATGAGCAAGCAGCTCTACTTCTTCTCTAAGTTTCCTCCTAGTGTTGACCTCCTATGATTTTAAAGTAATTTCTGCAACAGCAGGCATTTGATAAATGTCCCCATAGTACCAGCTGGAAGGTTGATAAAAGACAATAGGGTACGAGGTTTCCAGAGAACAGTGCATAGTTTGAAGAGTAAAGAGTCATTGAAATGTTCCAACAAAGAAAAGTGTCAAGTCAGCAATGTGGAAATACCCTTTTGGGTAAAATAAGAAACAATTATTCTCCATCAGACATTTCTGAGCAGCCACCATGATGGTCTTCGCCATTTCAGCTTTGTCTCTGAAGCATATACCTCCCACATTAGATCTAATTACTCTTCACTTTGCATACTCTAAGTTCCTCTGACTTGGCTACAGAGTTTAAATGCAAAGTATCATCTATTTTCACAATGTTCATTTTCATTGTTTGACTCTTCCTTCATTTAGAGATGGGGATAATATGGCCAATTGTGCAATGTTCTTATTAACAAACTCTTTATATCAAAATAAAACAAACAAAACAAAAATACACGTGCCAGGTATTTTTGGTATTTGCTGCTGTTGAGATTGTTTCAGAAACTGAATCTGAGTAGATATCTAAGTTTCCAGTATCTCTCTCTATAGCCCTGAAAATTTATGTATTAGTTTCAGCATTATTGTCCCTAATAACCTGAAAGACAGTAAACCCCATCTGAATCTCATTGAGGTCTGTGTATACATTCAAATTAGCTAAACATTTATTGAGCACTTCATATGTATAATGATTTCACAGGGAAATTCTGGAATAGAATGATATGGAAGATAGCAAAATTAAAGCATAGGGTTCAAGTTTCAATGAAATTATAATTTTCTGTACTTTACTACTTTACTACTCATCTATTTTGGTCCTTTAGTTCTAAAGGTCTGTGGATCTTTTGTGGTAAGCAGTGCAGGAATTCTCCCTTTTCACAGACATAAAAAAATTAGATGATTATGACTTTCCCAAGTTGCTTCAAACTTGTGGAAGAATCAGCAATAACACACAAGGCTTTATACTAAAAGCAAAACCTCTCTCTTACACATCAGATTAAACCCATAGGCTACCAAACTTGAGTTCAAAGAGACAAGCATGAAACAATACTATTAAAGACAATAAAATATTGCATACGTGTGGCAGATAAAACATCTGGTTTAACAATTCAACAAATATTCATTGAGAACATAATATGTGTCAATTCCTATACTAGGCATCAGGAATAAAATGATGATTAAAATGTAATCTATATCTTTGAGAATCTTCAGGTCATTTCTATTATAAAAGTCAGAATAAACCACAAATTAGAAAGCAAAACAGAATAATTATTATAGTAATATTTAAAAATTAAACACATTTGTAACCTTAATGAAATAATCAGTACCAGATTTGCCCTATGGTCGTTTAAAAAAAAACTCAAAAAACTATACAGAATGTACAAAGCATCTATTTTTTTTTTAACATTAGAGAACACGCAGTATAGGGCTGTGATACCTGAGACAAGGGAAACAAGTAAGTTGAGCCCTACGATGGCTCCGGCTTTCTGCCAGGAGGTACTTTCTGGACCACAGTGTAAGATACAGAACAAAACAGACACTGGCAGTTACAATGAGTTTAAAAAACAGATGTCAGGGTTCAGGGAAGTGGATCCAGCTGATAATTGTGAGGCAGACTACTGGAAAATAGATAAGTATATAGGACAAACATCCCCAAAAGTACAGGAATCTCCATCAGGTTTATCTTGAATCTTTTTTTTTTTTATTATTGGGGATAGGAGTTTATTAATTAATTAATTAATTTTTGCTGTGTTGTGTCTTCGTTTCTGTGCAAGGGCTTTCTCTAGTTGTGGCAAGCGGGGGCCTCTCTTCATCGGGGTGCACGGGCCTCTCACTATCATGGTCTCTCATTGTGGAGCACAGGCTCCAGACGTGCAGGCTCAGTAGTTGTGGATCATGGGCCTAGTTGCTCTGCAGCATGTGGGATCCTCCCAGACAAGGGCTCGAACCCATTCCCCTGCATTAGCAGGCAGATTCTCAACCACTGTGCCACCAGGGAAGCCCTATCTTGAATCTTTAAGTCTGAGGATGGAACAACTACTAGACAGCAGTAAATTAAAAAAAACTTCTAGAGATCTACAGATTCCATATGATCTTTATCAAAATTCCAAAGGTCTTTTTTGAAGAAATAGAAAAGCCAATCTTCAAATTTATATATAGAATTGCAAAAGCCTTGAATAGCCAAAACAACATTGAAAAATAACAAAGCTGGAGGACTCACAATTTCTGATCTCAAAACTTACTCCAAACCTATAGTAATCAAAACAGTGTGGTAATGGTAGGCACATACACTAACAGAATAGACTTGAGAGTCCAGAAATAAATCCTTAAATATAGGGGCAGTTAATTTTTTACCAGAGTTCCAAGTCCATTCAATGGGAAAAGGATAGACTCTTCAAATATGTTTCTGTGACAGCTGGATTCTCACAATCAAAAAAATAAAGTTTGGCCCCTAACTCACATCATATACCAAAAAGTACTGAAAATAATCAATGACTTAAATATAAGAGCTAAAACCATAAAAATTTTAGAATGAAGCATAGGATAAAATCTTCATGGCCTTGGATTAGGTAATGGATTCTTAGCAGGAGCAACAAAAACAAAAAAAAAAGAAAGAAAAAATAGATAAATTTGATTTCATCAAAATTAAAAACTTTTGTGCACCAAAGGATATTATCAAAAAAGTGAAAAGACAACCCATGTAATAAGAGAAAATATTTATTATCTTCCAACTTTCCTCTAAGTCTTTGTGCATATTCATAACTGTTTTAAAGCCTTTGTCTGCCAGTTCCATCATCTCTGTCATTTCTGGGGTGTTTCCATTGTACAGGTTTTTTTCTGGACCATGGGTCACATTTTTCTACTTGTTTCACATATCTCAATTTTTAAATTGGATATTGAATAGTGTGACTATTAGAATGTTGAGTTTTCTGCATTTTGTTGTATATTTTTATGCATCGTCAGATTTTGTTTTGGTAAACAATTAAGTTACTTGTATATCAGATTAATCCTTTTACATCTTGTTTCTTAAGCTTTGGTAGACAAGATCTATAACAGACTACTATACTCTACTAATAATGTGTAAAATTTCCAGTGTCCCTGTTGAATGTCCTGGGTCTTCATTAAAATCTTGTTCCTCTGGAGAGTAAGAATTGTTTTGTTTGTTTTGTTTTGGTGTAAATAATTTGTTCATAAGAACATTGCACAATTGGCCATATTTTCCTTATCACTAAATAAAAGAAGAGTCAAACAATGAAAACGAACATTTCTGACTTTAATTATTGCATCTTCTCTCCTTCTTTCTTTGTCAGTTTAGCTAAAGGTTTGCCAATTTTGTTGATCTTTTAAAAGAATGAACTTTTGGTTTTATTGATTTTTTTATTGTTTTTCTGTTCTGTATTTTATTTACCTCCACTCTAATCTTTTATCATGTTCTTCCTTCTACTAGATTTAGGCCTACTTTGCTCTGATTTTTCTACTTCCTCAAGGTAGAAAGTAGTTTATTGATTTGAGAGCTTTCTCCTTTGGAGAAAAATTCCAATTCTGATTCAGAGAGGAATTCTGACTGAAGACATTCTATCTTCATTTCATTAATTCATCTGCTCAGACAATCATAATTTCCAATACAGTTAGACATTTATAAATTTTACAAAATTAAATAAACCTTCACCTACACACAGGAAGTATAGATAAGATGGATGGACACTCTACTTCTAGGTTTCATAATCTAATGTAAGAAAAAAAAATCTCATTTAATGAATATTCTTACCTAAAAAGCAACTCTGAAGCAGAAGAACATTGCAAAATGGCACTCCAAACTGAACTAAATATCCTCAAACATTTGGAGATATATATTTATTTAAAAGGAAAGATAAAACTAGAATCAAAAATTTGAAAATTAAGAACATACAAAAAAGGAAAAAAATTTAATGAAATTTATTAAACTCAGAAGAGAAACTGAGAAAAAGGCAAACTCATCTAAGAAATAAAGAATAAATTACAAATTTACAAGGAATAATAAATCTGAGTTAAAATTTAATAGAGTGCTTTAAAGAAAATTAAGATACACACACACAAGAAAATGAAAATAAGAAAAAAGAATGAGGATCACAGAGAAAGTTGTTAAAATGTAAGACAAACCAAAAATGTCCAACATATATATATTACAGTTTCTAAAGATGTGTGCAGTAGCAAAAGAACAGGAAAAGAAATAATTCAATGATGTGTTATAGAAATAGAGAAAAATGTAAATCTTTATATTGAAATGTTCCATGATGTACCTGTCACCATTGACCTGAAAGGATCAGTTCTCAGACATTTCCTCATGGGAGGAAAAGGATCATATCTAAAGCCTATATTCTGAAAAAATAGAAAGACCACAAGTCAAAAATAGGGACGAAGAGGAAGAAAGAAATGTAGATAAGTTAATTGATTGTTGTGGAGGAAATAGGTGGAATCAGAGATTACCATTTAAAACTGACACACTATATAGTAAAATATCAAGTAAGAAAAAAAGAAATTGAGGACAGTATGAGGTGTAAAAGTACAATATACTTTAGAACAAAAATGCAAACTTCCAAAATAAAGTTTTAGATAATAAATAAGATCCAGGAAATAGGAAAAGAAATATAGTAAATTAAATGTAATTAACACATTAATTATAAAACAAAATATCAGAGTTGACACCAAACATATCAATCATATCAAGAAATGTGATTACATTTAATCAACCTATTAAAAGAAAAATTATTTTCAAATTCACTTACAGAGGAAAACCTATTTATTTGCTATTTACAATAAACATACCTTAAACAGTGATTTAGTAAGACTCCTCACAGCATGGGAAAAGTGATGCCTCATTCTAAGTGAAGCTGAAATGCCAGAATTACTCTGGCAGACAATGGAGAAAGGCAATGAAAGGCTTGGTTCTTGGGAAGGACCAAGTTCCTTCATTTATTAAGACCATAAGTATATCACTGGTAAAAAGAAATTAGTGCCACCCTAAGTATCTAAAAAGTGATGAGGAGGAACCTATTATATCCCCATTTATTTCACAAGGCTGGCTCCTGAAGAAACCAAACATATCCTGGCGGGTGATAGTAAATGACCACATACTCAAGCAAGTAATATGCCCTATTATTGCAATCATAGTGCCAGGTGTAATATCTTTGCAACAGCTGAGTAACAAGGCCTAAGATATGTGGTCAGCAGCCATTATCTGGCAAATGCGTTATTTTCTCTTGATCAGAAAAGAGAATCATAAACAGCTTTTATTTGCATGGAATGGACAAAAAAATATATTTTCAGTTTTCCCTAGGGCTAAATTAACTATCGTACCTATATCATAGTCTAGAGATCTGGGCATCCCATAAAATATCACATTAATCTATTACATTGATAACTTTACTCACATTAATCTATTACATTGATAACTTTACATTGATTAGGCCAGATAACACAAGGTTGCCAGCATGCTATAAGGCTTTGTAAAGCACAAGAGCTCCAGAGGGTGGGAGATAAACCCTATGAAGTTTCAGAGACCTGGTGGGACTCTGGGTTCTGGAGACTGTGAAGTCCACATCTAGTGATACTGGACTAGAGTTTGTATATTGGGTGATGAAAATCCTCCAACTTTGATTTAGGGCCTGGAGCAGGAAAGGGCTCTGAGAATGGTCCAAACTAACATGTAGGCAGTCCTCTGGCATGGGACACACAGAAGAGCAGATTATATGGTGTGGGATGTATCAATGGTAGAAAAAGACATGGTTTGAGGTTTGTGGCAAGCCCCAGTGGGGGAATCACAGTAAATTTGGTGTTCTAAGATAAAACCATGACACCTCTTAAAACCTTTTAAAAAACAGTCCCTGCCCTCATAGAGACAGAATTCTTGACCATGGTTCATATAGTACTATTTCTTGATGACACCAACCCCCTTGACTGCACCAGGCCCTCTTCATTCTGAAAGGGACAACAGTTTTTCCTCATGGATATAGATACCTGTTCTGGGTACAATTTCACTTTTCCTGCCCACAAGGTGTCAGCACCATCATTTTCCAAAGGCCTGTGCCATATTTTACTTTACCAGCATGGAATCTCACTTAGTATTTAACAGACCAGGGAACATTTAGAGAAGAGTTAAAACCCATCCTTCTCAAACTCTTCCAAAAAACTGCCAATGAAGGAATATTCCCAAACTCATTCTCTGAGGCTATCGTCAGCCTGATACCAAAACCAGACAAAGACACTAAAAAAAAAAGAAAATTACAGACCAATGTCATTGATGAACATACATGTAAAACTCCTTAATAAAATACTAGCAAACAGAATCTAACAACATGTTAAAAGGATTATACACCATGATCAAGTGGGATTTATCTCAGGAATGCAAGGAATCTTCAATGTACACAAATCGATCAATGTGATACACCATATTAACAAATTGAAGACTAAAAACCATATGATCATCTCAATAGATGCCCAAAAAGCTTTTGACGAAATTCAGCACCAATTTATGATAAAAACTCTACAGAAAGTAGGCATAGAGGGAACTTACCTCAACTTAATAAAGGCCATATATGACAAAACCACAGCCAACATCATTCTCAATGGTGAAAAACTGAAAGCATTTCTTCTAAGATCAGGAACAAGACAAGGTTGCACACTCTCACCACTATTATTCAACATAATTTTGGAAGTTTTAGCCACAGCAATCAGAGAAGAGAAAGAAATAAAAGGAATCTAAATTGGAAAAGAAGTAAAGCTGTCACTGTTTGAAGATGACATGATACTATACATAGAGATCCTAAAGATGGTACCAGAAAACTACTAGATCTAATCAATGAATTTGGTAGCGTAGCAGGATACAAAATTAATGCACAGAAATCTCTTGCATTCCTATACACTAATGATGAAAAATCTGAAAGAGAAACTAAGGAAACACTCCCATTTACCATTGCAACAAAAAGAATAAAATACATAGGAATAAACCTACCTAAGGAGGCAAAAGACCTGTATGCAGAAAACTGTGTGATGAAAGAAATCAAAGATGATACAAACAAATGGAGAGATATACCATGTTCTTGGATTGGAAGAATCAACATTGTGAAAATGATTATAATACCCAAAGCAATCTACAGATTCAATGCAATCCCTATCAAAGGACCAAAGGCATTTTTCACAGAAATTCACAATTTGTATGGAAAGAAAAAAACACCCCAAATAGCCAAAACAATCGTGAGAAAGAAAAATGGAGCTGGAGGAATCAGGCTCCCTGACTTCAGACTACACTACAAAGCTACAGTAACCAAGACAGGATGGTACTGGCACAAAAACAGTAATATAGATCAATGGAACAGGACAGAAAGCCCAGAGATAAGTTCGAGAAAACCCAGGCAGCTATGGTCACCTTATTTTGATAAAGGAGGCAAGAATGTACAATGGAGAAAAGACAGGCTCTTCAGTAAGTGGTGCTGGGAAAACTTGACAGCTACATGTAAAAGAATGAAATTAGAACACTCCCTAACACCATACACAAAAATAAACTCAAAATGGATTAAAAACCTAAATGTAAGACCAGACTCTATAAAACTCATAGAGGAAAACATAGGCAGAACATTCTATGACATAAATCACAGCAATGTCCTTTTGACCCACCTCCTAGAGAAATGGAAATAAAAACAAAAATAAACAAATGCAACCTAGTGAAACTTAAAATCTTTTGCACAGCCAAGGAATATATAAATAACACGAAAAGACAACCCTCAGAATGGGAGAAAATATTTGCAAATGAAGCAACTGACAAATCATTAATCTCCAAAATTTACAAGCAGCTCATGCAGCTCAATATCTAAAAAACAGACAACACAATCCACAAAGGGACAGAAGATCTAAATAGACATTTCTCCAAGGAAGACATACAGATTGCCAACAAACACATGAAAGGATGCTCAACATCACTAATCATTAGCGAAATGCAAATCAAAACTACAATGAGGTATCACCTCACACCGGTCAGAATGGCCATCATCAAAAAATCTACAAACAACAAATGCTGGAGAGGGTATGGAGAAAAGGGAACCCTCTTGCACTGTTAGTGGGAATGTAAATTGATACAGACACTATGGAGAACAGTATGGAGGTTCCTTAAAAAACTAAAACTAGAATTATCATATGACCCAGCAATCCCATTACTGGTTATATGCCCAGAGAAAAACGTAATTCAAAAAGACACATGCACCCCAATGGTCATTGCAGCACTATTTACAATAGCCAGGTCATGGAAGCAACCTAAATGCCCATCAATAGATGAATGGATAAAGAAGATGTGGTACATATATACAATGTATTACTCAGCCATAAAAAGGAATGAAACTGGGTCATTCGTAGAGATATGGATAGACCTAGAGACTGTCATGCAGAGTGAAGTAAGTCAGAAAGAGAAAAACTAATATCATACATTAACGCATATATGTGGAATCTACAAAAATGGTAAAGATGAACCGGTTTGCAAGGCAGAAATAGAGACACAGATGTAGAGACCATGTGTATGGACACCAAGGGGGAAAGCAGAGGGTGGTGGTGGTGGTGGTGTGATGAATTGGGAGTTGGGATTGACATATATACACTAATATGTATAAAATAGATAAATAATAAGAACCTGCTGTATAAAAAATAAATAAAATAAAACTCAAAATATAAAATAAAAATATAAAGGTGATTTAAAAGGATCTTATGCCTTTTATCCATGAAATTCAATGTTCTGTATCCTCATGTTGTCAAAATAAGCTCTGTGGGTTTTCTTCAATAGAATCTCCTGAGACACTTGAGAAAAATGTAGATTCCTGGGCCCCATAGTGGAACTGCTGCATGGGATTCCCCGGAGAGCTGGAGAGAAGGGTTTTATATTTCACAAACACATGAAGTGTTTGTTACACATTAAAGTGTGAAAACCACTGCCGAGCATTCTATATAATTGGTGTTTGTCCCTATTTGTCCAGCTAGCAGTCAACTTTACTCCACTCTGAACTGAAAGAAGATAGCCTTTCTTGTCTGAAGAACTGGAGATTATATAGTAAATAGAATGTTAAGATCTCATCTTATTTTTATTTTTGCTTGAAGACTTCGTATTTACATCTAAGATGTTATTCCCAAATAAAATTGTTAGAAGTGACTAACTGACCAGGCAATAAAAACTAAATGTATTGAATCACTGATAAGTGTTAAGACTTTTTTTTTTTTTTTTTTTTTTTTTTGCGGTACGCGGGCCTCTCACTGTTGTGGCCTCTCCCGTTGCGGAGCACAGGCTCCGGACGCGCAGGCTCAGCGGCCATGGCTCACGGGCCCAGCCGCTCCGCGGCACGTGGGATCTTCCCGGACCGGGACACGAACCCGTGTCCCCTGCATCGGCAGGCAGACTCTCAACCACTGCGCCACCAGGGAAGCCCAGTGCTAACACTTTTATCATGCATGATTTCCCACAAGAACCTTATGGTATGTATAGTATTACTTCTCTTTTCACATATTAGAAAACTGGTGCTCATATAGTTTAAGTGTATGCCAAATATCACACCATACATTTAATAACTGGAACAGTTATTCAAACTCAGTTCCAACATCTTATATATTCTCTACTTATATTATCTAGAGGGTCAGACTGTCCTCTGACATCAGAATCAGATTTTAAAAAATAGGAGAGAAGGAAGAGAGGGAGGGAGGCAGGGAAGGAAAAAAAGAAAGGAAAACCTCTAACAATTTTACAGAATCTATGTGTATTAAGAACAAGAGTATAGGTCAATTCAGACTCTTCAGCCCCTGAATATTCTTCCCTTGATGCTCACCTCATTTCTGGAGCATGATTTTACTTACTTGTTATGGTCACAAACGTTCATTCTATATTTGGAAAGTTTTGTCAATTAGAATGAAGCCTTCCTGAGCCAATAAGTTAAGAAAAATATAAAGAGACTTTTAAACTGTGGACCAAAGGGTCCAAGAATTTCCTTAACAATTACCTTAATAATTGGTGTCTTGGGCTCAACCACTGAATATCAGTGTGACAGGTTAGATTTATTCCTTTTAGTTCGTGTGTTTTCATAAAGAAGAGGGAAAAAAAATGCCCAATATGCAGTATGTGGGAAAAGAAAAGTCTATTTCGGTAACAAAGCAGATTAACTTTAAAATACATGTTCTTTTCTGCAATCTGAAAAGTCCATACCTAGATCAATAGAGAAGACATACATCAATGGGGGCAAATTATATTTTAAGGTCAGGTCAAGTTCTATGGACCTGATTAGGATTATCAGATCAGCAGTTTTTTGTTTTTTTTTTTAATTGTAGTATAATCGCTTTACAATGTTGGGTTAGTTTCTGCTGTACAACGAAGTGAACCAGCTATATGTATACATATATCCCATCCCTCTTGGACCTCCCTCCCACCCACCCCCCTTCCCGTCCATCTAGGTCATCACAGAGAACCAAGCTGAGCTCCCTGTGCTTTACCGCAGGTTCCCACTAGCTATCTATTTTACACACAGTAATGTATTTACCAGATCAGCAGTTTTGAATGTCATTTTTTATAAACTTGGTTTCCTCATATGTTGATGAAATTCATCATTTATTGTTTTATTTATCCCTGAAAGGAAATTATATGTTGGTCCTTCATTTACATGCTAAATCCACACCAAACATTCACCCAGCAATCATTGCACCTATGAGCCATTTTTGCAGCTCCATGCCACAACCTCGTATCTTCAGGTATGACCCAGCCAGAATCTGCTGATATCAGTCAGTGCTTCCCATGTAGGAGACTACAGACTACAGCTCTATGAGACTGAATCTCCTTCCTAACCATTCTTTTATTAAGGATCAAAAGTGTACATGAGGTAAATGAATAAAATGATTGATTTTTCTTCAATCCCAAAACACTAGAATTTACACATCCACATTCAAGATGCACAGCAGGGGAATAAGCAATATTCTCAATCCACCAAATTTTATGAGAAGCCTCTTTTGGAATTGGATTTAGAGCTATTTCTAAACCCCACAAGAAAATTATCTTACTATTTTATAGCTACACTATTTGGACCCAAATTTATTTATCCAGCTAACACTACTTCTAAAATCACAAAGAATAAAAATGCACCACCACCGTGGCTACTCAAAAGAAAATCTGAGGGCAGTTCCAAAATCTGAGTTCCCCAAAATGCTGTGAGCAACTTGTTATAAGCACACAGCAGGGAAATCTCAGTTCGGAAAGTAACAATGCTCATTTGGAAATAGTATGTCTCTTAACTCCTTTTTGCAAAAATAAAAACAAACATGAAGAACCTAGTTTGGCTTTAAAGACTAGTTACGTCTAGAGTCATTAGAACGGTGCCCAAATGAAATACAGAAAGAAGGCATTTTAGACAACGGACGGGGCAATGGGAATTGAAACTGATAATGGCTCTGGTGATGACAATGGCATAATAGATAACTGGTAATGACATTGGAATGAGTAAAAAGTCACCCTCCTGGTTTCCGGTGGTGTGTGGGGTGGCCGTGGCTGCCGCGGCTTGAAGCAGGATCTCAGTTCCCCGACCAGGGATTGAACCCAGGGCGCAGGGCTGTCCTGGGTCTTTTTTCCCTTTGGAATGGAATTTCAACAAAGAGACGGAAAATAGTGAAGCAGGTAGAGTGTTTATTAAGAGAGGAATACGCGCAGATAGACACACAAGCAGGCTCAGTAAGAGAGAGAGAGAGCGACGTGGGCTTTTGGGGTGGATTAGATCACTTACACGGGGGCAGTTCTTCCAGGTCGTTGTTTTCCTCTGGCCAATCATCTTGTTTTGTTCTTTGTTCACTCAGGGCCCTCCCCAGTAGGCAGGCACACCCTTTAGCCAAAATGGATTTCAGTCCGAGGGTCCCCAGGAAGTGCAAAACTTATTATGATCTGGAGTCTCCTCTCTTTTTGACCTGGAGGAACCTTTTTGCGCATGTGCGGTCGAGGCCTCCTTGACCCCAAGGATGAGAAATATGTGACCTCTTTAACTTTCACCCAAGCAGGGCTTAGACCCTCTCTGCCCCTTCAAGTATTCATATTCAAAATATGAATTTCAAAGAATTATGAAGGATTATTAAAGGAAAAGGAATGATACTTGAAATATATCTCCAAGATTTTAATTGAGTCAGCATAGACAGGAAGACCAATAGATGGAGAGAAAGGAAACCCAAATGAGCTCAAGCTCTACCACTAAGTAGCTGAATGCTTTGGGGCAAATTTCTCTTGAGCTTAATTCCCTAACTTGAAAAATGAAGAGATGAACTAGTCAATCCCTTATATACCTTTTATTGCTGTCATTTTCTTATTTGGGGACTTCATGAGAGGAAGAAGGAAGAAGGGATGACAGTTGTATACAGCCTACAGACGGCCCAGAAGGAGCAAGGATGTTTCCTAAGAGAGAGAGTACGTTGATGCTCACGAGTGATTTTTTTCCTGAGCATTGCCTTTCACAGAGAGAATAACTCTGGGAGTCAGAGTCCCCACACAAGCCTGATTACAGTTTGAAATATTGACATTTGGTGACATCACCCCACTACAGCCAATCCAAGATTTTTGCTGTAAGACGCAGCCTCTTTCAAATATAAGCCAAACCCATATCTTTAGAGCCCATGATGTCTCTTCTTGTCTCAACTAGCAACCAGCAAATGGATGTTAAATGTACAATCCATCCAGCCTAGATTTGTTTACTCTGGTGTCTCATGTATTTTATGATCAGTATATCCATTAAGTGCTCTCCAATAACATTAACTCTCTCTCACCTTTTAGAAGCCTCTCATCCCCTTCCCTGCCTAAAACCATGTTCCTATCTGTTCCCTAGACTCCTCAATTGTATACAAATGTGTTTCATTTGTTTCTAACTGGAAGGCACACATTTTCCTGTGACTTACACCACCGTTTAATATCAGCTTATTTCTTTCCTTCATCTCCTTCCTCTTTCTATATGCACCTTCCTCCAGTTAAATTTCTCTCCCACGGCACTCACAGATGAGCTGATGAGGCTTCAGGTTGCACTGACTGTGTGTAGCTTATTTGTTCCACAACTGCCTGGCACAGAATTGCTCCCGATCGGAGCAGTTGTGCACTCAATGAGTCAGAGACAGTAGCAACTTCACAGGCAGTCAGTAGCTCATGCGTGCTGTCAAATTAACGTGGCTGAACTAGCACAGGGGAGCCAAGTCTTTGCTCTCATGGTGGTGTTCTGGCAAGGAGATAACATGCTGCATCCTAGTCTTTTTATTTTTCCTGTAGGACATCTGAAGAGCTCCTGGGGGAATTTCTTAGCACTCCTGAAAGTTGCTCTCAGCCAACCTTCCTATCGTTTCTAAACTGTGTCCTCAAAAAAAACTAAACACCAGACCTTCCCTGGTGGTCCAGTGGTTAAGACTCCGCACTTCCACTGCAGGGGGCACGGGTTACTTCCCTGGTTGGGAAAATAAAATCCCACATGCCACACGGTGCAGCCAAAACTCCAACCAAACAAACAAACAAAAAACAAAGAAACCTCAACGCCATTCTAAGATTTTCACAAAACAGAGCCTAGAGTTAGAAAATAGAGGAGCCAGAAAAGACCTGAGGTGTCTTGCAGCCCAGACAGCTCGTTTGTCAGAAGGAAATCAAGGCGGACAGAGGTGAGCTTACTTAGCCAAAGGCACCTCCTCAATCAATACCTTAATTTTTCCTAGTGGGCACAGGGAGAATTTAAGCTAAAAGAAATGTTTAATGGTTGATCTACCTCAGTAAAGTGTTGATAAAATAAGTTTCAAAATTATATGAAGCTGGCAGAGTTGCAGGCTACTAGTTCACCCATCAGAGCAACTCAGTATGCACCAGTGGAAACAGAAGAAGCATTTGCAGTGAGGTAAGGACAAGACATTCCCATGGGAAGTGCTGCTGGTATCACAGCCACACCTAGGCTGGGTTCTGGGTAGAACCAGCCTGACAGCAGGGCTGTTAATAATGTAATGCAAATTGCTGGAGTATCCAAGAACCACATGGGTTAAAGGTTTCACTTTTGAGCTTAAATTTTTTCTTATCCAACATATTTTTATTGACATGAAATATGTTAATACACACATATTCCCATAGGCATTGTTTTCACACACTGGGAATAGGCAGTTGTCTTCTGCAACTCTGCTTCTTTCACTATGCAATATACAGAGGCTGTCTGTTCCTCCCAGGGTGCACATCTAGATCTACTGCATTCTTTTTGTTGGGTGCATAGTATTTCAGTATTTATATAACCATATTCATATATTTACTTTTTTAAACTAGTCTTTTTCTAATAATAGAAAAAGTACAAGACCTTATTAAATAAAAATAATTTGAATGAAGGAATAAAATAAAAGTGAAACAACTTTCCTTTCCCTCAGTCTTGTTCCTACTCCCCAGATCTCTGCCAAGACTTTTTGTTTTCTGTTAACCTTCATGGCTTGAGATAAAACACTTTGCTATCTTTTTGGAATTTACCAACTTGAGACCGTGTCATCAAAAATGAGGAACTTGGTCTAGTTAATCTTCCTTTGTCACCCCTCTCATGATCCATGAATTCCTCATTCCAATGTTATTGTGTTTATACTTTCAATATAAACATTCTCAATGTTTAGCATAGTACATTTTAAAATGAGACTATAATTTAGTCTTCTATACTTCGTATTTAAGGTGTTGCTAAAACTCAACGTCGGGACTTCCCTGGTAGTCCAGTGGTTAAGACTCCGGGCTTCTACTGCAGGGGACAGGGGTTCCATCCCTGGTTGGGGAACAAAATCCCACATGTCATGTAGCCAAAAGATAAAAATCAATCAACATTTTCTTTATTATGACTTTGTAATTCTGTACCAATAACAGTTTATTGGTAGAAGAAAAAATTTTATGTACCTTTATTCAGAAAGTATCATATTTTCTCTTTCATTTATTTGACCTCTTTTGCGATATAGTTAACTGCCACTGTTTCTGATATCTGATGTTTTCTTTTCCCAGGATTAAGTTTTCCTTTTCTTTTCTTTTCCCTAGAGAATGCCCTAAGGTATACTTTTTCATATAGAATGCCTAGGAGAAAAATTTTCTGCATTCTTACATGTCCGAAATGATTTTTATATTTTGCTCTTAAGCTTATTTGAGAACTTTCCTAGAAATAGAATTCTAGGTTCAACTTTTTTAAAATCAGATTTTAAAGGTATTGAAATATGCTCTGGTGTTGAATCTGTTATTGATCTGATTCTTAATGCTTTGTTATTAACATAAATTCCTCTTAATAACCTCCACTTACTAAAATTATGAACAGTCAAAATTTGTATGATTGGTTTGTCATCATTAAATTCAGATTAAATTCATATTCTTTCTTTTCTTTTTTCAAAAATTGTATTGAGTAGGCAATTTGTGGACTTTAACATTATGGATGTATTCTGTTCTCCAACAGCATTTTACCTTTGACGACCTTTGCCTGAAGCAATTTTCACAGTGGTGAATTGCAAAGTAGCAATTTTCTAAATTGTTCATTCCTTCTATTAAAAAAAAAGAAGCCTTTAAAAAAATATTTCCCTCTTTCTCTCTGCCTCTGTCTCTCTGTCTCTCTGTCTCTCTCTCTCCCTCTCACACACATACACATATATACATATATACATATGTATATATGTATATCTTGACTATTAATAAGGACTCATAAAATGATCTTTATTCAATATTTACAATTCAAGTTCTGATTTTAGTAAAGTGGAAGTAACTTGTTTTGTATTAACCCTTCCAGAAATAACAACTATAAACAATGGGAAAATATAATAATAACTGTTTGAAATCCCTGAAGGCAGAATTTAGAAGGAATCTGAACATTGAAGGGCAAGAATCATACTGAGTGAGATCCAAGTTTATCCACCCTTTCCCTAGAGAGCATCCCCCAAGCACAGGGTATTGCATAGCTAGAATTCAAAAAGAGAGCGCCAGTGTCATTGGTCTGAGGAATCAGAGGAGGAGTATGGGACTCTCAGAGTTACACAAAATTGAAGGAAAAATCCTAGAAAGGGGGAAAACTTAAGGAATCCCCAAATCTACATATAAACTCCTGTCAAATCCTTGGCCAACTCCTAAACTTACATCTTTGGAAGAGGCCAGAGAGACCAAGAAGAAAAGAATGGCTAAAAAGCTGAGACAGCTGAGTAGAGGTGTCAGCAGGTGGACATAGAATTCAGAGTTCTAGTTTTGCCATGATAGAGGGGCTTGGTAAATACCCCAAGTGTTCTGCTGAAATCTCACAAGGCTTACACATTAAAGATATAAAATAATTAAACAGATTTGCTTTAGGACTAAGGGAAAATCCAAAATAGACTCACACTAACAACGCATAACCCTAAAGATAAAGAAAAATATCTTAAAAGCTGCTTAAAAAATATGACACGTGATTTACAAAGAAATGACAATAAGAATCATAGATGATTTCTCAACACAAACAATGGAAGCCAGAAGATCATGTTTTGACATTATTAACTTACTAAAAGAAAAAAAAATCAACCTAGAATTTTGTATTCACAAAAGACAAAATAAAGATATTTTCATGTAAATGAAACTAATGAAATTGTTACTAGTAGACCATCATAAAAAGTATTAAAGGCCTCTATTCAGGTAGTAGGGTGATGGCACCACATGGGAAATCAGATCTAGGGGAAGAAAGGAAGAACACCAGGAAATATATGTGTAAATATAAAAAAATTCCTTTTCTTTATTTTTTTTTAGTTCTTCAAAGGTGACCTAACTCAAAACAAAAATAATAACACTGTATTGTGGAGTTACAATATATGCAGACATAAACTATATGACAACAATAGCATAAAGGATAAGAGAATATGTACATGGGTCATTCTGGTGTAAATGATTCTTACTTTATATATAATATTATTTTATTAATATTTTATTTATCTTTTACTGTAATTCAAAATTAAAATTGAGTTGGTTTGTAGTTTTATTTTTTGTGTTACTTTATCAGGTTCCAGTAACAACATTGCACATCTTTTGTATAAATAATTTTCTATACTCTGGAAGTACCATTTAGCATTAGAATTATCTAGTCTTTGAAATTTTGGTACAATTACTGGTGAAACCATTTGGGACTGTAGCATTTTGGGAGGCTATTTTCAAGAAAACTTGCATTGCTCAAAAGGAACAAGAAATTTGAGAACAAGTGTTGAGGACTAAAAGTCAGGAGGAAATCCAGGAAAGAGAGCAGCACACAAGAATTTGACTTTTCTATTAATTCTAAATTGAAAAGAAATCTAAGAAAATGCAATAATAAAGGAAACAACTAGCCTACTCAGAAGACTGGCAAAAAGCCACAAAAACTAGAGAAGGATAGTCTAGTAGGAGCCATTCAGTCAATTACAGACACCAACATGGTGGAAGGAGGAAATAAAGCCTTGGCACAGGATGTCCTTAGGGAGAGGCAAGAGAGAACTTAATATTTATTATCGACGGTGTACCAGGTACTGTATTGGGACTTTCACATGCATTTTTTTCTTAATGCTGACAGCAATCTTTTGCAGTAAATAGTATTATACTATTTACTAGTATAATAATAATAGTATCATTACTTCCTTTTTCTAGATAAAGAAAAAGGAGTATCCAAAATTAATTAACCTTCCTAAAGTCACATAGCTAACAACTGTTGGCAAAGCTGAGACTTAAAGTCAGTCATGCTTGACAAAAACCCTTCCTTTCTGTTTGCCTTACATTTTTACTTTTTCTTACTTTTTTATTGCCTTTTGTTTCCACAAGACCAGTGAGATTAATAAAAGTAAGCATTAGAAATGAGAATGAATACTGTAACATATAGATATTCATGGACTAGAGAAGCACTGCTCTGCTTTAGAAGAAAGAGACCAGACAACACTTCATGAGTCATGAGCACATCCCTCATGTCAGAGCTAGAGCAGAGTCTTCCTTGGTTGTAGATTGATAGTGGCCTTCTTTCTCTGATAGATTAACATAATTTTTTCAACATTTTAGGTGCAATCCCATTGTTGTAAGGTAAATCTTACAAGGAAAATAGCAATCCAGCATAGAGCTTGAGCTTAGAGGCCCTGGAACCCAACTGCCCAGTTCCACCACTTACTAGTTGTGCGACCTTGAGCAGGTTACTTATTCTTTCTCTGCCTTACTTTCTTCATCTGCAAACTTTGGACAACCATACTACCTAATTGTAAGGTTTTTTAAAATTAAATTAAACTAATTGAGTTTATACCTGTAACGTAGAAAGAGCAGCCTCACACATAATAAGCACCCACTGGTTAAAGAAAGGTGAATATGCATAGAATCTTCAACAATGACAATGCCTGCATAGATTTTATAGAACCCCTTAAGATACCACAAAACACAATCATAAAGCATTTTTCCTAACCCTCTCATTTATAATTTTCTTGAAATGGCCCAACATAACACGGAAACAGGATAATAAAACCCTCTCACCACCGTCATGCATCTAAACTGAGAGACAGATCTTCTTAAAATGTTTTGTAAAAAGGTCCAGAACACTAGGACAGGCAGTTTTACAGATAAATTTTTACCAAGTTATAAGAGAATAAAATAAACTCTCTCGAATTAAAAAAAAAAACTACTGCAGAAAGTATAAAAACAAAAGATTAATCAAAAATGAATTAAAGGATAGCAAAATAAGAAAAAAAAGTGTTAACTAATCTCATGTAAATATAATCATCACCAAAAATATATATAATCATCACTTATAATCTTAGCTTTCATTATATATATTCAGGTATTCTTCTATGTCCTTCAAAAATATTTTGTATTTTCTGCATAGATGTCTTAAACAAAATTGTAAAACTTACTCTAAAGAACTATGTATTTTTGTTGCTATTTTAAAATAAAACTCTTGAAGATTAAAATCCTACAGTAAAACACTATTAAATATAATTCACCACAGTAAAATTAAAATTCATGTTTCAACATCAGAAAATCTATTAATACCACATTAAGAGAGTAAAGGGGAAGATCATATAATCTTCTCAATAGGTATAAGAAAAAAATTGATAGAATGCAGCAGATGTTCATGGTAAAACTCTAAGCAACCTAAGAATGGAAAAGAAATTCTTTAGCCTGACAAAAGATATCAGTATAAAGTTGATATATTATCAGCTTTAGTAGATAGTATACATAACAGTGAAAAGGAATGTCAAAACATTCCCATTAAATTTAGGAAAGAATTAAACATGCCCTCTATTCCCACTTAGAATCAGTATCACACCAGTGGTCCTGGCTAATGCTGTGAGTCAACAGAAAGGAAAAGGAAGGCATAAGAATTAAAAACAAAAACAAAAATGTCAATATTTTCAAATTTATGATTATTGCTATAACAAATCCAAGAGAACCTATAGATAAACTATTGACATTAATAGCAGTTAGCAAGATTCCTGGATACACAAACCAATTATATCCATGTATACCACTCCCAATCAAATATAATCAATTATATATAACGGACAATAACCAGATATCAAAAGCACAATACTAAATAAAACCCTAAGTTACAGAGTGGTATATACAATATTTTATTATTAAAAAAAACTTAAAAACGTGTACAATTTGGGAGTGTATACATAAGTAGATAAAAGCGTAAAAGCTTCATGCATATGATAACCAACAAATCAGGCAAGGGTGGGCTACAGGAAAGGAGGAGGAAAAGAATGGGAGTAGGGAGGAGTATGCAGGGGTCAACTGTTTCTGTAAAATGGTCTTTGAAGAAAACTAAGCAAATGGGACAAAACGGTAAGTTTTGATAATTCTGGGGGTAAAACTGACTTCATTGTATTGATCTCCATACTTCTCATATATTTATAATATTTCCAAGATGCTTTTACTACACCCCCACCCCCCAAAAATGAAAAGAAGTAGTGCAATAAGGGAAAATGTGTGCTAAAATTTTAAATAGCATTAACCTCTCTACAGAGGTGGGCCTATTACAAGCTCCTGCCAGAAGGAGGGGTCTTCCTCTAGCTCTATCCAGGCAGTACCAATCTGCAGCTTTAGGAACTGACATAACATGACATTTGCAGCAACATGGATGAACGTAGAGATTGTCACACAGAGTGAAGTCAGGCAGAGAAAGAGAAATATCATATGATACTTCTTATATATGGAATCCAAAAAAAAAGTGTACAAATGAACTTATCTACAAAACAGAAATAGAGTTACAGATATAGAAAATAAACGTATGGTTACCAGGGGGGAAGGGGGGGGAAGGATTAATTGGAAGATTGGGATTGACATATACACACTACTATATATAAAATAGATAACTAATAAGGGCCTACTGTACAGCACAGGAAACTCTACTCAATACTCTGTAATGGCCTATATGGGAAAGAATCTAAAAAAGAGTGGACACAAGTATATGTATAACAGATTCACTTTGCTGTACACCTGAAACTAACACAACATTGTAAATCAACTATACTCCAATAAAAATTTTTTTTTTTTTAAAGTACAGAGGTTTCCCAACCTTTGCCAGTAACTCATATTCCAAGGCTACTGGAGAAACCAACAGTCCAGCAGAGCTGCCAGAGCAAGTGAGATCTGCGGTGCCTCAGGGGCCTTTTCACCTCTGGCCATGGATTATTGCTTCTCTTTTTTCCCCAGAGGAAAACAAGAGATCAACAGATACATTGCTGGATGAAGACAAATGACTTCATTGCTTGGAAAATACACGACTTCCACTGCATGTTTTACGCTTTTCTCATTTTGTGTTGTTGTCATTCCTCCTGTCCCTAGAACTTGTCTGTGTCATTAAACCCTAGGAGTTTCTGAATATTTGGAGAATATGGAGTACAGTCCTTTATCTCCCATCGTTTAATAGAAATCCTTCAGACAAATCCATTTTGTCTTTGTGGTTATCTGTCATGGAGACACGAAGTTATCTTCCCACAGTCTTCCCTATGTGACCTCTTTTAGACACAAAGTGTCTCTACCCTTTGGGTATAAGAGAGCCCAAGCAAGGCCCCCTGATACAAACCAGGATGTAACTTGGCATTATCCTCAAGAGAGCTCAGAAAGCACCCACTGGATGAAACAAGTTAGACAAGCAGAATCAAAGGCACAGTCCTGAGGAGTTTCATGCTGAAATACAAAACTTCAAGTCCCTAAGGGTGAGGCTCACATCAGACTGATTACAAAATTTTTCAAATCAGTTCAACATTGAGAGCTCCCTAGTCAAGGTAAGAGAAAATGCATTTCTCTCATATTAGGTGCCCTCACCTCTTGGCTCATATAAATACCCAGGGGGCTTAGGTGAGATGGGGAGGAGTCTAGTTCCTAATCCTTGGCTCTTGGCATCATCATTACTCCTTCTGCCACTTGGGGATCCTACTCTCAGCATGTTGCACCACGTGTTGGGTCCTGATGTTCTCATCCGGCTCAGAGATGGCCTCACAGTGATCCTTCTGCTGACTTCAGACCAGGCCACCCAGAGGTCCATGCTTCTCTGTCACACATGTGCACCATGCAGTCACCCTATTTCTGCTCAGAAACCCTAAAACCCCAGCCCCAGGAAATGCTCTCTATCCATCCCATACTGAGCCACTCTAAAACTGGATTCTCTTTTCTTCCTCATCATTTAGGTCTCCACCTCTTAAAGTAGTGGAGTAAAAAGTGGATGTAAAAGGAGGATGGTAAGAAATGATGGTAAAAAGGGATGGTTATTATAAGTGCCTGGCAAATTCTAGTGTTGGTCCTGAAACACATAGGCACATGAAAAGTTTAGA
The DNA here is from genome assembly GCF_964165515.1 of Mesoplodon bidens. Classification (NCBI taxonomy): domain Eukaryota; kingdom Metazoa; phylum Chordata; class Mammalia; order Artiodactyla; family Ziphiidae; genus Mesoplodon; species Mesoplodon bidens. Next base: position 8,752,875 of record NC_138165.1, on the reverse strand, counting down.
GGCATAATGCAAGTGTTGAGCATCTGATGTCTCAGGAGCTGCCTCAGTAAAATGGGAGGCTTTGATAAGTCAGTGGTTTATAAATTGTGATCCTTAGAACATTAGTGTTTCCTGAAGTGCCTTACACCTGCTTCAGAGGTCAAGCGTGGCCAAGTCGGTAGGGATCCAAGACCTCCCCTCTTACTTTCCACGTTCTCTCTTTAAACCAGAGAAGTTTTGTTTCACATACATAATTTATATAAATTTCACTTAACAAATGAGTACATGTCCTTTAGCTCTCATTGTTTAACAGATGGACAGACATTTGCAGACAAATCTAGATTAATTGATCTCCATGTGTCCTGGATGTCAAAAGGAGCTCTGTGTTGTTAAAATCTACCAGGCACTATAACATCTGTAAATCTGTGCAGAATATTGATTTTTATCCTTTAACATACCTCCAAGTTTCTGTACCAATCCCAACTGTACAGCATAATACTTTTAACTATAGTATTTTCTCTTTATAGACATGGCCAAGTTTATCTGAATAGAAATTAAGTGTCACAGAAGATTATCCAATGCATTGTTTTTAAGTAGTGAATTAAGGTGAGAAAAAAAAGTATGAGTATAGCCCTTCTTTAACTTACAATGCAATCAGGAGCCAAACACTATTGGAAGAAAATGTAAAAACATAAGGAGTTGTGACATTGTATCTGACTCCATATATTCATCCCATTAAGTGAAGTCATAGAGCAATTGTTTGCTAAAGAGCCATTGTAGCCAGCCACAACCATCTTCATCTGTTAAATTTGATCTGCCTTTATCTGATTCTTCACTTGGTGCCTGTTTTCTAGGAAACCCTATGAAGAAGAAAAAATTCCCAGCAACAATGTCAGCCAAGTGTCTCTGGCTGACAGTTTGTATAGAACTTCTCCAGTTTCTATAGCCACACTCCATGAGAGAGAGAGAGAGTCTCCATTCTGAGAACTCTAATTCTATCATTTGTGATGGATGTTGGAAGCTAATTTTTATAGCTTTGCAATAAACAACAGTTTGTAGATTACCCCATGGTAAAGCCCTTCGGGATTTTCTAATAAAGGTAGTACAGCAAAAGTTTAGACCATGCCAGAACATCAGTCACTACATTGGTATCATCCATGTGCCCCCAGAGAAAGCCTGAGTAGATTAGAAAGAGAACTGGAAATGGAGGATGCTGCATATTACAGATCTGGACTTCAGAAAAGAATGTTCTTTTTCATATTGTGCTGATAATGTTATCTAGTTTATATGGATATCTGGTTTATATGCCTCTGGAAAGCAAGCAGGTCTCTGGTCTGTGGACCCAAAGCAGACACACCCTGTGTACTGGGTAATGAAGGAAAGCCAGTCAATTTGGAATTGCTCTAAATTGTTGCCTCAAGGCCATTTTTGTTTCCTGCACTTAAAAGACACAGCGACTTGATGGGACCTAACAAATACAAGAGTGGTTATGTTGGCATCTTAAGACCTGTTAAAATGAGGAGAAGGAAAACCATACTCGAACTCATTCCTTCTTCAAGGAAATCATACTCAAACTCTTTTAATGGCAACCAGTGGATATTTCAGAACATCATGAGAGAAATATTAGTTGAAAGGTATTGTGCACTGTTTCTTGTTTTGTTTTTCACTGTCCCATTATTTTCTGTAAATTACATTGCTAAACAGTATATAAATTTTCATTGTGTCTGGAAGAGGTATTTGTTTGAGTAACCAAAAAGTCCTTCTATCAGGATTATATGTACCTCTATGTAAGAGAAACCTTACATCACTGTCTTAAACAAATAAGGGTTTCTATTTCTGACATGAAAAGTAGTCGAGAAGTAAGCAATTTGCACAGGGGCAGTGGCTTTACCATGTGACCAGAAATTCGTGTTCTTCTATCTTTCTTTTCCACAACCTTCATTTCAGTATGCCCCTCAACCTAAGTGACATGATGGCAGCCTGCATATGTGTTCCAGGAAAGAAGTAAGCACAAAAGGTGAAATGTGTGTGATAGCCAAATCATCCTTTTTCTCCCCTCAGGATAATAATAGATCTACTGAAATGTCCACTAAGTCATCTAAGTCTTAGATGCTAAAACTGGGGCACAAGGCTGTGCCTAGTTGCAAGGGAGTCTGAAGAGGTAAGTTTTTGGTTTTAAACTGGGGACTTTACCATCTGCAACAATATCAGGGAATTGTTGTTAATAAATCCAGGTTCCAGTGTTGGGTAAAAAAGTAACAGTGTCTAACACAGTCTAGATTTACTTTGGTTCTATCTAAAACTTAGTAAATTTCATGCTATCTGCGGCATAGCATTCTAAACTTTCTCTTTTTTAACCCCAAAAGATATCTTTTATCAACTAACTTGGGGACTCTGTTTATCTCCCTAGCCCTTGACTTAGCAAAAAATAGTTACCTTGAGGCAATCCAAAATAAGCTTCATTCGGAAACAACCCCTTTGCCTGTCATCTCACCTCTGAGCAGAAAGTACTTAATGATGATGCCTGAGAAAGGCTAGAGGCCACAATGTAATCTGCTAAGTCTCACCACCTCATAGCAGTGCTTATGATGGTTTATGTTTGATGCACAGATGTAAATATTTCCAACATTGTAAGGCTTCATATTATAGGACTTTGGTCAATTTATACTGCAAGGCACAAGCAGAAAGCATCTCCATTAGCAAAGTTATATTTTCTTCATAGCCACTTGAAGAATGGCTAGCTCTACCCTAATTTATTCCACTCTTGAAGAGTTTTGCTAAAATAGAAATAAGTAACCAGCATAAGCCAATTATCTGATTTTTTCCTTCAATATCCTTCAAGGCTATATCTTTGGTCAACATGTGGTCTATATCCCATTTACTACAGGTGACAACTTGACTGAAAGTTTTTCTGCTACATAACAAGGATCACCAGCTTGCAATATCTGGGTGCTCACCACTCATAGCCTACCTCCCTCACTCAGCCAATTGTACATTGTTCTACATTCTATAACTGTTGAATCCCTATCTAATCTAATTGTCTATTAGTTAAAATTGCATATAGCTGCCTATGACAGAACATTAACAACAATGTTTTAATCAAAATGTCTCTCATGAGACAAGAGAGCGATATAGCACACTCGTGATGCCATCAGGAATCAAGCTTCTTCTGTTGTTCTGCTCAGCCATCTTCAGCAAGTGACTCATCCTTCTGATCAAAATTTGGATGTTTTATAAAACTGTGTCATAAAGGATGTAGGGAAGTATTTTTAACTTGGGGCATTTTCATTTCCAAACAATGTTGGAGTTCTCTTTGTAAGAAAGAAGGGAGAGTGGATATTTATTAGACAGATAGCAGTGTTTGCCACAGGTTCTGAACCCCAAGCTGGCGTAACACACTTGGTAGGGTGGATAGAGAGAGTTTGTCTTGTGAACTACAGCCAAGTCCTGTGGGAGCATTTGATTTCAAGTGAAGTGTGATAGGAAGAGATCTTCTGATCCCCTTTACTACATACTCTGGTAGAAAAAATATGGAATCATGATGACATCTAGTTGATTATCTTAATATTTTGATTAATTCACCTGTTGCCAGAGTAATGCTGTATAACACAACTCCATGGCACTAAACAACCATCATTTGTTTTCTTCCTATATCTGTGGATGGTTTGGGACTTGGATGATCTAGGTTGGGCTCAGCCAGTCTTGGCTCCAGGCCGTAAGGACAATGTCGATACAATATGCTTGCCATTCTCCTGGTATCAGTGGACTAGCTGATATCTGTTCTTCCCAGCAAAGAGCCAAAGGCACAAAAGGGCACACCCATCCATGCAAGCATTATTTCAAGCTTCTACCAGTATTATATCTGCTAACGTCCTATTGACTAAAACAAGTCACGTAACTAAGCGCAAACTCACTCTGCTTCCTTAAGTAGAAACTCCAAAGACACATAGCAAAATGCATAGATACACAGGAGGGTAAAGAATTGAGGCTAATAATCAAATCTACCATAAGCTGGTACATTCATAATATCTAACAAGGCACTCATTTCCAACTTAAAGCAAGCGGGACAATTTTAATATATTCTATTAAAGGAAAATATATATAAAAACAAAAAAAAATTTCTAGACAATAAGATTTGTTTGTAAGAATGTATGATAGGATTCTTCACTTTTTACAAGAGACAGTGATAGTAATAGTTGCTTAATTTTGTGTTCTTCCTACAAGAAAGGAAAATTCCTCCATAGTTTATGTCAGAGGACTTCAGACTCATAAAAAGATCAATCAAGGGACTCTAGTTATTTGCAAATACTTTTGGAAAGTTGTGGTTTATATTTTTAAGGATAAATTTAGAGATAATATATCTGTTTATGCCATGGAATGTTATTCCTGGAAGTATTCTGTGAAACTGTTTATTCCAAAATCCAACCAAGTATAGGAATTATTTTTCTACCTTCTTTATTGATGAACAATCAGTCCATACTATACTTCCAGTGGTGGGATGGTCACATTTTCAGAAGGCAGATCATTCCATTGTTCCATAAGCCCAGTTGGCAAAATTACAGAGTCTTCCTCCCCTTGCCCTTAATTCTTAAAACCTAGAAAATGTTTTTCCAATTTTATTTCAAAACAGTATTCATTACTAAGGCTGTCATAGTAAATTGCCACAAACTGAATATCTTAAAATAACAGAAATTTATTATCTCATAGTTCTGGAGAGTAGAGTCTAAAATCAAGGTATTGGTAGGACTATGCTTTCTCCAAAGAGATTCCCTCCAAAGAGGACTATGTCCTCTCTAGCAAAGAATCCTTTCTTGCTTCTGGTGGCTCCTAGCATTGGGTGGTTCCTGGCAATCCTTGGCATTCCTCGGCTTATGGTTAAATTACTCCATCTCTGCCTCTGTCCTTATAACACCTTCTTCCCTTGTGTCTTTGTGTATCCTCTTCTCTTCTTATAAGGACACTGTTCATTGGATTTAGAGCCCATCTTAACCAGTATGATCTCATCTTAATTTAATCGCATCTGGAAAGACTCTGTTTCTAAATAGAGTCACATCCTGAGGTTCCAGGTACACAGGAATATTGGGGGGGACATTATTCAACCACTAAGAAGACCATTTCAAATATTTAAAGAGATATTATGATCCCACTTTGGTCTTATCCTCTTTAGCCTAAAACCCTGAGTACCTTCAAGTGTCCTTAAATTATTTTGTCCCAGACCTTTAACATTTAGGCCAACTTCTTTCAATTATATTCAAAGGCAACCATAAATTGATGTTGTGAACTGTTAATAGGTAATTTTATTTATTTCAAGCATAACTACTTAAAAAACCTTCATGAAAAGTTATTTGTAACTTTTCATACCCAAGAAATAGTACATAATTTTGTCTAATTAATAATTTAGCCTGGTGAGCAAAATACCTGCCTCTTGGATCCTGTACTTGGTGATCCAAGATGAGAAAGATATTACATCAGAAATCATCTGCTGATGCTGACTCTTATACTCCATCGAGTGTTTTTTTTTAAATTGTATTTTACTACCTAAGTCAAAGACCAATACTGGTCAAGACTTACTACCCACGATTGAGCTGTAAAGAGAATGCTGAAAAGGGCATCAGAGGCTACTGAAAATATAGATCATACTCTACTAGGGCAAAAATGCCCCTGGCCCAGGACTTTATTAGCATTAGAGTTTCATTACTGCCCTTTCAGCTCTGCTTCAGAGCCTCCCATTGAAACCCAGGGATTGCAAAAGGATGTGAATATTGAAAATATGCCTTATCCTACCCTAAAACACCACAGTAGGGACCACACCTCAATTAATTCAATCCAAAGTTTTTGTAACTGGGCACAGGACCTTGTTCCAAACACTGTGGGAGAATTAAACAATCATAATAATTATTTAGCTTCTATCATATATTCAACAAGCTATTGCCCTGAGTTGGCAGTATAATGGTGGACAAAAAAAAAAAAAAAGAAATGTGATCAGATAAATAAGAGGTAGAATAAATGCAACTTTGTAGATGAATGTTCAGCCTCTGGACAGATATGGGTTTGCATTCACAATCCTGGATCAGCTACTTATTAGACGTGACCTTGCTCAATTTACTAATCTCACTAAGCCTCAAATCTTCATTTGGAAAATGGGAATGATAATCATTTTATAGTATTTTATATGTATTTTATAGTGTTTTTTTCAGGACTAAATGAACAAATGCATGCAATGTACTTAACAGAATGTCTGGCACTCAATATAACATTAGTTGCTTTCATTAAAATAGTGGGAAAGAAAAGAAAACAATTTCATAAAGGAAGAACAAAGTTGGAAAACACACACTACTTGATTGAAACACTTACTATGATACCACATTAATCAAGACAGTGTGGCACTGGCAAGGGACAGCAATAATCTGATTTGAAAATAACAGGTAAAATATTTGAACATATATTTCACCAAAGAAGACATATGGATGGCAAATAAGCACATGTAAAGATAGCCAGCATGCTTAGTCATTAGGGAAATACATATTAAAGCCACAATGAGATGCCACTACCCACCTAGAATTTTTAAAATTCAAAAGATTGAAAACACAAAGTGTTGGCAAGAAGGTGAAGCAGCTCCAACACTCATACACTGCTAGTGGGAAGGTAAAGTGGTGCAGTCACTTTGGAAACAGTTTGGCAGTTTCTTACAAAGCTAAACATACTCTTACCATATAACCCAGTATTGCCTTCCTAGGAATTTCCCAAGAAATATGTTTCTACACAAAGACCTGCACATGAATATTTATTGTTGCTTTATTTCTAATCACCAAAACCTGGAAACTACCCAAATGTCCATCAACTTATGAATAGATCAAGAATTGTGGTATATTCATATAATGGATTAATGTTCAGCAATAGAAAGAAACAAACTATCAATATGTGCAACGACATGGATAAATCTCAAAAACACTGCTAAATAAAAGAAGCTAGACACAGAATATCACATACTATATGATTTCATTGTGTGTGTAACGTTCTAGAAAAGGAAAATCTATAGAGACAGAATATAGATCAGTGGTTGCATGCCAATAGCTCAATGGGCTGCAGGAGTGGGGAAGGGATTGACTGTAAAGGGACATGAGGCATATTCTGGACATAATGTAAATGTTCTATATTCTGATTGTGATGTTGGTTACATAACTATGCACATCTGTCAAATCTCACCAAATTCCGTGCTTCAAAATAATAAACTTTATTTAGTGTAAAACTTACTTCAATAAAAATAGTTTTTTACAGTAACATTTAAGACATTATAAGGCAATGTTTGATTAATCATCAAAGGAGACAGAAAACTAGAGAATCATATAATCATCTGAATATTAATACATCTTGTCCAATAAACCCTTTTTTTTTTTTTTTTTTTTTTTTGCCTCTCGCTGCCGTGGCCTGTCCCGCTGTGGAGCACAGTCTACAGATGCGCAGGCTCAGCAGCCATCGCTCACGGGCCCAGCCGCTCCGCGTCATGTGTGATCCCCCCAGACCGGGGCACAAACCTGTGTCCCCTGCATCGGCAGGCAGACTCACAACCACTGCGTCACCAGGGAAGCCCTAGGAAGGCTTTTAAATCGAATGCAGTTGCCATAGAAATGCATTGCTAAACCCCCATTAATTAAATAAAATCCACAGCCTTCCTTCCTATCACTCCTCAGTTTTAGGTACGGGTTTTAGGTAAGTGACTGGCGTTGGGGAGGAAGAAATTTTCCTCTACCCTTCTAGAATCTTCTGGCTGTTCTAAGAAATCAATTGAGATGAGACAGATGAACAGAAGAAAATCAAACAAAAGTTTAGTAACATGTACACATGGGAGAGACCCAGAAAAACTGAATAACTCACAAAAATGGCCAAAAATTTCACCTTAAATACCATTTTCAGCTAAAGACAAAAAAGGATGTTGGGGAGTAGGGGGTGGAGGCTTCAAATGGGAAGGCAATTGACATGAAGATTGAAAAGCAAATGTTTAGTAAATAAATGTCTGTTGGGCCCTGCAGAGACAATGGGACACAGAGTGGATTCGGATCTCTAAGAGCTTCTCCCAGCACAGCTAGCCCGTATTTTTTTTTTAACATCTTTATTGGAGTATAATTGCTTTACAATGGCGTGTTAGGTTCTGCTTTATAACAAAGTGAATCAGCTATATGTATACATATATCTCCATATCCCCTCCCTCTTGCATCTCCCTCCCATCCTCCCTATTCCACCCCTCTAGGTGGTCACAAAGCACCGAGCTGATCTCCTTGTGCCATGTGGCTGCTTCCTACTAGCTATCTATTTTACAGTTGGTAGTATATATAAGTATATGGCACTCTCTCACTTCGTCCCAGCTTACCCTTCCCCCTCTCCGTGTCCTCAAGTCCATTCTCTACTTCTGTGTCTTTATTCCTGTCCTACCCCAAGGTTCTTCATAATTTTTTTTTTTAGATTCCATATATATGTGTTGGCATATGGTATTTGTTTTTCTCTTTCTGACATACTTCACTGTGTATGACAGACTCTAGGTCCATCCACCTCACTACAAAGAATTCAATTTCATTTCCCTTTAAGGCTGAGTAATATTCCATTGTATATATGTGCCATATCTTCTTTATCCATTCGTCTGTTGATGGACACTTAGGTTGCTTCCATGTCCTGGCTATTGTAAATAGAGCTGCCATGAACATTGTGGTACATGACTCTTTTTGAATTATGGTTTCCTCAGGGTATATGCCCAGTAGTGGGATTGCTGGGTCATATGCTAGTTCTATTTTCAGTTTTTTAAGGAACCTCCATACTGTTCTCCATAGTGGCTGTATCAATTTACATTCCCACCAACAATGCAAGAGGGTTCCCTTTCCTCCACACCCTCTCCAGCAGTTATTGTTGGTAGATTTTTTTGATGATGGCCATTCTGACCGGTGTGAGGTGATACCTCATTGTAGTTTTGATTTGCATTTCTCTAATGATTAGTGATGCTGAGCATCCTTTCATGTGTTTGTTCGCAATCTGTATATCTTCTTTGGAGAAATGTTTATTTAGGTCTTCTATTTGTGGATTGGGTTGCTTGTTTTTGATATTGAGCTGCATGAGCTGCTTGTAAAGTTTGTAGGTTAATCCTTTGTCAGTTGTTTGTTTGCAAATATTTTCTCCCATTCTAAGGGTTGTCTTTTTGTCTCGTATGGTTTCCTTTGCTGTGCAAAAGCTTTTAAGTTTCATTAGGTCCCATTTGTTTATTTTTGTTTTTATTTCCGTTTCTCTAGGAGGTGGGTCAAAAAGGATCTTGCTGTGATTTATGTCATAGAGTTCTGCCTATGTTTTCCTCTAAGAGTTTGATAGTGTCTGGCCTTACATTTAGGTCTTTAACCCATTTTGAGTTTATTTTTTGTTAGGTGTTAGGGAGTGTTCTAATTTCATTCTTTTACATGTAGCTTCCAGTTTTCCCAGCATCACTTATTGAAGAGGCTGTCTTTTTTGCATTGTATATTCTTGCCTCCTTTATCAAAGATAAGGTGATCGTATATGCGTGGGTTTATCTCTGTAGCCCATATTTTTTACAGATATCTCTGGTGATATCTCAATTCTAAGAACAGACTTTCTATCTAAATTCTTTTAGGCAGTTAGGGGAAAGGTCAATGTTTCTTCCTGAGTCTTGGGCCTTGATTGTTTTCAGCTGAAAGTAATCTGCATGCAGGAGACATTCTGGGGTGGCAAATTTTTCTTCCCTATACTGGAAATGAAATGTAGAGGAGACATGTAGACAAGGAATTGGTAAGAGGAATTCGTACTTAGTCCTGGAAAACCTCCTTTACACAGTGATTTTAGGAGCCACTTTGCAAGGCAACAGCATGTTGACTTGGGAAGTCAATAATACAAACCTGGATGGCTGGGGGAAGACAGCAGAATGGATAGAATTTTTGAAAAATAGAGGCTCTTTGGAGAGCAGGATGTGGGTAGGAAAACAGAGATGCTGTGACAGTAATGTGACTTTGAAGATCAAGGTGTGGACCTTGGTCCGGCTCTGAATCAATAGGGAGATATTTTGTCAGTTTTGTCTCCAGATTCTCTCAAGAGAGATCTGAAAACTCACTTGACTGGCCTAGGGAGTCATTTGATGGAGAGCTTTCTTGATTGGAAAAATGATATAAATTGTTTGAGACCTGAGAGTGTTTACTGAACCCCCTCTGAGTGGAAGGGCTGGGGAATAAAGTGGACCTCAAAGAACTAGGTTCTAGACCTGGCTCTCTGCCAGGTTAACCTGTGTGGACTTCTGGGCCTCATCTCAAATTCCTCAGTGGTTAAGAAGAAAGAAAAGAAAAGATAATTCTGGGGTAAGGGGGTGATGCTAGAGACATATATAATAACTGACTGGCTATTTGGGTGAGACAGTCTTATATAAATGGAATGATATGGGCTGTACCTCTCTGTCTAAATACTTATACTCTATTCTTTGTAGGACTGCAGACAAAGCTGCAGCCTTTTTTTTTTTTTTTTTTTTTTTTGCGGTACGCAGGGCTCTCACTGTTGTGGCCTCTCCTGTTGCGGAGCACAGGCTCCAGACACGCAGGCTCAGCGGCCATGGCTCACGGGCCCAGCTGCTCTGCGGCATGTGGGATCTTCCTGGACAGGGGCACGAACCCATGTCCCCTGCATCGGCAGGCGGACTCCCAACCACTTCACCAGCAGGGAAGCCCTATACTCTATTCTTTTTGAGAAGAATAAGCAATATCCCAGGGAGTTCATATTTGAATTGATCTCTAACTTATTCAAACGAGGAATGATTCCAAGTAGGTTATCAAAAATTAATATGTGTGTGCAGGTAACTCTCCAATGAGCACTGAGGTTAAAATGCAATGAATGTACAGAAGGAGGAAATAAGATCATGTAACTAAAGATCAACAGGAGACAGGGGCTTGATCTATAAATACAGTGTCCAAGAGGGTAATCTCAAATTGAGCATATAAGCTTAAACACAACCAAATGTCACATTCCTAGTAGAAAGAGATCAAAGAAATCAGAAATAAGTGCTGTGGAGCCTTTGGCATAATGCTGATGTGCAGCATAGACAAAAACCGAACTGCTCACTTCCCAAATGGCATCTATCCTTCTGTCAAAGGAAAAAAGAAAATAGAATGGGCATCCATGAGGACAATATAATTTCAGGGTGGTGAAGAAGAGTTCTTTTCATCTGGAAGGCACTACCCTTTAACAGTGTGGAAAGCATCATTCTCATCATTGCAGCTGAAGGAGAAAATAAAATCTAAGGTTAAAAGAAATGTGGCATGCAGGAAAATGGTGTCCTACTAATCCGCTGGAGGGAGCCACATTAGTGGGAAGGTTTCTGCAGAGAACAACAGAAAGAGTCACCTCAAATTGTGTGTCTTATTTTTGTTAATACTTCACAGAGTGTAGCCAAATAGCATGGACTTCACACACAAATTTAAGAATGTATTTTCAGAGGAGACACTGAAAGACTCAGAGCGTGTTCCCAGAATTGAAGACTAGCTTGGTAATTATCTTTCTAATTTGAGTAATAATAATAGCAATTACAATAATTTACATTCAGTAAGGTGGGAAATTTCTCCATGGTAACTAATCTTATTTTTTTTTCTTTTTTAACATCTTTATTGGAGTATAATTGCTTTACAATGGTGTGTTATTTTCTGCTTTATCACAAAGTGAATCAGCTATACATATACATATGTCCCCATATCTCTTCCCTCTTGCATCTCCCTCCCACCCTCCCTTACCCCATCCCTCTAGGTGGTCACAAAGCACTGAGCTGATCTCCCTGTGCTATGCGGTTGCTTCCCACTAGCTATCTATTTTACATTTGGTCGAATATATAAGTCCATGCCTCTCTTCATCCCAGCTTACCCTTCCCCCTCCCCATGTCCTCAAGTCCATTCTCTAGTAGGTCTGCATTTTATTCCTGTCCTGTCCCTAGGTTCTTCATAACCATTTTTTTTTTTTTAGATTCCATGTATATGTTAGCATACAGGGTTTATTTTTCTCTTTCTGACTTACTTCACTCTGTATGACAGTCTCTAGGTCCATCCACCTCACTACAAATAACTCAGTTTCGTTCCTTTTTGTAACTAATCTTATGAAATAACCATTAAACATGTACAGTTTTCCATAAAATCTACCAGGATAAAAGGGATTGGTGCTCACAGACGTGACAGTGAGGGAAACTGTCCTAGCCACTCTATCTTCTACAGCCCCAGAAAGCAAGCCTTATCGAGACCGACTGCACCTTCAGTGATGGACAAAGGGCACAAAGAACATCACCTACAACCATCAAAGCCTTCACGAATTTCTAGACGTGGCCCTTCCAGTGGACCGAGGGGGGTTAGTGTTTATCACGTGGCTCAGCCACGTGTCCCAGATGTCTTACTTCTTTGTGGACTCCTGTTTTGTTCTATTCTGCGAATTTTCCTGTAGTATTGGGCAAGCAACAAACAGGCACGTGACCTGAGCGTGCTGATGGCAAATGAAGCAAAGCAGGAACCGGCCTGCTGGGGAGGGAGTGGGCGGAGGGAGGGACTCACCAGGTTGACGGGGCTGCTGACCTTGCTGTTCATGAGTGCCACGAGGCCGTTCACCAGGTCGCTGGAAGAGAGGGGAGGCTGCTCAGGTGCCCGCTGAGGCTTGCAGGCGCCGAGCACCGGACACAAGCCAGCCACCTCCCGGAAGGAAACCAAAACCCCCGTGGGAGACTGGACATCAAGATAAAACCCTGCACATAAGAGGGTGCGGAGGATGCTCAAGTGTTTGCACATGAGATGATGTGGTGTCTGGGATCTGCCTTCTGCGGGACGATGCAAGCAGATGGCTGAAGAGGATGGAAGCTGAGTGATGGGGCTGGTTTCCCTACTTTGTATATTTCTGAAATCCTTCAGCAATTAAAAAATGAAAATAAAGTATGCACACACCCTCCAAAAAAACTCTTAAATTGTGTATAGCACAGAGACCCATATTCAATATCCTGTAATAAACCATAATGGAAAAGAATGTGAAAAAGAATATATATATGTATATATATATACATATATATATATATATATATAACTGAATCACTATATATATATAATTGAATCACTTTGCTGTATAGCAGAAATTAACACAGCATTGTAAGTCAACTATACTGCAATAAAATAATTTTTTAAAACAAGAAAAATTAAATGAATTGGAAGCAAGCACACGCAAGCAAGGAGTAACGTGGAGCTCATCATGGATTCTAGAAGAAAGGGACTCAAGCAGTACAAATTTACCAGCACTCCCCAGGTGAGATTCTTCTAACAGGCCAAACAACAGAGCATCTTAGGTACAAAATATGACAATGGCTGTGGGAATACTGTGCAAATGTCAGATATGTTCTAATATAAAATACTCTTTTCCATGATTTTCCTGGCTTAATGACAGTCTGCTTGTCAATTATATTTCTCTATAGAAATGTATAGTGTTCTGATTGGTCAGTCAGTGTCTTGTGATTTTGATCAGTTTGGAATTTGGATCAGTTCTTTGACCTGTCATAACCTAAAGAACTAAAAAAAAAGTTTTATTTTGTATACAATACTCTGGCAGACCCTGAAACTAGACAACTCAACAGGGTAAAAATGATGCATAAGCTTAGCATAAAATACCTGCCAGTTTTTTCTAATATTTCACTATGACACCCCAACTTTATTCATATCCCAAAGCTATTTATCATCTGTCTTAGACTCTTTTGGTTACAAATAGTAAAAACTGAGTTGGGCAAATAATTAAAGCAAACAAACAAAACAAGTGAAAAAAAGTGAGGTGTATATGATATTTTTACGAAGTGGCTTTGTCTACTTCTAGGCACACATGGTAGAATACGGAGGCCCCTTAATGCCCAAGGTTGCATCACCTCAATTCAAACTCAGTATATGATAAACTGAAATCTCTCATCCACATTTCAAAAAAACTTAGGGTTAGGGCTAGCATTTCTAAATACTGAAATCAGAGAATTTGTCCCACTTCTGATCCAGCATCCACCCCCAGGCCAAACAACTGTGGCTACAGAGGGGTTCACAAAGCATTGACAAGACAGTCATAGGAGGATGAGAGGGGCTATATAGACTGGGTGGATGGGTATAGTTCTCCAGAAAAAAAATCTTCATGTCTTCAGAAATGTAGCAAAATATCCTGTACATCAGTGCTTCACTATCTATAATACATCTATGAATCACCCGGGAGGTCTTGTTGTACTGATTCTGATTCAGTAGTTTCTGTGGGTCCTGAAAGTTTGTATTTCTAGCAAATGAAGTTGATACTCTGATCTGTAGGTATACTTGTCATTCAACCAAAATTGCTGGACTCCTGTTTACACTTCAATGATTATCATCCTGGGGCAGACAGCATGGTGAACCACTCAGATCCTGATTCAAAAAAGGAACCTGCCAGGAGGAGCACAGCTAGCTGAGAGCCTCCCTCTATCCTAGCCTTTAGGATCTGTCTAGGCTTTCAAACTGAGGCCAAGTATTGTCTGGGCAGCTCCCCAACAATGAGTGAGCACAGTCATGCTACAAGGCCTTGTCATTTCTGTGTCAGGTAATGGAGCTTAGGTGATGACATTTATAAAGTTCAGGCTCCTGGGGCAAGGAGCAGGGCAGAGAGACTAGAAAATGCACCTGAGAGTTGGAATGGAGGATTAGCAGCTCAGCAGGGTAAATGCTAAATTTAAGGCCTAAACAGAGCACTGCAGTATTGGGAAAAGGGGAAGAATGGTTGTGGAGAAAGGTGACCTTCCTTAAATCAAAGAAGAATCAAAACATGACCTTGATGTCTGTCTCTAGATATTTAAGAATTGTCTCACGGAAGATGGTTTTAAGTTTTCTGTGGTGCTTTAGAGAACAAGACAATGTTTCTAATAGAAAACATATTCCATTTCAATAGAAGGAAAATATTTTTTTTCAATGGAGCTACCCTACCATTGTATGACTTATGAGAGGGGGTGAGTTTTCCATTGCTGGAAGGATCCATGAAAGTATTGTTGGAACAGAAACTTGGTTGATGGTATGATCAGATTAATTGTAGTTAACTGGCGCCAGAGACCAGATAGGCCTAAGGGAACATATAAGCTACTGGGGTGAAGGCCAAGGTCCTGGCATTAGGAGGCATTTGATCAGACATTATTTCCCAGGTCTAGTTATGCTGTATGCCAGACATCATAACAAGTGCTAGTGACCAAAACTCTCTCATTGACCAAACTTTGTCAGGTTCCTCTAAATTTTCTTCTCAATTAGGATTCAATCTAGGACTTCTGTGTCTATCTTTGTACCACACAATTTTAGCAAAAATTCTGCTAAGTCAGTTTAGCGACAATCCTCACCCTGGATATTTGATTACCCCTGACATCTCATCAAATTTCTCATCCCCACCATGCCCCAGGCCATAACTGATCACCTTGGCCTGTCTTCAGCAAGAATCTTATCAAGTCAGTTTAGCCAGAATTCTCCCTGACTCTTAATGTTTTCTCTCAGTAATTTTCCATCTCCTGACCTCCACCCTGCTCCTTCGCTACAAACCCCATTTTTCCAGACAGTATTCCAAATTGAACCCAGCTCTACACATACTGAGGTCTCTTTTTCCTATTGCAATAGTTCATGAGTAAAACCTCTTTTTACTGCTTTAACTACTGTCTGGCTCTGTCTTTTCTTTAACACTGAGGATAGCCTGGTTAGTAACATTCACCTGTTTTCAAGGATGATGTACGCTAGTAGAAGGAGACAAACATTAATGAAATAATTATAAAATAAATGTATACTTATAAATGAAGATGAAGACTATGAAGAAGAGATATTTTTTAATGATTTAGGCTATAAGAGATCAGAGACAATTTCCCTGTATATATGATACCTGAGCTAAGATCTCAAGAGTGGGAAGGTTGCCAAGGGGTGTGTGTGTGTGTGTGTGTGTGTGTGTGTGTGTAGTCAAGGGGGTGTATCCTACAAAGTCTTGGAAGGAAGGATATAGGATATTCAAAAAGGGCAATTGAAGAGAGTTTGCTGAGGAGAGTATTACAGAGGTGTGGGAAGCTGAACAATAAGGGCTGGGCAAGCACACAGCTATCAGCAGCAGTGGAAGCCTGCAGAACCAAGATAGAGGTTGTCCCTGTAAGCCAGGGAGACACAGATGTGGGAGGAGTCTAGCCTGATGAGGCTTTTGTCACAAGTAGGGGAACACAGCCACTCAAACCCTAAGAGAATCCAAGTGAAATAGTCTGCAGAGGCCAGCATCTCAGAGCACAGGACAGGGTTGAGACAGATGGAGAATATCTCTAGAGAGGCAAGTAAAGAATAAGCAGCACAAGGGAAAGAGTGGTACAGGATAAAGATGGAAGGTAGTCTGGTGCTTAGACCATGTTAAAGAATTTGGACTTTATAAAGAACAATGGAAATCAAAATGTCAGGGCCAATCAGCAGCTCGGGAAATGTTTGGGATCAGAAGGTCTCAGATGGTATCAGGAACCCTGCTGTGGAAACTGGATACTTGGTCAAGACTTTAGTCGTTGGATTCCTGTGGTGATGGGAGGTTAGACTATAATGAATTGTGAAAGAATTTGCACCTCTGGTTAATAGTGGCTGCCTGGACTGCTTTGTTGAAGAAGATGCTGAGGCACTCTCCAAGGTGGCAGGAAGAGTGCCACTATTGATTAGTGATGTGCAATCCCATTAATCCGTTTTAGCAGGAAGTGGGTAGGTCACATCCTTGGACACATTCAAAGTGCAAGATCTTATTAGTGATCACAGATTTCAAAGGTTTTTTTTTTTTAGTATTAGTGGCTTAACGATTTTAGAATTAAATTGACTCTAGAAATTCTGAGGCTTCTAACAACTTGATAAAGCAGCTGTGCTGAAAACTCCATTGTTGAAGAACGCTCTTCAAAAATTGAAAATACTTAAGAGAGAAAAGTTAAAATCTTGGAAAGAAAAATTTCCCCTGTATTTAGTAATATTTAAAGATCATGTTTTGATATAAAATTCCTTCTGGTTTACATTTTTAAATCTTACTTATGGGAAAAGAAAAATGACTGTGTTTAATAAATTGTTAATCAGTTCTAAAACTTACAAAAAAAGTAAAAACTTGCTATGAGACTCACTTGCTCATTATACCCAGGATGGGTGGGAGAGAATATGGCATCCTGAAGGTTTGTTTTACACAAAGGAGATCTGTGTGATTTGAGGAAAGGAAATAAGGTATTCATGGTTTTTCTTTGAGTATGAAAAATTAATGAATTAATGTCTGTTTTAATTTATCTATTATCCATAATAATATAATTATTTATTGAGCATTTACTAGATACTGGTCACTCTGCCATGCATTTATATGAATTATTTCATTAAAGCCTCATACCCAATGTTATGCTAGAAAACCAGCTCTTTAAAATTAAATTAAATTAACTTTTAAAATAGCCCTGATTTGTAATGTTTGCCAATTTTTTTGAACTACCATGAACAGTTTAGCAACCAGCTCAAAAAAACTCCTGAATATTGAACAGCTGTCTCTCAAGAATTAGTACGAGCTTGGTCCAGTACAATACTACTTAAGAAACTGTATTTGTTAGAATACTGTGCCACAAACTACTGTTACAAAGAGAACTACAGTACAGTGGCCGAATAAGAGGAGTTTATTTCTCTCTCACATAACAGTCTGGGATGGGGTAGAGGTCTCTGCTTCTCAAAGTTATCCTCTAATACAGGCTGGAGAGTCGGTCTGCCATCCTCAACTGCATAGCTTCAAACAGAGTTCTAGCAACAGCCTTTGCAGACAGCAGAAAGAAGAAGAAGGAGGAAAATCAGGGCAATCACTTTTAAGATTATCTGAGCTGCCCATATCCTTTCCACTCACATTCTTATTGTAGTCACTTAACCACACCTACCTGCAAAAGAGGCTGGAGAATACTGTGGTAGCCCCATGCCCAGCTAAAACATGAATGCGTTCTCTAGGAGTGGATGGGACCCCCATGAGAGTCAATCATTTCTGCCACACACCCCTGCACGAAATGGCCATGAGGCAGGAGCGTCCTGAGGTCACCATTTAAATCCCAGCTCATTTTACTAGCTATCTGATTTTCAGATGAGCTGTCTCAGTTTCTTTGTCTGTAAAATAAAGACAATAATAGTACTTACCACACGGGGTTTTTTGGTAAGGAATAAACAAGTTAATAATATTGAGACCTTGGAATAGTTCATGGTACATTGTAAGCATTCAGTTTAAGGTAGCTAGTGATTTTCTCGTTTAGTAGACATGGGAAGAGGCATATGAACATCATACAACTGGCAAGCAACGATGAGAATTTGCGTTTTCTCCCTCCTACTTAATTCTAGACGTTTTTGACAAATCATGTTGCCTGCTTTGCTTCCCTATCACGCTTGTGTCCTAGGCTAAACAAAAGGACTTTCAAGAGAAGAATCAAAGTTCTTCTTCAGAGGCCAGGAGAGGTATAATCGTATTTGCAATCCTGAGTAGTTTTCAGGGTAAAATTTAAATGACAGCTGAATCCTGTGGAAATGAAATTCTTTGTTATGCGGTTTTGGCCAAATCCCACATCAAATAACCCAAGCACAAAAATGTATACCAACCTGCAGTGACAATCTTAACACTGTGGTTTGGTGGTGGGCAGGTCGACACAGCTTTGTGAAAAGCTACTGAAATATGGTTTTGAATTACTCATTATTATCTGGATTTCTAGGATTTTGTTCCCTTCAATGAGTATGAATAACTCAAAGTTAGTTGAACATATATAGCAATAGTAATTTTAAAAATTAGTGGCCAATTTTTTTTTTAAATTCAAAGAATGGCATACATCTTCTCCAGAGTGAATTCCCTACAGACTGGTATTTGAGATCATTTTCTTGTGACACCACTCATTTTCCTGATGTGGCAGGTACACTAACTTGCCACAATTCTGGAACTTTGTCAGTCAAAATTCAGTTTCACTGACAAAAAAGCACTCATCTATTCCTGGTGGATTCTATATTTTTTTCCTTTAACTTAGTTGCTCTGTTTGACAGTGTTAATGATTCCATCAAATGTCCTCATGGAAATAAAGAAAAGAAATAGAGAGACATCTGGGGTTTCTCTGAAACATTGTCCCCAAACTCTCTCATCATGGGATTACGAACAGGGCTAGTAGGATTGTCTAGTGCCCTGAATAAATGCAGATCACTCTCTCTGCCTGAATGATTTTTGTTTGTCATATTGCAGTTATTTGAGGAGCCATGAGGTTGCCCTCAGAAATGAGGACAAGTAGGAAGGTGTTTTGCCCCAAGGTATTGTGAGGTAGCACAACACAAGGAGAACTTAAATTGGGAAAGAAGAGAGCCACAATGGGAGACAGCATGCCAAATCTTGTCTGGAAGGTTATATGGTCTGAAGATGAGAGACTGAGCATCACAATCAAAAACCAAAATGAAGCGTGGAAGAGAAATAGATCAGGACTCTTTACTCTGCTGTCACCAGAGAGCTCAGATCCATTTTTATTTGGTGTCTGGATTGTGGTCCTTGCGTCCC
Organism: Mesoplodon bidens; assembly: GCF_964165515.1. Classification (NCBI taxonomy): domain Eukaryota; kingdom Metazoa; phylum Chordata; class Mammalia; order Artiodactyla; family Ziphiidae; genus Mesoplodon; species Mesoplodon bidens. The sequence goes on along the minus strand of NC_138165.1, from coordinate 8,733,342 downwards.
AGTGGCTGCCGGGTTGAGAAAGAGAAATCTTGTTTCTAAAGACAAAGCCACTTCCTCAAATCTGGGTCTGAGAAAGGGGACCACTTTCCCATTCTGGATCAGAAGAAAATCAGTTTCACATTCTACCCACATTTGTGGCATCCTAGTGCCTTCACATTTCTGCCCAGCTATCTCTACTTTCCCTCTGCAGATGGTGTGGCACTACTCCCCTCCACTTTTTACAATATGTCCAACTTTACCTGTCCACTCTCCTACTCACTCAGCTCCTACAGTCTGTTTTTCAAGACTGTCATTTTGAGTAAATGCTCAAGAAAACAATCAAATACAATGTTTGCCTGCAGTGCCTGTTTTTTTATTAGGCACAATTGCATTCTCAACAACGTGGCCAGGACGTGGCTCTAAACATTAGGTCATGTGCCATTGGTGACTTCCATCTTTTTTGTTTGTATTTTTAAAACACAAAAGTCACACCACATCTGCAAATTGTATGTGGTTTTTGGATGAACATTATCTTTATAATTATGATTTTTTAACAGAAAACAGCACATGCACCACCTGTCCATCTTTCAGCTTCAAAAATGATCAACATTCTGCTGTTCTGTTACTAATGTTGAATGTTTATCTTGTTTTCCATACCTTGCAATTATAAATATGTTGCAAAGAATGGTACTTAGGGTATATTCTGTATTTAGTTCATCTCCTTGGCACAGATACCCAGAGGCAGAATTTCTGAAAGTAGTCCATCCCATCTGTAAGTACTCACATATCAGGGGGTTAAACAAGGGTCCACTGGTTCTGTTTATGCTCATGCATTGTCCATTAAAGACAAGCGTTACTCTTTTTGGTTGCTTTGCAAATGAGGAATGACCCAAAGTGGACTCCAAGCTCAGGGTTAAGGTCTGCTTTACGCTGTGGGCAAGTCTTTGGGGATCACCTTATGAATGTCACAGAAGCTGTTGCTGTGATTGTAGAGAAATTTGAGGAGCACGGATCAGAGTCACAGTCAAAGTTGCAAATAATTTCTTTGTGTATTTTAACCAAAGAACAGTTTGCACGCAGGTTTTTTTTTTTCTCCCTCCCCAAGCCCTTCTTGACAACACAACAAATGATAATCTGAAATCAAACACGACACTCTACCTGCAGGACCCGATACTGACAGATGGAGCTGTGTTTAAGTAGCTTCATGTTGCCAGTTCCAATAAAGAAAAAATACAGAAAAGCCCAAGTCCGATGGGGAAAGAGCAAGCTCTCTGAATTTGATAGGGAGTCAGGTAAGCATATTGGTGATGAGAATCATCCGACCTGTCAGTACACGGGGCAACGTTTCCTCTGATTGGCTGGAAGAGCCATAGCTGTGGCCTGCGGCCAACCCAACATGGGTGGTGGGGTGGTGGAAAGTTTGGGGATGCTAAGGGCTTTCATTTAGCTTAGATAGGGCATGAGGGAACCCTGCCAGATTTTTGATCCATGTTCGGCTGGTGGGTGTGCAACAGCTGCTTTTGTTATCTGAGGATGAGGCATCCTGGAGCTGTGGGACTGCTCTAGGCTTAATGATTCTGTGGTTTTGTTAAATAAAGGCACTCAGATGACATTCTAGTGAAGGATAAGGCCTCAGAAGGCCCCAGAAAGGAAAACAAGCTTTACCTTGAATTTTTGTGTTTGGTTCCTATGTGGTGGCTGTTTTGTATCAAGTTGAAAAACCTATGAAATACTTTGTGGGAAGAAAAAACAAAAAGCGTTTTGTCCTCAACCTGATTTGAATTTGTTCCAACACCATCTGGAGAGAATGTTAAATTTGGTCTCTTTGATCATATATGGCAAGGAACTTTGCTTCACTGTTTGTGGCCTTTTTTTTTTTTTAATTGAAGTAGAGTTGATTCACAATATTGTGTTAGTTTCAGGAGTACAGCAAAGTGATTCAGTTATATACTCTTTTTCAGATTCTTTTCCTTTATAGATTATTACAAGATATTGAATATAGTTCCCTGTTCTATACGGTAGGCCCTTGTTGTTTATCTATTTTATATATAATGTTGTGTATAGGTTAATTTCAAGCTCCTAATTTACCTCTCTTCTCCCCACTCCCTGCTAGCCCTTTGGTAACCATAAGTTTGTTTTCTATGTCTGTGAGTCTATTTCTGTTTTGTAAATAAATTCACCTGCATCATATCTTAGATTCCACATATAAGTGTTATATGTTATTTGTCTTTCTGTGTCTGACTTACTTCACTTAGTATGATCATCTCTAGGTCCATCCATGTTGCTGCAAATGGCATTATTGCATTCTTTTATATGGCCGAGTAATATTTTATGTTTGTGGACTTTTTAATCCTCACCTTTCAGGAACTAGCTTATATCCATTCCATAGCACTCACAGCAATCTAGAGCAGTGGTCTACAACCTTTTTGGCACCAGGGACCAGTTTCGTGGAATATAATTTTTCCACAGACTGGGGTTGGGTGTGGGGGAATGGTTTCAGGATGATTCAAGGGCATTACATTTATTGTGCACTTTATTTCTATTATTATTAATTGTAATATACAATGAAATAATTATACATCTCACCATAATGCATAATCAGTGGGAGCCCTAAGCTTGCTTTCACTTGCTGCTCACTGATAGGGTTTTGATATGAGCCTGCAAGCAGTTGATTTATTATGGTCTCTGTGCAGTCAAACCTCTTTGCTAATGATAATCTGTATATGCAGCTGTTCCCCAGTGATAGCGTCACTGCCTCAGCTCCACCTCAGATCATCAGGCATTAGATTCTCATAAGGAGCGTGCAACCTGGATCACTTGCATGCGCAGTACACAGTAGGGTCCGCACTCCTATGAGAATCTAATGCCGCCTCTGATCTGAGAGGAGACGGAGCTCAGGTAGTAATGCGAGCAATGGGGAGTGGCTGTAAATACAGAGGAAGCTTCTCTCCTTCACCCACCGCTCACCTCCTGCTCTGCGGCCCGGTTTCTAATAGGGCACAGACTGGTACTGCTCTGTGGCCTGGGGGTTGGGGACCCGTGATCTAGAGTTCTTGCCAGAGATATCCCGGCTGCTTCATTGATTTGGAATTGGCTTCATCTTGGTGTCCTTCAGTTGTACTGGAGAGTCGTCCGGTAGCCCTGTCACCATGTTTAAAACCCACTGATACACGGAGTCCACTAGCTTTATTGGTGAATCTTTTTGCCAAGCTCTGTAGGAAATACTGGAGTATTGCAAAGATAAATAAGACAGTCACTAAACTTAAAGAGTTCATAGGAGGGACAGGAGACAGACATTAAATACATCATTATAAAATAATGAGTAATAGGGCAAGTTTTATAACCACCAGAAAGGTTAAGGAGACAGTGACCCATTCTACCTGGGCTTGTTGGTAAGAGCTCCCCAGGAAGATCTGAGGAGAGTCACCAACTGCTCATTAAGAGAAAGGTAATCCACAAATAACTACTATTTATGGAGTACTCAGAATGTGCCAGGTTTTAAGCTTGGCAATTTAATTGAATTAAGTGAATATAACAACCCCATGCATTAGATATTATGAGTCTCAATGTACAGCTAAAAAGCTGAGAGAGGTAATGAGCTGCAAGATACCCAACAAGAAAGGGTCAAAACACAGAGATGAATTTAGTATTTTTCTGACTTCAAAGCCTGTGCTCCTTGCTCAATATAACAGTGCTTGTGAACAAAGAGAAGTGACAGAGGTGTGCACCCAAGCAGAGAGGTGGAGTTACTACCACCAACTTTTCCCATCTCTTCCTTTACCTCCTTCCTGCAGGAGAGACTCAGTATCCTGACATTTTTCTCTGCCTTCTCAGTCACCCCACTCTGACATACTAACTGCATTCCCTTCCTCACCCCTTCAAAACATGCATTCCTTGACAGACACCCCAAGACAAACCTCAAAAATGCATATTCCTGTAAGAACAAACCAAAAAAGTGAAAAACCCAACAAAATCTTCTAAAAACATCTGATGGGTTTCCAGCCTCCTCTAGAGTCTAGATGGCTTTGCCGTGTCAATGGTCAGGGCACCCTGGTATCAAACCATGATTTGTGCATTTTTTGCAGAGCTCTCTGCTGGTCTGAATTAACTACAAGAACACCTCTACTAGTTTGGTCACAGCCCTACAAAGGCACATGGACAATTTCTGAAGAATAGGATGAGCTAGGACCTTAGCAAACAGCAACAGGAACACTAAATACAATGTCCCCCTACCAACCAGGTAGAAGCCAAGAGGATAGAAACTCTGACTCAAGAGTTACCACAGACCACAGGTTTTGACTAGTTATTGATCAGCTGAAGTGAGCCTCTCTGTTGCCTTTGGGCATTTCTTATGCACCTTTATTTGTGTAGAAGGAATGAATTATTGATCAAATTTCACTCCACCACAGCACATGGGAATGCACCTTGGTTTGACTTAGCTTCTGAAATATTTCACAGATTTAGTGACATTTACTCAATGTGCAGGTGCAATGGCCATGTGTACTGTGTGGTTATACTGAACAATGTCTCATCACTTACCTTGCAGTTAACCTTGAGACCAAAATGGGTAATACTGGCCTTTCTGACTAGAGATGGGATGCCTGTCTCACTAGTCACAAGCCCTTATTAGATGCCTCAATTTTCATAAACCACTGACAGTCCAAACCTAGCCCAGCTGATTATTAAAGCACATGATTTTATTCTTAACTGGTATTAAATAGTTCAGTGTCATATGAATCCCCTAGGGCAGGGGTCCCCAACCCCTGGGCCACCAACCGGTACTGGTCCAAGGTCTGTTAGGAATGGGGTTGCATAGCAGGAGGTGAGTGGCGGGCGAGTGAGTGAAGCTTCATCTGCCACTCCCCATCGCTTGCATTACCGCCTGAACACCCCCCTAACCCGTCCGTGGAAAAACTGACTTACATGAAACCTATCCCTGGTGCCAAAAATGTTGGGAACCTCTGTCTTAGGGGGATTCCCATGCATATTCTGATTTCATAGGTCTGGGGTGAGTCAAGATTTGGTATTTCTAACAATCTCTTAGAAATCCTGCTGATTCTTTGACCACGCTGAGTAACAAGGTTAAAAACTACGTTCAGGGTCCTTATCAGAGAGCAATCTCTAACACATGGCTACTCAACCACTTTTGAGGATCTAGAGAAATGAATAAATTATGTAGACTTTGGAAAATCCTCAGTAAATAGTATTTATCTCAGTTGAGCTTTTGAGGATTTCTCTAAAGCGCTAAACAATACTTCAGTGTATGTTAATATAATTTCTTGTTTAACCCTCAAACAGGCTTAAGAAATAGGTACAGTTATTGCATTTATAGATGGGAAACTGAAGTTCAAATGGTTTCAGTAACTCACCCAGCCAGTCAGCACTTAAACAGCAGAGCCAAACTTGGACCGAATTTTACTGTGATTTATTCTGCCTTTTACTTCTGATTTCATTTTACTTTCTTACCCATAGTTCCCTTTTCTATTATTCTTAGTTACTTTAAATATATCTTTATTGCTATAATGCATGGACTCTTTATGCTATCTAAAACACTTGGTTTTCTTATTTGTTAAACTTCTTTATTAAAGAAATAAGTCAAGTATGAAAAATTTGAACATAGAGCAAATCATAATTAAGGAAACACAAAAGCGCTTCTACTTCCAACCCTCAGAGATAATTCTTAAAATCCTGGTTACTCCCCTTCCTTGTATATGGTTTATGATTGCCTTTTTTCATTTAGTCATATAATTGAATCATCTACCCATACTAATGAACATACTTCCAAACTGTTATTCTTAATAAGACACTTGTTTAAATGAGCAGAGACTAATTTATTTGTTCTATCTCTTGTTCTTGTGTATTTACATTGTTTTATTTTTGTTTGTTTTAGGAATTTAAGTAATGTCACAGCCAATAACATCCTGTGTATTTGTATCTGTGCACATTTTTAACTGATTTTCTTCCAGTTACTAAAGTGACACAAAATGTTATTTTTGAACCATCTTTATCTAAAACAAGTAAAGAGAAACTCCCTTCGGTTCTGAATTCCACTTCTATCCCTAGAATCCTCTCAATTGGGGTGTTTCCTTCAGTACCTTTCTACTTTGATACACAGATGTACATAGTGAATGGTTCTAGGATTTGTTATATGAATGGGAGCAAACCATAGGCCTCCTGAAACCACGTTTCATAGGAAATATTTCTTAAAAAATATACATTGCTTGGTGTGTCGGAGCGGCCTTTCATTCCACCCTGCCATGACTGCCCCTTGTCTTCTGTTTATCTTTGTCAGGTTGGTAAGTTGTAATCAGTACTCAGTAGTACTTTTAAATTAATTTGAATTCTATAAATATACACAAATACATTTTTCTTAACACTTTTAAAACATTGCTTCTATCTTTAAAGTTCTCTTTGTCCATCCTCTCCCCACAGTCCTTGCCCCTTCCACCACCCTTCAGGAGTAATCACATTTAAGAATTTGTATGCATTATTTTAGACCTTTTCCCAAACTTATATATGCAAACAGACAAGTTTACACACACTAAGGATATATACTGCCCTATATGTGTGTGTGTCTTTTTTAAATAAGTGATATAATCTACAAGTTGCCTTGTGAAATGAACAATATTTCTTAGTGAACAATTCATACAAGTGTAGATCAGGGTCACTATTGTGATTTGAGGCCAGATAGTTCCTTGTAGTGAGAGGCTTCCTTGTGCATTGTAGGATGTTTAGCGGCATCCTTGACCTTTACCAGATAACAGTAGTACTTCTTTCCATCCCCTTGCATTTGTGACAATCAAAACTACCTCCATACACTGCCAGATATTCCCTGGGGGGCAAAATTGCTCCTGCTTAAGAACCAATGATACAAATGTACCTCATTCCTTTTTCATACTGCATTACATTCCAAATCATTTAGCAGTGTTTTCCTGTTACAATGTTGCAATGGAAATCCTTTTACAAGAGAACAATTCTCTTGTGAGATAATATGGCATAATGGAAAGCACACATTTTCTGGAGCCAGACTACCCGACTTCAAATTCTAGGTTCTAAATTTGTAAAATGGGGATACCAATGGGAACTAATGAGGATTAAAGGCATTTAAGTATGCAAAACACTTAAACCAGTGGAAGCAATTTATCAATAAATGATACCTATTATCACATGACTCCACAGGCATGTGTGCAAGTGTTTCTCCAGGATAGAAACTGAGCAATTACATAGCTGGATTGTATAAGAGATGTATGTTTTTAATTTGAAGAGATGTTGCAAAATCTCCTCCCAGAGAAGTATAGCAATTTATACATCATCAATAATAAATTACAGTTAGTACCTCATGCACTCACCAGCATTTTTATATCATGTTCTAACACTTTTTCTAATCTTATGGAGGATAAGTAGTATGTTATTTTTATTGTAATTTGCATATTCCTAATTTCTAGAGTTTGAGCAATTTTTCATACATGTATTGGCTATTCATATTTCCTCTTCTGTGAAATGTCTGTTTACATTTTTTGCCATTTCTACATTTTTTGTTTCTCTTTTTCTTATTGATGTGTAGTACTTCAACTATTTTGCTTAATAACCTCTTGTTTCATATGTTACAGATATTTTTTCACAGAGTTGCACTTGATTTTTAACTTTGTATATGGCTATTATTGCAATGCAGAGATTTTAAATTTCAATGCACTCAAATTTATTGATCTTTTCACTTGGATTTTTGCTTTAGGGGGTCCTGTTTGAAAGAAGGCAGGTTATGAACAAACTGTCAATTGATTGGGAATTATCTATTTTACTAGTCCAGAGAGAATTAGAAGAAGAAAATAAGATGATAGAAAAGGGAATAAAAGAAAACACAAATACCGTGAATGAAGTAAACTAATATTGATGAATCACCAATATGCACTAGGGCTTCCATATATATTAAATCAATTTCACTGACAGTTGATCATCTCACACTTCAGGAAAAGACAGAAAGAATAAATGAAGATGCCATCATAGTAAGCTCATAGTAATTGCGGACAGTCAGTGTAGGAGCCAAGTTTAGTAATAACTCCTGAACCGTTATGGTACAGTTTAATCATTGGATTTGGCAATAAACCCTGACATATTTTGAACATTCTGTTTGAGTATGGCATTTCTCCCTCTCAACAAAACTACATTACTAAAAAAAAAAAAAAAGCTGTGTGTAACCATCTAACTTTAGTCAGGTTAGAGGGCGAGAGGAAGAAGAAATAAGACATTGTGAGGAAGTTAGGAGATTAGAAGACCAAAAGGCCATGAGGAAAGGGAGAGAAATCATAGGAGGGCTCCTTTATGCCTCTCTGAGGTGGACTAAGTGTGGATTGACAGGAGACAGAAGGAGGGAAGTTAAGAACTGTTTCCATTCCCAGGATTTGGTGCACAACTCTTCTTGGGATGGACTTCTTGCCTAGCTTAGGTTGCAATATCTTGTAAAATACTTCCAGATACAGTGAAGTATTTGCAGAGACTAAGGGAGAAATAGTGGCTGGATACATAAGCAACTCTGTCCTTAGGAGTCTGATAGGAGGAAAAGCCTGCAGTAAGTGAAGGCAGCAGCCTTGCCACACAGCAGGTACATTCCAGAAAAGTCCTTCATTTCGTCTGCATCTGGCTTGGTCTGTGGAGCTGACAGGTGGTTATGGATCCTGGGTGAGGGTGACCAGACTGATGGAGGGTAGCAAATCAACTCTTTCCCTGAGCAGTGATAAAATTATGCATTAGCGACAACTCTGCAACTAAGGAAAGACTTGAACTTCAGTGAAATGACCCTTAATAAAAAGAAAAGGATGACATTCAAGGAAGACATGTTTTACTTTTATGCAGCTCCTGTATTCCTGTAAAGTTGGATGTAAATTAAATACATTTTCAAAGGATAAAAGTAATTTGCACTTTTTAAAATGTAAACTTTTTATTGAAGTATACATGTATATTTCAGAAAAATATGCAAGTAATTAGTTTTCAGCTTGGTGAATCTCTCAAACAAAGTATGCCCATGTGACTGGAACCCAGGTCATGGCCAGCTCCCAGGAAGACCCCTCATGCCTCCTCCAGTCATTACCCACCTACCCCAAAGGAAACTCACCCTATCCCAACATCTAACAGCAGAGAGCAGTTTTCCTGGTCTTGATCCTGATAGTAACGTCTAATCTAAAGTCATAAAACATTTTCTTAAGTTTTATTAAAAATGGTATAATTTTATATTTTATATTTAGGTCTAAAATCCATTTTGAATTAATTTTCATATAAGATATAAATGATAGGCTGAGGTTCTCTTTTTTAATATATGAATGTCCAATTGTTTATTGTAAAAAAAAAATTATCCTTTCTCCTTTGAATTTTCTTGGCACTATTATCAAAAATAATTGGCTGTGTTTCCACACGTCTGTTTCTAGCTTCTATTCTTTCCATTTATCTTTCTGTAGATCCTTTCTCCAATACTAAACTGTCGTGATTATTATACCTTTATACCAAGTCTTAAAATCAGGTAATGTATTTTTATTCTTCTTTTTCAAAGTTGTTCTGGCTATACAAATCTCTTTCCCTTTTCAAACAAATCTAAAAACTAGCTTTCGATAGCTACAAAAAATTCTAACAGGATTTTAATTACATTGAATCTGTAGATCAATTAGTGAAAATTGACATCTTAAATATCTGCTTCATCACATCCATGAACATAATATAACTCTCCATTTACTTATGTCTTCACTGATGACTTTCATCAGACTTTTGTAGTTTTCAGCTTGAAGACCTTGCACCGATTTTATTCGATTTATGACAAAGTATTTCATTTTCCTTGGTGGTATTTTAAATGGTAGTATTTTTTTAAAAATTTTGATTTCCAGTTGTTCACTATTAGTATATAGAATTGTAACAGATTTTTGTATATTGACTGTGTCCTTCAGCCTTGCTAAACTTATTTATTCATTACAGCAAGCAAATATAGAAAGGAGAGGGCAAAGGGACTAAAGTTAGGAAGGGTTCTTACTTGGAGTCAAGACAAACAGAGCAGAGCAACCTGGAGAGATACAGAAAAGGAACGGAGATGAAAGGAGGCATGGTCAGAGGCAGTATTATTTAATACTCCTCTAACTCAGGTCATCTTTCATCAAACTCTTGAAAAGCCCAGAACCTGCTACACAATGCATTACTCAATTGTACATTTACTTCATTCCAATGTTGTTTAATATCTTCAAAATTTACTTCCTCTACTCACTGCTGCCCCTTCAAAATTCTTAGATGCCTTTTGAAGTCAAGGGACAGGGCTTAAACACTGACTCACGGAACAATCATATCTCATTCTCTGTCACCCTCCCACCCCTAACTCTTTTCCTATAATTTTTACAATGTTGAAACAAGCTTGGGTTCTTTTCTTTAACAAACATGTATTCATCATGTACTAGGTGCAAGCTACTGTACAGGAGACTGTGGACTTGGAGATACAGAGCAGGAACAACTTTCCAAATAATTAACAACTTGTACAACATCTAACCTATTTGAAAGGACAAAGCCATAGCCTGGGCCAGGATCCTGCAGACCCTGCTGGGCCAGCTGTCAACCTTTTAGTTATTTGAATGAGGGGACATGGGGTGTCCTGAGGGAAGGGGTGAGTGACTCTTTACCAAAGGTTATAGTCACATTTCAGTACTGTGATAACAGCTATGTCCCTATCCACAGTGATCCCAAGAACTAGAGAGTTTATTGCTCTTGAAAATCAGAAAGACAATATACAAATGAATGATGACAATATCATGAGGAATATAATGAGTTCCTCAAGAGGGCATGAGGAAAGTTTTATTGAAATTCAGGGAGGTAAATATCATTTCTTTTGCGGGGGAGAGTAAGGACATGTCAAATGGCAAAAATAAAACAATGTAGTTTGATATCCTTTATTCAAGGAGAACAGTCTATGGATTAGAGGAGTACAGTGCCTAACAAGTAGTGGAGCACTCTTCCTGAGGAGGGATCTTGGGCAAAAACGAGTTTTATAGAGTGTTAGTGGCAGCATCACAGAGATAACATGATTGGCTGGGGTTGCATATGTTGAGACAGGCTGGGACCTGGCACCTGGGACCCTTTGCTGCACGGCTTGCCCCTGGACACACGTCTCCTCATCTCCTCAAGCAACTTAATACAAAGAAACTATAAGGGGCCAAAAATAACTGTGTGCATGTGCAGTTGGGGCAAATTATGGACAAAGAGGTAGAAAAAAGACCAAAAAACAATCCAACTGCCACTTCTGAAGAGCCGGGAGCAGAAACAGGGTGCTGGGAGCAAAAGCAGGGTACTGCACATGCCCCCTGCACTCAACATCACTAAAGAGATGGACAAACCACGAAAGCACCCCCTCCGCCTGACCCCTGGACACACGCCTACCTTCACCCCATATAAGGAACCAGCTTACTGCTCACTTCGGGGAGTGAGAAAGCAAGCGAGAGAACCTGTTGTTTGTTCTCGCTCCCCATTGCTGCAGCAGGGGCCCCAATAAAGCCTTGTCTGAATTTATTGTCTGGCCTCTTATCAATTTCTATTGATTGGGGAAAGCCAAGAACCCTGGTCAGTATCAATATGACCTTATATAGAAACATCAAGGAACAAAAAAATAAGTGTAGAGCACAGAGTGGCTAGGCATTTGGGGATAGGGCTGCCTGGAGTGACTGCATTTCTGGTCAAGTGGAGTACTTATTAGAACATGAAAGTTCCATCTGCTGATGTGGCATTCCAGACAAGAGTAACTCCATCTTGGGCCTAGATGTTTACTTCAACAGACATTTGTGTTGAGTCTCAAAGACCTGTGTTGTTAAAACAGACCTAGTTGTTAAAGCAGAAGAAGTAAAGGTAAAGAAAGGTCACAGATTAAGCAAAGGCAGAGAGGTAAAAGTGCACTGGGTTTGCCTGTAACAAAGAGGCTCAAGAAAACAGTGAGAGATAAAAATGGCAACTAAAACAACAATAAAACAACAGTGGGGGAAAATGAACAAATTGTGGGATTACAGATTGATTCTTTGGACATTACAATATATCATAGAATTTTGGGCCTGAAGAGGGACTCAGGGATCCTACAGGCCAAACCCTTCAACCCTCTTGTTGTATAGGTGAGGAAACTGAGGCCTGTGGGCAGAAGGGAAGATTATACAGTTATTGACCTCAGAAGCACAGGCTTCTGAGTTCACAGCCTTCTCCCCCAGTCCTCATTGCCTTCCTCTTCTCAGGTTTTTTAAAATGCAAAATAAATAAATGCCTGTAAGCATTAGCTTCTGATGAAGAGCCTTTGATTTCTCCCCCAGAGGGCTGGCATCCTGCCTTACTTCCTGAGAATGCATTCAAACAGATTCCAGGTCTTCCCTGGTGGCACAGTGGTTGAGAGTCCACCTGCTGATGCAGGGGAAAGAATCTGTTTATATCTTTCTTTCTCCTTTAGGTGAACACAGGTAAAGTCCCACAAGATAAGGTGATTTTTCATTCTCACCTTTTAGTTTCTAGATAAGAATATGAGCTTTGGAGGGAGAGTTGTATTTGGTTTTCCATAAATCAGAGATAATATTACTTGCTTTGTAGGACTGTTGTGAAGAATCAATGAAAAGATGGTTAAACACAATATGGAGTTTAGAACATAGTAAAAACTGATTAAGCATAGCAATTATTACTTATCTTTCTGTCTTCTCTCCCTTCTCCCATGTTCTCCCCCACTCCCTCGCCAGTGCTGGGCTGGTATTCATCAGTTCTAGTTTTGGGAAGTTAGCACAGCTCAGGTTTTCTCAGCCTCAGCACTGTTGGCTTTTTGGGTCAACTAATTCTCTGTTGTGGATGAAGCTGGTGGTGAGGGGGTTGGTCTGTGCATTTTGGAATGTTTAGCAACATCTGTGGCCTCTACCCACTAGACCACAGTAATGACAGTAGTGACCACTCTTTTGTAACAACGAAATATGTCTTCAGACATGCCAAATTTCTCCTGGGGGAAAAATTTGCCCCCAGTTGAGAACTCCAGACCCAACCCACAATGAGCCTCTTTCTCTAGTCTCCATTCCAACACCTGGGGAGCCAGCTGTAGGCTCCCTGACCTCTGCATCATTGTCCACAGATTGGATCAGGAGGGAGAAACTGATCTAAGCCAAGCCAATCAAAATTTACCTCTTGTGAGTATGAAATTAAAAGTGAAAGCTAGCCATTGTGCTTCATCAGGACTCTTACCCCAAGGGGATGAATACTCAAGGGAGACAGGACCCTATCTTAGACCAGCTTCTGCTCATGAAAAAGAAAGACCGTCTGCAGAAACAGAGCATGATGCTTAGAGAAGCAGAGAAGAGAGATGCAGGCAGAGCCCTGCAAGGGTTTTCTGGCCATTTCCACATTCAATTTTCAGGCCTTGGGGAGGCCTGATGATCCTTCTCTCTTGAGTTTGGTGAACTATTCCAGATTCTTTCTAATACATTCTTTACCTGCTTGCCTTTCTTCTACCTTGAATTCAATTGTGTATCTTGCAGAAAAAGAGTCTTAACTAAGACATTACTGAGAGGGTTGTTGAGGTTTTAGAGGGACAGTAAATAGCACCCCTTTCCCTCTCTCTTGAATTTGGGACTGTGTCAGTAGTGTCCAGGCAGGAAAAAAAAAAAAAAAAAAGAAATGCTAGCAGTTTCAAAAAGAGAGAGTTTTACACAGCAAATAGCTTACAGAGGTTATGGGAGAAACGAAAAACCCATGGTGTGATGAAAGAACCCAGAGATTAATACAGTTAAACCACCCTCCCTACAGTTCATTCAGTGAGCGATCTCAATTTATTTCCTCCTTTTCTCCTTATCCTTTGGTTTGAGCTTGGCCGTTTGACTTGCTTTACCCAATGACATGTGGGTGAACATAAAATTTTACCAGTTTTGAGACTAGATCTTAAGAATTCCAGTTTCAGGTCTGACGTGTAAAGAGCTTAGAAGTAATTACTCCCATTTTACAATAAGAAAAAGCTGGAAAAATGGAAAATCAGTTACTTTTCTTACACCAATCAGAAAACTGATGTTTCAGGGCAAACTGCCACCCCAAAATTTAGAGAGACAGGACTAGCCAGAGACCCACAGCTGAGGTCTGCTTACCTGGACCAGAAGCTACTGGAACCATAAACTGATAGGAGCATTTAAATGGTAATTTTGAGGAATTGCTGGAGGCTGACGTGGACTAGCTTGAGAGTGAGAAACTCCTGGGGGCCATGTTTTTAGGAGATCCCCAGACTTTTGCAGGATTTACCTCCATAAACTCCACCAGGTTCTCACGGTGAACATCTGAGAAAGATCTCCTCATGGCTCCTTGGAGAATAGTCATTGTGAAATATGCCCAGAACACTCTCTGTAACAAGAGAAGAGCATTCTCCAAGAAAAAGACTTTGGCAGAACCTCATCCCAGTTGGAGGGATAGGAAGAAGTGGAAAAAGCTATATGACCAGAGAAACACTTGTGAAGGTCACAGCTCCAAAGACTGAAATTTAATAAGAATGCTATATAATGTTCTCTCTTTCTTACACCTTAACACAACACCAACAGGGTTCCAGTATAATAGAGTGAATTACAGCTGAAAGAGCTGAAAGACACGAAGTATTCCTGAGGAGTACTTAATGAAGATCAAAGTCAAAATGAAAAACAAAATCCAGGAAGCTAGAGGAATTTGAGGCCATTGGCATTTATAGCTATAGCAAATGTTAAACCCTGTACAAATCCTAACCATATTAACATAAATCCTCACACTAAAGATTTATTTACCTCAGTTCCTAATACCTGATATAACATGTCTGGCTGCCAAGAACAAATTACAAGGCATGCCAAAAGGCAAGGAAAAAGATACAGTCTGATGAGACAAAGCAATTATCATCAGAAATAGACATATATAACATAGACATTAGAATTATCAAACAGGAAATTTAAAATAGCTATGATTAATGTGATAAAGGCTCTAATGGAAAAAGATTCATGAATAGACAGGTAAGGTAAGCAAAGAGATGGAAACTAAGAAGGAATCATAAAGAAATATTAGAAGTTAAAAACACTATAGCAGAAATGCTTTCAATGGGTTCATCAACAACTCAACACATCCAAGGAAAGAATCAGTGAAGATGAAGACAGGTTAAGGGAAAATTACCAAACTGAAATGGATAGAAGATAAAAGAACGAAGAAAAGCCAAACGGAAGATCCAAGAAATGTGAAACATTTCAAAGGATGGAATATATGGACATTCGGAATAAGAGAAGGGGATAAAAGAAAGAACAAAGCAGAATAAGTAGTTGAAGAAATAATGACCAAGAACTTTCCATTAATAAATACCAAAGCACAGATCTAGGAAGCTCAGAGAATACCAAGAGCAATTAATATTAAATTAAAAACAAAAATTTTGCTTTAATATTAAAAACAAAACAAAAAATGACAACATGAACAACACTTAGACATACTCAAACTGCAGAAAATCAAAGACAGAAAATCTTGAAAGAAGGAAAAAGAAAATAATTTTTTATTGAGGAATAATGGTAAAAATCACAACATACTTCTTTTTACATACTAAAAAAATATTTTTAATGGTGTGCTGACAAGTAGATTAGGTCTCCTTCAATTTCTTTATTTTTAATTTTTATTTTGTATTGGAGCATAGTTGATTAACAATGTTGTGTTAGTTTCAGGTGTACAGCAACGTGATTCAGTTACATACATACATGTATCTATTCTTTTCCCATTTAGGTTATTATAGAATATTGAGCAGAGTTCCCTGTGCTGTACAGTAAGTCCTTGTTGGTTATCTATTTTATATATAGCAGTGTGTATATGTCAATCCCAAACTCCCAATCTATCCTTACCCCTACCTTTCCCCCCTGGCAACCATAAATATGACAACAGACGTCTTAATCAGAAACCATGAAAGAAGAGAGTGGGGTGTGATAACTAAAAGATTGAAAGAAGAAAAATCTTATATCCAGCAAAATTATCCTTCAAACATGAAAGAGAAATAAAAAATTTATCAGGCCAAAAAAAAAAAAAAAGAAAAGAAAAGAAAGAAAGAATTCAACAGTAGCAATCCTACTGAGAAAAAAAAGTCAGGAAAATGCCTCAAAAAAAGGAAAACTATATAAATCAGAAAATCAGATCTACATAAAAATGCTCAGAGAATTATAAAAAAAGGAGAGAAAACTGAACAAAGAATAAATGTAATGAATAGTACAGTTATAAACATGGTAGATATTTACCCACAATCACTTTATATATAAATGGTATAAATATACCAATTGAAAGTCAGATACTATCACAGTGGATAAAACATAAATAAATAAAAAGACCCTCAGGTCCTTGCTTCCTCCTTTGCCATCTTAAAGTGATTCTTAGCACAGAAGCTGAGGGATCTCTTCACAATATCAATTAGCTCATGTCCCTTCTCTGCTCAGAACTCTGCAAGAATATTCCATTTTACTCAGAACAAAAGTTAAAAGCCTTACATTAGCTTTCCAACCTCGTTTTTTTTGATCTGACTTCCTCCCTCTCCTCTCTGGCCACTCTCATCTCCTTGCTTCCCCAGCTTGTGAGGCAGGCAGTTACCTCCCAGATTTCTGTGTGGCTAACTCCCTCACCCCCTTCAAAGTTTTGCTCAAATGCCACTTTCTTTAAAGTCTACCCTAATACACTATAAAGTTTACTTGTTTATGCCATTTGCTGTTCATTATCAGCTATTACCAATTCATTATAAACTCCATTAGGCAAGGATTATTGTCTGCTTTGTTCGCTGATCTCCTAGGACAGTACCTGGCTCAATAAATATTTGTTGAATGACTGGAGTCCCTAACAATATCTACAGACACCTTCCAAAATTTAAGGCTTATATTCTGACACACACTGTGTTCCAAACATGTATCTTGTACCACAGACCAAGATTCAGCAAAATACAACTCTGGGGCCAAATCTGTCCTGCTGCTGTTTATGTAAATAAAGCCTTATTGGAGTATAGCCACACCCATTTGTATAGTTATTGTCTATGGCTGCTTTCAAGCTACAGAGGCAGAGTTGAATAATTGCTCCCAAAATTCTGTGGTCTTTGAAAAGTAAAATATTTACTATCTGTCACTATTCAGAAAAAATTTTCTGCTCCCAATATAGATATACATCTGGCCCACTGATTTCAAACATACAAACAAACAAGCAAAAAATTAGAGATTTCAAGTCTTTCTTTCATTTCTCTCTTTTCTTATCACAGAAAGAAATACCTTCACTAGTAAAGTCTTTCATTTCATTTTGTTTCTCTGATTGAGTTCATTATGTGGAAGGAGAGGATGCAGAGAACACAGGGAGGGAATATATAGGAGAGAGTAGGTGCATATTTTAATGGGCATTAGATGGAACAATTGATAACTTCTTCTGAAAGTTGAGCCCTTTCATATGCTTTTAGCCACAGAAATTTTCTTCACACAAAGCTCAAAGTGTTTTAAAAAAATGCTGAAAGAATGCCTTCCATCTCAGCTGGTGAGCCTTATCTGGTTCTTGTGTGTGACCTGATGAAGAGCAAGTAATTTAGAGAACTTCTAGCTGAGGTATGAGGGTGGGGGATGAATCTATTTTATCTGCAGAGAGGTCTGGGGTGTACTGGGTGCTCCTAAAGGATGCCCAGGCCCTGGGTAGGTGTTGAAGGACAAGTATGAGACAAAACAGCCAGATGAGAACAGTGGGACATAGAGCAGCAAACTCTTGAAAGAACTACAAATGGATGCAGCCCCAGAAACTCTCCTGGGAGCACCCCAGGTAACTTGTTCTGTCTCCATGTCAATATTCTTTCTGTTTTGCCACAATTAATATACAGACAAGCAGAGGTATGGAGAGAGAAATTCAACCACAGGGAGGTATGTAAATAAAGACTACTCAAATGAGAACAGATTCTATTGATTCAGAACTTGCTCTAGCAAAGGAGTCAGAAAACATCTTGGTTTGGAAGAGGCTCAAAACTCAAAGTCGGGAAGAGGAGTGGGAAAACTTTACAGTGGAAAAAGGGGGATAAGGCCTCAGGTATGCACTGATTGCAGCCTGTTGGTGTGAGGAAACTAGAAGTGATCAGACTAAAAGTGAAGCATCTCATGTGATGATTTGGGGAACACATTTGCCTTTTACTGGTTGGCCCTGAGTTGGAAACAAGGGCAAAGAACAGGGAAGTTGGTAGTCATTGATGAAGTCCTTACTGTTCTGGGAACTACTGCAGACATTGTGGTTGGCTTCCCAGACTGGCTGCTGTAGAGGTTATGGGTCAGAGATCTATTGTCATGTATGGTCTGGCCATTGTCTATTTGTATATTCAGTCTCTCAGGGAAAAAGAAAACTATTTTTATGGTTCTTTGAATAAATGCAGAGGGGAAAAAGAAAAAGTTCAAAGGAGGAGAGATGAAGAGAGGAGGATGATTCATAACAAAGAAAGGAATTGTTACATCTTTGATTAGATAATTGACATCACTTAGGTGGAGAACAGTGCAGAATGAAAAACTACAATATCCTTCCCACTCCTGGTCATATATCTGGAAAAGGTGAAAACTCTAATTCAAAAAGATTCATGCACCCCAATGTTCATTACAGCACTATTTACAATAGCCAAGACCCGGAAGCAACCTAAATGTCTGTAAACAGATGAATGGATAAAGAAGATGTGGAATATTACTCAGCCATAAAAAAGAATGAAATTATGCCATTTGCAGCAACATGGATGGACCTAGAGATTATCATACTAACTGAAGTAAGTTAGAGAGAGAAAGACAAATATCCTATGATATCACTTTTATGTGGAACCTAAAATATATAATACAAATGAACTTATTTACAAAACAGAAATAGACCCACAGACATAGAAAACAAATTTACAGTTACCAAGGGGGAAAGGGGGAAGAGATAAATTAAGAGTTGGGGATTAACATATACACAGTACTATATATAAAATAGATAAACAAGGATCTATTGTATAGCACAGGGAACTATATTATGTATGTATGTATATATATATAAACATTTTGCTTACACCTTAAAGTAACACATTGTAAATCAACTATATTTCCTATAATATCTAAATCACCCATCTACGTCCTTCATGTCCCTTTAATAAAGAAGCAGCAGTCTGTGTTTTGTTTGTTTGTTCTTCATTTCCACAAACTGAAATGAGACTTTTATAAGTCGTTCCTAATTCTTAAGGCTGGCATTGTGATTTTAAAAAGATGTCAGGCTTCCTGGTGGCTCAGTGGTTAAGAATCTGCCTGCCAATGCAGGGGACACAGGTTTGAGCCTTGGTCCATGAAGATTCCACATGCCGCAGAGTAACTAAGCCCGTGCACCACACTACTGAGTCTGTGCTCTACAGCCCACTAACCACAGTTACTGAGCCCATGTGCCACGACTACTGAAGCCTGAGCGCCTAGAGCCTGTGCTCTGCAACAAGAGAAGTCACCCCAATGAAAAGCCCATGCACCACAACCAAGAGTATCCCTCGCTCGCCACAACTAGAAAAAGCCCGCATGCAGCCAAAAATGAAAAAAATTAAATAAATAAATTTAAAAATAAAGATGTGTCTTCACACATCCTGTAAAATATTCAGGAGGCTGAGGGAACCCGTAACTAAATATAAAAGCACAATTAGATAGATTGATAAGACCCACCTCTTGGAAATGTGGGACATCACCTCGGGAGCACTCTGCTTCTAGAAGTCTTGTTGACATTTTATTATCCACCCTGTAAGGTAAGGTGATAACTCAGGTATTCTAATTCCCACCAACCACATTAGTACACAAAATATTTCAACTTAAGTGTACCACTCGGAAACCTTCAAGATGGCGGAAGAGTAAGAGGTGGAGATAAACTTCCATCCCCAAAATACATAAGAAATACATCTACATGTGGAACAACTCCTACAGAACACCTACTGAACACTGGCAGAAGACCTCAGACCTCCCAAAAGGCAAGAAAGTCCCCACGTACCTGGGTAGGGCAAAAGAAAAAAGAATAAACAGAGACAAAAGAATAGGGACAGGACCTGCACCAGTGGGAGGGAGCCGTGAAGGAGGAACGGTTTCCACACACTAGGAGCCCCTTCACTGGCAGAGATTGGGGGTGGGCAGGGGGGAAGCTTTGGAGCCATGGAGGAGAGCGCAGCAACAGGGGTGCGGAGGGCAAAGCGGAGAGATTCCCGCACAGAGGATCGGTGCCGACCGGCACTCACCAGCCCGAGAGGCTTGTCTGCTCCCCCGCCGGGGCGGGCAGGGCTGGGAGCTGAGGCTTGGGCTTCGGTGGAAGCGCAGGGAGCGGACTGGGGTTGGCTGCGTGAACACAGCCCGAAGGGGTTAGTGTACCACGGCTAGCCGGGAGGGAGTCCAGGGAAAAGTCTGGACCTGCCGAAGAGGCAAGAGACTATTGTTTCGGGGTGCGTGAGGAGAGGGGATTCAGAGCACCATGTAAATGAGCTCCAGAGACGAGCGTGAGCCGTGGCTATCAGCGCAGACACCAGAGTATGAGACGCTAAGGCTGCTGCTGCCGCCACCAAGAAGCCTATGTGAAAGCACAGGTCACTATCCACATCACCCCTCCCAGGAACCTGTGCAGCCCTCCACTGCCAGGGTCCGGTGATCCAGGGACAACTTCTCTGGGAGAACACATGGCGCTCCTCAGGCTGTTGCAACATCATGACGGTCTCTGCCGCCGCAGGCTTGCCCTGCATTCCGAACCCCTTCCTCCTCCCGGCATGAGTGAGCCAGAGCCCCCTAATCAGCTGCTTCTTTAACCCCATCCTGTCTAAGCCAAGAACACAGGCCCTCAGGGGACCTACATGCAGAGGCAGGGCCAAATCCAAAGCTGAACCCCAGGAGCTGTGCGAACAAAGAAGAGAAAGAGAAATTTCTCTGTGCAGCCTCAGGAGCAGCGAAATAAATCTCCACAACCAACTTGATGTATGCTGCATCTGTGGAACATTTGAATAGACAGTGATTCATACCAGAATTGAGGCGGTGAATTTTGGGAGCAACAATATTTTTTCTTTTCCTTTTTCTCTTTTTCTGTGTGGCTGACAGGATCTTGGTGCTCCGGCCGGGTGTCAGGCCTGTGCCTCTAAGGTGGGAGAGCTGAGTTCAGGACATTGGTCCACCAGAGACCTCCTGGCACCACATAACATCAAATGGTGAAAGCTTTCCCAGAGATCTCCATCTCAATGCTAAGACCCAGCTCCACTCAACAACCAGCAAGCTAAAGTGCTGGACACCTTATGACAAACAACAAGCAAGACAGGAACATAACCCCATCCATTAGCAGAGAGGCTGCCTAAAATCATAATAAGGTCACAGACACCCCAAAACATACCACCGGACACGGTCCTACCCACCAGAAAGACAAGATCCAGCCTCATCCACCGGAACACAGGCACAAGTCCCCCCCACCAGGAAGCCTACACAATCCACTGAAAAAAACTTACCCACTGGGGGCAGACACTAAAAACAATGGGAATGACGAACATTCTGCCTCCAAAAAGGAGACACCAAACACAGTAAGTTAAGCAAAATGAGAAGACAGAGAAACACACAGCAGATGAAGGAGCAAGGTAAAAACCCACCAGAACAAACAAATGAAGAGCAAATAGGCAGTGTACCTGAAAAAGAATTCAGAGTAATGATACTAAAGATGATCCAAAATCTTAGAAATAGAATAAACACAAGAAACGTTTAACAAGGACCCAGAAGAACTAAAGGGCAAACAAACAAAGATGAACAACACAGTAAATTAAATTAAAAATACACTAGAAGGAATCAGTAGCAGAATAACTGAGGGAGAAGAATGGATAAGTGACCCGGAAGATAAAACAGTGGAAATAATTACCACAGAGCAGAATAAAGAAAAAAGAATGAAAAGGGGCTTCCCTGGTGGCGCAGTGGTTGAGAGTCTGCCTGCCAATGCAGGGGACATGGGTTCGTGCCTGGTCCAGGAAGATCCCACATGCCATGGAGCGGCTAGGCCCGTGAGCCATGGCCACTGAGCCTGTGCGTCCGGAGCCTGTGCTCTGCAACGGGAGAGGCCACAACAGTCAGAGGCCCACGTACCAAAAAAGAAAAAAGAAAAAAAAAAAGAATGAAAAGAATTGAGGACAGGCTCAGAGATATCTGGGACAACATTAAAAGCAGCAATATACGAATTATAGGGGTCCCAGAAGAAGAATACAATAAAAAGGGGCTGAGAAAATATTTAAAGAGATTATAGTTGAAAACTTCCCTAATATGGGAAAAGACTAACTTAATCAAGTACAGGAAGCACAGAGAGTCCCATACAGGATAAATCCAAGGAGAAACATGCCAAGACACATATTAATCAAACTATCAAAAACTAAATACACAGAATAAATACTAAAAGGAGCAAGGGAAAAACAACAAATAACACACAAGGGAATCCCCATAAGGTTAACAGCTGATCTTTCAGCAGAAAGTCTGCAAGACAGAAGGGAATGGCAGGACATACTTAAAGTGATGAAAGGGAAAAACCTACAACCAGGATTACTCTACCCAAAAAGGATCTCATTCAGATTCGACAGAGAAATTAAAACCTTTACAGACAAGCAAAATCTAAAAAAATTCAGCACCAACAAAGCAGCTTTACAACAAATGTTAAAGGAAGTTCTCTTGGCAGGAAACACAAGAGAAGGAAAAGACTTACAATAACAAACCCAAAACAATTAAGAAACTGGTAATAGGAACATACATATTGATAATCATCTTAAATGTAAATGGATTAAATGCTCCAACCAAAAGACATAGACTGGCTGAATAGATACAAAAACAAGAGCCATATATATGCAGTCTACAAGAGACCCATTTCAGAAATAGGGACACATACAGACTGAAAGTGAGGGAATAGAAAAAGTTATTCCATGCAAATGGAAACCAAAAGAAAGATGAAGTAGCAATACTCTTATCAGATAAAATAGACTTTAAAATAAAGACTATTACAAGAGACAAGGTGGACACTACATAATGATCAAGGGATCAATACAGGAAGAAGATATAACAATTGTAAATATTTATGCACCCAACATCGGAGCACCTCAATACATAAGGCAAATGCTAACAGCAATAAAAGGGGAAATTGACAGTAACACAATCTTAGTAGGGAACTTTAACACCCCACTTTCACCACTGGACAGATCATCCATAATGAAAATAAATAAGGAAACACAAGCTTTAAAAGATACATTAAACAAGATGGACTTAGTTGATATTTATAGGATATTCCATCCAAAAACAACAGAATACATTTTCTTCTCAATTGCGCATGGAACATTTCTAGGATAGATCATATCTTGGGTCACATACCAAGCCTCGGTAAATTTAACAGAATTGAGATTGTATCAAGTATCTTTTCTACCACAGCACTATGAGACTAGACATCAATTACAGGAAAAATATCTGTAGAAAATACAAACATGGAGGCTAAACAATGCACTATGTAATAACCCAGAGATCAGTGAAGAAATCAAAGATGAAATAAAAAAATACCTAGAAACAAATGATAATGAAAACACGATGACCCAAAACACATGGGATGCAGCAACAGCAGTTCCAAGAGAGAAGTTTATAGCAATACGATCCTACCTCAGGAAACAAGAAACATCTCAAGTAAACAACCTAAACTTACATCTAAAGAAATTAGATAAAGGAGAAAAAGAGAACTCCAATGTTAGCAGAAGGAAAGAAATCAAAATGATCAGATCAGAAATAAATGAAAAAGAAATGAAGGAAACAATAGCAAAGACAAAAAAAACTAAAAGCTGGTTCTTTGAGAAGATAAAAATTGATAAACCATTAGCCAAGCTAACCAAGAAAAACAAGGGAGAAGACTCAAATCAATAGAATTAGAAATGAAAAAGGAGAAGTAACAACTAACATTGCAGAAATACAAAGCATCATGAGAGATTACTACAAGCAACTATATTCCAATAAAATGGACAACCTGGAATAAATGGACAAGCTCTTAGAAAATCACAACCTTCCGAGACTGAACCAGGAAGAAACAGAAAACATAAACAGACCAATCACAAGCACTGAAATTGAGACTGTGATTAAAAATCTTCCACCAAACCAAATCCCAGGACAGATGGCTCCACAGGCGAATTCTATCAAACTTTTGGAGAAGAGCTAACACCTCTCCTTCTCAAACTCTCCCAAAATATGTCAGAGGGAGGAAGACTTCCAAAATCATTCTATGAGGCCACCATCATCCTGCTACCAAAAGCAGACAAAGATGTCACAAAGAAAGAAAACTACAAGCCAATATTACTGATGAACATAGATGCAAAATCCTCAACAAAATACAAGCAAACAGAATCCAACAGCACATTAAAAGGATCATACACCATGATCAAGTGGGGTTTACCCCAGGAATGCAAGGATTCTTCAATATATGCAAGTCAATGAATGTGATACACCATATTAACAAATTGAAGAAGAAAAACTATATGAACCTCATAATAGATACAGAAAAACTTTCAACAAAATTCAACACCAATTTATAATAAAAACCCTCCAGAAAGTAGGCATAGACAGAACTTACCTCAACATAATAAAGCCCATATATGACAAACCCACAGCTACATCATTCTCAATGGGGAAAAAGTGAAAACATTTCCACTAAGATCAGGAACAAGACAAGGTTGCCCACTGTCACCACTATTATTCAACATAGTTTTGGAAGTTTTAGTCACAGCAATCAGAGAAGAAAAAGAAAAAAAAGGACCCAATTTGGAAAAGAAGAAGTAAAGCTGTCACTGTTTGCAGATGACATGATACTATACATAGAGAATGCTAAAGATGCCACAAAAATCTACTAGAGCTAATCAATGAATTTGGTAAAGTTGCAGGATACAAAATTAATGCAGAGAAATCTCTTGCATTCCTATACACTAATGGTGAAAAATCTGAAAGAGAAATTAAGGAAACACTCCCATTTACCATCACAACATAAAGAATAAAATACCTAGGAATAAACCTACCTAAGGAGACAAAATACCTGTATGCAGAAAACTATAAGACACTGATGAAAGAAATTAAAGATGATACAAACAGATGGAGAGGTATACCATGCTCTTGGATTGGAAAAATCAACATTGTGAAAATGACTGTACTACCCAAAGCAATCTACAGATTCAATGCAATCTCTATAAAACTACCAATGGCATTTTGCACAGTACTAGAAAAAAATATTTCACAATTTGTATGGAAACACAAAGGACCCAAATAGTCAAAGCAATCCTGAGAAAGCAAAACTGAGCTGGAGGAATCAGGCTCCCTGACTTCAGACTATACTACAAAGCTACAGTCATCAAGACAGTATGGTACTGGCACAAAAACAAATATAGATCAAAGGAACACGACAGAAAGCCCAGAGATAAAACCACACACATATGGTTACCTTATTTTGGTAAAGGAGTCAAGAATATACAAAGGAGAAAAGACAGCCTCTTCAATAAGTGGTGCTGGGAAAACTGGACAGCTACATGTAAAAGAATGAAATTAGAACACTCTCTAACACCATACAGAAAAATAAACTCATAATGGACTAAATATCTAAATGTAAGGCCAGACACTATCAAACTCTTAGAGGAAAACATAGGCAGAATATTCTGCGGCATAAATCACAGCAAGATCCTTTTTTACACACCTCCTAGAGAAATGGAAATAAAAACAAAAATAAACAAATAGGACCGTATGAAACTTAAAAGCTTTTGCACAGCAAAGGAAACCATAAACAAGATGAAAAGACAACCTTCAGAATGGGTGAAAATATTTGCAAA
Organism: Mesoplodon bidens; assembly: GCF_964165515.1. Taxonomy (NCBI): domain Eukaryota; kingdom Metazoa; phylum Chordata; class Mammalia; order Artiodactyla; family Ziphiidae; genus Mesoplodon; species Mesoplodon bidens. Next base: position 8,707,535 of record NC_138165.1, on the reverse strand, counting down.
TGAAGCAACTGACAAGAGATTAGTCTCCAAAATATACAAGCAGCTCATGCAGCTCAATATCAAAAAAAACAACCCAATCCAAAAATGGGCAGAAGACCTAAATGAACATTTCTCCAAAGAAGATATACAGATTGCTAACAAACACATGAAAGAATGCTCAACATCACTAATCATTAGAGAAAGGCAAATCAAAACTATAATGAGGTATCACCTCACACCAGTCAGAATGGTGATCATCAAAAAATCTACCAACCATAAATGCTGGAGAGGGTGTGGGGAAAAGGCAACTCTCTTGCACTATTGGTGGGAATGTTTTTTTTTTTTTCTTTTTGCGGTATGCGGGCCTCTCACTGTTGTGGCCTCTCCCGTTGCGGAGCACAGGCTCCAGACACGCAGGCTCAGCGGCCATGGCTCACGGGCCCAGCCGCTCCGCGGCATATGGGATCCTCCCAGACCGGGGCACGAACCCGTATCCCCTGCATTGGCAGGCGGACTCTCAACCACTGCGCCACCAGGGAGGCCCGGGAATGTTAATTGATATAGCCACTATTTAGAACAGTAGGGAGATTCCTTTAAAAAACTAAAACTAGAACTACCTATGACACAGCAATCCCACTACTGGGCATATACCCTGAGAAAACCGTAATTCAAAAAGAGTCATGTACCACAATGTTCATTGCAGCTGTATTTACAATAGCGAGGACATGGAAGCAACCTAAGTGTCCATCGACAGATGAATGGATAAAGAAGATGTGGCAAATGTATACAATGGAATATTACTCAGCCACAAAAAGAAATGAAACTGAGTTGTTTGTAGTGAGGTGGATGGACCTTGAGTCTCTCATACAGAGTGAAGTAAGTCAGAAGGAGAAAAACAAATATCGTATGCTAACACATATATATGAATTCTAAAAAAAAAAAAAAAAAAAAAAAAAAGGTTATGAAGAACCTAGGGGCAGGACAGGAATAAAGACCCAGATGCAGAGAATGGACTTGAGGACATGGGGAGGGGGAAGGGTAAACTGGGATGAAGTGAGAGAGTGGCACGGACATATATACACTACCAAACGTAAGGTAGATAGCTAGTGGGAAGCAGCCGCATAGCACAGGGAGGTCAGCTCGGTGCTTTGTGGTCACCTAGAGGGGTGAGATAGGGGGAGCGGGTGGGAGACGCAAGAGGGAGGAGATATGGGGATATATGTATATGTATAGCTGATTCACCTTGTTATAAAGCAGAAACTAACACACCATTGTAAAGCAATAATACTCCAATAAAGATGTTAAAAAAAAGTGTACCACTCCTCCACTTTTTGAAAAAAGAATATAAATTGTCATTTTTGATTTTTAGATAGAATAGATTTTTCTTAGTCTGTACCATTTTTGCTGTCAACTCAACTGTCAATAATAAATAATGTATGTAAGACTCAACTATAGAAATTTACACAAAGCCAGGTTTTAAAGTGGGCTAATTTTTATGGCTTCCTACCCATAAAATGGTCTAATTTTTAGCAATTTTCTGCTCATGAAAAGCTCTTTTTAAAAATCAACTTTTCTTTGAAACCGAACATGAACAATGGTTACTTTCACTTACAACAGCACTGAGCTTCTAAATGTTGATTGGTATTTCATGAGAAATCTTTTTTTCCCCCTCACCTGCTGATGAAAGCAAATCTATTGCAAATTACATAAGTGAAATTCTGTATTATCCTTTGTTATCTAAGTCCTAGAAATAAAGACTTTTCACATGAGCACTTTTCACATGTGCTCTTTATAGAACATGTGAAAAGAATGGATGCTATATAAATGGATGTATGTTGAATAGTCATTGCCCATAAAGTTTGAACATTTATAAACATCCATCAGGGTTCAACCTGATTTTAAATCACTGTTGCTCGAGGTCTTCAGCTGGCATCAGCTCTTCCTTAACCTGATCTCCATAGGCAATAAAACAACAATAATATTTCCTCATTTGTTGACACAGGGCAAATGTAACCCTGGCCTCAGAGTCAGGAGGCCAGTGTTCTGGACTTGTCCCCCTCACTAATAGACATGTGGTTGGTGGCAATCCCTGAGCTTTCTGAACTGTAGTTTGCTCACCTGCTAAATGAGGGATCTGCATTAGATAACCTCCGAGGACATTTTAAAGGCAACATTCCACAACTGTAAAAAATGTGATTAACTGGCTAGCAGCTGACCTTCCCCATATTTTATGTTTTTTAAAGAGCTGAGGTGCCAAGCTGATGGTCTCTGTGGTCTCTGAACAAAAGTGCTGTGAAATATTGTTTAATTTTATAGTTTCATCAAAATGAAACATCTATATTTTCTGCAAAATATGTAAATGAACAAGTAAAATAAGTAAATGCTTGCATGATTACATGCAGAAGGAAGAGAAAGAAAGGAGGAAAATAAGTGACGATGGACATTTATGTGTAGGATATCCCCATCTTTGGGAATATCCATTGAAAATGTCACAGTCACAACATGTTGGGATGAGAATGGGATCAAAGGCATTGTCGGCTTCTTTCCAAACAAGCCATTCATTTATTTGTCTACTCATTCATTTTATTCATCCAACAATTTTTTGGCAGACTATGTAACAGGCACTCTTCTAGACTCTTCTAGAGATAAATAACACAGACAAAGTTTCTGTGTGCATGGAACTTACATTATAGGGGAAATGACAATGAACAAGTGAACAAAGGTTAGATAATAAAATTTTTAGTGAGTGATAGTGTTATGAAGAAAATAAAACATGGAACATGAAGAAGAGTGGGAGGCGGGGAACAAGAGGCATGAGGTGGATGTAGATTAGATGGTGAGGGAAGGAGACAATCATTTGATGACCACATGTACACCCTCAGGGGAATCCAGGTCCTCCTTTATTGCATCAGGATCTGATTATGAGAGGTGTACCCACTTTGCCTGGCATTAAACACGTCTCTTCATTGTGGTGAGCCTTGGCACAAACACCCTTGGTGCTGGTATGTTATTGCTCATTATAGCAGAGCGTGAGTTAAAGCAGGATTGAGTTACTGAGAGAGGAAAAAGAAGCACCGAAGTTGAGAAGACAGTGAAGAGGTAAAGAGTAAAGGTTAATGGGGGTTATCAGAGGCCAGGTAACAAATCCGAGGATAGACTTACAGAGCAGCACAATCAAGAAAGAATCCAAGAATAGGTCAGCACCCATGAACTTGGATGCCCATCATCCTAGAAGTCAGGGAGCAGGGTAAGGTTGTCAAAGAGGTAGGCAGCTGACCTAAAGAAAGAGAAATGTAACAGAAGCTAAGAGCATGAATAGACAACCCTAAGGTCAGGAAAATTACACCTGCAAAAACAAGGTCAGCAAATAATTGACCAGCAATATCCCAATATTAGTTAGCAAACATTTATTTTGTGCTTGCTGAGAGCCACTTCTGAGTAAAAGTGGCAGGTAGAGGGTGATAATTGGTAGGGTCAGAGTGTCAGGAAAGGACACACATCATTACTCTGTCAGAAGTTCCTTCATGATTCTGTGCACCACATGCACCCATCTGTAAGGACTTTGCCAGAATAGCTGGAGCAGGGCCTGGGTAAAATGCAAAATGGCATCATAGAAAGCTCTCTTCATATACTTTTCTATACTTACTATCCCATTCATTTTATTCCACTGAGGATGGTGATTTGATCAGGTCAAGCAGATCTAACTGTTAGCACCAAAATTCTTCTTCTAGGGCTGCCCATTTGATGATAGCTTTGCAATGTTATTAGTAGTAGTGGCAAATATAAATTTAATTTCCTTTCTTGTACCATTAATGTGATGTTCAACACTTTTCTTCACCAGGCCCCAAACTTCCCCTCCAGCTTCATTAGACATTATACTCAAGTCACTTTTCATTAGACGTTATACTCAAGTCACTTTTCATTAGATGTTATACTCAAGTCACGTTTCAGACCTTTGTGTCCGCCTGTTTTCTCCTACTCTTCCAAGTGTTCTTGACCTGAGGTCCATAGATCTAGGCATCCAAGGATGGATTTCATGGAAACCATGAGTTCTTGGTAACTTCATGTAAATTATGCATGCAAGTTTACATGTGCATTTTGTCAGCTTCTTAAAGGGGTCTATAACTCCCAAAAAGTTAAAAATTATTATGCTATTCCCCCAGCCTCAAATGGTCATTTTCCTGTCAGCATCCTTAGGTGATACTATTTATTCTTATTCTTTAAGACCTTCATAATGTCATCTCCATTCTAGATTTCCCAGGTCAAAATCAAATCAATCTTTACTCTCAACTTCCATCATGGTTTGGATAAACCTCTAAAGAAAACATATTTCAATTTGCCTTATGGTAAGGTCAATAATTAAATGCCTGTCTATCCTAATGGACTGATAACTCCTTGGGGAGAGGAAAACTCATACTACATTTGTCTTTGTGTACAGTAGTTGCAGTAATACTTTATAAATAGTAAATACACAAAATAAAGTTTTCTGTGTTAAATTGAATAGGATGCTGTCCATTTTTATTGGATTTAACAGACTCTGGAGGTGCCTGCCTGGGTCTTTGTTACCCACTGTACTTCTCATTCCTTTCTGACTTTGAACTCTTGTTGACGTAAGTTCCATTGGCTTAAGTAGAGTAGCTTCTGCCATGCCTGAGCAGCCCTACTCCATACACATACTTCTAACCTCATTCTTATATGGCATTAACTCTACATTTAGCCCTAAGCACAGGTCTCTGCCCACTAGTTCCCTGCAGTTCTGTGTGAACTTCATTTTCAAGTGAGCTTGTCAACATTCATTCAACAAAGACTTCTGGAAGGGGTTTTTTATTATGTACCAGAGACTGAATTTAGTATGGAGAATCAAATGGTGAATAACAGACACTGACATGCAACCACCACCTATAGTTTGAGGAAATCTTGAAGGTCAGTGTTGGTCTCTGATGTGATACCAGGCTCATATCACACTTTAATTCCTCAATGATTATGTTCACCTTTCTCTGCTGGGCACAAGAAGTAAGTGGTGAATGCTGACACTTGTCGGCCTCTAAAAGACCCTGGAAGGGTGTGTTGCTGTTTTAAGAATTTGATATCACATATAACCAAAATTTGACAGCCACACTTTATTTTTCTAGTTCTACAATTCTGTTTTACTGCCATCCGTGGACTGCCTTGTGCTAAAGCATAAGGGTTATACATTAGAATGAAAGATGTTTCCTCCAAATATGGATTAGTTGCAAAGCAATCATAATAATGAAATGGATTGTGGGTGTAATGTGTCTATGTTTTCTCATTATAACATATTTTTCTGTGATGTTCCTGTAATAAATGTACCACTTGTACGTATTAAAAATGACATAAGTGACCATTATAGAAATATTATCTTTCTCCCATGACAATATTGAGGACTGCTTTTTTATTGAAAATGGTACTATCATCTGCATGTTAAATTTTAAGTGGATTTCTTTATTTTAAATTATAAGTAAGAGAAGGAAGTTTAATAGAACATTTGCTGCACTTTTCTTTTTCTGTTGTTTCTCATTTGTCCTGATGTCTTTGAGACTCCCAATTATACAAGGATCATTTCCACATTTAGATGGGTCTGATTAGCTAATGCTATGAAAAGCTTCTGAAAAGCTCAGACCTATCTAAGTGAAAGAAACCTTGATTTTGTCTTACATAGAGAATAAAAGAAATTTTTAAAAGTAGTGACTCCTCCAATGTGAAATGTATCTGAGTATGGCCAGGTCCCCTTTATCTCCATCCTTCCTCCTTAATCTCCTTTCCATGAGCTGTAGAGGAAACAAGTCACCATGTGTGTATTTGTTATGACCATTGAGGTTTCTAGCTCTTTAATTTCCTGGAGTGTTGATAGCTCCAAAGGGTTTCGGGTGCTTGTTTACCTGGAAAGATTCTAAATGTTGTTTGTATTGATGACACAATAACCATGTCATCCATTGGTGCTGAAATTGCACTTTTTATACCACCTTCTCTTTTCCCTAGGCTTCTGTGCCAGCTTAGCTTTTCCTTCCTTGCTCAATGCATCTCACTAATTTGTCTTCTCTGAACTTCTTACTCTAGTCACTTTCAAGCAGTTTAGGTTTTAGTTGCAGTTGTCTCATGTGTATGTCATAGTTTATTAGATATATGACTTTGGGCAAGTCACATAATTGTTCTCAGCATCGTTTCCCTCTGTGAAAAGTGGGAGTAACATCATTTACTTTGATGGGTTCCAAAAGAAGACATCCCTCTCTTTTTTGTGTCACATTCCTACCTTAGTCTCCAGAGAATGAAATTAAGCCTTTTTTTCCCCCTCTATCAACATGCTCTGGAAGTGTCTTCTGCATAACTCTCCATCTACTTGCTGTCATCACCAAGAGAGGCTCTGACTCTACAGATGAGAAATTCGCCTTCATTAGGTCATGCTTCACCCTTGCGTAGAGTCATGATGTTCAAAGTTACTGTTCACTCATGTCATCTTCTTTTGGACCAGGGTCACTCAGGCGAGGTGGGTACTCTACCTCCACTTCCTACTGCCAAGCCACAAGCACACCTGGACAAGGTTATTGAGTGAAGAATGTTGCTGGGGGTTTTTTTGTTTTGTTTTTTTGTTTTTTTGTTTTTGTGGTACGTGGGCCTCTCACTGTTGTGGCCTCTCCCGTTGCGGAGCACAGGCTCCGGACGCACAGGCTCAGCAGCCATGGCTCATGGGCCCAGCCGCTCCGTGGCATATGGGATCTTCCCGGACCGGGGTACAAACCCATGTCTCCTGCATCAGCAGGCGGACTCTCAACCACTGCGCCACCCAATGTTGCTGTTTCTGCTCTGCACTTCCCTGAGAGTTTGGAAGGTATGCCTGCTCTACTTGCATCTGGGTGGGAAAATCAGAGTCTACTCTGTAGACCTAGCACTGCAGGTGGGCCCCCAACATTAGGGTAAAGAAAAACAAGGAGACACTGTCACTTTGGCCTCATTTCCCCACCATGACCTCCCATCTAGCTATAGCAAGACCTTGTTCTTTAGGGATGGCTCAGCCCAACAATAAAACTAATACTTGGATTTCACTTGCTCTTCTTGTATCTATATTCCTATTGTTTATAACCCCAAAGAGTGGAAGTAAGCATGTTAAAATATAGTACACTCAGGACTTCCCTGGTGGTCCAGTGGTTAAGACTCTGCACTCCCAATGAAGGGGGCCTGGGTTCAATCCCTGGTCAGGGTACTAGATCCTGCATGCAACTAAGAGCCTGCATGCCACAGCTAAAGACCCCGTACGCCGCAACGAAGATCCTGCACGCAGCCTGCAGCTAAGACCCCCCAGAACCAAATAAATAAACAAATAAATAAATATTTTAAAATATATATGTATAATACACTCATGCTTTCCCATACCCAGCCAAACCTCAACAAATTATATTGACAAATAAATGAGACAGCATATGTAAGAACATTTAGCATTCCTTATATTTTTGTTTATTCTTTCATTTTGGACAGGATACCCATTTCCTTTTATGATGTAGTTTATACGTGTAAAGTACACAGTGACATGTTAGACATTAAGTAGAGTGTTCCATAAAGTTTGTTTTATCTTGATTTCAAAATGGCTTTTAGGTGTTCAAAAGACTCAAGGTACTTGTCTTCCACAGCAATATGAGGAGATGCTTTTTGTTCTGGCCATCATTTTATTTTCTTGCTTTGACTTTCACTTCATCTAATGGCATAATTTTACCTTTATAAATCCTCTAATTAAAAACTTACAAACTTGTTGCTTAAAGTTAATTCATTTCTGCCATTCAATTAATAGGTTTCATTTATGACCAATACTTCCTATATTATATACATACATTTTATACATGGTATATGAACTAATATATATAATTTACTTTCCTTTATCCAGCATTTAAAGCACTCATCATCATGTGAGTAGTTAAGGACCCTATACTTTAACTCTGCTTTTAAAATTTTTAACATATTTCATCAGTAACTCATATCTTTTTCAACTCTTCTAAGTCTTCTTTGAGTAGAATTATTATTTATGTTTCCATTTCATTTGTTCCTATTTCTTCTTTGGTTGAATTTTCACTCTCTGCCATCATCCATAACTATAATATTTTTGGTTTTACTGTACTCACCTCCTCATTCTCTCCTCCAAGTAACTTTTGCCTCAAAATAAAAGAAATAGATTTCACAGATGAAGAAACAAATTCAGAGGTTAAATTACTGGCTTGAAGTCTTACTGGTAGTAAGTGGCAGGACAGCATTTAAACTAAAATTTTTATTTTAGATTTGAACTTCAGTGTTTTTTCCACCAGACTAAGTGATCTTATCAGTACAATTACTTCATTTCCTTGAGGCCCACCTGGATTTATTATCAGGTTTAGGATGTGTTATAATAGACATGCACAGCATATTTTTTAAAATAATTTGTTGAATTTTGTTAGTTGGCAAGTTTATACAGGTAGTGAATTCCAATTATGAATTTTGGATGAAAGATATCTTTCTCCAAGTAGATATATAGATAAAGGTATACATATACCTCTATTTTTCAGAAAAAGTCTTAAAACATTTGAATTTAACTTTGCCCTGTGTGCTTCTTTATAAAAAATTTACGTTTCAAGAGTAGTGTGTTTTTTTCCCCTGAATCCAAGGTTCTATTGGTATTAATTACTAATATTTAGGTAGAACATTAAGTTTAATAACTGTTTTCCTGATTTCTCATGAGATTCTCCCCAACCATTTCTGCAGATAAAGAAATTGAGGCCCAGAAAAATTGATATTTGTCCAAAATCACAAAGTTAGTAGCTTAGCAGAAGCTTGGAACTAGCTTTGGTCTCCAAATTCCCTTTAATTTTTTTTAAACCCAGTTTTGTTTTTAGCCTAACCAGAATGAATTTGAAATTTGTGCCTAAGAGGCATTTTTTTTCCTTTCCAAAGAGTTTCAGTTTTTTTCTTTGAACTATAGTTGATTTACAATATCATGTTAGTTTCAGGTGTACAGCAGAATGATTCAGTGCCTGAATATATGTGTGTGTGTGTGTGTGTGTGTGTGTTCTTTTTCAGATTCTCTTCCCTTACAGGTTATTACAAACTATATTGAGTATAGTTCCCTGTGTTCAATTTTCCTTTTAAATCAGTAGTAAGGAAGTAAGGAAGTAAATATTAGTTTTGCTCTTAAGACACACATCTGCCAAATATATACATATGTTATACATATGTTCATATCTGTTTGTTGTATGTATGTGCTATGTATATGTATTTCTTCATCTTGATAATATGTCTCTTCAAAGAGATTACTTTTGTCTCTCTTTTTCTCAAAACTCAGTCTCTGAATACTCTACCCCAATCCAGCTAACAAGAATATTATGCACTGTGTGTAGCTTCACGATTATGACCATGATGTAGAACACTAAGAACTTAAAAGTGAGACTGCAGAAACACCACAGAGCCAGAGAGCCTGTTCTAATTAGCTCCCCCCCCTTTCCCAGATGTTTAAAAGTGATCCTAACTTGGATGGATGTATATGCATATGCTACAGGGGTCACTGCATCTCTTTAGCCCTTCTTGGAAGATTAAAGTAAGATTTCTGATGGATGATTGAGATAACCCAAGGCTTATTTTGTCCAGCATGTTGTAGAAGCTGAGTTAATTTGTTTAAGTGAACCACAGATTCACTTGAAAAACCACAGGTTTTTTGTACTTAGTTCCATCCAGTAGAGGGATTAGAGAGGTAATATTTAAGGTTTTAAGGTCCAGATACCTGCAATTATATGATGACTTATCAGAAAATTTTCAAGTCGTATAAGGTGAAAATGGACTTAGGAACCGAATTCATTTGAAATGATTGTCTTTACAAATACCAGCATGGAAGTGTTGATAAAAGTACAGGATTCTGTGAGTTGCTTTTGCCTCGTCTCTCTGTTTTTATATCACACTAATTGACATCCAGTTGCTGGCAACTGTAAATTAATAAATAGAAACATAACTTTGATTTTACAAGTCCTACTGAATAATATGTGCAATTTATGGGGGTACTCTAAAGAGTTGTGTTTTTGTATCAGCTCTTTAGCAGTCAATTACACTGAGCTGGTCAATCTGCATATTTGTGTAGATATTTATACTCCCATAAGATGCCTATTGATTTTTTTACTTCTCCTGAAATCATGACTTCCTTAGGATGGTTGTAAGAATTCATTGGTCTTGACCTCAATTATTCATTTTCCTATTCTCTCTTCTCCTGGGGCTCATTAGGAGAATATATCTTGAAAAGTAAAATGCATGTTGCCTTTCCTTTTCACTGGGGTCATTTGCTTATTTATTCAACAAAGCGTATTTGGGCCACTGCCATGTGCCAGATGTTCTGCAAGGTCCTGGGGATTCAGGGGTGAGTGACCAATATACGATCCCTTCACATTCACGGAGCTTCCAGTTTAGCAAATAAGAACAAGCCAAAATAGTAAAGACCAGCAAAATGAGAACCAAAAAGGTAAAGTATAGAGTGCCATGGGATTGGATAGTATATTAAGAAGCTGAGGACTACAGACAGAAAGAGTCAATTTCCACATTGTTTGGGAGAACGAAAGAGTGGAGGAGAGGTATAGGTGGCAGAAAATTAGGAACAAAGAGGTAGGCAGAGAGAGAATCAGAGAAGAAGGAGAAAAGACAGAATAGCGTAGACATAAATAAATAAATAAACAAAAAAAACAAGCAAACCAATTGAAAAAGAAGCTGAGTGACCAAGGAATAAACAAGGTCTAACAAAGATAAAGATGAAGTGACTTTGGAGACGGTGTGGTTGAACACTTGTTTTTGTCTCCTAAGATTCCCTTCCTCTCCCTCTGGGTGGCAGCACTCTGCTTTGTATTCCGGAAACCAGTGTTCCTAGTGTCAGCCCACATGGGTTCAGAAGGATTGATCCCCCACTCTGGCATTGTCAAGCTGGTGTTGGCGGTATGTTCTCAGCCTGTCAGACACACAGCTAGGATGTGAGCAACAATCCCAATCCAGGCCAGTGAGAATAGTCCCACAAATTTTTGCTGGAGTGATTAGATTCTAGTCTTTCCCTAGACAGTTAAGCTGATGGAGTCTCTGCTTAGAGTTGCTGGTGGCCACTCTTGGTATTATGTGTGAGAGCTTAGTGAAGAATAAATCCAGCCTAGAGGAAAACAGAGTTAATTTAAGAAAGAGATTACTGGAGAGAGTTTGAGTACCTGGATCCAGCCATACCTGATTTGTTTAAGAGTATCTCCTTTTAGCCAGCTGTGAATCCATTTTTTCTGACATCTAGCACCAAGCATCCTGACTCTATGTGGTTTAGGGCATTTGTGGATTGAGGGTAGTAGGGAAGGGTGACAAGGAAGAAAGTCACATGCAATTAGAATTGTTTTGTCTGTCAAGATGGCATGTTTTGAGAGATGAATGCTCTCCCTGGGTCCTTTCCAAGGCTGGGTCGGTCAGGTCTGGCTCAATTTCGGGATTGTAGACAATGTTAAGGTACGTTAAAGAGCAAAGACCCACTCTGTGTAAGGGGTGTCTGTGGAAAAGAGCGACTTGATCTTAGGTCCAAACTTAGAGGGTCGAGCCTAAAACTGAGGTCTTCTAGCAACAATAGAGTTGGTGAAGCAGGCATTCTACCTCAGTTTATGGCCTTTCTGTGGATATGAGAAGTAGGAGCCAGAAGTAATGAATATTGGATGACACCAGAGTTGGCAAATAAGACAGGGTAGAGGACAGAGGTTTTCCAAGGACTTCACTAATGATTTACTTGTTTCTTACTATGTCAGGCTTTCTCAATGGTTTTATTGTTATTATCATTATTGTTGTTATTATTATTATTATATTATATTATTATTATATTTAAAAATTTAATCTGAAAGTGTACATATAGCAAATAACTTCTATAACACAACTTAACAAATTAAAATGTTGTATTTTATCTTTTCCTTTTCTTATATTTGCACTACCTAATCCTTTTTTAAAACAATCCAGTTCAATTGATACAGTCACTATGGAGAACAGTATGGAGGTTCCTTAAAAAACTAAAAATAGAACTACCATATGACCAGCAATCCCACTACTGGGCATATACCCTGAGAAAACATAATTCAAAAAGAGTCATGTACCACAATGTTCATTGCAGCTCTATTTACAGTAGCCAGGACATGGAGGTAACCTAAGTGTCCATCAATAGATGAATGGATAAAGAAGATGTGGCACATATATACAATGGAATATTACTCAGCCATAAAAAGAAACAAAACTGAGTTACTTGTAGTGAGGTGGATGGACCTAGAGTCTGTCATATACAGTGAAGTCAGAAAGTGAAAAACAAATACCATATGCTAACACATATATATGGAATCTAAAAAAATAAAACAAACAAAGATGTTCTGAAGAACTTTGGGGCAGGACAGGAGTAAAGACGCAGACGTAGGAAATGGACTTGAGGACATGGGGAGGGGTAAGGGTAAGCTGGGAAGAGGTGAGAGAGTGGCATGGACTTATATATACTATCATGTTCCTTCTGGAAGTTCCAGAGAGAAATCCATTTCCTTGCCTTTTCAGCATCTAGAGGCTGTCAGTCTTCTTAGTAATGGCCCCCTTTCATCTTCAAACCCAGCAGCAAAGCGCCTTCAATCTCTCCTCTGACCTCTGCTTCCATTGTCATATCTTCTTCTCTCTGACTCTGACCCTCCTGTATTATTATTAGGACCTTTGTGATTAGATTGAACCATCCAGATAATCTCCCAATCTCAAGATCCTTAACGTAATCACATCAGTGCAGTCCCTTTTGCCATGTAAGTTTCTGAGGATTAGGATGTACATGTCATTGGGGGCCAATCTTCTGCCTATCAAAATTATCAATGAGGAATAATTCAGATATTATTATATGGCTGGGCCAGGAGACTTGGCACTTGACTCAAGTCAAGAAACTATTATTAAGGTTTGATATGTCCAAACAAATGAGAGACTGTTGTGTTACTGATGGTGGAGCACCCCACCATCAAGGAGCTTACATGATAGACCAAAAAAGACAAAGTGAAGCACAGCAGAATGAGTGTGGCTGCTCTTGCTGTTCAGACGTGAGAGACAAGCCTCTTGGCAACAATACGTCAAGGGAATTCAAGGTTCTGATGGGGCTAGATTAGGTGACATTTCAAGCTGATTTCAATCCTTATTATTTCCATGATTTCTGCTGCTGAGTAGATTCTTAGTAACAAATTGAATTTAAGATTTTTACTCTGTCAACTTCTTAAACGACTTGTGACAGTGCGTACACAAGAGCACAGTGCAAGATAAGACATTTAAGAATGTTTATATTTCTAAATTATTACTTTTCATGTTACATGTCCCATGTATTTTTTCTGGCACATATGTAGTAGTGCTTTCTCTTATTTGTCCTGAAAATTATTGTTTAATAAAATTTCAAGAGAACTCTTATAAAAAGAATGAGATAGAATGGAGCCCATTTGACAGAATTGAGTCTTTTAAGCTTCAGAACTGAGTATATTGAAACTCTTGGGCTGTAAAGGAGTTTTTAATCTTTTGATTATAATGTCAAAAAATATATATACGTAAGCAAACATTTTGAAAGTGTTGGGGAAAGGACAGGGAAAATTTAAGCAGGAATTTATTATTCAAATCCTTGAAAAAGGGTTACCCAATGGCATAAGTGTTAATAACTTCACCTGTATCTTTATGAAGGACGTAGACATTTTCAGTAAAAATGATTGAAACCCAAACAATACTCTGGTAAAAACTCAGTGACTCATCTTATCCTTTTGATCCCTCTTTCTCAAAGAAGTTCCTTCCATAGAGTTTTTACTGCAGTTAAAAATGTTCCAGGGACTTCCCTGATGGTGCAGTGGTTAATAATCCACCTGCAAATGCAGGGGACATGGGTTTGATCCCTGTCCAGGAAGATCCCACATGCCACAGAGCAACTAAGCCTGTGCACCACAACTACTGAGCCTACGCTCTAGAGCCCATAAGCCACAACTACTGAACCCATGCACCGCAACTGCTGAAGGCAGTGCGCTCTGGGGCCCTCGTGCTGCAACTGTTGAGCTCGTGTGCTGCAACCGCTGAAGCCCACGCACCTAGAGCCCGTGCTCCACAACAAGAGAAGCCACCACAATGAGAAGCCCACACACTGCAACAAAGTGTAACCCTGGCTCACCGCAACTAGAGGAAGCCCACACGCAACAACCAAGACCTGGCGCAGCCAAAAATAAATAAGTAAATAAAAACGAAATGTTTCAGGTGTTATTCTTTTTTAAAGAATTTCTTTGGGCTATTATTCATCCTTTTGCACTAACCCCTTAGGATTTTTCAAGGTAAATTATTAAGACCTTGGGGAGAAAATCCAAGCTTTTCGTCATTTAAAAGACTCTGTTGACCACTACGATTTCCAAGTAATTGAAAGCATTGGCATATGTGGATATGATTAGCCACATCTGCTCAGAAGGAAGCCTGGATGGCTTGCTGGAAATAGGATGGCAAGAAATCATTCCTCGGTGCCTCCTGCGTCCACTCCTGAGAGAGATTAGTAAGCAAGCAACCCACCAGGAGAGACTGACTTCATTTGCTGTGAATGCTCTCAGACTACAGAGAAGCTGCATGGCCGGGACAGGAGGGAGAAATGATTGCCCTCCTAGAAGAGTCAAAAGACACAGTGACTTTAGTGCTGTGTATCTTTTAGAATTACTGTATATTATGCTCTTTAACGTTAAGATGATAATTACAGAGAAAGTCTCCTACAGAACCATAAATTAGGCATGCTTTCTCTACCTGGGCTATGTGTGCTTTATTCACAACAAAAGTGTGCACATTTTTTGTGCACACTTAATCCCACCAGTTTAATGGGGAATGTAAAAGATGCCTTGCAAATTTGTCATTTATTATTCTTAAGCTTGCTGAAAATGAGAGCCAGCTAACCATTTAGATTCTTAAAAACAACAGCTTGCCCTTCAATAACTTAACTTTAATTTGGCCAAACTCAGGAGGCCCTGAAGGAATCCCTATGGATATGTTGTGTAAACAGGTCAGATTTCTTCAAGTATCAAGCAAAAGTAAACCAGGTTCAAGCTCACTTAACTCAGAAGAGAATACATTAGTTCAAGGAAGTAAAGAATCTAGGGGAATATCTTCAGGCATTGTATGTGGCATGAAGCTCCAAGAAGGTAGCATATGCATAGTTTCTGTTTGACATCTTAACTGCGCCCACTCCAGAATACTCATAGAACACTTTACAGAGTTTGAAAAATGGGGCTCTGTTATAGGCTGAATTAAATCCCCTCAAAATTCAAATGTTGAAGCCCTAACCCCCAGGACCTCAGAACGTGAACCATATTTGGTAATAGTTTCTTTAAGTAGGCAGTTAAATTAAAATGAGGTCTTTAGGATGAGCCCTAATCCAATTTTACTGGTGTCCCTATGAGAAAAGGAAATTCAAACATAGATAGGTATAGAAAGAAGATTCTATGAGGACACAGGGAGAAGATGGCCGAAGATGGCCATCTACAAGTCAAGGAAATATGACTCAGATCAACACTGCTGACACCTTGATCTTGGGCTCCAAACCTGTGAAAATTAATTTCTGTTGTTTAAGCCACACAATCTGTGGTGCTTGTTATGGAAGCCCAAGTAGATTAATATAGGCTCTGAGATACTTGACTCTGAATTTTAGAATTCTCAGCATTTAGATGGTGACTATTGTTCAGAGAGCTTCTGCCTGAGCATCCAGAAAAAAAGATGTGAGGACAAATGTTCAGAGTGAGTCAAATGTCCTGACATAAGTGTAGATCTGAGTAAACTCAGCTTACTATTCTTGAGGATGAACCAAACTATAGATACATTATTTGGTAGGAAGTGATTCAATTTAGAGGGTGTCTGGAGGCTGGAGACTTAATCTGAATATTAATTGCAAAGATGATATTCTTGTACAAGTCTGCTTCATCGTTTTATTCTTAATTAAAGACCATTGTATGTTTGATGTTTTCCCTCTGGTTATAGTCATTGTATTTGCATGTAGGGCATTTTATTTCCCTCACTTCTTAACTAATTTTTCTCTATCAGCCTCAGAAGAAACAGCAGTGTTTGTCTTCAAAAACCAGCAGAGAAAAATATTTGTAATTGTAAAACAGACCCCCAAGCTTATCAAGTTATGGCAGAGTACAGTGTCTTTAGAAGGCAAAACTGTCAGGCAAGCTGGGAGGTTAGAGTGAAGTCTCAACTGTGCAGCTGACCAGCTATGGAACCATAAATAAGTCAGTTCCCTCTTCATATTATAGTATAAGCATAAAGACATACTTGCCATATTAAGGGTTTAAACTATATACCTGAGCTCCTAATATTTTGAAATTTGAATTATCAAATTCAGAGCTCAAAGCCTGGCAGCCTATGAGTGTATAACTGTGGTCATTTGGACTTCATTGTTTCTTAAAAATAAAGATATTTCAAATGCAAACTTAAGTTCCAGCTT
This sequence comes from Mesoplodon bidens, assembly GCF_964165515.1. Classification (NCBI taxonomy): domain Eukaryota; kingdom Metazoa; phylum Chordata; class Mammalia; order Artiodactyla; family Ziphiidae; genus Mesoplodon; species Mesoplodon bidens. The sequence goes on along the minus strand of NC_138165.1, from coordinate 8,691,079 downwards.
CACTGATAACACTTGCTTACTCATACAGGAACAAAAAATTGGAGCTGAGTAGCAGCTGCCCCATTTAGATGGGGTAGGTACTTCCCATGTCACAGTCCCTACCACTCCCTAATTATACATTGGCCTAATTTTATCCCCTAGTCACTGTATACATTGGAATTTGCATGAAGGATAGAGTGAATTTAACCTTGCTTAAACTTGCTCATATGAGGGATGTAGGAGGAAAGTGGATACTGAGACAGAACTGAAATAGAAACTTGGTAGAGACAGGAGCTGCTAGGAGCTAAGCATGGAAACCAAGCTTGAGAGCAAGGATTGGGGTCTGTAGCTACATCAGTCTAGAACAAGGTGATAAATTGAGATAAGATTATTGTGGTATTTCCTAGACAATTTCACATAGTGCCTTTGCTATTCCCTTGATAGGTCAAGTATCCTAAACTCTTTCTTTCTCAAGTTCTTCATCTATAAAAAAAAGGAGTGAATATATACCTCTCTTAGTGCTATTTTGAGAGTTAGTGAAATGGTTTGTGTAAAACACAAGACCTAGCACATAATAAGTGCTCAGTAAATGGTGGCACCTCTGTCCTCATCACAATTGATAAAAGTGATTTTTAGATATGTAGCAATGGGACTTGATTTGGGGAGAGTTGTGAGATAAAAGTGGGGGTTTGACTTTCATTACTGGCAAGTAGGGAGGACTCAGGGAAACTCCCAATGAGGAAAAGGAACGTAATTTTGCCAGCTTACACTTAAGCTTTTTCTTAACAATCATGAACAGGCGACCACCTGTATCACCTCCCTCCCTCCAAACAGCAAGTCAAATGTATACAATCACTCTTTTTCCTTTGTTTGGTGTCTTTCAGACTATATAACACTCTTCTGAGATCTTTTCTCTTTCAAAATTTTATTATATATTGCTTTCATTCATATTATAAAAATGAGGGGAAAAAGAGAATTCATATCAAAGAGAATGTTTAAAGGAACAGATATTGATTAAGCACCCATTATGTACCAGTCACTGTGCTTGGTATATGCCTCCCAAGACTCCTGCAGATTTGATATCATGAGTTCCCTTTGATGGATAGTGGAACTGAGATTATGACATTTTTCTGTTTTATTTTCATCACAGCACTTATCCTTATATGAAATATATTTTTATCCAATTGTTGGCTTGCTTTGTTGCCTATTTGCCCTAATCTAACTTCCACAGGAGATGAGATTTTGCTGTTTTCTTTAATATTTCATACCCACTGCTTGAATGGTACCTGGCCTATAACCTGGTGACATAAATATTTTGAATGCATGAATCAATTAATTAATTAGTGAGTGAGTGAATAAAAATCCCATGGAGCTAACTTTGATCCTGGCATATCCGTGCCTAAGTCCACACTCAATCTGCTTTGACTATGAAGGTAACTGCTCAGAGGCACTGGGCTTGGCAGCATGGCATGCACACGATGGGTCTTTGGTCTTCCCATCTACTTACACTAATTATGAGAAAAAGTGCCTTGGGCACACCTAAATAGACATTTCTCCAAAGAAGATATACAGATGGCCGAGAGGCACATGAAAAGATTCTCAACATCACTAATTATTAGAGAAATGCAAATCAAAACTACAATGAGGTATCACCTCACACCAGTTAGGATGCGCATCATCAGAATATCTACAAACAACCAATGTTGGAGAGGCTACGGAGAAAAGGGAACCCTCTTGTGCTGTTGGTGGGAAATGTAAATTGGTGCAGCCACGGTGGAAAACAGCATGGAGGTTCCTCTGAAAACTAAAAATAGAGCTACCATATGATCCAGCAATCCCACTCCAGGGCATATATCTGGAGAAAACCATACTTCAAAAAGATACATGCACCCCAATATTCACTGCAGCACTATTTACAATAGCCAGGACATGGAAGATATCTAAATGTCCAACAACAGATGAATGGATAAAGAAGTTGTGAGATATATCTATATCTATCTATCTATCTATCTATCTATATATATATATATATATATGAATATTACTCAACCATAAAAAAATGAAGTAATGCCATTGGTAGCAACATGGGTGGACCTGGAGATTATCATACTAAGTGAAGTAAGTCAGACAGAGAAAAACAAATATATGATATCACTTATATGTAGAATATAAAAAAGCATGCAAATGAACTTATTTACAAAAGAGAAATAGACTCACAGACATAGAAAACAAACTTATGGTTACCAGAGGGGAAACCTGGGGTGGAGGGAGAAATAAATTAGGAGTTTGGGAATAACAGATACACACTACTAAATATAAAATAGACAAACAACAAGGACCTACTGTATAGCACAGGGAACTACTTTCAATATCTTGTAATGACCTATAATGGAAAATAATTTGAAAAAGAACATATATATAAATATATATATATATATATGTGTGTGTGTGTGTGTGTGTGTGTGTGTGTGTGTGTGTCAATCATTCTGCTCTACATCTGAGACTAATAAAATATTGTAAATCAACTATACTTCAATTTTTTTAAAGGTGCCTAATTGCCTCCATTCTTCCAAAAATGCCTCTTCTTGAGGATTGAAAAAACAATATTAGGTGTGTCTACATTATTGTCCTTTTGCTGGAAGAACTTGCCATATGCCCTGCATGGAGAAGCAGGAAGAAGATGTCCCTAATGTAAAGGTATCTACTGTCTCAGCCCAGAAACTTCCAGCTCACATCATCTTAGGGCAGGGGACACACAGAGGCATAGTTATCCCGTTCTGGGCTTTGTCAGATTTGGAAGGCTGGCAACTCTGGTTGCTCTCCAGATCTCGCCATGCCTGGTAATCTTATTCCAATAGCTTTTACTGTCTTCAATGGAATAAAAATACTATCAAAGGTGCCTTTGCACCCATGGTGCCATGTTATCCTCAAAGAATGCCATGCACTAGAGCTGGTGCTATTAGTCCCACTTAACAGACCACAAAATAAAGGCTCAAAAGCCAAAATGACTTCTCTAAGGCCACAAAAAGTTATCAGCAGAGGTGGATGTCAGGGACTTGAACTAGGTTGGGGTATTTTTAATAGGCCATGCAACATCTTGGCCTCTTCACTTGTTCTACACAGCTGTAATGAAGGCTTAGTGTGTTCTGGGTTCTCAAGTAAGTACAAGGGCACAGAGGCAGGAAGCTTGATGTGATGGACACAGTGCAGACATTTAGTATCACAAAGACCTAAGACTTTATTCCTAGGCAGAAATCAAACCCAGACAGCCTGACCCATTGCACACCCTCTTACTATACTCGAGCAGGACCGTATGGGGTTTTTCTGGAACAGACCTCCCCCATGTCATCCTCCTACCTCTTGTCTGTAATCTTCTAGGCCTTCCCTGAGAGTAAATTTAATCAGAGAAGTGAGAAAATGCAGGAAGAAGGGAAAAAAGTCAAACAAGTCAAAGTAATAATAGTTTAGCCATTAAACAAAGTTAAGGACCTTTAGTTCTTCCTCAAGGGCTATAGATAATATTCTGAGCCATGCCCTTTGAGCTGTTTTGCAGATACTGAAATCCCACCAGGTGGAATAAATTAACTGTATGCTGCCCACAAGCATGTAGACCCCAGACTGGTGAGAACCAGAAGATTGATGATGTTGACCCCCGGTTACATCACCACCAACCAATCAGAAGAATGCCCACGAGCTGATCACTCACCCCACAACCACCCTCCTTCTCCCTATCTTTAAAAACTTTTCCCTGAAAGCCTCCATGGAGTTCAGGCCTTTTAAGCACTAGCTACTTGGACTCCTTGCTTGGTGCCCTGCAATAAATGCTGCACTTTCCTTCACCACAACCTGGTGTTGGTAGATTGTCTTTACTGCATGAGGGCAAGAGGACCCAAGTTTTGTTTGGTAGCATCACCACTATCCTACAGGATTCCTGCCTAGAAGGGCTGGCAAATCTAAACCATGTTACCATGTTTCCTTTGGTTTCTGCTGAGCTTTGAACATAGAACTTTTGGCAGCTGTGGCTTCCGTCTGAATTCAGTACACTCTGCTATCTTCAGAGTTAGGCTCAACTTCATAATGGATGACAATGACCCACTAGAGTGAAAATGACTCCCATGATCTAGCATGTCTCTTATCTACTATCTCCAGGAGTTAGTGTCAGCATTTCTTATGTTAAATTGCACCAGGGACTTTTCGCCATTCCTTGACAGCAGGACAGATAGCCCCATGTGAGCTTAATTACTTCTGCAGTTATGTGGACACAGTTTTGCTGAAATCATCTTGGGCCAATAAACTAAGGTCTATCTTTGTGCCAAAGAATGATAAAAATCTTCTAGAAGAGGAGCAGCTTCCTCCTTATAAATAGAATCAGGCTTCCATTTGTTGCAACAAGCCATTTGCTTTAGAAGAAAAAAAAGTGTGCAGTGAAGGATTATTAACAATTTTTAGAACGGGTACAGTTTGGGCAGCATATTTGTCTTAAAAAGACATTGGAAGCAAACATTTTCATCAGGAGGGTGAAGTGACAGATAACAGCAGAAATATATGGGAAGCCAGTTAAAAATATATGCCTCTACCCTGGGTTTGTAAGGAAATGGTGAGTGAAAAGTTTGTAAAGGATCCATACCTCAAAAAACAATTCTGTGAGTTGTACACTTAAAGAGGGAAAAAGACTGTTAAGGAGAGTCATATTTTGATATTCCAGAAGTGCTTGATGGCACACAATCACTTACTTTCAGTAACATGCCTCTGGGAAGATGAAAGATCAAAAAACACAAAGAAGGATCACAGTACACCAGCTCCCTATCTCTGTTCCCAGGGACAGAGTATTTATGGCATCAGATGAGAGACAATGCTAGAACTGAAGTCTCTTTTCTTCATGGACTTGAAGAAAAAATAGTGGTTACCAGGGACATTTTCCTGGATATTATACCTTTTTATGTCATTATTTCACTTCTCTTTCATCGAAAATTGTGTTTTATCTTAACAGGATATTTGTGGTTTGGGAAACTGGTAAAACATTGGAGAGTGAAAATAGACCTTATGGCTCAGATTGAATGGCATAAATCACAAAATCTTATTTTTTTAATTTTAAAATAGTATTCAATCATTTGTTAATAGTGAGCCACAGGATACAGAACTGAAAGAAGCCCAGAAGTCATCTAACTTAACCTGGGGCTGTGTCCGACACAAAATCTCTTTCACTAGAGGTTCTCCAGCTTGATCTGGGCCCTTGTGGGGTCAGAGAGCTCTCTCTTGTTTCACTAAAAGGTTTTCTTTAAATTGGACCTCATTGTTATATCCATCTCTTGATCCTAACTCTTTTTTCCAAGATGGTATTTAAAAATAAATTAAAGGTATTTCTATTCTCTTCATCTTTACTTCCCTGAGGGTCATCCTAACTCCTTACCATCTGGTTACTTCCTATGGGTTCTGTGTGTTTTCTCAACTTTCATTTTAAAATGTCACATCAAGAACATGACACAGACTTAAATTTATCAACATCTGTACACTGGTCAAAACAATGTCTGGCACATAGCAAGGGCTGAACAGGCTGGGCCCCGCTTCTTCTCCAGGGATTTTCCAACCACGGCTGGAGAACACAAAGGGAGTATCCTCTTCTTTTGTCTGGAGAATGCTTTTCCATTAGTGTCCTAAAAATGTGTGGTATTGTTACCTAATGTTAAGACTTTAGGTCATTGGACAACCAGAATTTGTGCCAAGCCATACCTCTCACCTCTTTCAATCTAAATGTAGCAATTTATTTATTTATTTATTAGCCTTGCCATGCACAGCTTGTGGGATCTTAGTTCCCCGACCAGGGATTGAACCTCCTCCCTCGGCAGTGAAAGCACAGAATCCTAACCACTGGGTCTCCAGGGAATTCCCATAAATATAGCATTTTACATTTAACCCCTAAAACTATCTTGGAATTCCTCTAATATTGCAGATAATCAAAATCTTCTGGCTGTTTTTATTTATATGAAAACTTTCTCCTTTGGGTGAAATATACAGACTTAATGACTTATCTTTTATGTTTTACACTGGTAATTGGTGAGCATTTTGAATAAGACGAGACTAAGAACAGAGTCCTGTTTTCTACAGGTAGAGATTCTCCTGCAGGTTGATGGCAATTTATTAATCAACAAGATTTGGGCGAAGTTGTTTTATCTCCTCATCTCTTTGTAATGGGCTTTCGAACATTCTCCTGTTTCCCCATTGTGTCTATGTGATCATTGTGAGAAGCGTCATTTCACGCTTGGCTGAATGTAGATAGACACTGTAGAATTCTACTGATCCGCCATCGTGTGTGTCATCAAAGAAGCAGCGAGTGTAGTCGGGCTTGACAAAGAACATGGGTTCTGGCTGCCCTGTAATCAATATTTTCTTCCCAAAATATTCAAATGCCACCCATTTATTAGTCTACTCAAGAATTTCGAAGAATTATGTCAAAAAGAAATGTCTGTCCACATTTCTTGAGTGTCACCCTTTGGTGGGTGCTAGTCTACAAGCTCGGCAACATTATTAAGTTAGTGCTCACATCAAGCAACAAAAGTTAACTGTTACCATGTCCATCTTTCAGCTCAGGAAATGGAGGCATGGAGGTAAGTCACTTGCCTAAGGCCAAGAGCTAGAGTGCTAGAAACAGTATGTAAATCTGGACACGATGGAGCCAGAATGTATTGTCCTCAGCACTAACCACTGCCTTTCCTGCTCTGTTGGTGTGCTGCTGCCTCTGATACGTTTCCTACTCTCTGCCAGCCCCCTCTCTCCTTGTCCTATCTCTCTCATATTTCATGATTTCTCAGCAGTAACTTAAAATACATGTGCAATCCTACATCCTCTCTACCCTGCGATTTCACTGATTTTAATCTGGAATCTTCATTATTTAATGCAGCTGGGCACTTTCTTACCTTCTTCCCAATGATATGTTGGGTGGCAGCTCAATCTTTAGTAGTTTAAAGCCCAGCCTCTTAAACAAAGAAGATAGAAATAAAATAAGAGTTGGACATATCTGCTTTTTGTCATTCTGACCATGACATTGTCCTCCATAAGTAAGAGGTCAGTCCTTTCCTTGTACAAATCCTTTCTCTGTACAAAGCTTAAGCAAAGTCCTTTTTGCCAACTTTATCATTTTGCCTGAGCTTCTCTGTTCTGGTTCTTACTATTAGGAGATATTTGTGTTACACTATGCAGAGGTTATAAATGTATTAGAAGACAAAAAGCTAATGAAAATTTGAGATTATGATTTAGGGGAATTTAAAAGAAGTTTATAGGAAAAAACATCAGCAAATTAAATATTCTATCAAATGAATTATGCACAAGGAAATAACTGGCATCCTTGTGGGGTGCTTAGTTATGTTTTGAAAGAACAAATTTTGAATCACGATGGGTAGGGGAAGTGAACATCACTTGGTGGAAAATGATCAAGATGCCTTTCCTGATTGGGGGAATACCTGGTTGAGGGGTAGTAATGAAATTGCACTAGCTGAGTGGAAGATAAATATGAGAGAGGAGAGTGGTGAAAGAATGACTTAGAAAGGTGTGCCATGTTTTCCCGGGCCATTTAAGATCATTCAATATCACTTTTCATTGTGGAGATGCAGAGAGAACAAGTGACTTGCAGAAAATCACAGAGCTACTTAGGGACACATTGATAGGACCAGAATTCAGGTCTCCCACCTCCCAGATGAGTTTAAAATGGTCTGAAATTGAAGTCAAAGATAATTTGTTTTAAGCCTACACTAGAGCTAGATTTAAAGCTGTAAAGATCTCAAACACAGAAAAGATAGTGTAAAAAGAAAAGAAAAGAAAAATCAACATAAAACCATAAAATAAGGGCAAAGAAGTTCAATAAAATCCTGTTTTTTTCTTTGATTTTTTTTTTTTTGGCCCACAATGACTACTTCGATGCTTCTTTTGCACTATCAAAAACAAATTTTCACAGGTTGATTTTCACACTGTCTGTTCCCATTCTACCATTTATTATAATACAAGACTGTGTTTATGGAACCTGATTTTGCCCAGCTTGAACTGTCATAGGAAGCGAGCACTATGGAAGAGAGGCAGTGCTACAGTGGAAGCTACCAAAGCAAATATTCTGGCTGGGGAGGCAAATGCCACATTCAATTGCACTAGGTGCAATTTTCTCGGGAAATAATCCATGTGGTGCAGGTGATAATATAATAGATTTCTAAGGGTCGGGCAATAAATGAGTACTGAGGAAGCCAACAAAAATGTATTGGAGGAAATGGAGTTTAAGCAGAGTTAGGAAAAAGTGGAAAGGCATTGAAGGAAGAACTCTAAGGGAGAAAACTAGCTGTAAATTTTATGGAATAAAGAGGTGAAGTTGGGATGAACGAGAAATGTGGCAAATTGGGGAGGGTGGAGCCAGATTGTGGGAAATTTCTATGTCTCAAAAAATGTTAATTATGTATCTGATAGATGCCAGGCACTGTGGTGGATGCTGGGAAATTGTTGGAGCACAAGATCCATGGACTTGACAGTTCAGAAAGGAAGATGTTCTGTTACAAAGGAATGACACAATAGAATAAAGGTGATGATCGAGCAAACACCAGGGCTGGTGTGAGCAAGTCATAGGAGCATCAAGCCCAACCCAAGAGGGTTGGGATGCAAGCCCATATGAAAGATGTGATGTTTAAGCTGGACCTAAAGGGAAATTAGGGGTAAGGGAGGAGGAGAGGAATGTTCAGGGTAAAAGTGCAAATATACAGAAGCAAAAGTGAACCATCTAGGAGAAGGTTCGTGTCAGCTGACATAGAGGAAGAGGTGAGAAGTGATATAAAATGAGGCTGGAGAGGAGGGTGGCAGCAGGTCATGATGCCCCACTGGATCGTTACTACAGAGAGGAACCAGGGGTACCCTGAATGAATGCCTTACAGTTCCTGCCCGAAAGGTGTTTACAGTATAGCAGGGTGACAGGTAAGTCATTAAATAAAGGCATACCCTAATACCATGATAGAGATAGGCAAAAGATCTACTAAGAAATAAATCCATGGAATTTTGTCCACAAGTTATCTTCATTCATGCAGCAAATATTTATTGACTACCCTCTATTATGTTAGACACTCAGGATATAAAAGCTCATGAAAATTATTTCCCATTCTTAAGGAACTCATAATCTCCTGGATGTGACAAACAAGAAAGTTAACATTTACACCCAAGTGTGATAAGAGTCATGGCAAAGATACTCACAGGTCACAAAGGGAGAACAGAGAAAGATATAGTATCGAGCCTGGGGGCCAGAGAAGACTATAGGTAGAGACAAAGTTTGTTTATTAAAGGCTGGGTAGGAGATAGCTCCACTGGCAGGGCCAACTTCTCTAGGTGTATGATCTGGTACATATGAATCTGCCTATGTGATCCCTCATGTACACGGTGATGCAATCCATATGGAAATACTCTGTGACAGGGTTCATGGCACAACAACCCTACATTATGGCCCACCATAACTTCATTTTAGTAGAACCCAAATCAATCCTCTCTTGAGCCTGGACCATATATTCAGATGGTCTCCCTGGGCATGATTTTATTACTTGTCTTCATGTTTTAATCACACACTCTAATAAAACATGAGCCATTTAAAGGCAGTCAGTCACTCAGGGACCGAAGTCACCTGGTAGGGTTTGGTTGTCTGCCAACTTAAAGCTTGGTCCTGTATTGCTAGGCAAAGAAAGATTGCCCCTAAGATAAATATTTGGAGTTCAGAAAACATGGCCTGACTGCAATATTTTTATGTTATGGAAGATCACATTTGGAGCTTCAATTCTCAGATATATCTATCGTCTTAATTTATTTGGTTGAATTAAAAAATACACAGGAAAACAGTGAGGCTTAATAATACAATATTAGATAAACAAAGATAAAAAAAGATAAACAAATGGGACCTAATGAAACTTCAAAGTTTTGCACAGCAAAGGAAACCATAAACAAGGCCAAAAGACAACCCTCAGAATGGGAGAAAATATTTTCAAATGAAGCAACTGACAAAGGATTAATCTCCAAAATTTATAAGCAGCTCATGCAGCTCAATAGCAAAAAAACAAACAGCCCAATCCAAAAATGGGCAGAAGAGTTAAATAGGCATTTCTCCAAAGAAGATATACAGACTGCCAACAAACACATGAAAGAATGCTCAACATCATTAATCATTAGAGAAATGCAAATCAAAACTACAATGAGATATCATCTCACACCAGTCAGAATGGCCATCATCAAGAAATCTAGAAACAATAAATGCTGGAGAGGATGTGGAGAAAAGGGAACACTCTTTCATTGCTGGTGGGAATGTGAATTGGTACAGCCGCTATGGAGAACAGTATGGAGGTTCCTTAAAAAACTAAAAAAAAAAAAAACCTAAAAAAAAAAAATAGAACTACCATATGACCCAGCAATCCCACTACTAGGCATACACCCTGAGAAAACCATAATTCAAAAAGAGTCATGTACCAAAATGTTCATTGCAGCTCTATTCACAATAGCCTGGAGATGGAAACAACCCAAGTGTCCATCATCGGATGAATGGATAAAGAAGATGTGGCACATATATACAATGGAATATTACTCAGCCATAAAAAGAAACGAAACTGAGCTATTTGTAATGAGGTGGATAGACCTAGAGTCTGTCATACAGAGTGAAGTAAGTCAGAAAGAGAAAGACAAATACCGTATGCTAACACATATATATGGAATTTAAGAAAAAAAAATGTCATGAAGAACTTAGGGGTAAAACAGGAATAAAGACACAGACCTACTGGGGGTGGGCTTGAGGATATGGGGGGGGTGGGCTGTGATGGGGCGGGGGAGAGGCATGGACGTGTATACACTGCCGGGCGTGGGGTGGATGGATGGTGGGGAGCGGCCGCGTGGCGCGGGGGGATCGGCTCGGTGCTTTGTGGCCGCCTGGAGGGGTGGGGTGGAGAGGGTGGGAGGGAGGGAGACGCAGGAGGGAGGGGATGTGGGAACAGATGTATAAGTATGACTGATTCACTTTGTTGTTAAGCAGAGACTAATTTAAAAAAATACAATATTAGTAGGGAAACCTCAAGATAAACTTTTGCTGAACAAATATTAAGTCAGCAAAAAGAAAAATGTAAATTTATAGTCAGAACTTTTGTTCTAACTTTTGGTGTCCTAGTAAAGACATTAGGCTTACAGAAGGCAGAAAAAAGTGGGTTTGGCATATTTTTTCTTGCTTCTAATCTTGGATCAAGAAGAAGGGTAAGCTCCATGTTTGCCAGAAATTTCCTGTGGTAGTAGGAAGACCACTGGTTTAGGATTCAGGAATTCAGGAATCTCAGCCAAGCATCTCAACTCTCTCTGAGCCTGGATCCGTCATCTTTTAAAGGGAGACTAATAATAGGAGTACTAGTGGAAAGATCAACTTTCTGAGCCTCAGTTTCTCCATCTGTAATGTGAGATAGTTGTATTGATAAAGGGAAGGCTGGTAGGCACCTTGAGGGTCAAATAGAAATAATTGCTAGTGGCTGCTAAGAGCATGTCCTAAGAAGGATGATACAGTGATATCCTGGCCCAGAGGGACAGTTCTGTGATTAATTAAAGTCAGGCCATGGGCCAGCCTGTATTTCTTCTCATCATAATATTCGTGGCCTTAACAGAGGCACAAACTATTAAGGAAGAGAGAAAGGTAAATGGAGGAGTGAGGATTTAGGATATTATATCTGAAGTGCATTCAAATCCGAAGAGCATAACCAGACTGTGATCAAATGTCCTGGAGCTCAAAGGATCTTTGTGGGTCTAGTGAAAAATGTTGCATATCCTCATAACTCTTAGCCTAAGCAGTTAACATTTAAACCTGTATTATTCAAAAATCATCTAAATTATCACTTCACACCCATTAAAATAGCTATTATTAGATTTTTAAAATAACAAGCGTTGATGAGGATGTGAAGAAATTCTAATCCTTATACGTTGCTGGTAAGAATGTAAAATGATGCAGCAGCTGTGGAAAAGAGTTGACATTTCCTCATAAACTTAAACATAGAATCAGCATATGATCTAGAAATTCCACTTTGGGGTATATACCCAAAATATTTGAAAACAGGGACTCAAACAGATATTTGTACCACATGTTAATAGCAGCATTATTCACAATAGCTAAAAGGTGGATAAAACCCAAATGCCCATCGATAGATGAATGGATAAACAAAATGTGGCATACATATACAATGCAATAATATTTAATCTTCAGCCCTGACTAGCAGTTATTAAACAAATTTGTTATTAAACAAATTTCTTCTTCAGAAAAGTACATTTTTGTTTTTTGAAATAGACAATATATACCCTTCACAACTCAGATGGGATGTAAAAGTCACTATTGGACATTCAGAGTACACATTTAGAAGTGGTGATTTATTTGATATTGTTTTTGAAGCATCAGCAAAAAAAATTGAATGAATTCATTTGTTGTTTTATTTATCAGATATAACTGAAACAAATATTGCCAAAGCCATTAGAAGAGAAACCTCAAAGTCAAGTGGTTAATTAATAATATTTGCCAATATTATCAAAAAGCAAAAGCTTTTACTTGTATTGACCAAATGAAGGAGGAAGCACATGCAGACTATCTATCATTCTTAAATAACAAAAATATAATGAAATGATAATGTTTTAAAAAATCAACTTACATTTATATAGCATTTTCCCATAAATACATTCATGTATGCTGGCATATACACTTTTTTATACAAAAATATCATAATATTCTGTATGTAAAATAATATCTATTAATTATCACTGTAATGACAAATGGGAAATTTTTAAAACTGTATTGGCTACTTCAATGAAGGCAGTACAGGATATTTGAAATGTTGAATTATGCTTCCAACTCAGGGTTTTCCTTGTTATTTTATAGACTGGAAAAGAAGGCAAGGCTTCCTTTGCATTTTTAACCTTCAGGTTTTCAAATTAAAGTACATTGGGCCAAAGGGGGAAAAATTCCAGTCCATACCTGGAGAAAAAAGCATACTGTGAAAGTTAGATCCTCTTCATGAATCCAGGAAAGGAATGAAATTTGGGTGATTACTGTAATTCACCAGAAACTTTATGTCTACTTCTCAGTTGACTCCACAGCAGGGCAATGAGATGGGTACTACCATATCAGTTGTACAGACAGGTAAACTGAGCCTCCAAAGGGCCAAATACATGTACATGACCTCACAGCCAGTAAATTACAGAGCCTGTGCTCTTTCCACACTGTAAGTGCATATCCTGAGAGGCATTAGGGAGGTAATACAGGCTATGCAAGATTTATAAACATTTTTTAAGATCAGTATGTGCTTGGTAGCAAATAATTTTTATTAGAAGTCCTATATTATAATACTAAACTATATATATATATATATATAATATTATGGAGTTATTATAGAGTTGACCTTGAACAACATATTTGAACTGTGCAAGTCCACTTATAAGAGGATTTTTTTTCAACAGTAAATTCTACACAGTCCTCGGTTGGTTGAATCTGCAGATTCAGAATGACAAATAAGGAGGAACCTCCTTTATGAAAGACTGACTATAAGTTACATGCAGGGTTTTGACTGCACAGAGGGCCGGCTCCCCTAACCCCCTATCCCCGTTGTTCAAGGGTCAACTGTATATATGCTATATGTGTATATACAGATATACACATATAGCATAATAATATATGTCTATATTACTATACTATTATGGATTTTTAATTTGAATTAAGTTTAAATATGCCAATTTAATTTAAATCTGTTAATTTTATTTAAATATGCTAAATCCAATCTATTAATTGAATAAGTTTCTGGATACATACAAAAATATATGTAGACATAATCCTTCAAAGGATTGACAATTTAATGTGGAAGATAGAAAATTGATTCTAATGTAGGCAAATTGGGTTAAGTGTTATGATAGAGATATAAACAGTCATTAGTATGTAATAGAAAAAATTCATATAGATATGTTATTCAGCAAAACATTTAGAAAAAATAATTTTTAAAAACTGATAAATGAAAATTATGATTTTATATATGGAATGGCCTTGATGGCTATGGATTGAGAATATAACTTGGACTCTAAAGAAATTCCGAGGAGAATTAGTCTTCACATCTATGAAAGTCAGTAGCAAGTTTATCTGCACTGAGGATGGGGTAAGTACAAACTTGTTTTAACTATAACGAGGAATTTTTGACAGGGAGGGAAAAGGGCTTTCTGAGATAATATATATATGGGTGTGTGTGTGACTTTGCAATGTGAGGAGTCATTATTCAAGAATAATAATAACCCGGTGCTTTTTATTTGGTAATATTCTCTCGTGTATATTATTTCCTCACTAGTTTTGCTGTCAAGTAGGTATGGCTGGTATTTTATCTTCTTTTTTTTTTTTTTTTTTTTTTTTTTTTTGCGGTATGCGGACCTCTCACTGTTGTGGCCTCTCCCATTGTGGAGCACAAGCTCTGGACGCGCAGGCTCAGCAGCCATGGCTCACGGGCCCAGCCGCTCCACGGCATGTGGGATCTTCCCGGACCGGGGCACAAACCCATGTCCCCTGCATCGGCAGGCGGACTCTCAACCACTGCGCCACCAGGGAAGCCCTTCTTTTTTTTTTTTATTTGACCAATTAATCAAGGCTAACCTACTCATCAAGGTTTATATAGCTGGTAAATAATGAACTCAAGCCTGAAATCTAGGATTCCTTAGTCTAAAGTTCATAAATTTCCTATTATAGAGTCCAAATTCAATTTAAATGTAGTTCTGCTCAGAGGGAGGGAAATGGGTGAGAAATGCAGAGTTTTACTGATGGAAAATTTAGAAATTGTCTTCAGGAGTTGCAAATGTAATGCCTTGCAAGGCCAGACAGGTAGTGTAAATAGTGAAGCAACTGGTTATAAGTTGGAGGGAGTGCATGTTCTGTGAAGCAGTCAGCACAGTCTGGGTTAAACCTCAGTAACAAAGAATTCCCAAATCTAAGTGACTTAGCATGTGATACCCATTATATTGGACAGAGAAGAGAAAATTTGGCAAGTCACACACTGGCTTGCTAAAGTAGCTAAAGGCTACTCTGGAGTGACACATGCACTTCCACTTGATGCTCATGGTCATGCCTAATTCCAAGTAAGAGTTGAGGGGAAGAGAACAGATTAAGTGTTGTCCTACCATGTATCAGAAAGTGATGACAGAAAGATTTAGTGAGGAGATGCAGGCTCCCCTCGTGTCACCAAATATTCAGTTCATTCTCCTTTTTACACAAAAAAATTACATTCTCATCACTAAGGGAGACAGCCCTAGAATCCCATTTTGTCAAAGTATCAAGCTAAAAGTCCATACTCTCTGGGTGACCTGTGAAGTCTCTACCTCAGTCCTAGATGTCTTCTTGCAATCTGGAGATCTTTGAACTAAAAAGTTAAACCTGCCCCCTCTGCCTGTCAACACACATTGGGGGCTGGGGCAGAAAAACAGCAATGAACACTCCTGCAATGAAAAATTGCAGGAGTTGGACAGCAAACACTGGTTTATAGATATGCTGAAATCCCATGGTGCAGATATTTGCAAGGACTACCTTCATTGAAGATGGGGATATTCTTTGGTTAAACACTGATTCTACTCCTTGGAAGAAACTCTCAAGGCCCTTGCTCTCTGCAGCCCTTGGTTCTGCTTTCTGAAAGGTGGTTCTTCACCTATTATCTTTATCCACATGCATAGTAGGCATTGGGGAATACACTCTCTTTGGGGCTGAGTAGCTTTCTCAGACCACTTCCTGAACACAGAAAGTTTCAGGGCCCAAAGATTAGGTTAATATTTATATGATCACAGATTGTTTAGTACATGCTGGAAGTTTCTTTGGCTGTAAGTCTCACAAGAACTAACTAGGTGTATTAGTCATGGTTCTCCAGAGAAACAGAACCAATAAGACGTATATGTAAAGAGAACGAGGATTTATTACAAGGAATTGGCTCACACAATTATGGAGGCTGAAAAATTCCACAATCTGCACACAGAAAGCTGGAGGACCAGGAGAGCCAGTGATGTAGTTACAGTCTGAATCCGAAGTCCTGAGAACCAGGAGGACCAATGGTGTAAATTCCAGCCCAAAAGCCAGCAAGCTCAAGACCCAGAATGAACCATTGTTTCAGTTCAAGTCTGAAGGCAGAAAAAAAAAAGATATCCTAGCTCAAGGCAGTCAGACAGAGGAAGTTCCCTCTTATTAGAGGGATGATTTGCCTTTTTGTTTTATTCAGGCCTTCAACTAATTGGATGAGGCCCACTCACATTAGGGAGGGCAATCTGCTTTACTCAGTCTACAGATTCAAATGCTAATCTTATCCAAAAACACTCTCACAGATACACCTGGAATAATGTTTGACCAAATATCTGGGCACTCTCTGGGGCATTCAAGTGGACACATAAAATTAACCATCACAATAGTACTACCTGCATTTTTTTTCCTAGTTATAATTCCTAGATTATGTTTTCATGTATGTGTGTGGTTTGTGTGTGTTTGCTTTCTCAACCCCATGATTCTCACTTTTGTTTTCTTGATTTATTTGTGGGTACCTTAAGTACAACAGGCTTCAGTGAAAAGCCATTGTCACCTCTTCTCTGAGTGATTTTGTTTAATTGAGGGATTTACTGGATACCACAACAGTACTCTGAGACATCTTAGTCCAATCATACTCTTGATTTGATCCTTGTAATAAGACTGAGTTCTAACCAATATTTGTTTTTCAAAGGCCTTTTTGGTTTTATGTTTTAGTTGTTGGGGTTAAGAAGCAGTTGTCATTTCCAAGCCTACAAATACATGGATTTCATTATTCTTTCTATTCTCTTTTATTTCTTTTTGAAAACTGGCCAATTGTCAGAGCTCATTTCTTTCATGTGATAACTCAGTATTACCATTCTGTTTTCCTCTTTCTTCCTCCAGTTACTGCAGATAATATTTTTACCAAATGTTTGCCATTGAATAAGATAGAAAACCATCCTTCCAGCTTTTGATATCAGTTTCCTTACCACCTGCCAAATGACCACTAAGAAAATGCAACATATGTTCAGTTATGGTCGTTGTCATTATTTTTGGTGGTGTTGTAATGTAAAACGCACTACTGGGCACTAATTTCTATAGCATTCAGCACAGGTGAGGTTAGGCTGCTATAACAAACAACCACCACCATTTTAGAAATTTGTAACAATATAAGACTATTTTCTGCTAAGACTACATGTTTGCTGTGGGGTGGCTGTGGGCTCTGTTCCACATTCTTCATTCCTGGACCCAGACTGACAATGCAGCCACCATCCCAAACACTGTCACTTGCCATGACAGAGGAAAAACAAGAATGAGTCTAATTGTGCAATGGCTCTCAAACATTTGCTGTGTGTTTAACTGGCCAAAGCAACTCACACAGATACAAATAAATCCTAAGGAGTGAATAAGGGCAATTTAATTGTGTGTCAGAGGAAGATAAGTGGAAATATTGGCTTAATAGTAGTATTGATTACCACACACTTCCTAACTGCATACATAACCTGACTTTTCCAAGAAAATTAAGTCCTTCATTTGGATGTGAGTTTTCAGTTTCTAATCCTCTGTCTAGATACACATTCACATTTTTACAGATAGGATAAGTGAAACTCTGAGGATTCATACAAAGAAACTCAGCAAGTGAGTTTCAGGACCTAATCCTCACTAAATTGCACAGAGCAATGTGTTGTTTTAGAAAAAACCCAGGCTTTGGTTTCAGTATGAACTGGGTTCAAGTCTCAACTACACAACTATGTTTCTGAGTTTATATAGCTAAGTTAGTTTACCTCTCTGAAATTCATGTTCTACATTTGCCAAATAGAAAGATATTAGAGCTTGCTATCCTTCATGAGCTGTTGTAAAGATAAAGCTTAAAAAATTATTGAAGGTGCTTCAACAATTCTACTGTTAAATTAACATTTGCTGCTGGAGTATGTCAGTTCGGTGTAGACAAGTCAGGTCTTGCTAGTTGAGCTTACACTTTCAAGGGCCCCTAAGCAAAATGTGATTGCTCTTGGCATGCGTGTGTTCTTGAAGTCTTAGTCTATAGGAAGTAACAGATTGTCTCATGAGAAGAGAGACTCAATTAGGCAACTAAGGAACAAAGAGGATTTTTTGTGCTCAATAGTAAAGGCTCAGTGTGACTTCAAATGTTTGCTTGAGGGGCTTCCCTGGTGGCGCAGTTGTTGAGAGTCCGCCTGCCGATGCAGGGGACACGGGTTCGTGCCCCAGTCTGGGAAGATCTCACATGCCGTGGAGCGGCTGGGCCCGTGAGCCATGGCCGCTGAGCCTGTGCGTCCGGAGCCTGTGCTCCGCAACGGGAGAGGCCACAACAGTGAGAGGCCCGCGTACCACAAACAAAACAAAACAAAACAAAACAAAACAAAACAAAATGTTTGCTTGAGGAAAGAGATCAGAGAATAAAATGCCACTTGGAGCCAGAGTCCTTTATTGTCTCCAAGCTCAAGGATCTCTGAAAACTGATTCTCCAAGGACTACCCTTCAGTTTGACTGAAGAGTGTGCTGACTATGCTACTTCCCAAAGGAACTTACTCATGAAATTTGAAGGGTGGGAGTCAAAATGAAATGATGCTGGGCTTTCTGATCTCTCTTGAAAAATCCATCTAAATTTTTTAAGAGTTAGGAATGAGGTACTTTCTTCTGAATTAACTGAATATTTCAGTCTGAAAGCAGTGGTTCTCATACAACTCCATAATTTTCCATAAGAATTAGTTGAGTGTATTAGAACACTGTGATTCAAAGATTCAGCCACCAAATTCCAAGAATTTGACTTGATGGTTTGGGGATCTGGCCTGGAAAGCTGTATGCATGAAGATCATGATTTGAGAAATTCTGGACCTACATCTCCCGATTTTGGCTGCAAATTAGAATCACCTGCCCAGTTCTTAAAATTGAACTGTGCCTGGGCTCCATCCCAAATATTTGAGAATTTCTGAGGGTGGGAGCCCAGGCACAGGAATTTTTTTAAAGCACCCAAGTGATTCTAATGTGTAGCCAGGGTTGAGAACCTCTGTATCTAGTCTAAAGAGATCTCTGTCAGGTTAAAGGATGCCATGCCAGTGTCCTGAAAGATATTTGATACAATAGGTTTCTCTTTACTTTTAGTATCACAGAAAATTAGAGTAGAAGGTATCTAATAGGACTAAGGTTTTTCAACTTAGAATGTCTGCATTGTTCTAACAGGGACAAAAAAAGGGTCAAGAAAGGAAATTTCCAGACCAGACTCTGGAGAAAAATGGTGCAAAGCTAACACCACTTCCCAATCATATCCATGCAGATCCTACCAATCTTTCAGCACTAACAAATCCCAAAACCCTCCTTCCACTCTTCATTTCTGTCCTCCTGGTTCTCCAAACTTGCCTCTCTGTGTTCAAATTCCTGCCCTCAACAGGGGTCTGAAAACTCTTTTTTTTAAGTTCAAATGCATTTCTTTTTAATTTATGCATATACCTATTTAAAATAGATCTTTATTGGAATACAATTGCTTCACAATACTGTGTTAGCTTCTGCTGTACAATAAAGTGAATCACCCATATGCATACATATAGCCCCATATCCCTTTCCTCTTGAGCCTCCCTCTCACCCTCCCTATCCCACCCCTCTAGGTTGTCGCAAAGCACAGAGCTGATCTCCCTGTGCTATGCAGCAGCAGCTTCCCACTAGCTATTTTAAATCTGGTAGTGTATATATGTCGCTGCTACTCTCATTCCATAGACCATTTTTCTCTCAACCAACTCTTATACCAGGTCTCTGCAAAGCCTTTTAAGTTATAAATTGAACTCCTAAAAGCTCATTCCTTTCTACAGATGTTCTGCTGCCATCTCATCCTAACTGCAATTTGGATTTTTCCTAGCCACACACTTCCCTAAAAAGCATCTCCAAAGGAGACCACTACTCCTATTCTTACCCTTTGAGTTACAATTCACATACTTATTGCACTGCACTGAAGCTTTCAGATAATTATTACACGGCTCTCATCTCTCAGTGAGTGAAATTTTCTGATTTAAATTGCACACCTATCATCTCAACATTGTGTTCAACTGATCACTTCCCTAAAACTTTGTGTTTAACTCAATATATACTGAGCATCTTTAAAAAGCTAGGTACCAGGATAGGCACTGTAAATAAGCATAATAGGATTTAAATTCTTTTTCTTGGAATTTAATTTTATTTTAATACAGCAGGTTCTTATTAGTTATTTATTTTATACATATTAGTGTATATATATATGTCAATCCCAATCTCCCAATTCATCCCACCATGACCACACCACCACTTTCATCCTTTGGTGTCCATATGTTTGTTCTCTACATCTGTGTCTCTATTTCTGCCTTGCAAACCAGTTCATCCGTACCATTATTCTAGATTCCACATATATGTTAATATTTGTTTTTCTCTTTCTGACTTACTTCACTCTGTATAACAGTCTCTAGGACCATCCACATCTCTACAAAAGACCCAATTTTGTTCCTTTTTATGGCTGAGTAATATTCCATTCTATATATGTACCACAACTTCTTTATCCATTCATCTATCGATGGGCATTCATCTGTTGATGTCCTGGCTATTGTAAATAGAGCTGCAATGAACATTTTGATACATGACTCTTTTTGAATTATGGCCTTCTCAGGGTATATGCCCAGTACTGGGATTGCTGGGTCATATGGTACTTCTGTTTTTAGTTTTTAAGGAACCTCCATACTGTCCTGCATAGCAGCTGTATCATTTTATATTCCCACCAACAGTGCAAGAGGGTTCTCTTTTCTCCACATCCTCTCCAGCATTTATTGTTTGTAGATTTTTTAAACATCTTTATTGGAATATAATTGCTTTACAATGGTGTGTTAGTTTCTGCTTTATAACAAAGTGAATCAGTAATATATATACATATGTTCCCATATCTCTTCCCTCTTGTGTCTCCCTCCCTCCCACCCTCCTGATCCCACCCCTCTAGGTTGTCACAGACCACCAAGCTGATCTCCCTGTGCTATGCGTCTGCTTCCTACTAGCTATCTATTTTATGTTTGGTAGTGTATATATGTCCATGCCACTCTCTCACTTTGTCACAGCTTACCCTTCCCCCTCCCCATATCCTCAAGTCCATTCTCTAGTAGGTCTATGTCTTTACTCCCATCTTACCCCTAGGTTCTTCATGACCTTTTTTTATTTTTATTTTTATTTTTTGATTCCATATATATGTGTTAGCATACAGTATTTGTTTTTCTCCTTCTGACTTACTTCACTCTGTATGACAGACTCTAGGTCCATCCACCTCACTACAAATAACTCCGTTTCATTTCTTTTTATGGCTGAGTAATATTACATTGTATATATGTGCCAAATCTTCTTTATCATCTGTTCATGGACACTTAGGTTGCTTCCATGTCCTGGCTATTGTAAATAGAGCTTCAATGAACATTTTGGTACATGACTCTTTTTGAATTATGGTTTTCTCAGGGTACTTGCCCAGTAGTGGGATTGCTGGGTCATATGGTAGTTCCATTTTTAGATTTTTAAGGAACTTACATACTATTCTGCATAGTGGCTGTATCATTTTACATTCCCACCAACAGTGCAAGAGAGTTCCCTTTTCTCCACACCCTCTCCAGCATTTATTGTTTGTAGATTTTTTGATGATGGCCATTCTGACTGGTATGAGTTGATACCTCATTGTAGCTTTGATTTGCATTTCTCTAATGATTAG
Source organism: Mesoplodon bidens (assembly GCF_964165515.1). NCBI lineage: Eukaryota > Metazoa > Chordata > Mammalia > Artiodactyla > Ziphiidae > Mesoplodon > Mesoplodon bidens. The sequence goes on along the minus strand of NC_138165.1, from coordinate 8,669,351 downwards.
TGATGTTGAGCATCCTTTCATGTGATTGTTGGCAATCTGTATATCTTCTTTGGAGAAATGTCTGTTTAGGTTTTCTGCCCATTTTTTGACTGTTTTTTGTTTGTTTGTTTGTTTGTTTTTTGTTTTTGCGGTACGCGGGCCTTTCACTGTTGTGGCCTCTCCCACTGCGGAGCACAGGCTCTGGACGCGCAGGCTCAGCAGCCATGGCTCATGGGCCTAGCAGCTCCACGGCATGTGGGGTCTTCCCAGACCAGGGCACGAACCTGTGTCCCCTGCATTTGTAGGCGGACTCTCAACCACTCTGCCACCAGGGAAGCCCTGTTTGTTTTTTTAATACTGAGCTGCATGAGTTGTTTATATAATTTGGAGATTAATGCTTTGTCCACTCATTCATTTGCAAATATTATCTCCCATTCTGAGGGCTGTCTTTTCAACTTGTTTATACTTTCCTTTGCTGTGCAAAAGCTTGGAAGTTTCATTAGGTCCCTTTTGTTCATTTTTTTTTTTAATTTCCATTACTCTGGAAGGCGGGTCAAAAAAGATCTTGCTGTGATTTATGTCAAACAGTGTTCTTCCTATGTTTTCTTCTAAGAGTTTTATACTGTCTGATCTTACATTTAGGTCTTCAATCCATTTTGAGTTTATTTTTGTGTATGGTGTTAGGGAGTGTTCTAATTTCATTTTTTTTTTTTTACATGTAGCTTCCAGTTTTCCCAGCACCACTTACTGAAGAGACTCTCTCTTCTCCATTGTATATCCTTGCCTCCTTTGTCATAGATTAGTTGACCATAGATGTGTGCGTTTATCTCTGGGCTTTCTATCCTGGTCCATTGATCTATATTTCTTTTAGTACCAGTACCATACTGTCTTGATTACTATAGCTTTGTAGTATAGTCTGAAGTCAATGAGTCTGATTCCTCCAGCTCTGTTTTCTTTCCCCTCAAGATTGTTTTGGCTATTCGGGGTCTTTTGTGTCTCCATACAAATTTTAAGATTTTTTTGCTTTGGTTCTGTAAAAAGTGCCACTGGTAACTTGATAGGGATTGCATTGAATCTGTAGATTGCTTTGGGTAGTATAGTCATTTTCACAATATTGATTCTTCCAATCCAAGAACATGGTATATCTCTCCATCTCTTTGTGTCATCTTTAATTTCTTTCATCAGTGTCTTATAGTTTTCTGAGTAGAGCTCTTTGACCTCCTTAGGTAGGTTTATTCCTAGGTATTTTATTCTTTTTGTTGTAGTGCTGAATGGGATTGTTTCCTTAATTTCTCTTTCTGATCTTTCATTGCTAGTGTATAGGAATGCAAGTGATTACTGTGCTTTAATTTTGCATCCTGCAATTTTACCAAATTCATTGATTAGCTCTAGTACTTTTCTGGTGGCATCTTTAGGATTATCTACATATATTGTCATGTCATCTGTGAAGAGTGAGAGTTTTACAACTTCTTTTCCAACTTGGATTCTTTTTATTTCTTTTTCTTCTCTGATTTCTCAGACTAGGACTTCCAAAACTATGTTGAATAATAGTGGAGAGCATAGACATCCTTTTCTTGTTCCTGATTTTAGAGGAAATGCTCTCAGTGTTTCACCATTGAGAATGAAGTTTTCTGTGGGTTTGTAGTATATTGCCTTTATTATGTTGAGGTAAGTTCACCCCTTTGCCCAAATTCTGGAGAGTTTTTATCATAAATCAGTGTTGAATTTTGTCAAAAGCTTTTTCTGCATCTATTGAAATGATCATATGGTTTTCATTCTTCAATTTGTTAATATGGTGTATCCCATTGATTGATTTGCATATATTGACGAATCCTTGCATACCTGGGATAAATCCCACTTGATCATGGTGTATGATCCCTTTAATGTGTTGTTGGATTCTGTTTGCTAGTATTTTGTTGAGCATTTTTGCATCCATATTCATCAGTGATATTGGTTTGTAATTTTCTTTTTTTTTTTTTTGTAGTATCTTTGCCTGGTTTTGGTATCAGGGTGATGGTGGCCTCGTAGAATGAGTTTAGGGGTGTTCCTTCCTTGGCAATTTTTTGGAAGAGTTTGAGAAGGATGGGTGTTAGCTCTTCTCTAAATGTTTGATAAAATTCAACTGTGTAGCCATCTGGTCCTATACTTTTGTTTGTTGGAAGATTTTTAATCACAGTTTCAATTTCATTACTTGTGATTGGTTGTTCAAATTTTCTATTTCTTCCTGGTTCAGTCTTGAAAGGTTATAACTTTCTAAGAATTTGTCCATTTCTTGCAGGTTGTCCATTTATTCGCATAGAGTTGCTTGTAGTAGTCTCTTAATGTGCTTTGTATTTCTGAGGTGTCCATTGTAACTTCTCCTTTTTCATTTCTAATTTTATTGATTTGAGTCCTCTCTCTCTTTTCCTTGATGAGTCTGGCTAAAGGTTTATTAATTTCAATTTTCTTCTCAAAGAACCAGCTTTTAGTTTTATTGATCTTTGCTAGGGTTTTCTTTGTTTCTATTTCATTTATTTCCACTCTGATCTTTATGATTTCTTTCCTTCTACTAATTTAGGATTTTGTTTGTTCTTCTTTCTCTAGCTTCTTTAGGTGTAAGGTTCAATTGTTTATTTGAGATTTTTCTTATTTCTTGAGGTAGGATTGCATTGCTATAAACTTCCCTCTTAGAACTCATTTTGCTGCATCCCAAAGGTTTTGAATTCTTGTGTTTTAATTTTCCTTTGTCTCTAGTTACTTTTGATTTCCTCTTTGATTTCTTCAGTGATCTCTTGGTTATTTAGTAATGTATTGTTTAGCCTCCATGTGTTTGTGATTTTTATGTTTTTTTCCCCCTTTATTTCTAATCTCATAGCACTGTGGTTGGAAATGATGCTTGATACCATTTCAATTTTCTTAAATTTATGGAGGCTTGATTTGTGACCCAAGATGTGATCTATCCTGGAGAATGTTCCGTGTGCACTTGAGAAGAAAGTGTACTCTGCTATTTTCAGATGGAATGTCCTAGAAATATCAATTAAATCTATCTGGTCTATTGTGTCATTTAAAGCTTGTGCTTCCTTATTAATTTTCTGTTTGGATGATCTGTCCATTGGTGTATGTGAGGTGTTATAGTCCACCACTATTATTGTGTTACTGTTGATTTCCTCTTTTAGAGCTGTTAGCATTTGCCTTACGTATTTAGGTGCTCCTATGTTGGGTGCATAAATATTTATAATTGTTATATCTTCCTCTTGGTTTGATCCCTTGATCATTATGTATGGTCCTTCCTTGTCTCTTGTAACATTCTTTATTTTAAAGTCTATTTTATCTGAAATGAGTATTGCTACTCCAGCTTTCTTTTGATTTCCATTTGCATGGAATATCTTTTTCCATCCCCTCACTTTCAGTCTGCATGTGTCCCTAGGTCTGAATTGTGTCTCTTGTAGACAGCATATATATATGTCTTGTTTTTGTATCCATTCAGTGAGCCTGTGACTTTTGGTTGGAGCATTTAATCCATCTACATTTAAGGTGATTATAGATATATATGTTCCTGTTACTATTTTCTTAACTGTTTTGGGTTTGTTTCTGTAGGTCCTTTTCTTCTCTTGTGTTTCCCACTTAGAGAAGTTCCTTTATCATTTGTTGTTGAGCTGGTTGGTGGTGCTGAACTATCTTAACTTTTGCTTGTCTGTAAAGCTTTTGCTTTCTCCGTCAAATCTGAATGAGATCCTTACTGGGTAGAGTAATCTTGTTTGTACCTTCTTTCCTTTCATCAGTTTAAAGATATCGTGCCACTCCCTTCTGGTTTGTAGAATTTCTGCTGAGAAATCAGCTGTTAACCTTATGGGAGTTCCCTTGTATGTTATTTGTCAGTTTTCCCTTGTTGCTTTTAATAATTTTTCTTTGTCTTTAATTTTTGTCAGTTTGGTTCTATGTATCTCAGAGTGTTTTTCCTTGGGTTTATACTGCATGGGACTCTCTGCACTTTCTGAACTACTTCCTTTCCAACCTTAGGGAATTTTTCGACTATAATCTCTTTAAATATTTTCTCAGGTCCGTTCTCTCTCTCTTCTCCTTCTAGGACCCCTATAATGTGAATGTTTGTGTGTTTAATGTTGTCCCAGAGGTCTTTTATGCTGACTTCATTTCTTTGCATTCTTTTTCTTTATTCTGTTCCATGACAGTGAATTACACCATTCTGTCTTCCAGGTCACTCATCTGTTCTTCAGCCTTGGTTATTCTGCTTTTGAGTTCTTCTAGTGTATTTTTCATTTCAGTTATTGTATTGTTCATCTTTGTTTGTTTGTTCTTTAATTCTAGGTCTTTGTCAAACATTTCTTGCATCTTCTCCATCTTTGCCTCCATTATTTTTCCAAGGTCCTGTATCATCTACCATTATTCTAAATTCTTTCTCTGGAAGGTCTCCTATCTCCACTTCATTTAGTTTTTTTGTTTTGTTTTGTTTTGTTTTTTGGTTTTATCTTGTTCCATCATCTGGTACATAGTCCTCTGCCTTTTCATTTTTTCTATCTTTCTGTGAATGTGGTTTTCATTCCACAGGCTGCAGGATTAGTTTAAGGAGTGTCCAGAGGAAGAGAACCAGATACAGTTTTCTTGACATAAGAGAAACTTAGGCCTAAGGCACTTTGTGATACAAGCCTGGCCACAATGCCCACCATACAGAAGAACAAGTCTCAGTAGTTAATGATTTTAAGGGAACAAAAGAATGTAAGAACAAACAGCTATTACCAAGCCAGGAAAATAATGTAATAATATCAGAGACAATAAATCAGTTACAAGGACTCCCAGTTCTTTTTCAAAATTAAAGGTTAGCCTGAAGCACATTCTTGAGCTGTTTTGAAGGGTTTAGACCTTCTTGAGTATTCAACCACCAGAGTAACTGGAGCCAGAATTGATAATCCTGATCTTTGCTGGTCTTCGAGACTCCAATCAACTAGAGCCTGGACTATGTCAATCTAGAATGACCTTGGCCTCAGTTCTATGCTGACATCTCCTCTTCACCATGTAAGCACAGGTAGGACTCACTCTACCTGAATGACTATACCCAGCCCTCAAGAATATGCATGCACTCTTAGCTTAAAACTTCCTAATTTTGCTGTTTGGAGAGACACGGCTTTAGAAAATATCCCCAGTGTTCTCCTTACTTGTTGCAAGTAATAAAATACTTCCTTTTCCCATTCTTTGACTTAGTTGTGCATTTGACTTGACACCCACCAAGAGGTAAATCCAGTTTTCAGGTAACAGTATAACATGTAATAGAATGAACATCTGAGTACTGGCCACTTTGCTTAAGAAATACAATATTAAAAATACAGTTGAAAGCCCTATAGATACCAGTCTAATTGCATTTGCATCACTCATCTTCCTTCCCCAAAGCTGACAACAGATAGAGCTGGGGTTGGAATGGCTCTTCAGAGTTGTCTCCAATTGAGATAAGAGGCCAGGCTTTTGTACCCCTGCATTTTTTCAAGTTCTCATGAAATATGTATGCAACTTAACTTTATATGAGGCCTTAAAGTGACTTATATTGTGGATCTATTTCATCATGTACTAGTCATTAGTGACGAGGGGGACTTTTTCTGGAAAAACCTGAGGCAGCATGGTTTGACAGAATGTTAATTTCTTTGGGATTTTCCAGAACACAACAAGAGTATAAATTTTAGTTTTAAACCTGTGTGGGGCTAGAACTTGGAATTTTAATGTTCTTACATGTTCTTCAGCTGATGCTTATAAAAAATTATGGAACGATTTGAAAACCACTGCTATAATAGTGAAGCATCCAATTAATTCAGAAGAAAGTACCTCACTCCTAACCCTTATAAAGTTTGATGAATTTCCCAGGAGGGATAAAAATGAAGCATAACATCACTTCATTTGACTCCCACCCATAAAATTCCATGAGTTCAATGTGCTCCTTTGAGATTTAGTATAGTCAGCATGCTTTTCAGTCTAATCTAAGAGTGGTCTTTGAAGAACTTGTTTTCATGCCTGAGGTCACTGAGATAGATGTCCTTCCACATCCCTTCATTGTCATGGATCAAAGAATCCCATTAATAAGGATCTAGCCTACCATTTGAGTACAGATATATATCTCTGTTGGAATAAATGTGCTTGACGGAGGACAGACAATGAAACTCCCAAGGAAAATCGTTCCGAGACAAGAAGTTTGAGTGTCTGGACTAAGTGGTAAGAACAGAATATAAAGTAGCTGGTAGTTCTAGCTGTGGTATGAGGTGGGCCTGGCTGTCTGACTCTCTCTTGATCTAGTCCCCTCTCCACCCCCCTGCCCCAGAGCACCTGTGTGCCATGAGAGCAGAGATCACCAGCTGAAAAGAACCATGTCCCAGGTGCCCATCAGCTTTGCTGTGGTTGACCCCTCTGAAAGAGCTGGCAATGATAACAGAAGCATGGTGGAGAGGGAGGGGATCCTGAAGATAAGTGGTCTGGATGGGGCAGTAATGAAGCCATCAGCTTGCCATCCTCATTCATGTGGGAACACACCCTCATGCCTCACCCCTGTCCTCATCTCAGACTTCCATGACCCTTCCCTGGTGCTTTTGGAAGAAGTAACTGGTGTGGATATTCCAGGAAAAGAGTGAATATCATGCTGTTTGGGCTTGTGTCATTCAGATTTTTACTCATTAGTGAATTAAACCTGGAACATACTGGCTAACATTTAATCCAAGATTATTCTGAATTCTTTTGCAGTCCCCACATATATCAAATTTGAAATCACTACTCCTAGGAAATATTAAGGCTAGTGGAAATAAAGCCATCTATTGTGCTCTTTCCCAACCTACAGCTTCTCTCCATCTTCAGGCATTGTCATCTGTTCTTCTATTAGATGAGACTTGTTTTTCTTCTCCTTTTCAGGAGGATAGTCCCTCTTGTCATGCCTTCCCATTTGCCTCCTTTAGGATCTTTTTCTACTAATAATTCCCTTTCTCTCGCACATTAAATTTTTCTGTTCTTTTCTGGCAATTTTCCTCGGCTAATACATAGGTTTAAGCCTATAGATCCTAAAAGCAAACAAAAGACCAAAATGAAAGGTTGCATCCACTCATAGAGTAGGAGTTCCTTGGATACTGGTGAAACCAAGCAGGACCCTGTGGGGTTCCTGGGCATGGAAGCCTTTCAAACAGTTGCTAATCAGGGAAGTGAGGTGATGAAAAGACATGGGAGGAGCAGCCAAGAAATAATAGTGCAGCCTTGGGGTAGGGTCCTGGTTCTGCTTCAAGGGATACACATAACAATATCTTTGGGCTCTTTACAGAACTAAAATCCCCAACAAATGGAAGGTGTTAGCATTCTTCATTCCAGAGAAGATCATAGTTTGATAAACTCCAGAAGTTCATCAAGAGACCACCCGAGGCCAGGTTAAAGGAACCGGAGAAGCTCATTAGGACGAGACCACCTGAGGCCAGATTAAAGTAGTGCAGGCCGAGCTTCCGCCTGTCGCCCCAAGATGGCGGACACAATGAACCGGCGCCACGCCGGTTGGCCCTGAGGCGACCGTGAGGAGGACCGGTCTGCGAGACCCCATAGTCCCGGCAGAGAAGAGTGTTGCACAAGCAGGAAGAGGAAGAGGAGGAGGTGGCCCGACTGTCGGCCGCTCTCCAGCCCGCCGCCGGCGCGGCGCCGCACCCGCCCCGCCCGGGTCGGCCCCTCGGCAGCCCGCCCGTTCGCCGAGCTCCGCCCCGGCTCTGCGCCGCTGCCGCCTCCAGCAGCCGCCGCCTTGAAGCTGACCGACAGCGTGCTGCGGAGCTTCCGCGTCGCCAAGGTGTTCCGCGAGAACTCGGACAAGATTAACTGCTTCGACTTCAGCCCCAACGGCGAGACGGTCATCTCGAGCAGCGACGACGACTCCATCGTGCTCTATGACTGCCAGGAGGGCAAACCAAAGAGAACCCTGTACAGTAAGAAATATGGAGTGGACCTCATCAGATACACTCATGCAGCAAACACAGTCCTTTACAGCTCTAACAAAATAGACGATACTATCCGTTACCTGTCCTTGCATGACAACAAATACATCAGATACTTTCCTGGACATAGCAAAAGGGTGGTGGCCTTGTCCATGTCACCTGTGGATGACACTTTCATTTCTGGGTCTCTTGATAAGACCATTCGGCTCTGGGACCTCCGGTCTCCTAACTGCCAGGGTCTCATGCATTTACAGGGCAAGCCAGTTTGTTCTTTTGATCCAGAAGGATTAATTTTTGCTGCAGGTGTCAATTCTGAAATGGTCAAACTTTATGATCTTCGCTCTTTTGATAAGGGGCCATTTGCAACATTTAAGATGCAGTATGATCGGACTTGTGAGTGGACAGGACTTAAGTTCAGCAATGATGGCAAACTCATCCTCATCTCCACCAATGGCAGCTTCATCCGTCTGATCGATGCATTCAAGGGAGTGGTGATGCATACGTTTGGGGGTTATGCCAACAGCAAAGCCGTCAGTCGTTTACTCCAGACTCGCAGTTTATTATGATTGGTTCAGAGGATGGCAAGATCCATGTCTGGAATGGAGAGAGTGGTATAAAAGTAGCTGTGTTGGATGGCAAACACACAGGCCCCATTACCTGTTTGCAGTTCAACCCCAAGTCATGACCTTTGCCAGTGCTTGTTCCAACATGGCCTTCTGGTTGCCCACCATTGATGACTGACCTGCATAGTGCTTGGCTGTTTTCTGTACAGCGAGGGTGGCCAGTAGGAAAAAACTCAGAGGGAACTAAGATAATAGTGAGATTGGATCATTTGACTGGGCTGGAGAGCATCCTTCCACATGGCCTTCCCAAGGATGTGCTGTACCTTTGGTCAAAAGAAAAAAATTACTTTGCCAAGCTTCTTCAAAAGGACTCTTGGTGCGACAGATTCAATCGGGACTCAGATTTTCCAGCTGTCACTGCACCGAGCTCCTCCAGAGGAGTGACCAGACTCGTGACTAGGGTATAGTGGGGCCCTCAAGACACCTTCAGTTTTGAATGTATTTGCTGCTGAGAAGTCGGTGAAGTTGTTAATTCTGCACAGCCCTTTGCCCACCCCCATAAATGCGTGGGAAGCCACAGTTCTGGTTTTGAGATGCTAGGGCAGCTCAGTGCCCCTTGCCCTCACCCTGCATGTCTTGTTACTGGTTCTCCCTGTGTCATTGTGGCATTATCCACAACCATCATGTTACTTAGGTGCCAAATATTTACAGAAATAAGTCTCCATATATCTTAGGGTCAGAAAGGGACAGATACAGAAGGACCTTGCTTGCCAGGAAGCCTTGCAAGTTAGTCATGTGAGGGTGGATGATCTGGGTGTGCCTTAGGCTCTGGGTGAGGGAGGAGGGGTAGCAGATGAGTTCCTAGGGCTGGGAGGTTTAGCAGCAGCTTGGTGTGGTGCCCTGTCATCAAAACTAACTCACAGTCCTTCTGGGTGCCTGCCAAGTTTGGTTGTATACAGAAGCAAGGTGGGCGTCTATTTTTGTACATGAGATACATCACGCTTTTCTGTGGGCCAGTATTGTGGAGTGAGTCTGAGTTGTTTACACTGATGCCTTCCCTGCCCACCACAAGTTGTGTACATAGTCTCCAGATGATACCACCCCTTCCCCAGCTCCCAACCAGGAGCTGGCTCTAGGCTTGTGTTATATTTAGCCTTTTTATATATGACTTGGGATTTCTGTTGTTTGTATTTTAGCACAGTGTGTGTACACCTTCATTTAAATATATCATGTCTGTGCATACATATATGTATGCATGTGTGTGTGTGTGTGTGTGTGTGTGAGAAGGAGACAGAGTCCTCGGCCCCAGGAGAAAGACTGCATTCTTGCTAATAGTGTTTGTCACAAGTGTTAGTCTTCCCTATTACCTTTTTCCCTGTGGGAGACTGAACAAAAGCAAAGCTTTTGAGTGTTTGCTGTCCCCATGGCAGCTAAGTGAGGGTCTTGGAATGAGTCCCTTGTGTTCCTCAAGCCGCACTTTGGGGCCTTCTCTGCAGTATTAGCCCCCTTTTTGCCCAGTGATGCTCTGTCTGCGCCTGTATGTATGTGACAGTCACTTTTGCATGCCTTTTGTGTCTGGCTCCCAGCATTTGGGGACAGGATGCTGGAACCAGAGCATTTTCAGCTTGTCTGAGGCTTCTTTGCCAATTATAGGCCACTCCTGTTTACCTGGTATGTCTGCTTTCTTAACTTCTTTTCCTTGCCTTCTCCTGGGAGAGGGAAGATTCCTAATCGGGGTTGAGGTGAGCTGCTGCAGGTAGCTCATTGCCTTTCCCCTGCATGGCCTTCTTAGAGCAGGACAAGTGGCGTATTATTTTACTAAGTTCCCAAACATCTAAGCAAGTAACACATTCCCTGCAGGTCCAGAAACAGGTTCAACAAGGTTCTGTTTGACTTGCCCAAGAGTACCTAGCTGCTAGTGGGGAAAGCAAGCCATTACTGCCTCTGTTCAGCAGCAGGAATAGGCTGTGAATTGCTACAATTACTGTTTTGTTTTGCTTTTTTAGCAGTTCCTTTTTGGCTTGTTCCTTAACCTTAAAAGCAAGGGGCATATGTCTTTCCCAGACATGGGCTGGAATCTGCAGCTTCTGAGGTGCCACACACCGTATAGCTCTGCATTCTCAGAGTGGAGGGACTTTTAGAAACCAAGTGATCTGAGCTGTTACTGCCCACCCCTGGCTTTCCAGGGTAGAAAATTCATGGTAGGACTAACTGTTCAGAGAAAGTACTTGGAACTGCAGGTTAATAAGAAAGCCTGCATAATTAACATATCTGTACCCAGAGCAGCCACCACGCATGACTTGTCTATCAGCAGGAAAATGATTTGTATTGAGTTCCTGTGTGTCCAAAGCTGAGGCACCATGTCCTTTGAAAATATGCACTGCACTGCTTCTATTTATGGGGACCTATGGCTGCAGAGCTGGCTCCTGAGTTGGGAAGGAGAGAGAAAGATGCAGCTGGAAGTGACCGAAGATGATGTTGTAGTGGGAAAAGGCAGAATTAAGGGAGAAAAGAGTCTGTGGGTCAGAGAGGCTGAGGAGCATCAGGGCTGCAAGGACACCCTCAGTAGGAGCCAGAGGTGCTTAAGCTCTCCTGGGGGTGGGGGGCGTACCACACTCTCAAGAATCAGGGCCAAAGCCTCTGATTTATATGCGACAGTGACAGTGCACTGCTCAACCACCAGCCAGTGGGGTATTTTTTTTTTTTAAGAAAACCGTTGTGATCATAATTAATGCTTATCAAGAAAAATCTGGGGATTTTAAAAAGAATCAATTTGCCACCCAAATGTTACCACTGCTAATCTTTTGGTGTTTAGTGTCCCTCTAGACATTTCTGTGCATAGATTTCTGGTGTTTTTACATAGTTGTTATTCTACTGTATATACAATTTTATGTCCTTTTTGTACTTAACATATAAACGTTTTTTCCATGTTATCTGTCTTAAACAGAAAAAAATTAAAATAAAAATAAAAAAATAAAGTAGTGCAGGCCCTGCACACACCCTAATCCTTAGCAACCCCACCCTTGAACCATTGCTATAAAACTCTTCACCAAATCCTCCCAAGTTGGGACACACAGTTTTTGAGGGGCACGAGCCCCCTGTATCTCCCTTTGCCTGGCAAAGCAATAAAGCTTTTCTACTTCACCCAAAAGTCCTCTCCCAGATTCAATTCGGCACCAGTGCACAGAGGCCGAGTTTTCGGCATCACTGGTAATCACTTCGTTATTCATTCTCCCTATGGTTTCCCTTCTTAAAAAGACTAGGGAGGGACTCCATCCCAGTCATATGCCACAGGGCAGAGTGAAGGATCCAAAGTGTACATGCCTTTAATTCACAGTTGTGGTAAAACACAGAGTCACCAAAGCCAAGGGTTGGTCCAGGAATTAATTGGAATGCATAGCAGGAAGAAATCCAATAGCCAGTTTCCCAAATTTGAAAGATGCCATTCTAAAGTAGAGGTAAGTTCAAACGAGTACCAGCCAGAAAGCCCAGGTGGTCCTGAGAGTGAAGTTCAGGAGAATAGCAGTAATTCTGGAGCCAGCATGGAGCTACTACTGCACGTGATTTGTCCCTGGTGTCCAGGCTTTCAGGTGCCCATCCAAAATCATTAAAGGCAAAACAAGAAGTAGAAAAGAAAGGGAATATTGGAACTTGATCTTTGGGCTTGTTGCTATTTCTATTTTTCTGCTAAGAAAGACTCAAGTCCAAGACTCAGGTGGTCCAAATTCGCATGTGCATGTATCAGCTGATTCATTGACAGGCATGTGGATTGCAAGCAAAAGGGTTGGCTTAAGGTTAATCCTGACTAATAATGAGTCCTACATTTTAATTTTTTTCTTAATCTTTTTATCTAGATCTTCTCTCTAGAATCAAGATGAATTTCCCTTTAACCTGCTCAGTGCCCTAATGGTTACATTTTGTAAAATTCCTCCCTTTATTGCCCAGAAGATATGAATGAAAAGGATTCACAAGTGCTAACATCATTGAAAATGTGAATTCTGAGAAGAGGAGGGATACCGGAGGCCTGATCCTCTCAATGAAAACTATTATAAATATCCCTAAAAAGAAAAACATTCAGATTTAAACAAGCAAACACATACACGGCAATAGCATCCAAATTCTACTTGGGGTAAGATCTTATGTAGGAATAATTTTAGTTCTCAAGGCTGCTTTAGTCTAGGAAAAACAACTGAATCTACATACCGTCTCTCTTTTTATTTCAAGGAGATAATCTCTATATTTCCCTCGTCAAAACTTTCAACAAGCCACTGTTCTTCTAAACATACTACCTGTCAGCAGCGAGCTTTGATTCCTGTGGTGTTGATCTTCAGCTCAGACATGAGCTTATTTTTGAAAAACAAAAGTACATGTTAGTGCATCTTAGCTGCCAGAGTTACTGCTCATTTTCTCTGAAAGCACAGATTCCTCACCTCAGTCTCACTCTCAGCAGGCCTTATTATTCAAAATGCATAATCTCCTCTTCCATTATCAGAAAACTGCTTGGAGAAAACCAGACATTTTTAACTTGCCAGTTCCTTCACAGCCCCACTCAGCTTTCTCTGATGGTGGCGACTGAAAAACTCCTTGGTGAGACCAAGGTCGGAGTCTGTTAATGTCGCTGATGGGGGGCTCTTCTGAGCACCTGTTACCAGGTGTACTCCCTGCCACTGTGCCTTTGTAGGGGGGCCTGATGACAAGGGCATCTCAAAACTTCTTTTTCTTATAACAAGATATTGCATATAGTTCCCTGTGCTACACAGTAGGACCTTGTTTTTTATCTACTTTATATGCAGTAGTGTGTATATGTTAATCCCAAATTCCTACTATCCCTCCTCCCCCGTTTCCCCTTTCATAACCACAAGTTTGTTTTCTATGTCTGTAAGTCTGTTTCTGTTTTGTAAATAAGTTCACTCATATCATTTTTAGATTCCACAAATAAGTGATATAAAAAGATATTTGTCTTTGTCTGACTTACTATCTTAGTATGAATCTCTAAGTCCATCCATGTTGCTGCAAGTGGCATTATTTCATTCTCTTTATGTCTAATATTCCATATTCTTCTTTTAGTGAGGGTTCAAGAGAACCTCAGAGATTCGTGTTGCCTGACAAAATGTAGCAGTATGAGACTAGATGGGCTGAAAAGCTGAGGGCTTTTAAAACGGAAATTGTAGGAGTGTGGGAAGGTATGGAAAAGATCTGCAAAAAATGTTAAAAATCTCTCTCCTCCTCTCTCTGTCTCTGTGTCTCTCTTGTTTTCCACCTCCTCCCACCCCACCCTACATTATTCATTTTTCTAAAATCTATATATTGTATGGAGATGCCAAGAATGCGTCAGAATCCAATTTAAAATTTTGAGTTCCCTTCTCACAGGAAGAGATAAGTTATTTAAAATCTTTCCTCGGATCTGCCCTCCGTCCCTTCTGGACCTCTGGACCCAACATTTGTACAAATTACTTTCCGTCTCTTACTCATTTTAGCTACCTAATTTTTCTGATTCTTATCATCAGCAAGCTTCTTTCCCCATGACCAAATCAAATGATAACCTCTGCTGACCCCAACTTCACGTAAGGCTGTGAGTGTATGTGTGTTTGTGGACTCAAAGGATATAAAACAGTATAGGAAAATCTCTATTCCCACATTATTTCTGAGTTTAGTGAGGGGTGGTTACATGAACTAATCCTTACATGAGCACCAGGAGGGAAGCACCATTATCATGGTACTTGATACAGGAAGTACATGAGGAAATGGGGGCTCACACAGTTTAAGGGATGTATCGCTATTCATGCTTAGAGCCATATTTTGAATTTGTTTGCTGATTGCAAAACATTTGCTTTTTCCCATTCACCATACTGTTCTAAGGGATACATACACAAAGTTAAACACAGGAGGGCAAATTGAAAATCACAGTTCAAGGAAACAGTCGCTCTCATAATGCTTCTTGTACACACTTATATGCCAGAGGACTGGTACAGGCAACAGTCCCTACAGTTCATGTGTTTAATCCCCACGTTGGCATCAGCTACAGCAGTGAAGATGGGAAGGAGGAAAGAAATGTGAAAACCTATTCAGAAGGAGTGATCCAAGACTAAAGGATGCGTAGAAAGCTTTTCTCAAACAAAAGTTAACCAAGAAGTTATGGGTTTTGTTTTGTTTTATTTTGTTTTTCTGTGTCATGCTCAGACGTTAAATTGCACAGAGAATGAGACAGAAGACAGCAAAGAAAATTTACATTAAAGAAAAATGGATTTGTTTTTTTTCATCAAAACACATGTTATTGTTTCTAGTAGCCATTCGATATAAGAAATAAAGTTATAGAAATATCCTTGATGGAGTCCCTGCTTCAACGACTGTAAACTCAAGAGACTGAGAACATTTTCCAACTGTCGTAATTTTTCTGATAAACAGAATTGAACCATCTACTGGTCTAGGCTCAGAGCACACTAGGAAGTAAACCAACATCAGACATCAGTAGAGGGAGCAGATAGGAGGTGCTTTATGGTATCTGGGATTAAACCAGTTGGCTTTCCTAAAATAATTTTCAAGTAAATTACATCAAATCATTTATTATTCAATTATTTAATGCCTACATGAGCTAGATCTGGTGATAAAACAGTCAAAGAGACAGATATGTAGTATATTAACTAATGATCTTTCGAAGATGTCTATGATCTAATCCCTTGTGAATATGTTATATTATGTGGAAAAGGTACTTTACAGATGTGATTAAGGCTAATGGCCTAGAAATGTAAATAGTCTGTTTGGGCTGCATTAACAAGATACCAGAGGCCTGTGACTTAAACATCAGAAATTCATTTTCTCACAGTTCTAAAGGCTGGAAGTCCAAGATCAAGGTTCCATCACGGTTGGTTTCTGGTGAGACCTCTCTTCATGGTTTGTAGAAAGCTGCTGTCTCACGTTGTCCTCACATGGCCTCTTCTCTGTGTGTGCTCAAAGAGAGAGAAAGAGATCTCTGATGTCTCTTCTTCTTCTTGTAAGGACCCCAGGCCTATCAAGTGAGGGTTCCAGCTTTATGGCAGTATTTAACTTCCTTGAAGCCCCTATCTCCAAATACAGTCACATTGGAGGTTTGAGATTGAACATATGAGTTTTGGGGAAGCACAAATCAGTCCATAACAAATAATATCCTGAGTTATCCAGGTGGGTCCAGTCTAATCACATGAGCCCTTAAAAGCAGAGACTCTTCCTTGGCTGAAGTCAGAAAGATGGAGTGGAAAAGGAAGGGAGGAATGATTTGAAGCATCAGAGGAATTCAACCTGCTGTAGTTGGCTTTGAAGATGGAAGGGGCCATGAGCCATAGAATGCAGGTGGCTTTTAGAAGATAAGAATGACCCTTGTGACAGGAACTCAGTCCTATAACCACAAGGAACTGAATTCTGTCAACAACCTGAATGAGTCTGGAAGCATATTATCTCCCTGAGCCTCCAGAAAGGAGTACATACAGCTCTGCTGATACCTTAATTTCAGCTTTGAGACTCAGAGCAGGGAAACCAGCTGAACCCACTGGATTTCTGACATACAGAACTGTGAGACAATAAATTTGTGTTGTTATAGCCTGCAAAGTTTGTAGCAACATGTTATAGCAGCAATGGAAAACTAATATAGATATGATCCCTTCTGTCCTAGAGCTTATATTCTAGTGGGCAAGATAACAATAGAGTAAGTTGACAAAATAATTGCAAAATGTAAAATAATTGCTCTGTGAAAAGTAAGCAAACAGATGAAACAGAGAATGTCCTAGGGGACCTATGTTTTAAGATCTGTTGGTAAAAGTGATATTTAAGCTGACCAAAAAGGAAGAGGAGGAGCTAGCTGCTCAAAGAACCAGAACAAGAGCAACCCATGCAGAGGGAACAGACATGCAAAGGCCTTGAGGTGTGAGACAGCTCAGGGTATTCAAAAAAATGAAAGCTGTTCAGAAGGTTGAGCACAACAAAGGACAGGATTTAGAAAAATGAAGTTGCAAAGATAAGCTGAGCGGAAAGAATGTGGTGCTTTTTAAAACATGATTAGAAGTTTGGACTTTATTCTAAGTACTGTAGGAAATCCTTGTAAGCTTTTAAAAGGAGAAGAGTGCTATGAGGATGGGATTCTAAAACAGAAAAAGGACATAAGTAGAAAAACTGGAGAAATTCCAGAAATGTCCTTAGTTTAGTTAATAGTGTTAATTTCTTGGTTTTGATAATTGTATCATAGTTATGTAAGGTGTTGACATTAGAAGAAGCTTGGTGAACTCTTTATGGGAACTCTCTGTACAATAAGAGTTGTATATGTTTGCAACACTTCTGCAAGTCTAAAAGTATTTCAAAGTAAAAGGTTAGAAGGAAAAAGAATGTCATGACCCACTTTTAATTTAGGAAGATCATTCTCACTTCTCAGTTGGAGGAAAGGTTGTAAATGCCAAAGAGTGAGTGTGAATGTGTGAAAACCAGTTAAGAAACTAACTCAGTAATCCAAGTAAGAGACAATGAAGCAGAGAACTTGGTAAGAGGCAAGTTCAAAATCTGTTTTTGAAGTAGAATCCCCAGGTTTGATGAAGAATGACATGTATGTGTGTGTCACATGCAAGCGCGCACATGTGTGTATCCGTGTGTTCGTTGTTGGGATAAGCAGTGAAGGCGGAATGGGAGAAATCAAGTTATAGGTTTCTAGCTTGAGAAATTAGGTAATGGCCTCATTTACTAATGAGAAGTTTGCAAAGTGTGGGGAGAAAGAAATACGAATTTTTAAGGTTAATGGGCCTCAAAATGAGGATATCAAGGGTGCTGAAACTCTAAGGTGAGGTCTGGACTGGAGATGTGTGTCAGGTGGCTACAAGCAGCATCATATTTATATGCTGCTCTCTTGTGGTAGGAGGTAAGAGGCATCTGCTTCTTATAAACGACCAGGAGACATAACGTACAGGAAAGAACCTCTTAAGTTCGGACCAGCGGACTCATGCTAGAGGGTCGAAGATTGTCCACTAGAAATAGAATGCTTTTAACTTTTCACTGTGCCTGCCTTTTTGCTTTCTCGGTAAAGTTACTATCAGAAATGCCGTGATATCACAGCTCTGCTAGGCAGCATCAAGAAAAATAAATTATTTGTTAATGCTTGAGTCAGAGTAAAACTGGGAGAGTAATGGCAGGTGAATCAAGACTATGGACCATCTATGGAAAGGACTCTGGGAACAGAAATTTTGTCAGCATTTTGAACTAGGGGCTTCTCTTTTCAGTGACCACTTCTAATACATGCATACATACATACATAAAATGGATAGATAGATAGAGAGAGGGAGAGAGAGAGATTTATAAAATATATATGTGTGTGTACACTTATGTTTTTATTGACCTAAAACAAGTCAGCTATTTCTTCATACCAGACATTCTGGCACAGAGGTTGTGGCATCTGAAAATCATTGCTGAGTGTCTTAATCAGAAAATCCATAAAGGAATTTCCAGGCAACATATTTGATTGTAAAGTGTAAGAAATTTTATATTAGTCCCCCAAATCAAGGCACTGAGATCGGATTCTTCTTAGTGAAGCATTAGTGAAGCATTGATGAGGTCTCAACTAGGTTGATAGCCATGTGAGAGGATGGGGAAATGTGCACACTTACAGACAAATAGTGTATCGAAGCCAATGGTGAAGGAGAATTCCCCTCATTTCCCTCTTTTCTTAGAATTGTTGCATAAAACATTTATTGATCTCTAGTCCAGACTTACAGAGTTCAATTCCTGTCTCCCTCCTTCAGCACAACGTGTGAGCTTAAGTTTTAATAAGGGACTATCCAGAGGCCAGAGACAAAACCTGGACCACATTTCCACATACCTTGGATTGTGTTGCAAAATGGATAGTCTGAACTTCTTGGTTAGTTTGTCCAGTTGATACATAAGAAACACATATTCCTTTTAATTAATTTTTAAAAAACGGATTTTAGATATTTTGCATAATATAATATGTTACAAATACCCTTTTTGATATAACAAATGCATATCTATTATTAAAGAAAGTATAATTAATTTCATTGGCATGGAGTTAATTTTGTTTTCCAAATGAAAATATATTCCAAATAAATTTATATTTTTCAGTTTGATTTAGAAACTTGAAGACAGAATATCCTTTACTGCACAAGTTTCTTAGTTTTCGTTTAAATCTATTGAGAAAAATAGGGGCAGGGAATGTTAGATTACAACCCTAACCCATGACTCTACGAGGTTGCACCTGACTTTTCTAGTACTCCCTTGCTATGGAGCAGAGGGCTCCATTGTGCGAAAGCTAGAGATGCTTGTACGAACCAGTTCTCTACAGTTGCTACTGCAGTTGCTTTCTGCTATAGACGCCTAATTTACCCTGAGTGGTCCAGCTTTTGGCTGTTGGGCAGTGTGTCCAACCCCAGCGATCTACTACTCCCAGCATCAATTTCTTTGCTGTTGACCCCAGCTGCACGGGTACATGATAGTGCCCTGACATAGACTTCCTTTCACAAGGCAGTTAACTTCAGTATCACAGTCCAGTGGGGGAAAAAAAGGAAGCAGACAGATCTCTTTAAAAAGCTAGGGAGTTGTTGGCACTACCTGCTGAGTCTATTGAGAGGAACTCCCAGACCAAGTTGACCCTTCAAGGAAAGAGCGGAGATATCCCATGAAGCAATTGTACAAGCCTCTTAGTGGAACTTCACTCTTTAAGCGGATCACCTGGTGGTTGACATCACTTCCTTGCTTAAAAAAGCATTACCGTTTTCTGTGTTTTAACTTGGTTATCTTTTTGCAGGCAGAACCCCCTGCTGAAATCTTCAGACATATGCTACTCACCCCAGTATACCCTCTCTGGCAGTGGGTAAATGGCAAATAAAAAGGTTCTCTCCATCAAGTCGATTGACGAGGGCAGGTGGCAGGGTACCCAATGATGCTTTTGCTCTCCAAGCTGCTTAATGTCTCCGAGATCAAACACAAAGATCATGGGAGGAACGGGTGATCAGCGGGCGACAATAGATGACTGTACTCGGTTCTGGATGAGTTGTGTGACTCAGACAAAATGGACGGCCCCATTTAAAATAACCAGAATTATCAAAGGAGGTCTCTGTAGTTACCGAATGTGCCTTCAGACTCGAATATTATTTTCCAGCCCTGCTGGCGCTACTATTGCAGGGTGAGAAAGAAATGTAAAAAGGGATTTCTCATCATTCAGCCTTCTTCTTCATATGCTTTTTCCAAAGACGAATACAAATTTTATACGAGGGTTTGGGAATGAGCCTGGGACAGTATAACCCCATCCACAGAAATGTTTGTGGGATACAAGAAAATAGGCACGCTGTGTGGCCCACAGGTTTTCACCAAGAAAAAAGTATATTATTTTGCTATTGCTCATTAGGGACATTGTGTCCTGCCCCCACTAGAGAAAAGGTAATCATAAGAAAAGTTACATATTTTAGTTGTTATATTTACTGACCAAGTTTAATTTCCCAGACTGAAATTTTTTGTCAACTTCTTTTATTCTGTAATAGAAATACAAACTGCCCTCTACATATACATCAAACTTTTATAATGGTCAAAATGAAACCAAAATTTCTTGCAAATTTATATATATATTGGTTTTGTTTTTTTAAGTATTGATGTTTTTAACTAATATCATAAAAACTTAAACAGTACCAAGGGGTATCACATGAAAAGTCTGTCTCCTTCCCACTTGAAATCCCCAGTTTCCTCATTCTCTGTCTCTCAGAAATAACCACTATTCCTTATTTCAATGTATAGTTCCAGAGATCTGCATATTTACAAATATATGCATATATATATATACACACACACACATTTTTTTCATTCTTTTTTCATGTTTTACACAATTGAGGACCTACCATCCTTGCTGTTCTATACCTTGCTTTTTTTCCATTTAACTATACCTAAGAAATATTTACATAAAGGTACATATATGTTTACCTAATTTTCAATGGCTACATATCATTCCATAATATACGCACTTCAAAATTTACTTTTCCTATCCCCTATGGATTGACATTTAAGATGGTTTTCACTTTTTGCTATTATAATCCATGCAGCAACTAATTCTTACACAGATTTTTTTGCATGTATGTTCAAATGTATCTGTAAGATAAATTTTCCAAATGAAAATTTGAAGGAAAAACACTGCATTTTTGACAGATATTACTGAATTGCCTTCCCAATAGTTGGTACCAATCTAAATAACCACCAATAATATATATTCCCTATTTCCCCATATACTTGACAGCACGATGTATATTTACACTTAATTTATTTTACCCATTTGAGAATGTTATTTTTAAACATGCTTTAAATTAATTATAAATGAAGCCGAGGTGGTTTCCATGCATTTAAACACCTTTTTCGTGAATTGCCATCTTTTTCTCATTGATTTGAAATGCCACATACATATTAGGTTGAGCCATATGAACTTGCCATTTAAATAGGTCAGAAAGGACTCACAATCAGCAATTTCATATAGTGCAACCAGATAGACAAACAGACAGATAGATGGATGAATGCTACTTACCTCTATCAAAATTTAATTAATATGACTTAAAAATACATAACAAGGTACTTCTTTATTCTCCTTTTTCAGAAATGTCTTCTGTTTGTCTACCTTATTTTTTATATGAACATATAAAGATGTCATCTTTTTCCAAACAAATTAATATTGCCATTCAAAAAATTTGTACTAAATTATATTTTTAATTCAATTTAGAGATATCTTTACACTATTGAATTTTTCTATCCTCTTCTTCTGGGATACAAAAATGCAATCTTGTAAAAATATCAAATCCTTTATGTCTCTCAGGCAGTAGACATTTAATATTTTTCTTTCATATAGGTCTTATTTTTTTAATTAATTTTATTTCTAGGTATTTTATAAATATCATGATCATTACAATGAGATTTTTTTTTCTTCTATTATATTTTCTAGTTTTGGGTCTTTAGAGAAAAATGCTACTTTTGAATACTAACTTTATAATCTAATATACAATTTTTTTCTGTTAACAATTTTACTTAATTTCATGAATTCTCAAATATATAATCATACCATTTGCATGTAATCATAATCTCTTACATTTTTATACTTCTTTTTCCTTCTTACATGTAACTGTATCAACTAGTACTTAGAAAATAATATTTTGTTCTTAAGCAAGATTCTAGTTTCTGGTTTGAAATTATATATATATATATATATATATGTGTGTGTATATATATATATATATATATATATATATGGAAGAATCACTTTATTTCTGTGAACATTTGACTAAGAGTTTTTATGCAATATGTCTGTTAAATTTAATCAAATACTATTTTGGAATACCTTTGACAGACAGTGAAAGGATTATATGACTTTTCTCCTGTTATCTCTATTAACAGCAAATTTTATTAATAGATTCACTAAAACTGAACCATCCTTGCATTCCTGATGTAATTGCACTCATTTTTCTTTCATGTGTTGCTAAATTCCATTTACTAATGTAGTATTTTATTTCAGAATTTCATATTAATATTCATAAGTGAGATTTGTTTGTAGCTTTATGTTGTAATATTATCAGTGCAATAATGGCCTTAGAGAAAGTAAATTGAAAATTTTCCACCTCTCTCAATTCTCTGAATAATTTGGCAATATTTGAGCCATTTGATCTCTGAATATTAGCAAAATTTCCCTGTGATTTTTTCTGTATCTGGTGTTTTAGGGAAGAATAATTCTTTGGCAAAATTTTTGGTTTCTTCTGAAATATTTAATATGTTTTATTTCCTCTCAAATATTTTATGTTAATCATTCCTTCTATATAATTTTAGTGTATTTTATATTTTTCTCAGTTTTTCAATGAAGTAGGCTATTGACAATATAATAGAATGACACAGTGAACATATTTTGAAGGACTTTTAAGGAAGAATTTAAGTCAATGATCAATTATCCATGAAATCTTCGTGTTTATCTGTGTGACCTCTCTAGTTCCTAAATATTAATGACCAACAGAATCAGGAGACAGAGAAAGTAGTTTTATGTGTTTATGTCTTATATGTGTAATGTGGGTCTAAGGGGGCTTCTGACAACATTTCTACCAATAATGAGTTTCAATTCACTATTACATATACTTGCATGAAATCTTAAAATCAGAATATACATACAAAATTATTAAAATTAGTAATTTGCCCAAGTTTTTAAAGCTAATAAAAGGTTGAGCTAGGACAAGAGAGCATGTCTGAGAATTCTAAGACTATTTCCACTCTACTATATTCCTTTCTTTCCTCAAAAAGCATGAAGAATTGTAAGATGACTAATTTTAGCAATGTAACTTGTAGTTTAAGTGTATATAAGGGTTTTAAACAGTTAGTAATGATTCTTTAAATGAGAAAATACTGTCAGTAAGCCAGGAGATTTTTTTTAAATTTCTCTTCAACATATCTATCAGCATAGGTAACTACATTTAAAAAATAATTTATGTAAACTATAGTTAAGATAAGATTTGTCATGCATTATTCAGGTCTCTCTGATATGCAAAGAAATGCTTATTAACAACCAAAGGAGTAATGTTTGAAACTACAAAAATTATTAAAAGACAATGTCATTTTGAGCTCTGCTGTTCACTTAAGGGAAATATTTGTGAGCATTGTGAGTGGTTCTGGTAGATTCATGGGAAAGGTAAGAACTGCCATTAAACACAATAGACATTGGTGAAAATAGATATTTGGAATTTGGAGACAATTTTTTCAGTTTCAAAGCCACATAGGTGTGTGCATAGATGCCAAAATGACATTTAAATGGTATAGTGATAAAAAGAGAATTTTTATCTTAAATCCTTTAGAATTTTCATTTGTCTGATTATGTTCAACTAAATGGGATATGAGACTGTGTATCTGAACAGAAGTAGAGTCGTTGTATGCATTCTGACAACTAGAACCATTTCCTTTTTTAGCCATTATCACTAATATGAATGGTTGGAATCAGGTTAGGTACATTAAGACACATATGCTTGGGACTTTACAGGCACAGAAAGCCCAGAATTCCATGAGAGTTGGGCAGTGAGCCACCCGAGACTGACGTAACCTGATATATTCATAAAAAATATTTTATAAGCCAACTTTCATCAACAACTTCCCTGGTAACTACCTACATCTTATGGTGGCTAGGAAGTTGGGGAGGGGAGAAGAGATGGAAAAAGTTAACTCAAGGAGATATTGATTCTATCTTTTCCAAACCTTCAGTCCTTTCAATATTCTAAATATACCATAGCTAGATGTTGCAATGTCCCATACCAAACATCAGAAATCAGAATGGGGTGCGCACAGCTCTGCGCGCGGCAGGGTGGGCGCCCCACTGTCGCGGTCGCCGTCGCCGCCGGTCCTCCTGCCGAGCCCCGGCGCGGGGCATGAGGAGCCCCGAGGCGCCGCCCGGAGACTACCCGGCTGCGCGCACACCTCGAGAGCGGTGGACCAGGACATGAGCCGCGCGCGCGGGGTCCGGCGCCCGGAGGCCAGCCCCAGCTGGCGGCGGCCAGCGGATCGGCGCTGCCCGGGAGAATGAGGCAGGAGCCGGCGGCAGCCTTCTCTTTCTCCTCCTCTTCGCCTTCCTCCGGCTCAGGCACCCCGGGCCCGGGCCAGGCTGTGGCTCTACTGCGTGCCCCGCGCGCCCCCCGCCCGCCTCCGGATGCGCTGCTCGGTTAGCCTGGGGAGGAAGATAAAGACATTTGCAACCAAGATGGTAATCACGAGTGGAAATGATGAAGACAGAGGAGGCCAAGAAAAAGAGAGCAAAGAAGAGAGTGTCTTGGCGATGCTGGGGATTATCGTGACCATTCTGAACCTAGCCGTCATCATATTTGTATACATATACACCACTCTGTGAACGGCCCAGAGGGGCCTCAGGCCTTGGGATGGCTAAAAGACGGGAGTCCCGTGCGCCGGCAGACCAGTGACGGGGCACCGCGCAAACAAGCAGCTTTGACCTACACACACCGTTCAATCAAATGTACCTTCGAACTTGATAAAGGGTCACCAAAATAAACCAATCCTGCTGCGAGGATCAGACACTAAAGCACAATGAATCCAACGAAACTCATTCACACAGCAAGGAACTCAACGTCGTTGGCAGGGGACCCGAAAAAACGCTTGGAAGACGCGCCTTTGACGCTGTCTGGGAGCGGATGGGTGCGGAGATTCATTATCCCAAGTCGCTGTCGGCTGTCAAAAAGAGGAACAGGGCGGACGCAGCTCACAGCGGACGCAGCTCATGGTGTGTCTCCCAGGACACGCAATTCCTCCGAACTCGAGCTGTTTGGTACAAAATACAGGGACAATCCTTTGACAAGCATCCCATTCATCGAAAATGTCTATTTGTTACTGGGGAGAGAACTTATTTTTCTTTTTTCATTGGCTTGACGTGTGTATCTGTTCATATCAAGGTTTATAAATATATATTTTTAATAAATGTGCTCTATTTTTTAGCATGAACCAAATATTCGGAGAGGCGCTCCTGGATCCATAGAGCTTTCTTTGGTTTTACCTGCTTAAACCCCTAGACTGCAGATGTTCTGTTGTGTAATCACTCTAGTCCTAATTCTCTCCCTCTAGCTCTTCTCGGTCTGGAGGACGTTCTTCCATAATACCAGCCGTGATCTTGGTTGGTGCATGTTTTAAGATTGTCTGTTGAGCAGCTTTTTATTGTTATATCGGAGATATAAAACGATCGTGGGCATGTGGACCTTGGATGCACCATGTCCTTACTGAGAATTATGCATGAACAAGGGCTGAGTGATAGATCAGCTTTAAAAATTTTTTTACAAGGACTACTGTGGAGGAAGAGTGCGGCTACATCTGCAGATCGACTATAGGATGGGGTATTCAGCTTCTTATTGGCAGCATTATTATTTCATTCTTGTGACCATTTGTTGAGTACATTTGATTTTAATGGCCACATACTATGAAAGATGGGAAGGACAAGGGGGAAAGCTCAGCTTTAGGTGCATAATTCCTTCCTTAATGAGCCGCCTGGGATCCTTTTCAAAGTAGATGGGGTGTAAATGGCACGTGGACTCCCCCCTGTAGGAGCTCACCTGGGTGTTTCAGGCTGTGAGGACACCCCTGAGACAGGTGACTTTTTCAAGGGCACTAGAAGGGGATGCAACGATCACCCTAAAAGATTGCTGCATTTCCTAAAGTTCCTGGTTTACACCCACATGAAGCTACTTCCTCCCTGGCAGGAACAGTTGAATAAATGTGAATTTGCCCTGTTCTGCTCCCTGAAATGGGCCTTTCACTGGCTGCAGTGGCATGGCCTTAAAAAAGTAGGGTTAGAATTCCTTCTGCTAGTGTCAGCCTTGCCCATGGGCAAAAGAAGCAGCAGTCTACCTAGTTGGATTCGAATGATGCCCAGGAGATCTCCACCGCCAGATCTCTCCATCCCTCTGTTGTGGTGTCTGAAATTCTACCATTAGAGAGTCATTTCTTGGACTCTGCTAGGGACCGGGCCCTTTTATAAAGCAAATGCCCTGAGCACCCGGCTCTCATCAGGTGTCTTCTCTTCCCCACCAGAAGAAACAAAGTTGATGTTCATTCAGGGAATATATGTGCCAGGGGCTGTGCCAGACACTATATTCCTTTAAGTCACTGAATCTTCCCAGTAAGTGAGCTAGGGAGTCTTTATCCCACATTGTAGAAGAAGAAAGTCTCAGAGAGATTGGGAAACTTCCCTGAGGTCAGCTGGCTTCTAGTGGTGAGTCAGGAGGCAACCCCCCGATCTGTCTGATTCCCTAGCCCAGTGAGGGTTGGTCAAATGCTGGGAAAAGAGGGAATGGAGAGGTGGGGAGGGTCCAGGAAAGGGCCCTCGGGGGTCAGATGCAAACCGATGGCTTTGCTGAGGGCAGCTCCGCACCCCTCCATCCCTCCCTCATAAAAATAAACCACCCCTGGGAACTCCTTGCACCCTGGCAGAATGTCCTACATGTAAGGACGAGGGCCAAGAGGCTGGTTAGAAATATAATGGACTATCAGGGGAGGGGGCCGTCTCACAGGTTCTGTGTGGTTCTAGAAAGACTGTGTAAGAATTCTTAACAGTGAACAGAGTAAACAATAAAGGTGCAATGGAAAAAAAAAAGAAATCAGAATGATCAGAATGAGCCTCATAGGAGAAATAAACCTTCACTTTCTTCCTTTCACCTATATTTATCTAGAATTGAAGCAGGAGAACATTACCAAGGACATTCTTATTTTGTTAGCTATGAATGAAGAATATAAAGGACTGGCAATTATAAAATTTTTGCTTTAAGAAACTTCAGTCAATAGAGGAAGACATACTTGAAATCTTTGTCTGCCGGTTTGTGTTATTAACAACTTTTTAATTAATATAAATTCCAGTCTGAATATTACTATTCCTCAAGAGTATGAATTTGACTGTGTCAAACTTGGTTACTATATAACAAACAATAAAATTAATCTTACCATGATTTTGCACTAAATCTTGGTGGAAGAAAAAGGTCATAAAACATGAGTGACTACAAAAGTCACTGCATCCTTCCAGGCCTCAGTCTCCTCACCTGTGAAAAGAAAGAGGTGGCCAGATTAACTTGAAGATCCAAAACTTCCAGTTGTTAAACTGCTCCAGTTGCTAAGCAACTCTGGAGTTTGCTTTTTTTTTTTTTAACATCTTTATTGGAGTATAATTGCTTTAGAATGGTGTGTTAGTTTCTGCTTTATAACAAAGTGAATCAGCTATACATATACATATATCCTCATATCTCCTCCCTCTTGTGTCTCCCTCCCACCCTCTCTATCCCACCCCTCTAGGTGGACCCAAAGCACCGAGCTGATCTCCCTGTGTTATGCAGCTGCTTCCCACTATGGAGGTCGCTTCTTTAATTATATCTCTTCTAAAGTTGGGAATCTTTCCATGAATTGTAAGTTTCAGTTAGGAAGAAGGAAAGGAAGATCAGTCTTTCAAGATAAATAAATCATTCTTAAATGATCAGTGAATATAGAGGCAACCAGCACTACACAATGAAGCAAGAAATCCATTATTTTGAGCACAGTCCCATATATTCACCAACAGTTTCAGAGCCTTATTCCCTGATAATAGAAAGTCATCTCCTTCCATTGCATTTACCTCTTTTATTATGAGGCAGAGACTGAGCCTACGTTTCAACACAGACAAGCATCAGTTTAGAGATTTCTCTTTACTTTCTCTCTAGATGTCCAGATGTAAATGTGTGTGGTAGGAAAAAAACTATTTTTACCTTGCTAGCTTCCATTTCTAAATATTAAACATCCTCCCCATGACAAAATTTAAAATCAAACATTAATTATAGATTGACTCTAATGACATTATTAACTAGAAGAGTCCACTCACAGGGTAAAAGAGCATAATTCTATATTATAATATTTAGAATTGTGAATGCACTCAGTATTTGTGGCATTAACTGTTATCCATGAACCAGTTAGACAGTGAATGCTAATTGTAAGAAATGCAAAAAAGAGGTCAATATTCACGATGCTGAGGGAGCTATAAATATAAAATATGATTTCTGTACTCCCCACTGGGAGTTATAAGTAAAGGTTAGTACAAGGGACAGATATCTTGTGTGGGAACATCAGCACTGCAGCAGGTTATGTGGGAAGGCAAAGTCACAGGATTTTATGGTTATTAATTGTTCCAGCCCTCAATTATATTTATCTGTAAGTTGGCCATGAATGATGAGAGCCAAAGTTTTATTGGGAGCACTGAAAGGCACCTTGCCTACCACCTGGGCCATGATGCACTGGAAATCGCTAGGACACTATGGCAGGAAGGAAAATGCTGCTGGTGGCCCCAGAACTATTGCCGATTGCTGAGCTAAAAGTGTTGTTTGAATCACGTTTCTATGACTTCATATAGCAAGGTGGAAAACAGCTCATGTTTTGATAACTGTCGGATGTTCATGCATCCGACAGTTATGAGGAAATTCTGAGGCAAAGTTTGCTATGGAAACTGTCAGGAAAATGTAGCTAAGTGGCATCAAACTGCAGAAAGTACTTTACAGTAATTAGAAGTGTTTATGAACTAGGTACATGGTGAGGGTCATGTACACAAAAACAAGGAGTATAAATATTCTCAGATTAAATTTCCATGGCAGGAGAGACAAGAGACTATGGCAGAGACTGTTTTGGAAGAGGAGGTCTTATACATGCTTAAAGTGCTATATGTCAATTATATCTCAAAACTGCAAGAAAAAATAAAATAAAATAAAAATGCTCTATGGTACCATAAAGTGTATATATTTTTTAAATGGTAAGACTACTTCCACTTTCTTTTTTCCTAATGGGAATTGTAAACATATTTTTGTCTAGAAAACCATATTTAAAGGCCATAGAGGAGTGAAGAGTGTGTTTTTAATGCAAAATAGCATTCTAGAACATTTGGCCTATATGGTGACCTGGAGCTGCTCATTGAAATACAGTCCATATTTATGCCTTGCACAGAGTGGCAAATGTAGTAACTGGATTAGGACTTTGGAGACAGGAATCTGGGTTTGCCACCATGAACTGAGTGATCCTGGGCAGTTTATTAAATCTTGAGACATAGTTCTTATTACCTAAAGAATGAGCACAGTCAGTTCTGCACCACTTACTCCACAGGTCAGTGGGGACAATAATGGAAGATAATTGCTATCGCAGTGTTTTGATTAAAATATGACAATAAGTAGAATTCTAATACTTTGTTCATTTATTCAACAAATGTTTTACTAAGCACCTAAGGCATGGTGGGCACTATTTTAGGTGCAAGAAATTCACTGGTTAATCAAATAGTTCTTGCCCTTATGATCTTACATCTTGATGGAGGAGTCAAATGTAAATAAACTTAGAATATCAGGTAGTGATAAATGCTAAGAAAACTAATGAAGCAGGGGAAGAAAATAGACAGTGATTGTATTTGAGTGCAGAAACACTTCTGAACAAGTTACCAGTGAAGACTTTTCTGATGAAGTGATATTTGAGTAGAGATCTTAATTACTTGAGAGGTGAGCCATGTGAAAATCTGGGGCATGAGCATTAATGATTAAAGGAGCAGGTACAAAGAACTGAGGAATGAACGTATTTGGAGTGTTTGAGCAACAACAAGAAGACCAGTGAAGCTAGAGCAGAGAGAGAAGAAGAGTAATGGACAATGGAAAGGCAACCAGGGCAAATCATATATGATTAATCATAATGATTTAGAATGTTATTTCAAGTACGATGGAAAACTATTGGAATGTTGTGAGCAATAGAGGCTATGCACTGATATCTGCTTTCAAAGGATTATTTTGGCTGCCAGGTAAGAATAAAAATGGAGGCTTTTGCAGTAGTCTGGTTCACAGATGATGGCGGCTTGGACTAATGTAGGTGCAGTAAAGGTAATAGACTCATAATGTGTTTTAAAGGCAGACCCTAATGAGTTGTGAAAGAAATCCTTTATTTTAATGGAGTAGAACTTTGAGCACTGCTGTGACTGCTCCCTGGATAAAGGATATTGAGCCTTTATATTTCTGGGCTCCTCTAACCTAGTATATCCATGAATACATGGATTCACAATCCATGAAGGTTGTTTTAAACTAAACTTACAGTACCTCTGAAAGGAACTGGGGAGGTAATGGACAGCTACATCTACTCATTTGTCTACCCTTTACATGTTTCGTTTGCTGGTTGGTAATAAACCAAAATGAAAGCAGTTTCCAATGCAATAGAAAATATATTTTCTTGGTGGAAAAAAAAAAGCAAGAAAATTAGATGAAAGTAAGGTGCTGGAGAGCTGGTTTTGAATATTTAAAGTGAGGGGAGGTGTAAAATAGTTATATTGAAGAGAGGGAAAGTAAATTGACTAAGGAAATGTACTGAGACTAATAAACATGATAATGACCCACTTTAAACTAGTGGCGATTATTTAACATTAGACCAGTTAGCATGGCAGTGTATTTTTCATATCCATGTACGGCTGCTCGTAATCAGGAGCACAGAGGTTAGAGAGCTGGATGTAACCACCTTCAGATTCTGCCAGGAAGTATGATGCAGGAGAAAGGGAGCTGAAGAGACATGGAATATAAGTTGGGTAAGAGACATGAGAGGATGGACACTGTAAATGTGGTTAGGTCAATAGATGGAAGGACTATTAAAGTACACATATCGAAGAGAATATTCTAGAAAGATAGAAGGTGTTCAGAGATGGAATCTTTGAAATTGGTAGTGTCATTATCAGTAATTGACCAGGTTTGGGGTATGGCCCTGGGCATGAGTGGCTACATAGACTCAGTAGCTTAAATAGGAAAGACATTCAAGTATTTTTGGCTGATGATTGAGTCTAATAGGGGCCTCTAAATCAACTTTGAGACTCTGAATTCTTTGTAGAGCATTTTTATTTGTATCTTTGGTCCTCTTATCAACCTTGTGTTAAGTTTGAAGTGTTTAGGATATTTTCTTTGAGAAGATAGGATAACAGGGAAAATTATTTTCCTGTAAAGCTCATAGATAATATAGATTATTTGGGATCTTTCTGAGACTTAAACCCTCAAGTGTGAAAGCACTGTTTATTAAAGATCAAAATTCCATGCTCTAAGATGAAGTATTA
Organism: Mesoplodon bidens; assembly: GCF_964165515.1. NCBI lineage: Eukaryota > Metazoa > Chordata > Mammalia > Artiodactyla > Ziphiidae > Mesoplodon > Mesoplodon bidens. The sequence goes on along the minus strand of NC_138165.1, from coordinate 8,638,290 downwards.
CTTGAAGTCTTTGATTTATTTCTTCATCCTCTTTTCCCTCCTCCTCTTTTTTCTTTTTCTCTTGCCCTCTCTCCTTCTTTGCTTCCAGATAGACAGAGAGCTAGATAGATATGTCAATAAATTGGAAGGTAGATGAATAGGTAAATAAAATATCTTTTTTTAAAAATTTATTTTATTTATTTATTTGGCTGTGTTGGGTCTTCGTTTCTGTGCGAGGGCTTTCCCTAGTTGTGGCGAGCGGGGGCCACTCTTCATCGCGCTGCACGGGTCTCTCGCTGTCGAGTGGCACAGGCTCAGTAGTTGTGGCTCACGGGCCCAGTCGCTCCACAGCATGTGGGATCTTCCCAGACCAGGGCTCGAACCCGTGTCCCCTGCATTGGCAGGCAGATTCTCAACCACTGCGCCACCAGGGAAGCCCTAAATAAAATATCTTTGCAATAGATCTTAATTTACCCTTTTGCATTCAAATTTACCTGAAATATACTGAGAATCAAATTATATCACTGCTGGATAGCAGCAGCTTTTTAGCATCAGAAGGGATAATACAGCCATGAAACAAATATTATACATTTCAAAGACTTATGAAACATCAGGCTATGTGTCCATAACTCCCAGAAAATTAAGAAATACACACGGAAAACAGAATCTAAAATAATAAGCCACCCTGTGTTACAGATAAAGACAAATTAACATAGAAATTATGACTATATAGTAAATGATTTAATATTTTTAAACCAAACACATCAGAATTTATATATCAACTTTGAGAGTTTCCCCCTTCAAAGTAGCCACCTGAGTAGGTTATATATTATATATTTATTCCAAGAATGAGTTTAGCAAAGATATAGACTGGTTTAGTTGTAAGTATTATAGACCAACTCTGAGAGCAGTTCTCAAAGAAAGATGACTAATGTTTTGAGCTATGGCCCCACCATTGTACTAAATTCCTGACCCTCTAAAGTGACCATTTTGCAGTAGAGAACTCTCCTTTGGGGCTTTTGCCCCTGACCCAAAGGAGAGCAAAAAGTAGGGATGCTTGATAGTAAGCATTCAGTTTCCCTAGTTCACAGTCCCACAGTCCATTGAGTTACAGTTGAAAAACATTTTATTCTTCAACAAAATTAAAATAGTTAATACCAGAATGAGGCCATGGTTGGATTCCTGGGGAAGAACCTGCAGTCTGCCTTGTGAAATGCCAAGAGGAGCAGAGAGAGGCCAATGCCCTGGCAGCATCAGCAGAGGTCCTTTCTCCCATAGAATGAATTCATTGCAAGAATATCTCCCCCAGATCATAGCTGGTTCAATCCACACTGTCTGTTCTTGAAAAAACAGGGGCTCAAATGACAGTCACCTTAGTCACCTGGCTGACTGAGGATTCATTAGTGATCAAAACTTGTGCTGTGGGAATCCTGATGTTATTTTTAACATCCCAAGCTCCTTTACCTGTGATTATCAGTAAAAGCATTATCCAGAATGCTGTTAGAAGTTGATTTGATAAAAATTTGGCCTCTGGAACATCAGGTGTTCCTGCTTTTTGCTCTCCTGTGGGTCAAGAACAAATCCTCTCTCACAACTCCTCTCATGTCCAATTTCTATCTGGTGGGTAAGGCTATTTTCCTCCTCAGCTTCTCTGCTCCCATCATGCTGCTCTTTGAAAGAAATAAAAGTATTCCAGTGTATCTTGCCTACCTAAAGGGTAACAATCCTGTTGTTAATATAAAATGATATACATTCTGGTAAAGAGACTTTTTTTTTCAAAGTTCTATCTACTACATTATTTTACTTCCATCTCCCTGAAAACATAAGAATCAATTTTTATATAATTGGGAATAGTTTAATGTTCTTGGGGAAGCTTATTTTCCTAGTTACGATGTCTGTTCATTTTTATGTAGGTAATAGGGGGATTTCAATGACATTGGCATTGATGACAACCTTGTCAAGAATAAGAAGAAAGGCCCTGGGTTTGTCATATATGACCTTTATTATGTTGAGCTATGTTCCCTCTATGCTCACTTTCTGGAGAGTTTTTATCATAAATGGGTGTTGAATTTTATCAAAACATTTTTCTGCATCTATTGTGATGATCATATGGTTTTTATTCTTCAATTTGTTAATGTAGTGTGTTACACTGATTGATTTGCAGATATTGAAAAATCCCGGCATCTTTGGGATAAATTCCATCTGAACATGGTGTATGATCCTTTTAATGTATTATTGAATTTGGTTTGCTAGTATTTTGCTGAGGATTTTTGCATCTATGTTCATCAGTGCTATTGACCTGTAAATTTCTTTTTTTGTGGTATCTTTGTCTGATTTTGGTATCAGGGTGATGGTGGCCTTGTAGAATGAGTTCAGAAGTGTTCCTTAGTCTGCAATTTTTTGGAATAGTTTCAGAAGGAATATTCTCTAAACTTTTGATAGAATTCACCTGTGAAGCCATCTGGTCCTGGACTTTTGTTTGCTGGAAATTTTGTAATCATAGATTCAATTTCAGTACTTGTGATTTGTCTGTTCATATTTTCTATTTCTTCCTGGTTGAGTCTTGGGAGATTGTACCTTTCTAAGAATTCATCCATTTCTTCCAGGTTGTCCATTTTATTGGCATACAGTTGCCTGTAGTAGTTTCTTATGATCCTTTGTATTTCTGTGGTGTCGGTTGTAACATGTCCTTTTTCATTTCTAATTTTATTGATTGAGCACTCTTCCTTTTTTTCTTGATGAGTCTGGCTAAAGGTTTATCAATTTTGTTTATCATTTCAAAGAACCAGCTTTTAGTTTCATTAATCTTTTCTGTTTTCTTCATTTCTATTTATTACTGTGCTGCTCCTTATGATTTCTTTCCTTCAACTCACTTTGGGTTTTCTTTGTTCTTCTTTCTCTAGTTGCTCTAAGTATAAATTTAGGTTGTTTATTTGAGAGTTTCCTTGTTTCCTGAGGTAAACTTGTATTGCTGTAAGCTTCCATCTTAAAACTGCTTTTGCTGTGTCCAGTAGGTTTTGGATTATCATATTTTTATTTTCATTTGTCTCTAGGTATTTTTTTTATTTCCTCTTTGATTTCTTCAGTGATCCATTGGTTGTTTAATAGCATATTGATTAGCCTCCACATGTTTGTTTTTTCTGCAGGTTTTTTTTGTAGTTGATTTTTTATAGCATTGTGGTTGGAAAAGATGCTTGATATGGGGCTTCCCTGGTGGCACAGTGGTTGAGAGTCCGCCTGCCGATGCAGGGGACGCAGGTTCGTGCCCCGGTCCGGGAAGATCCCACGTGCCGCGGAGCAGCTGGGCCCGTGAGCCATGGCTCCTGGGCCTATGGGTCTGGAGCCTGTGCTCCCAAACGGAAGAGACGGAAGGGGCCACAACAGTGAGAGGCCCACGTACCACAAAAAAAAAAAAAAAAAGATGCTTGATATGATTCAATTATCTTAAATTTACCAAGGCTTGCTCTATGGCTCAGCATGTCATCTATCCTGGAGAATTTTCTTTGTGCACTTGAAAAGAATGTATTCTGCTGCTTATGGATAGAATGCTCTATAAATATCAGTTAAGTCCATCTGGTCTAATGTGTCATTTAGAGCCTGTGTTTCCTTATTGATTTTCTGCCTGGATGATATGTTCATTGATGTAAGGGGGGTGTTAAAGTCCCCAACTATTATTGTGTTACTGCTGATTTCTCATTTTATGTCTGTCAACATTTGCTTTACATATTGAGGTGCTTCTATGTTGGGTGCATATATATTTACAGTTGTTATATCTTTTTCTTTGATTGGTCCTTTGATCATTATGTAATGTCCTTGTTTGTCTCTTATAAGAGTCTTTATTTTAAAGTCTATTTTGTCTGATATGAGTATTGCTACTCCAGCTTTTTTGGATTTCCATTTGCATGGAACAACTTCTTCCATCCCCTCACTTTCAGTCTGTATGTGTCTCTAGACCAGAGGTGGGACTCTTGTAGACAGCATATATACAAGTCTTCTTTTTGTATCCATTTAGCCAGTCTATGTCTTTTGGTTGGAGCATTTAAAGAAGGAAAAATATACCATGTTCTTGTATTGGAAGAATCCATATTATTAAAATGACTAGACTATCCATGGCAATCTACAGGTTCAATGTAATCCTTTGAAAATTACCAATGGTGTTTTGCACAGAACTAGACCAAATAAATCTAAAATTTGTATGGAAACACGAAAGACACTAAACAGCCAAACCAATCTTCAGAAAGAAAAACGAAGCTGGAGGAATCAGGTTCCCTGACTTCAGACTATACTACAAAGCTACCGTAACCAGAACAGTATGGTAGTGGCACAAAAACAGATATATAGATCAATGGAACAGGATAGAAAGCCCAGAAATAAACCCACACACCTATGGGCAATTAAACTATGACAAAGGAGGCAAGACTATACAATGACAAAGACAGTTTCTTCAATAAGTGGTGCTGGGAAAACTGTACAGCTACATGTAAAAGAATGAAATTAAAATATTCTCTAACATGATATACAAAATCAAACTCAAAATGTATTAAAGATACAAATGTAAGACCAGATCCTATAAAACTCCTAGAGGAAAACATTGGCAGAACACTCTTTGACATAAATCACAGCAATATCTTTTTAGATCCATCTCCTATAATAATGGAAGTAAAAACAAAAATAAACAAATAGGACCTAATTAAAAGCCTTTGCACAGCAAAGGAAGCCATAAAGAAAAAAACACAAAAAGACAACTTACAGAGTGGGAGAAAATATTTGCAAAGAATGCAATCAATAAGGGATTAATCTCCAAAATATAAAAACAGCTCATACAGCTCAATATCAAAAAAAAAAAAACAAACAACCCAATCAAACTGGGTAGAAGACCTAAATAGACATTTCTCCAAAGAAGACACATACAGATGGCCAAAAAGCACATGACAAGGTACTCAACAATGCTAATTATTAGAGAAATGCAGATCAAAACTATAGTGAAGTATCACCACACTCCGGTCAGAATAGCCATCATCAAAAATTCTACAGGCAATAAATGCTAGAGAAGGTGTGGAGAAAAAGGAACTCTCCTACACTTTTGGTGGGAATGTAAATTGGTGCAGCCACTATGGAGAACAGTATGGAGGTTCCTTAAAAAACTAAAAATAGAGCTACCATATGATCCAGCAAACCCACTCCTGGACATATATCTGAAAAAAAACATACTTCAAAAGGATACATGCAGAGACCTTCGAGATGGCGGAGGAGTAAGACATGGAGATCACCATCCTCCCCACAAACACATCAGAAATACATCTACATGTGGAACATCTCCTACAGAACATCTACTGAATGCTGGCAGAGGACCTCAGACTTCCCCAAAGGCAAGAAACTCCCCATGTACATGGGTAGGGCAAAAGAAAAAAGAAAAAATAGAGACAAAAGAATAGGGACAGGACATGCACCTCTGGGAGGGAGCTGTAAAGGAGGAAATGTTTCCACACACTTGGAAGCCCCTTCACTGGTAGAGATGGTGGGTGATGGAGGGGAAGCTTTGGAGCCACAGAGGAGAGTGCAGCAACAGGGGTGCAGAGGGAAAAGTGGAGAGATTCCTGCATGGAGGATTGGTGTCAACCAGAACTCATCAGCCTGAGTCTTGACTGATCACCTGCTGGGGATGGTGGGGGTTGGGAGCTGAGGCTCAGGCTTTGGAGGTCAGATCCCAGGGAGAGGACTGCAGTTGGCTGTGTGAACACAGCCTGAAGGGGGTTACTGCACCACAGCTAGCTGGGAGGGAGTCCGCAAAAAGTCTGAAACTGCCTAAGAGGCAAGAGAACATTGTTTGGGGGAGTGCAAGAGGAGGGGATTCAGAGCACCACCTAACCTAGCTCCAGAGATGGGTGTGAGCCGTGGCTAGCAGTGTGGACACCAGAGATGGGCATGAAACACTAAGGCTGCCACTGCAGCCACCAAGAAGCCTACGTGCAAGCACAGGTCACTATCCAAACCTCCCCTCCCTGAAGACTGTACAGCCCACCACTGCCAAGGTCCCATGATCCAGGGACAACTTCTCCAGGGAGAACACATGATGTGCCTCAGGCTGCTGCAATATCACACTGGCTTCTGCCACTACAGGATCATCCTGCATTCTGTACCCCTCCCTCCCTCTGGCCTGAGTGAGCCAGAGCCCCCTAATCAGCTGCCTCTTTAACCGTGTCCTGTCTGAGTGAAGAACAGATGCCCTCAGGTGACCTACATGCAGAGGCAGGACCAAATTCAAAGCTGAAACACAGGAGCTGGGTGAACAAAGAAGAGAAAGGGAAATTTCCCTGTGAAGCCTCAGGAAAAGCAGATTAAATCTCTGCAATAAACGTGATGTACCCTGCTTGTGTGGAATACCTAAACAGATAATGAATCATCCCAAAATTGAGGTGGTGGACTTCGGGAACAACAGTAGACTTGGGGTTTACTTTCTGCATCTAATTTGTTTCTGGTTTTATGTTTATCCTAGTTTAGTATTTAGAGCTCATTATCATTGGTAGATTTGTTTATTCATTTGGTTGCTCTTTCTTTTTTTTAAATATAGATATACATATTTGTTCCTTTTTCTCTTTTTTATTGGTGAAATTTATTTTATTTATTTATTTATTTATGGCTGCATTGGGTCTTTGTTGCTATGCTAGTTGCAGTGAGCGGGGGCTACTCTTCATCGTGCTGCACAGGTCTCTCATTGCAGTGGCTTCTCGTTGCGAAGCATGGGCTCTAGGTGTGCAGGCTTCAGTAGTTGTAGCATGTGGGCTCAGTAGTTATGGCTCGCGGGCTCTACAGCACAGGCTCAGTTGTTGTGGTGCACTGGCTTAGTTGCTCTGCTGCATGTGAGATCTTCCAGGCCAGGGCTCAAACCCATGTCCCCTGCATTGGCAGGCGGATTCTTAACCACTGTGCCACTAGGGAAGTCCCCCTTTTTCTCTTTTTGTGATTGTGTATGTGTATGTTTCTTTGTGTGATTTTGTCCATATAGCTTTGCTCTTACCATTTGTTGTAGGGTTCTGTCTGTCCATTTTTGGGGTTTTTTTCTTACTATAATTTTTAGGGCTTGCTATCATTGGTGGATTTGTTTTTTGGTGTGGTTGCTCTCTTCTTTCTTTCTTTTCTTTCTTTCTTCCTTCCTTCCTTCCTTTCTCTCTCTTTCTTTCTCCCTTTTATTCAGAGCCATGTGGCTGACAAGGTCTTGGTGCTCCGACTGGGTATCAGGACTGTGCCTCTGAGGTGGGAGAGTCGTGTTCAGGACATTGGTCCACCAGAGACCTCCCAGCTCCATGTAATATCAAATGGCGAAAGGTCTCCCAGAGATTTCCATCTCAACACTAAGACCCAGCTCTGCTCAAAGATCAGCAAGCTACAGTACTGGACACCCGATGCCAAACAACTAGAAAGACAGGAACACAACCCCACCCAGTAGCAGAGAGGCTTCCTAAAATCATAATCAGATGACAGACACCCCAAAACACACCACCAGATGTGGGCCTACCCAACAGAAAGACAAGATCCAACTTCATCCACAAGAACACAGGCACGAGTCCCCTCCAGCAAGAAGCCAACACAAGCCACTGAACCAACCTTAGCTACTGGGGACAGACACAAAAAACAATGGGAACTACAAACCTGCACACTGCAAAAAGGAGACCCCAAACACAGTAAGATAAGCAAAATGAGAAGACAGAGAAACACACAGCAGATGAAGGAGCAAGGTAAAAACCCAGCAGAACAAACAAATGAAGAGGAAATAGGCAGCCTACCTGAAAAAGAATTCAGAGTAATGATAGTAAAGATGATCCCAAATCTTGGAAATAGAATGGAGAAAATACAAGAAACGTTTAACAAGGACCCAGAAGAACTAAAGAGCAAACAAAGAATAATGAACAACACAATAAATGAAATAAAAAATTCTCTAGAAGGAATCAATAGCAGAATAACTGAGGCAGAAGAATGGATAAGTGACCTGGAAGATAAAACAGTGGAAATAATTACCACAGAGCAGAATAAAGAAAAAAGAATGAAAAGAATGGAGGACAGTCTCAGAAACCACTGGGACAACATTAAACACAGCAACATTCTAATTATAGGGGTCCCAGAAGAAGAAGAGAAAAAGAAAGGGACTGAGAAAATATTTGAAGACTTTATAGTTGAAAACTTCCCTAATATGGGAAAGGAAATCGTCAATCAAGTCCAGGAAGCGCAGAGTCCCAAACAGGATAAATCCAAGGAGAAACATGCAAAGACACATATTAATCAAACTACCAACAATTAAATACAAAGAAAAAATATTAAAAGCAGCGAGGGAAAAACAACAAATAACATACAAGGGAATCCTCATAAAGTTAACAGCAGGACTTTCAGCAGAAACTCAGCAAGCCAGAAGGGAGTGGCAGGATATATTTAAAGAGATGAAAGGAAAAAACCTACAACCAAGATTACTCTACCCAGCAAGGATCTCATTCAGATTCAGTGGAGAAATTAAAACCTTTACAGACAAGCAAAAGCTAACAGAATTCAGCACCACCAAACCAGCTTTACAACAAATGTTAAAGGAACTTCTCTAGGCAGGAAACACAAAAGAAGGAAAAGACCTACAATAACAAACCCAAAACAATTAAGAAAATGGTAATAGGAACATACATATCAATAACTACCTTAAATGTAAATGGATTAAATGTTCCAACCAGGGTTTCCACTGTGGTGCAGTGGTTAAGAATCTGCCTGCCATTGCAGGGGACATGGGTTCGAGCCCTGGTCCAAGAAGATCCCACATGCCTCAGAGCAAGTAAGCCTGAGTGCCACAACTACTGAGCCTCTACTCTAGAGCCCACAAACCATAACTACTGAGCCCACATGCCTAGAGCCTGTGCTCTGCAATAAGAGAAGCCACCGCAATGAGAAGCCTGCACACAACAATGAAATGTAGCCCCCACTCGCCACAACTAGAGAAAGCCTTGCACAGCAACAAAGAACCAAAGTAGCCAAAAGTACATAAATAAAATAATTTTTTAAATGCTCCAACAAAAAGACATAGACTGGTCAAATGGATACAAAAACAAGACCCATATATATGCTGTTGACAAGAGACCCACTTCAAACCTAGGGACACATACAGACTGAAAGTGAGGGGATGGAAAAAGATATTCCATGCAAATGGAAATCAAGAGAAAGCAGGAGTAACAATTTTCATATCAGACAAAACTGACTTTAAAATAAAGACTATTACAAGAGACAAAGAAGGACATTATATAATGATCAAGGGATCAATCCAAAAAGAGGATATAACAGTTGTAAATATTTATGCTCCCAACATAGGAGCACTTAAATACATAAGGCAAATGTTAACAGCCATAAAACAAGAAACTGACAGTAACACAATCATAGTAGGGGAATTTAACACCCCACTCTCACCAATGGACAGATCAACCAAAATGAAAATAAATAGGGAAACAAAAGCATTAAATGATATGTTAAACAAGATGGACTTAATTGGTATTTATAGGACATTACATCCAAAAACAACAGAATACACTTTCTTCTCAAATGCTCATGGAACATTCTCCAGGATAGATTATATCTTGGGTCACAAGTCAAGCCTTGGTAAATTTAAGAAAATTGAAATCATATCAAGCATCTTTTCCAACCACAATGCTAGACTAGATATCAATTACAGGAAAAAATCTGTAAAAAATACAAACACATGGAGGCTAAACAATACACTACTAAATAACCAAGAGATCACTGAAGAAATCAAAGAGGAAATCAAAAAATACCTAGAAGCAAATGACAGTGAAAACACGATGACCCAAAACCTATGGGTGCAGAAAAAGCAGTTCTAAGAGGGTAGTTTATAGCAATAGAATCCTACCTCAAGAAACAAGAAACATCTTAAATAAACAACCTAACCTTATACCTAAAGCAATTAGAGAAAGAAGAACAAGAAAACCCCAAAGTTAGCAGAAGGAAAGAAATCACAAAGTTCAGATCACAAATAAATGAAAAAGAAATGAAGGAAACAATAACAAAGATGAATAAAACTAAAAGCTGGTTCTTTGAGAAGATAAGCAAAATTGGTAAACCATTAGCCAGACTCATCAAGAAAAAGAGGGAGAAGACTCAAATCAACAGAATTAGAAATGAAAAAGGAGAAGTAACAACTGACACTGCAGAAATACAAAGGATCCTGGGAGATTACTATAAGCAATTATATGACAATAAACTGGACAGCCTTGAAGAATTGGACAAATTCTTAGAAAAGCACAACCTTCTGAGACTGAACCAGGAAGAAATAGAAAATATAAACAGAAAAATCACAAGCACTGAAATTGAGACAGTGGTTAAATATATTCCCACAAACAAAAGCTGAAGACCAGATGGCTTCACAGGAGAATTCTATCAAACATTTAGAGAAGAGCTAACACCTATCCTTGTCAAACTCTTTCCAAATACAGCAGAGGGAGGAACACTCCCAAACACATTCTACAAGGCCACCATCACACGGATACCAAAACCAGACCAAGATGTCACAAAGAAAGAAAACTAGAGGCCAATATCACTGATGAACATAGATGCAAAAATCCTGAACAAAATACTAGCAAAAAGAATCCAACAACACATTAAAAGGATCATACACCATGATCAAGTGTGGTTTACTGCAGGAATGCAAGAATTATTCTATAAATGAAAGTTAACCAATGTGATAAACCATATTAACAAGTTGAAGGAGAAAAAACATATGATCATCTCAATAGATGCAGAAAAAACTTTCGACAAAATTCAACAGTCATTTATGACAAAAAAAAAAAAACCCTCCAGAAAGTAAGTATAGAGGGAACTTACCTCAACATAATAAAGGTCATATATGACAAACCCACAGCCAACACCAATCTCAATGCTGAAAAACTGAAAACATTTCTTCGAAGATCAGGAACAAGACAAAGTTGTCCACCACTATTATTCAACATAGTTTTGGAAATTTTAGCCACAGCAATCAGAGAAGAGAAAGAAATAAAAGGAATCCAAATCGGAAAAGAAGTAAAGCTGTCACTATTTGCAGATGACATGATACACTACATAGAGAATCCTAAAGATGCTACCAGAAAACTACTAGAGCTAATCAATGAATTTGGTAATGTAGCAGGATACAAAATTAATGCACAGAAATCTCTTGCATTACTATACACTAATGATGAAGAATCTGAAAGAGAAATTAAGGAAATACTCCCATTTACCACTGCAACAGAAAGAATAAACCACCTAGGAATAAACCTACCTAAGCAGACAAAAGACCTGTATGCAGAAAACTATAAGACAGTGATGAAAGAAATTAAAGATGATACAAACAGATGGAGAGATATACCATGTTCTTGGATTTGAAGGATCAACATTGTGAAAATGATTATAGTATCCAAAGCAATCTACAGATTCAATGCAATCCCTATCAAACTGCCATGGGCATTTTTCACATAACTACAACAAAAAATTTCACAATTTATATGGAAACACAAAAGACCCCGAGTAGCCAAGGCAATCTTGAGGGAAAAAAACAGAGGTGGAGGAATTAGACTCACTGATATCAGACTATACTATAAAGGTACAGTAATCAAGACAGTATGGTACTGGCACAAAAATAGAAATATAGATCAATGGAACAGGATAGAAAGCCCAGAGATAAACACACACACCCATGGTCACCTTATTTTTGATAAAGGAGGCAAGAATGTATAATGGAGAAAAGACAGCCTCTTCAATAAGTGGTGCTAGGAAAACTGTATAGCTACATGTAAAAGAATGTAATTAGAACATTCTCTAACACTGTACACAAAAATAAACTCAAAATGGATTAAAGACCTAAATGTAAGGCCAGACACTATAAAACTCTTAGAGGAAAACATACGCAGAACACTCTATGATATAATCACAGCAAGATCCTTTTTGACACACCTCCTAGAGAAATGGAAATAAAAACAAAAATAAACAAATGGGACCTAATGAAACTTAAAAGCTTTTGCATAGCAAAGGAGACCATAAACAAGACAAAAAGACAACTCTCAGGATGGGAGAAAATATTTGCAAATGAAGCAACTGACAAGGGATTAATCTCCAAAAATTTACAAGCAGCTCATGTAGCTCAATATTAAAAAAACAAACAACCCAATCCAAAAATGGGCAGAAGACCTAAATAGAAATTTATCCAAAGAAGATATACAGATTGCCAACAAACACATGAAAGGATGCTCAACATCACTAATCATTAGAGAATTGCAAATCAAAACCACAATGAGGTATCACCTCACACCAGTCAGAATGGCCATTTCAAAAAATCTATAAACAATAAATGCTGGATAGGATGTGGAGAAAAGGGAACCCTCTTGCACTGTTGGTGGGAATGTAAATTGATACAGCCACTATGGAGAACAGTATGGAGTTTCCTTTAAAAACCAGAAGTAGAACTACCATACAACCCAGCAATCCCACTACTGGGCAAATACCCAGAGAAAACTATAATTCAAAAAGAGTCATGTACCACAATGTTCATTGCAGTTCTATTTACAATAGCCAGGACATGGAAGCAACTTAAGTTTCCATCGATAGATGAATGGATAAAGAAGCTGTGACGCATATATACAATGGAATATTACTCAGCAATAAAATGAAATGAAATTAAGTTATTTTTTAGTGTTGTGCATGGACCTAGAGTCTGTCATACAGAGTGAAGTAAGTCAGAAAGAGAAAAACAAATACCGCATGCTATATGGAATCTAAAAAAAAAAAAAATGGTTCTGAAGAACCTAGGGGCAGGACAGGAATAAAGATGCAGACATAGAGAATGGAGTTGAGGACACAGGGTGGGGGAAGGGTAAGCTGGGATGAAGTGAGAGAGTGGCATGGACATATATACACTACCAAATATAAAATAGATAGTTAGTGGGAAGCAACCTCAGCTCATGGAGGTCAGCTCGGTGCTTTGTGACCACCTAGAGGGGTGGGATAGGGAGGGTGGGAGGGAGATGCAAGAGGGAGAATATATGTGGATATATGTTTATGTATAGCTGATTCACTTTGATATAAATCAGAAACTATAGCTGGTTCATTTTGTTATAAATCAGAAACACACTATTGTAAAGCAATTACTCTCCAATAAAGCTGTTATAATAAAAAAATACAAGCACCCCAATTTCATTGCAACACTATATACTATAGCCAAGACATGGAAGCAACCTATTGACAAACACACACACACACACACACACACACACACACACATATAATGGAATATTAGCCATAAAAAGAATTAAATAATCCCAGTTGCAGCAACATGGATGAATCTAGAGATTATCATACTAAGTGAAGTAAGTCAGACAGAGAAAGACAAATATCATATAATATCACTTATATGTGGAATCTAAAAACACAAAAATGATACAAATGAACTTATTTACAAAACAGAAACAGACTCACCAGACTTAGAAAACAAACTCATGCTTACCAATGGAGAGAGGTGGGGAGGAGGGATAAATTAGGAGGTTGGGGTTAACATATACATACTATTATACCTAAAATAGATAATCAATAAGGACCTACTATATAGCACAAGGAACTCTACTCAATACTCTGTAGTAACCTATATGGGAAAAGAATCTGAAAAAGAATAGATATATGTTTTTGTATTACTAAATCACTTTCCTGTACACCTTAAACTAACACAATATTGTAAATTGACTATACTCTAATATAATTTTGTGTGTGTGTGTGGTACGCGGGCCTCTCCCATTGCGGAGCACAAGCTCCGGACACGCAGGCTCAGCGGCCATGGCTCACGGGCCCAGCCACTCTGCAGCATGTGGGATCCTCCCAGACAGGGGCACGAACCCGTGTCCCCTGCATCAGCAGGCAGACTCCCAACCACTGTGCCACCAGGGAAGTCCCTAATATAAAATTTAAAAAATAAATAAATAAATTTAAAAAAGATACTAATGAACATACTTCCCAAACAGAAAGAGACTTACAAACTTATGGTACCAAAGGGGACATGGGGGCGGGATGAATTAGGAGTTTGTGATTAATGTATACACTCTACTATATATAAAATAGATGAATAACAAGGACCTACTTTATAGCACAGGGAACTATACTCAATGTTTTATAATAACCTATAAAGGAAAAGAATCTGAAAAAGAATATATATAATACATATATGTGTACATATATATGTATAACTGAATCACATATACATATATATGTACACCTGAAACTAACATGACACTGTAAATCAACTATACTTGAAAAGAAAAGGAAAAAGAAAAGAAAAAAAGAAAAGAAAAGGAAAGAAGGCCCTGGAGAGGAAGGAGCTGGATTAATAAAAAATGTTCCTAATGACTAGGGACTTATTGTGCTTGTCGGGGCTGGGAGGTGGGGGACATGGGAATATACTGGTCAAAGGTTACAAATTTCCAGTTTTAAGATGAATAAGTTCTGGGAATTCAATGCACAGCATTGGGACTATAATTAATAGAACTGTATTATATACTTGAAAGTTGCAAAGAGAGTAGATTTTAACGTTTCCACCACACACACACAAATGATAATTATGTGAGGTGATGGAGGTATTAACTAACTCTATTGTGGCAATCATTTCATTTGATTTCACAATAAATTCATGTATCAAATCATAACACTGTACACCTTAAACTTAAGCAATGTTATTTGTCAAATGTATTTCAGTAAAACTGAGAAGAAAAAAGAAATGCAAATTCTCATTTCTCACTTCATATCTATTGAAAACCCCAGAGGTAGAGCTTGGAAATAAGTGTTTTATCAAGCCCACAAGGTCATTCTAAAGATGTTCAAGTTCAAGGACTATTGCCCTAGAGAAATCTTCCCTATGACCAGGCCTAATATGCCTTTTCCTCCTGTCACCTCTTGAGCTTAGACCAGACGGACCTAACTTCCATTAACTTACTATTTCTGAATCCCTGCTTCTCTGTTCATTTGTGATCACTTGAATTCCAGATTGCTAACTTTCCATTGATAAAAGTGTCTTCTTGGTCAGACCCAGCTTGCCTGCCACAGTATGTCTGAGTCCTATTAAAACTGGATGATGCCAGTGTTAACAGTTTATGAGTTACATTCTAATAAGTAACAACACTGCTGCAATGCCTCCTACTATATCGTGACTAATATCTGGGTAGAACCATCTCTCAACGCAAAGCTGACCTCACACGGCAATTTGTGTCTTGCCATGCCTCTGAGCAAAGGCATCCAATAGGATGGATATTTAAGAAGTACTGGGGTAGCAAAGACCTTTGCTTATTGAAACTTTAATCATCCCTATTCCCCCCTCAAAGAATCCTCAGCAATTGAGAACCAACTTCAGAAATAAATCAGAGCATTTTCCTGGTAAAATCAATACTAAGAGACTTTTGAACCTAGTGTCCTGTTGAATATAAACTACCTCATCATACTGGTGGTAGATGCTTAGTTGAAGCCAGTGAGAGGTATATAAAATGTAATAGCACCCCAGATATAAACAGATGATATAACTACAGTCATTTTGCATTTATGATCCTGGATTTGAAATGCCAAGGGGAATTGTGTTTCAGGGCCTGAAGGAAGTGTTTTCTGCTAACACAGGGCAAGTGCTAACCTCTATCGATCATATATGAGGTTAACTCCAGACGCTGGGAAAATGTTATTGTAAAGCCAAATTTAACAGTTAGTTTTAAATAGGAACAATACATCAGGGATCAATGTGTATTTCTGTATGTTTGTTTTTCTCCAGGTTTTTTCCAAGCAGCTTCATTTCCCTCTAGTTAATTCTTTTCCCAAAGAGCCAAGCGGAATTTATTAGTCCGGAGTTTGATAAAACATAAGTTTGAGAAGTGATTGGGAGGGTGTTGTTAGTTACTGGCTGCCTCTTAGTCCTGAAAATGCTCTATGGATGAGGCTGACTTGAGAATGTGTTTGGAGGCCCTTGCCTATGGTACCGTTGGATCTGGGTACTTTCATGGTTTTTGCACAGCTAGGACAAGGAAGGTCTTGTGTCTGTAAAA
Organism: Mesoplodon bidens; assembly: GCF_964165515.1. Taxonomy (NCBI): domain Eukaryota; kingdom Metazoa; phylum Chordata; class Mammalia; order Artiodactyla; family Ziphiidae; genus Mesoplodon; species Mesoplodon bidens. Next base: position 8,622,235 of record NC_138165.1, on the reverse strand, counting down.
TGTACAGGTACAGCAGTATAGAGAATGAGGTCATGTTTCTAACTAGGTAGAGCCTGGTGAGAAGAAATTCATCCAAGGGTTCCTGAAGGCAAACACTGAATCTTCAGTCCTGCATTGCTTCCCACCAGAACATGCCTAATCTTGAGGGCATGTTCTGCAAATACCTGTATCTGAGCATATTTGATGGACTAGTGGGCAAGGTGCCAGGAGCCAACTTGCACAGGGATTTTAGGGTTTTTGGGTTTTTGGGTTTGGCCCAGAGAATTCTGGAAAATGATTGGAATCAGAAGGCCAGATAGTGTTTACCGAAGATACTGGATCCCAGCCTGGTCTAGTCATCTATATGAGCCCTAGTGAGAGAAGCAGAAAGTCCTGATTTCATAAGTCACTCAGTAAGGAGATGGAGTCCAGGTGAGAACTTTTGGTGTGTGGAGGAGGTGGCCTCATACCCACTTCTATGAGTGGCTTTGACATGGCAAGGACAACAGTGCCAGCATCACTCAACAGGGCACTGGGGACAACACCTAAATCAGAGGCATCCTGATCATGTTATGCTGGCCCTGTTAACAATGGAGGTCATGAGGTGTTGCCCTTTCATAGCCACTGATCACCAAGGGTAAAAGTCCAGAAGACTAAGAAAGACTGCAGAGCGATGAGGTTCTAGGGAAAGTCCCAGTAGATTTTGGGTATCCATCTCATGTGACCCATGTTTATTCAAATACTGGTAAAGCTTGAGTTACACAAGAAAACTCAGGTCTATGAAGTCCATTAACAAGTCAGTCCTGCTTCTCTTTCCTCATGCCATCTCTTTGCTCTAAACCTTCCAGAAACTCCACTCCTACAGGATAAATTCCAAATACGTTATCTTGGAATTCCAGATCGCTAAGTCTGTCCCCACTTAACTCAATTATCTTCTCACTCACTCTCCTCACAGCTCTTTGGCCACACATTGGTCTCTATAGTGTCCTTTGGTGCTTGTCTTATTTCTGCCTCTTGGCATATTCCTTGCCTGTCAAGGCCCCAGGTCAAGCTCTGCCATTTTTTCAAGCTTTCTGTAATCATCTCAGCCCACAGAAATCTTTCACATTCAAATTCTTTCTTAGCCCCATATTTCCTTCCTTTATTATTTACTTAGCTTTTAGCATTCATCACCTTATTAGTTAGTCATATTTTCATGTAATATTTTGTTCATCTCCTTGAATCTCAAGCCCATTTGCTTCTCAGCCTCTTCCTGGGCCTAGACCACTGTTGAGCATGTGAAGTTGGTAAGGACTGTTGCATGACTGAGTTGCTGATTATCTGAAATTTGTGTCTTGGTGTGATTGTCTCATGCTTCATTTTTGTTGAGATATGGAAGCAGAGCAGAAAATGCCAGTAAATGTCCTGTCAGTAATGAGTATATTCATCAGGACTCTGGCTCTCATGGACTCTTGCCCTTCTGGTGTCCATCTCTGCTGACTGGGTTTCCAGACCATTCCACAGAGTGGGTGGTTTGAGCCCTTTGCTGACTTTCCGAGTGGGAGCGTTGGGCCCTGGGGCAAGGATGAAATCTTTGGGCTCATTTTCATTTTTGAACATAAGCTCCCTGGAGCCTAGAGTCATTTTCTTGGAATAAAGTTATTTAATAATAGAGTGTCAGAGGAGAGAAGAAATGTGTATATCATATTATTGTCTTTATTAATGAGCCACATGAACTTGGGTTTGAATCATGGTCTTACATTTATGACTGTGGGACCATGACTTAGGTCAGTAACTTTCCTAAGACTCTGTTTCCTCACCTGCAAATTGAAGATAACATTTCTTACTTAAAAAGTTTCTGGTGGAGATTAAATGAGTTAATATATGTGATGCGTCAGCAGTCACAACTGACATATAACAGGTGTTTACTAGATGATAACTGTGATATCAGTTATAACTATCAACCATTAGTTTGAGCATATTTCTTATAATAGGTACCAGAGATATAAATGAGTTATCATGCATTGTCTTCTTCCCAAATGCTCTTAAATTCAGTTAGATAAATTGAACATAAGTGTAAAAATTTGACCAAAAGTATTGAATCCTTCTTTTGTGTCAGGTACTAAGACATATCCAAGCTACACAAAAATGACATATTGTTACCTACTCTCAAGGAGGTATCAATGTAGCCAGGGAGCTGTATGTAATTTGCAGTAACAAAATAGGAAAATTAGGTGCATACATGGAATATAGATATCAGAGCCCTTTTGTCTGAAAGTAATAACTTTGAAAAAGTTCAAACTGTCTTAAGTATTAAAGGTGATATATTGTTTTTAATATCAGTAAGTCAGACTAAGGACCTCAGAGCCACCAGTCACATCTTAGTCTATGTAAATTCAGTTGTAAAATGCATAAACTGCATGGTGCTATGAAGTGGACCTGCATTGGGTAGGATTCAGGGCTAGTGAATTAGTAGTTCAACATTATCAAGACCCAGATTTTTTTTTTCTGTCTTTCCACTCTGCTATCTACAGTGCTGACTTCAAACTTAGGATTGTAGTTTGATTCATGATGGTCACTAAAGCTTCAAATTTCCTGTCCAGGAAGATAGATAGATGACATGATTGATAGATGATACATAGATAGATAGATAGATAGATAGATAGATAGATAGATAGATAGAAAGTGTATAAAGGAGACAGAGAATCAAAAGTCTTTTAGTCGGGGCCTCCCTGGTGGCGCAGTGGTTGAGAGTCCGCCTGCCGATGCAGGGGATACGGGTTCGTGCCCCGGTCTGGGAGGATCCCATATGCCGCGGAGCGGCTGGGCCCGTGAGCCATGGCCGCTGGGCCTGCGCATCCGGAGCCTGTGCTCCGCAACGGGAGAGGCCACAACAGTGAGAGGCCCGCACCGCAAAAAAAAAAAAAAAAAAAAAAAAAAAAAAAAAAAAAAGTCTTTTAGTCTGACTGGGCCAACATATTCACTTAGACAAGTATAATATCATGTTACTGGCTTAAGTTTGGATTCCTAAACCATTGGTGATGGTGGTTGCCCCAGACTAATTAGGGTACATCTTTGGAATTAGGGTCCACATGGCTGCTGCACAAATGGGAGAGGATGGAAAATAACTGGAAGTCAAGCAAAATGTCCAGAACTGGGTCTATGTCCAATATGAGACAAGCTGACCTTGTGTCTTTATTTATACATTGATTCCTTTTATCAATATTCTTCATCATATTCCAGTGTCATGATTTTTTTATTGGGCTAGTTATTTCATAATGCTAAAATATACTGTCTCTCATTACAATTACAATGCCTAAATTGTACAAATCCCCCAGAAGGAAAGTGGGCAATTATCAAATACAGAAATGATGGATTCGGTTTGGTCCTACTGGCCTACCAGCTAAAGGAAGTTTTGTTATTTTTCCTCACTGTTTTTCTAAACATCTCAGTATTTCATTTCTGTATTCTTGTTCAGAATACAAGTAAGCCATCCATCTAGTCATCAATAGTGAGAAATTAATTCTGGCGAGTATTAATGGGTCTTAAAGGATAAATAGGATTTTACCAGACAAAATAGGTGACAGGAAGAACTTCCAAGGCAGAGGGAATATCATAAGCACAGATAAAGAAGCATGAAATTATGTGATATATTTGTGAAAAGGTAAATGTTCCAGGACTGTCAAAGCATTAGGTTTGTGGGGAGGAAAATTGAGGAGAATTGAGTGTGGAAATGGAGTTTGAGGCCCATACAAGTTGTTTTCTTGGTTGTAAGCAAGAGATACTCGGACTGGCTGATTGATGCCCTAAAAGGAGATGTAGATTTAAACAGATTTCGAATAGGGCACAGAATCTCCTAAAGACCTGGAAAAATCAGGCACAGAAAACAGGCAAGAAAAAGAGAAGCTAATTGGCCCCCAAATTATCCCAAAATTCTCCCCCAAATTAGTGCTGGGATGACACCACTGTCCTCGCAGCTTCTCCCACAGACACTACAAATGCTGGACCCTGAGCGCTGGGCCCCATTAGGTGCTCTGTCATTGCGGCTCCTGAAAACTGTTATTGCAGCTGCTGACCCACAGCCAGCGTCAATCCTTCACTGCTGCTGCGAGTCACTCACTCCCGGGTCAGAGTCAGGGGTGGACATATCTGAGAGACAACATAAGTCAAGGGCCTGACACAAGAGAGGCTGGGACATTTGGGATCATCTTCCATCAAGACTCATGTGGTGGATAATTACCCAAACTTATAAAACATTTATAATTAATTCTTTAAGCAATAGTGGATGTTACTGCTGATGGCAAAAATGATGGGGAGAATAATAATAACAGTGACCATCACCATTTAATTAATGCCTATATTATGCTTACCCTTACAACTTGATGAAGGGCATTATTATTCTCATTTTACAGATAAGATAACAGTCTTAGAGAAGTCAACCATGTAAGGTACTCAAAGGGGGAGTGACACAATAAATATGCTCTAGAAAGATCCCTTTCACAGCTGTGCAGAGGAGGATTAGGAGTGTAGAGATGGTAGTTAGAGACACCCACCAGAGGATGAGAGCTTCAACAAAGGAGGAGAGGAAGGATTAGAGCAGTTGTTCTGGAACTTCAGTGCCATGCACATCAGCATCACTTGGAGGGCTTGTGAAACCACAGGTTGCTGGGCTCTAACTCCAGAGTTTCTTGACTCAGCAGGTCTGGATGGGACCCAAGAATTTGAAATACTAACAAGCTCCAAGTTGATGCTGCTGCTACTTATTGAGGGGTCACATTTTAAATCGAATGGACTAAGTGAATTTAAATTAAATGGATTAAAGAACTATTTCCCAAACCTCAGTGGTATATGGACCACTTTTAGTGAAATACATTATTGAGACCACAAATACCTCCCCTCCATTTTTATTATAGTAGTACTTAAAAATATACAGATATAAAATTAGGTATAAACTTCTTTTGCATATAGCTCATATACAACAATAAAACCTAAACCATATTTAAATTAAATACAAAGTATGAAATTAATAAAATTTAAATTAACATTAATTTTAATGTAACATATTACAGTGTTCTGCTGAAATCAAAAGACCAGTGTTGTATTCAAGAAAAAATATATTTAACCTTAAAACCAATTTTGTTTTTAATCTCTTTTTGTAATACTTGTGTAAGGAATGGCTATTTGCATAAGTATATTCTACAAAATGGTATTAATAACTTCCAGGCTCTGTTTCCAACCTTATACTTAATCAAAACTCTGCCAGTGAGCATTACCATAGTGGCAGTTTTAATAAGATGTTTCTTAGTAGCTCTGAGAAGCTAGTTTCTTGTGCATTCTAAGTGAATTGTGGCATTATTGAAATCTGGATTAAATAGTTACCAAGTGCCGTTATCACTGAACTTAGGAACATAAAAATTTCTCATTACATATTTACTGCTGCTAGTGATCTGTTTCAAGTTGAAATGTGCCATGGCCTGATCCATAAAAGCCTTTAATTCACACACAGATATGGCCCTACCATATGCTATATGATGATTTGATTCTACTTTTGCAATTCTCTTCTCGAATTAATGCAAAACTTCTATCATATATTATATAGCATCTGACTTCATTTGGATTCTCCAGAAGCAATCCCTAAGACAAGGGTCCTAATGAATGGAAGTTATTAGGAAGTACTCTCAGGAAAGACTAGTAGGGGAATGAAGAAATGACAGCAGCAGAGAAGGAAGCCAAGTGACGGCCTGATGTCCTTGCAGAGGATAACGTTGACTTAATCCTGCAGGGGAAGTCTGGAAACACGGTAGGTCACACCCAGAGTTCTCCTGACTAGGGACAGGGGAGCCTAAATATTTATGCTCATTCACTCATTACACCCATCAGTCATTGGATAAAGGAGGTCCCAGGAGAGACATAAATTACCAGGTACTTCAGGAAAGCAGGCTCTGGCAACCTGAGTGCAACCCTCTGACAGATAGGTGCTGACTGCTGGGTGTAAAAGCAGACCATGAATCAGTGCATGAAAATGAGGAAAGGATTGAATGGATGGAGCCCTCAGAGACTAATCCCGAAGCCTGGAATAGGCATGGCTTGCTCATTCATTTTCTTCAGATCCCTGCTCAAATATCACTTCCCCAGGGAGCACTTCCCCATCAACTCTATTAAAATAACACCTCCCCCATAATTCGCTGTCCCCTTACATTTATATGTTTTGAATTTTCCCACTCACCAGTATAAATACATACTGTTTATACATTTATGTGTTTTGTGTATGTACAGTCTCACTAAAATATAAGCTCCATTAAAACAAGGACTTTTTGTTTATTGCTACATGCCCAGCAGTTAAGAATAGTTTCCTGACACATAGTAGACATTCAGTATATATTTATTGAATAAGTACATGAATGAATTAATTGATTAAGCTGGAGAGTTAGGCAAAGACCAGATCAGAGAAGGCCTTGTGGTCCAAGGTAAAGAGCATTCTAAAAGCAAATCAGTTTTAAGCAGGCAGGCTGACATAATCAGACTCAGCTGTTAAAAGCTCATTCTGATTGGAGGAGGAAATATGAGATACAGAGCAATAAGCTAAAAGATGATGGCGATAATCATGGGAAGGATGATACTGGCTTGGACTTGGATCATGACAGTGGAGATAAAGAGATGTGAACATACTTGAGAGGTACTTAAGAGGCAAAATCAATTGTGAAATATTAAATATTGATGGAAGAGGGAAAGGAGGATGTCAGATATGACCACAGAACAGGATAGATAGGAAACACTGGAACTAATCATATTTTATATGAATCATGAGATCATTCCAGACACGCAGAGTTTTAAATTGAGACATCAAGGCGGCAGGCAGATGGACATTAATGTCTGGAGCTCAGAGGAGAAATCTGAGCTGGTGATATAAGTTTATAAGTTTATCTACCTATAGATTTTTATTAAAACCTTGGGTACAGATGAAATTGCTTAGGGAGAGAATAGAGGATAAAGAAAAATGTTGTCTGGTAGTGAGTCTTAATGAATGAAAATAGTATAGCTAGGCAAAGGACTGGAATCTCCTCCAAGGAGACAGAGGAGGGCCCATTACATAAGTAGGGTAAAACTAAGAGATTATTGTATCAAGAAAATCAAGGGTAAGAGATTGTTTCAAGAATGAAAATACCAAATTCTACTGAAAGACTGAATAAAATCCAGTTGTACTTTTTGCAAAAGTACAAAAGCAATTTAATGGAGATAGTATGGCCTTTTCAACAAATGGGAGTGTAGAAAGTGGGCATCCATATTCAATAAAATGATTCTTGACCTACACTTCACATGCCATAAAAATATTAACCCAAATGAATTATAGACATGAATGAAAAAGGTAAAACTATAAAACTTCTAGAAGAAAACATGGGAGAAATTTGTCATAATTTGATTTAGGCAAAAAGTTCTTAGATATGACACTAAAATTACAATCAATAAAATTGAAAAATTGGACCTTATCAAAATTAATAACTTTTGATCTGTAAAGGACACTGTTAAGAGAATAAAAAAAAAAGTCACAGAATTGGAGAAAATATGTGCAAATCACATATCAGACAAAGGACTTGTGTCAAGAATATTTAAAGAACTCTCAAAACTCAAAAATGAAACAAACGATTCATTTTTTTAATGGGCAAAAGATTTGAAGAGACACTTCACCAAAAAATATGCAGATGGTGGGCTTCCCTCGTGGCTCAGTGGTTGAGAGTCCGCCTGCTGATGCAGGGGACGCGGGTTCACGGCCCGGTCTGGGAAGATCCCACATACCGCTTAGCAGCTGGGCCCGTGAGCCATGGCCTCTAAGCCTGTGTGTCCAGAGCCTATGCTCCACAACGGGAGAGGCCACAACAGTGAGAGGCCTGCGTACCACAAAAAAAAAAAAAAAAAAAAAAAAAAAAAAAAAATGCAGATGGCAAATAAGCACGTTAAAAGATGTTTAACACCATTAGTCATTACGGGAGTTCAAATTAGATCCACGATGAAATACCATTACCTATCTACTAGAAGACTAAAATTTAAAAATACTGACAATATCAAATGATGGCAAGAACGTAGACCAACAGGAATTCTCATACTTCGCTGGAGGGAATGTGAAATCTTTCAACCAACCTAGAAAACAATTTGGCTATTTCTTATAAAGTTAAATATACACTTTATATGACCCAGTAACCCCACTTCTAGATATTCATTCTTGAGAAACAAAGCTTACGTTCACTCAAAAAACTAAACACAAAATGTTTATACCAGGGGCTTCCCTGGTGGCTCACTGGTTAAGAGTCTGCCTGCCAGTGCAGGAGACACGGGTTTGAGCCCTGGTCCGGGAAGATCCCACGTGCCACGGAGCAACTAGGCCCATGCGCCACAACTACTGAAGCCCACGTGCCCTAGAGCCCATGCTCTGCAACAAGAGAGGCCACCGCGATGAGAAGCCCGCGCACCACAGTGGGGAGTAGCCCCTGCTCTCCGCAACTAGAGAAAAGGCGGTGCACAGCAATGAAGACCCAGCGCAGCCAAAAATAAATAAATAAATTTAAAAAAAAAAAAATGTTTATACCAGAATTATTCAGAAATTCCAAAAACAGGAAACAATCCAAATGTGTTCAACTGGTAAATGGATAAACCAATATAAATACAATGGAATGCAGTTCAGCTACCTTTGCATTGATTAAAATAGTTGTCCTGATTACTTCTTGGTTAGCAGGAACTCTTAGTACCTGGCAAAATGCAGTTTTTCTGATACTGTCCACTCATCCCCCAAAACAACCTTCTACCATTCCTTAGGGGAGGAAATGCCTTTAAAGCTTTGGAGGATCTTTTGCTTTTTTTTTTTTTTGGTTGTTGTTGTTCTCCATTTGAGTTCAGGAAAATCAGGTGACTACAAACAACTCAATTATCTCAAAATATGTTCATTGGGGTCAGTTAACACATGTAAAGTGTTGAAAAAGGCCAAAACAAGTTTAATCAGAATATAAAATAAGACTGGTATGTGTAAAGCTAGTATATATAACTAGTGAAACCAGTCTAACTAATTGAACAGCCCCCATGGACCTGTATCTGGATATATCTATTGGTCTCTTCTGACATTGCAATTCCTCTTTGTTCTTCTCTGCTCCTGTCACACCCTACCATTTTTCTCTCATCTCTTGGATCTGTTGCATGATGCTTCTTCATGGATGTTCAGTTTTCTCTGGTCTTTCAGGCTACACCTGCTTCTATAAACTGCAAACACCTTCTCTGGCCCTGCCCTGACTTTGGCACCGGCTCAGCTCTTTATAACTTGACAAACACTGCCTGTTGGCCGTGAACTCTGTAAAAGGGAATCAAACCAGACCCACCTGGAGAAAGTGACCTTGGCATATGACTAAGAAGGAAAGACTGGATTTGCCGAACAAAAGAATAAAGTCATTCTAAGAAATTTAGAGAGCGTATGCAAAAACTCCATGATAAAAGAGAGAGGCAAGGGGAAAACCTGTGTAGCCTAAATGCTAAAGCACAGCATCAGTGTTTGGGGGCCTGCTACACCAGAAAGAAAACTGAATGTTCAGACCTGCATACTCCATCCATGGCTTCAGTCAGCATATCTAATAGGTCAAAGTTCAGTCTTCCTGTGCAGAGACATCAGTTAAATAATGAACTTTCAATAACAGCACAGAATGTCATCAGGCTAACAGACACTTCTGCCATTTTCTCCTGCACGTGCTAAATAAATCCATCTGGTATTGATCTCCACAGCTAAGTTTCAGCCTTACTGTGATTCTTACCAACAAAACAGAGTAAACAGTTCCTGGAAGAACCTAAACATGCTATCTTTTACTCGTCAGATGAGGCCTCTGTAGATTACTAGACAACCTGATCCAGGTTGTAACTTTTGGGTGTCTCATTACAAAATTACCAGCTTGGAGGCTTACCATGTCCAGCTGGAGCTGAGCTACAGGGACTGAATAACAATGACAGTATAAGAAACTAAGAGAAAATAAAAGGTTCATAGAATACAGTCTAAGTTCTGGCAGATTTCTGATTCATCATCACCGTTGCTACACAAAGATAACAAGAAGGAATATTGCTCACCCCAGGGTTCTGGCATTTAACCCTGGTACTCTGGCTGGGTGACATTTTATGTGGCAGTGTCCCCATATGGACACATTGTGGCCAACCCAATGGCTTGAGTTAAGGTATGGGGATCAGTTCCATGTACTATAACCAGAAGTTTCACCTGTCTCTGGGTCATTTCACACACTGTCTCCTGCACCAGGAACACTCCTGGATTCTATACCCCACTCCCTTAGCCATGAGAAAGAAGGGTCCTCTTCTGGCCCCATGCTTAGAGCAATAGTTCTCAAATGGTTCCCAGACCAGCAGCATCAACATCATCTAGGGACTTGTTAGAAATGCAAATTCTTGGACCACAACCCAGACCTACTGAATCAGAAACTCAGTAAGTTATAGCCCAGATATATGTGTTTTCATAAACCATACAGATGATTCTGATTAACCTTAAAGTTTGAGAACCACTGCTTTCAGGGCCCTAGTCTGGTCCTCTCCACAGAACGGGAATCATAGAGATCATGCCTTCTCCTTCCAGACCTCATTCCGGGGACCTGGGATCCCAGAATTCCTGTCTCAGGGGCCTCAAGCTTCCTTCCAGTGTCTGTCTTCTCTGAATCTATCCTGAGGGTTGTTGGCCTGGCCACAGGCCTGTGCATCCCCAGGTCTGGGAGTTGGTCAAGAGGGAGCTGGGCAGGGAGCGATCATGTGGATGGAGCTGTCCTTCCATGCATGTGCACACAAGGCTCCACATGGGACTGAGGGATCTGGGGATGGGAAGCAAAGGGAGCTTGCCTGTGACCAGGGAGGGGTCAGGGATCAGCTGTCCCTGTGCTGCCCCATTTCAACACAAAACTCAGAGCATCTGAGAATTCTGATTTTGAACCCGGCCTTCCAGATTGTTATGAAGGTACATTTTTCAATGAAAGAAAGATAAAACTTAGTTGATTACTTAGTTTGATTTAAACTTTCAAATATTCACACCTATAATACATAAGCTTCTATTTGGATATTTTTCCCAGTCCCTGCAAAAGTTAAGGGAGGCTTGTCTGCTCTGTTTCTCTGCTTATTTTCTGCTTAACTTTGGGGCCTTAGCCCCAAAGTATTTTTTCTTGCAGAAGCCTTCCCTGATCCCTTAATTTATGCTCTTAGTAGAGGCTGCTGTTTTGTGCTTTCATGTTTCTTTGTAATTCCTTGCCTTATAACTCATGAACTGTATTATCAACCCTTGTTTAGTTATATGCCTGTTTCCCCTAATAAACTATGAGATCTAAGATGGTTTGTGTATATAAACCAGCATATAACATAACATAGTGTCTGGTATATAATATGCCCAATAAATAAATAATGAAGGAATTAATTATAATAATAACAAGGATAGCAAACATAGAGATAGCCCTCACTATGTGACAGGCAGTATTCTAAGCAACTTTCATGTATTAATTCATTGACTCTTCACAATAACACTATGAGACAGATATTACCATTACTGCCATTTTAAAAATAAAGTAATAAGTCCAGAGAGATTAAGAAACTCCCATAGTCACACAGCAGCAAGATCAAGAGGCACATCTATGTAAACTGGATTTTCTAGACTCTACATTAGTGAATGAATGAGTGAGTGAATGAATGAATGGAAGAGAAGCCAAGAATTACTACAAGCCATATTCTCAGGAATGTTGAGTTTAAAAAACAGACAAGCCAAATTTATCATCAAAAACAAGAAACAAGCTCAAAATGTTATAGAGTTGGAAATAGTGTGAGCCAGGGAAGAGTGAAGAGAGAGAAGGCCATAGATAAAACAGGGTCTTGAAGCCTGGTGGTCGTTTTCATTGACTTCCAGTCACATGGTGAAAGGTCAGCGTGGTTTAGAAACAGAATCAGGGCAAGCTATTTAAATATTCCAAGTTGCCTGTGGGCCCACATCTAAATTTTTAATGGAGTTCTAGGGCCTCCTGATGCTGAGAAGTGTCAACCTTAATTTCACATTCATACTTTAGGGATGAAGGCTATTTGGTAACAAAATGATCTCCAGTTAATATAATGTCATGACCAAAGCACCAATAGACACCAGTATAAGATACGAAGTAGAAAAGTGCCCAGCATTGCAGAAAGCAGAGCACAGCTCTACTGTATAGCACAGGGAACTCTACTCAATACTCTGTAATAACCTATATTGGAAAGGAATCTGAAAAAAGAATAGATAACATGTATATGTATAACTAAATCACTTTGCTATACCCCTGAAACTAACACAATATTGTAAATCAACTATACTCCAATATAAAATAAAAGTTAAAAAAAAAAAACAGTACAGCTTTCCCCTTGCACACAGTGGTACAGTCCAATCTGACTTTTAACTCTATGCAAGGCCATTTCTTAAGCTCCCAGAAGGTACAGATTTTCCTAGAGACCCAAAGCATCTGGGGGACCATATCTCATAGTGATTGACTGGCTGACAGTGGGGTCTGATTTCTTAGATTAGAATCCTGACTCAAACTTTTAACAGCACATGACTTAATGCTCCTGAGCTTCAGTTTGCACGTTTTATTACAGTGTGGATAACATCTACCTCTTGGGTGGTGTTGTTATGAAGATAAAATTGGAAAATTCATGCATTCAGCAAATATTGAATGATGGTCAACTACATTCTCAGTACTCTTTTAATCTGTGGATAGCAGCTCACAAAGAAAATATGCCCTATTTCTGCTGGGTCTGGTTCACCGAAAGTACCCACTAATTCTTAAACCAAAAGAGACCTCCTCGAGAGATTTATCCCTCTCTTCTCTGACTATCCCACATCACATTATAAGGTACCTCCAGAGAGCAGTATGGAATAGAGGGGTGAGGGGAGTCCACATGTGGCTGGGTAAGAGCAAGAAGGGGTCCTCCAGAGTAGCCCAAGGCAGTGTAACCTCAAAGAAGAGCCAAAATCACTATTAAAGGAGAGCCAAAGCCTCAGTCATACAACAGGCCTGCATCAGGTCCAAGGGGACGGTGAGAGTGGGAATAAGGGCATTGGGCTGCACCCTGAAGGCCTACAGCCCTGTGCTTTCCCAGCTTCAAGACCGAAGAGCTCAGAGTCAGCAACATAGACATCAGTGGCTTAGTGGATGGGGGAGCTTACACATCTGAAGCAAGGTCCTAGAGTGACACCCCACAGTGTGCCATAGAAGGTGGGCAGGACATGGCATCAGTCTTGCTCCTGGGGTGGGGAAGGGGAGATTGCCAGTCACTGGGGGAATTACGTCAGGTTGGCTTATTCGTTAGCAGGGAAACTAGGAGGGGGACATACCCCTCACTGCCCCTTTGATAAGAACAATCACTTGCTGGAGTCTGGGGCAAGTATGAAGGAAGGTCAGTCGTGTGAACAGGATGTAGGTGAAGCAGTCCCTGGTCCAGCAGGTGATGTACAGAGAGCAAGAGAACAGCCATCTTGATTGGCCTGACCATACAGCTGGTAAGTAGGCTGGTAACTGGTAAAGCAAAGCAAGCCTGATGATTGGGAACCAAGGCTACTGACACTTTTTAGATTATATTCAGCAGTGATGATGGTAGATTAAAGGAAACCATACAATAATTTAAACACCTTACAATCAGGGAGTTTGTTTTATTTACTTTTGTGATGCTACCAAGTACAAAAAGGCTCATTAAAATAATAAAAGTACACTTGCGGGGAAGATGGCGGAAGAGTAAGACGTGGAGATCAACTTCCTCCCCACAGATACACCAGAAATACATCTACACGTGGAACAACTCCTACAGAACACCTACTGAACGCTGGCAGAAGACCTCAGACCTCCCCAAAGGCAAGAAACTCCCCACGTACCTGGGTAGGGCAAAGCGGAGAGATTCCCGCACAGAGGATCGGTGCCGACCAGCACTCACCACCCCAAGAGGCTTGTCTGCTCACCCGCCGCAGCGGGCAGGGCTGGGAGCTGAGGCTCGGGCTTCAGTCGGAACGCAGGGAGCAGACTGGGGTTGGCGGCTTGAACACAGCCTGCAGGGGGTTAGTGCACCACGGCTGGCTGGGAGGGAGTCCGGGGAAAATTCTGGACCTGCCGAAGAGGCAAGAGACTTTTTCTTCCTTCTTTGTTTCCTGGTGCGTGAGGGGAGGGGATTAAGAGCGCTGCTTAAAGGAGCTCCAGAGACGGACGCGAGCTGCGGCTAAAACCACGGACCCCAGAGACGGGCGTGGGACGCTGAGGCTGCTGCTGCTGCCGCCAAGAGGCCTGTGTGCGAGCGCAGGTCACTGTCCACGCCCCCCTTCCGGGAGCCTGTGCAGCCAGCCACTGCCGCAGTCCGGGGATCCAGGGACGGCTTCCCCGGGAGAACACACGGCGCGCCTTGGGCTGGTGCAACGTCATGCCGGCCTCTGCCGCCGCAGGCTCGCCCCGCCTCTGTACCCCTCCCTCTCCCCGGCCTGAGTGAGCCAGAGCCCCCGAGGCAGCTGCTCCTTTAACCCCGTCCTGTCTGAGCGAAGAACAGACGCCCTCCGGTGACCTACGTGCAGAGGCGGGGCCAGATCCAAGGCTGAGACCCGGGAGCTGTGAGAGCAGAGAAGAGACAGGGAAATCTCTCCCAGCAGCCTCAGAAGCAGTGGATTAAAGCTCCACAATCAACTTGATATGCCCTGCATCTGTGGAATACATGAATAGACAGCGAATAATCCCAAATTGAGGAGGTGGACTTTGAGAGCAAGATTTATGATTTTTTCCCCTTTTCCTCTTTTTGTGAGTGTGTATGTGTATGCTTCTGTGTGAGATTTTGTCTGTATAGTTTGCTTCCACCATTTGTCCCAGGGTTCTATCCGTCCATTTTTTTAGTTTGTTTGTTTGTTTTTCCTTAATGATTATTTTTATTTTAATAACTTTATTATATTTTATCATACTTTATTTTATTTTACTTTATCTTCTTTCTTTTTGTCCTTTCTTCCCTCTTTCCTTCCCTCCTTCCTCCCTCTCTCCCTCTTTTCTTTCTTTCTTTCTTTCTACTTCTACTAATTCTTTCTTTCTCCTTTTTCTCCCTCTTATTCTCAGCCGTGTGGATGAAAGGCTCTTGGAGCTGCACCCAGGAGTCAGTGCTGTGCCTCTGAGGTGGGAGAGCCAACTTCAGGACACTGGTCCACAAGAGACCTCGCAGCTCCACATAATATCAAACGGAGAAAATCTCCAAGAGATCTCCATCTCAACACCAGCACCCAGCTTCACTCAACGACCAGCAAGCTACAGTGTTGGACACCCTATGCCAAACAACTAGCAAGACAGGAACACAACGCCACCCATTAGCAGAGAGGCTGCCTAAAATCATAATAAGTCCACAGACACACCAAAACACACCACCAGACGTGGACCTGCCCACCAGGAAGACAAGATCCAGCCTCATCCACCAGAACACAGGCACTAGTCCCCTCCACCAAGAAGCCTACACAACCCACTGAACCAACCTTAGCCACTGGGGACAGACACCAAAAACAACGGGAACTACGAACCTGCAGCCTGCTAAAAGGAGACCCCAAACACAGTAAGATAAGCAAAATGAGATGACAGAAAAGCACGCAGCAGGTGAAGGAGCAAGATAAAAACCCACCAGAACTAACAAATGAAGAGGAAATAGGCAGTCTACCTGAAAAAGAATTCAGAATAATGATAGTAAAGATGATCCAAAATCTTGGAAACAGATAGACAAAATGCAAGAAACATTTAACAAGGACCTAGAAGAACTAAAGATGAAAGAAGCAGTGATGAACAACACAATAAATGAAATGAAAAATACTCTAGATGGGATCAATAGCAGAA
Organism: Mesoplodon bidens; assembly: GCF_964165515.1. Taxonomy (NCBI): domain Eukaryota; kingdom Metazoa; phylum Chordata; class Mammalia; order Artiodactyla; family Ziphiidae; genus Mesoplodon; species Mesoplodon bidens. Next base: position 8,606,408 of record NC_138165.1, on the reverse strand, counting down.
TAACTGAGGCAGAGGAATGGATAAGTGACATAGAAGATAAAATAGTGGAAATAACTACTGCAGAACAGAATAAAGAAAAAAGAATGAAAAGAACTGAGGACAGTATCAGAGACCTCTGGGACAACATTAAACACACCAACATTCGGATTATAGGGGTTCCAGAAGAAGAAGAGAAAAAGAAAGGGACTGAGAAAATATTTGAAGAGATTATAGTTGAAAATTTCCCTAAAATGGGAAAGGAAATAGTTAATGAAGTCCCGGAGGCACAGAGTGTCCCATATAGAATAAATCCAAGGAGAAATATGCAAAGACACATATTAATCAAACTGTCAGAAATTAAATACAAAGAAAACATATTAAAAGGAGCAAGGGAAAAACAACAAATAACACACAAGGGTATCCCCATAGGTTAACAGCTGATCTTTCAGCAGAAACTCTGCAAGCCAGAAGGGACTGGCAGGACATATTTAAAGTGATGAAGGAGAAAAAACCGCAACCAAGATTACTCTACCCATCAAGGATCTCATTCAGATTTGATGGAGAAATTAAAACCTTTACAGACAAGCAAAAGCTGAGAGAGTTCAGCACCACCAAACCAGCTTTACAACAAATGCTAAAGGAACTTCTCTAGGCAAGAAACACAACAGAAGGAAAAGACCTACAATAACGAACCCAAAACAATTAAGGAAATGAGAATAGGAACATACATACTGATAATTACCTTAAATGTAAATGGACTAAATGCTCCCACCAAAAGACACAGATTGGCTGAATGGATACAAAAACAAGACCCATATATATGCTGTCTACAAGAGACCCACTTCAGACCTAGAGACACATACAGATTGAAAGTAAGGGGATGGAAAAAGATATTCCATGCAAATGGAAACCAAAAGAAAGCTGGAGTAGCAATTCTCATATCAGACAAAATAGACTTTAAAATAAAGACTACTAGAAGAGACAAAGAAGGACACTACATAATGATCAAGGGATCGATCCAAGAAGAAGATATAACAATTGTAAATATTTATGCACCCAACATAGGAGCACCTCAATACATAAGGCAAATACTAACAGCCATAAAAAGGGAAATTGACAGTAACACAATCATAGTAGGGGACTTTAACACCCCACTTTCACCAATGGACAGATCATCCAAAATGAAAATAAATAAGGAAACACAAGCTTTAAATGATACATAAAACAAGATGGACTTAATTGATATTTATAGGACATTCCATCCAAAAACGACAGGATATACATTTTTCTCAAGTGCTCATGGAACATTCTCCAGGATAGAACATATCTTGGGTCACAAATCAAGCCTTGGTAAATTTAAGAAAATTGAAATTGTATCAAGTATCTTTTCCGACCACAATGCTATGAGACTAGACATCAATTACAGGAAAAGATCTGTAAACAATACAAACACATGGACGCTAAACAATACACTATTTAATAACGAAGTGATCACTGAAGAAATCAAAGAGGAAATTAAAAAATACCTAGAAACAAACGACAATGGAGACATGACGAGCCAAAACCTATGGGATGCAGCAAAAGCAGTTCTAAGAGGGAAGTTTATAGCAATACAGTCTCACCTTAAGAAACAGGAAACATCTCGAATAAACAACCTGAACTTGCACCTAAAGCAATTAGAGAAAGAAGAACAAAAAATCCCCAAAGTTAGCAGAAGGAAAAAAAACATAAAAACCAGATGACAAATAAATGAAAAAGAAATGAAGGAAACGATAGCAAAGATCAATAAAACTAAAAGCTGGTTCTTTGAGAAGATAAACAAAATTGATAAACCATTAGCCAGACTCATCGAGAAAAAAAGGGAGAAGACAAATCAATAGAATTAGAAATGAAAAAGGAGAAGTAACAACTGACACTGCAAAAATACAAAAGATCATGAGAGATTACTACAAGCAACTCTATGCCAATAAAATGGACAACCTGGAAAAAAATGGACAAATTCTTGGAAATGCACAACCTGCCAAGACTGACTCAGGAAGAAATAGAAAATATGAATAGACCAATCACAAGCACTGAAATGGAAACTGTGATGAAAAATCTTCCAACAAACAAAAGCCCAGGACCAGATGGCTTCACAGGCGAATTCTATCAAACATTTAGAGAAGAGCTAACACCTATCCTTCTCAAACTCTTCCAAAATATAGCAGAAGGAGGAACACTCCCAAACACATTCTACAAGGCCACCATCACCTTGATACCAAAGACAGACAAGGATGTCACAAAGAAAGAAAACTACAGGCCAATATCACTGGTGAACATAGATGCAAAAATCCTCAACAAAATATTAGCAAACAGAATCCAAGAGCACATGATCAAGTGGGGTTTATTCCAGGAATGCAAGGATTCTTCAGTATATGCAAATCAATCAACGTGATACACCATATTAACAAACTGAAGGAGAAAAACCATATGATCATCTCAATAGATGCAGAGAAAGCTTTTGACATAATTCAACACCCATTTATGATAAAAACCCTGCAGAAAGTAGGCATAGAAGGAACTTTCCTCAACATAATGAAGGCCATATATGGCAAAACCCACAGAAAACATCATCCTCAATGGTGAAAAACTGAAAGCATTTCCACTAAGATCAGGAACAAGACAAGGTTGCCCACCCTCACCACTCTTATTCAACATAGTTTTGGAAGTTTTAGCCACAGCAATCAGAGAAGAAAAAGAAATAAAAGCAATCCAAATCAGAAAAGAAGAAGTAGAGCTGTCACTGTTTGCAGATGACATGATACTATACATAGAGAATCCTAAAGATGCTACCAGAAAACTACTAGAGCTAATCAATGAATTTGGTAAAGTAGCAGGATACAAAATTAATGCACAGAAATCTCTGGCATTCCTACATACTAATGATGAAAAATCTGAAAGTGAAATCAGGAAAACACTCCCATTTACCATTGCAACAAAAAGAATAAAATAGCTAGGAATAAACCTACCTAAGGAGACAAATGACCTGTATGCAGAAAATTATGACACTGATGAAAGAAATTAAAGATGATACCAACAGATGGACAGATATACCATGTTCTTGGATTGGAAGAATCAACATTGTGAAAATGACTCTACTACCCAAAGCAATCTACAGATTCAATGCAATCCCTATCAAACTACCACTGGCATTTTTCACAGAACTAGAGCAAAAAATTTCACAATTTGTATGGAAACACAAAAGACCCTGAATAGCCAAAGCAATCTTGAGAATGAAAAACGGAGCTGGAGTAATCAGGCTCCCTGACTTCAGACTATACTACAAAGCTACAGTAATAAAGAGAGTATGGTACTGGCACAGAAACAGGAAGATAGATCAATGGAACAGGATAGAAAGCCCAGAGATAAACCCACGCACATATCTTATCTTTGATAAAGGAGGCAGGAATGTACAGTGGAGAAAGGAGAGCCTCTTCAATAAGTGGTGCTGGGAAAACTGGACAGGTACATGTAAAAGTATGAAATTAGATCACTCCCTAACACCATACCCAAAAAGAAGCTCAAAATGGATTAAAGACCTAAATGTAAGGTCAGACACTATCAAACTCTTAGAGGAGACCATAGGCAGAACACTCTATGACATAAATCACAGCAAGATCCTTTTGGACCCACCTCCTAGAGAAATGGAAATTAAACCAAAAATAAACAAATGGGACCTAATGAAACTGAAAAGCTTTTGCACAGCAAAGGAAACAAAACCAAAAGACAACCTTCAGAATGGGAGAAAATATTTGCAAATGAAGCAACTGACAAAGGATTAATCTCCAAAATTTATAAGCAGCTCATGCAGCTCAATAGCAAAAAAACAAACAACCCAATCCAAAAATGGGCAGAAGACCTTTAGACTTTTTTCCAAAGAAGATATACAGACTGCCAACAAACACATGAAAGAATGCTCAACATCATTAATCATTAGAGAAATGCAAATCAAAACTACAATGAGATATCATCTCACACCAGTCAGAATGGCCATCATCAAGAAATCTAGAAACAATAAATGCTGGAGAGGGTGTGGAGAAAAGGGAACACTCTTGCACTGCTGGTGGGAATGTGAATTGGTACAGCCACTATGGAGAACGGTATGGAGGTTCCTTAAAAAACTAAAAATAGAACTACCATATGACCCAGAAATCCCACTACTGAGCATATACCCTGAGAAAACCATAATTCAAAAAGAGTCATGTACCAAAATTTTCATTGCAGCTCTATTTAGAATAGCCAGGACATGGAAACAACCTAAGTGTCCATCATTGGATGAATGGATAAAGAAGATGTGGCACATATATACAATGGAATATTACTCAGCCATAAAAAGAAGTGAAATTGAGTTATTTGTAGTGAGGTGGATGAACCTAGAGTGTGTCATACAGAGTGAAGTAAGTCAGAAAGAGAAAAACAAATACCGTATGCTAACACATATATATGGAATCTAAGGGGAAAAAAAGGTCATGAAGAACCTAGGGGTAAGACGGGAATAAATACACAGACCTACTAGAGAATGGACATGATGATATGGAGAGGGGGAAGGGTAAGCTGTGACAAAGTGAGAGAGTGGCATGGACATATATATACCATACCAAACGTAAAATTAGATAGCTAGTGGGAAGCAACCGCGTAGCACAGGGAGATCAGCTCGGTGGTTTGTGACCACCTAGAGGGGTGGGATAGGGAGGGTGGGAGCGAGGGAGACGCAAGAGGGAAGAGATATGGGAACATATGTATATGTATAACTGATTCACTTTGTTATAAAGTAGAAACTAACACACCTTTGTAAAGCAATTATACTCCAATAAAGATGTTAAAAAAAAAATCGGGCTTACCTGGTGGCGCAGTGGTTGAGAGTCCGCCTGCCGATGCAGGGGACATGGTTTCATGCCCCAGTCCAGGAAGATCCCACATGCCATGGAGCTGCTAGGCCCGTGAGCCATGGCCGCTGAACCTCCGCATCCGGAGCCTGCGCTCCGCAATGGGAGAAACCACAACAGTGAGAGGCCCGTGTACCACAAAAAATAAAAATAAAAAAAAAAATAAAAAAAATTATAAAAATAAATTTTAAAAAACGTTATTCAATTCTTCTTTGGGATTTCCATTATTTTGTATATATATTCAAAATATCTCAGTTGTCTAGCAGTTACCGGGGCTGCATTTTTTCCAACCATGTTGTATCTTGGCCAGTCATGCTGCTGATTTCCAGGCTCTGTTGAAAGGTTTCTCCCATTCCTTTTTCCTGTGCTGTCAGATTCCAGGACTTGACTTCCTTCAGAGGATGGCTCTTAATCACCATTATTTTTTATTATATGGTTCACATTTGTGTTTGTTGTCCCAAATCTCTTGTACTTATACACAAGAGCAAGATAGGGAATGTTTGCATGTATGGTCAAAATTTAAGAGTCAGAGAAGGAAGAGAGTCTGGATTCCTCTTCTTGAGCTAGAAGACTACCACTGAGAGGGCCATTAATACTATATGTTCTCAGTAAAAGCTTTTTGAAAGCATGGATGAATAAACTCCTAAGTACTTAATCTTTCAAACATTAGAGTCAGATGTGATCATGATAGTAAAAATTGGGAAATTGCTGGCACTTTAGTCTTACCCAGATTAAGATCCATCTCTATTAGCTCAGATAATCGACAGTTTGCTAACTACATGTGCTAGTACATGCTTCTTCCCAGAAAATAATTATTTTTACCCAAAAGATTACTGATACAGACAGTGCCCATTACTTTCTGCTTGCCCAGGACAGTCCTGGTTTTCTCCTATTGCCTCACTTTCCTACCTCTTCTGGATTTTCCATTTATTTATGAGATATCATTATTAATGATTGTATTAAAATAAGGCCAGCTGGAACTTGTAGACCTCCACTCCGTATTCCAGCTTCTGACACAGTCTCATGTGGTGGGATGTGAACAGATTTCCAACTTGGACACATGGTAAAATCTGAGATGACTAATCATAATCCATGTTTCTTTTCCTGACCCTTTCCAAGCACAATATAACTAATTCCTCACTTTTAAGCACATTGTTCAGGATGCTCAGTGATTTAAACAAAGAGTGCTCAGACAGTAGCAACTGGGGACAGCTAAGGTATTGGTAAAAGAAATACTCAAAACTGCTGTCCCTGCCATCAATTGGTACACCAGCCAGTTATGTCATGGCCTGGACCACAGCCTACAAAATGCCTCCAGACAGCTGGGTCATTGAGACACATGGGAAATTATAAAATGATGAGTTGTAAGATATAAAATATGTACAGGAAATAGAAGCTGAACATCCCTGTCATAAATACATAGAGAGGAGCTGGCACAATTCTGTACAATGGTTTTGCCATTTGTTATATGGTGTAATTCTACAATGTTTACTTATTTTATATTTTTGGGTTTTTTCCTTTTCTTTTGCAATAAACGTTGGGAGCAATGAACTAAAGATGCACGTTTTTAATTCCTAAACTGAATTCAGGAATTTGGCCTATTTCACAACCTGTTTCATAAATTGATGATGAACATAACTTGCACATAAAATTTTTTGACATATATCCACAGTAGGGGGAGGGGCAGGCAGTGATACCATTGACCACAAGAAAACAAGGAACACAAATCTGTGCAAAACTATAGCATCTATCTCAAAAGCTTGTAGTTACTTTAAGACTGTACCCAAGGGCAACTATTTAGCATATGCAGAAGCAGACATGCATTTGCATATCACTCTGTGAAGCAAGACTTTTCATTTAGATCAAATAATTGCTATTCTAAATTAATTTTACTCACTTTCATTTTCAATTTCAATTGTACTCATTACTCAATTTTAATTTCAAATTTTCATGTGCATATATAAATAACTTGAAAAAATATTCAAATAGTTCAGTGATACCTATATTATATGCATATCATCAGCTGCTATAATTAGACAGTTAATTCTGGTAATGGTCCTATTTTTTATTCAACTTTTGAGAACAGAAAAAGTTGTTGAAAGTTCATTCTATTGAAGGAGTAACATATGACATTATTGAAAATGCTATTGTAATCTGAATTTAAATGTTCAAACTTGAAAATAAAATTATTCATCTTGGGATGTAATAATAAGAATAGAAATTTTGGTGGAACACCCTCTTGTGGTAAAAAGTACATTCTTAACAATTTAAGGAACCTTTGAAAAAAAAAAACAAAAAAAAAAAAACAAAAAAAAAAAAAAAAAAAGGAACCTTTGAAACAAACAAAAAAATGTACTTGCAATTTGTTGTGGTATATGTCATCCAAACTATAATATTCTCTTAAGTTTTGCATTTACCCTGTTAGAATAACTGAACTGAAAAATGTTTCTGGTGGAATTAAAGTTGAAATCTAAAATATTTCAGTACACACTTTCTCTTTTTGCCATCTAACATCAACCAGATTTTAGAAATGTTTGAGCCTTTGAAGAACTACTTTGTAAATGAGCCTAAGTATCTACAATGGTATTGATTATTTGTTAACAAGTTCTCTAAATTTTGGTTGCTTTTTATTGATAATCAATTGGAAAACTTTAATCAAATTATTCAGCAAATGGAATACCAAAATTTTTCATTTTTCAAAGCTTCTTGTGATTTGAAGTTATTAAAAAATAAAAGTTGCATCAGGAAGACATTGAGATTTATCCCAACTGATATAAGAAAGGGATTCAACAAATCAAATGATGAAAGTTCAAATGATGAACAAGATTTAATCTTAACACTATGTAGTTGAACTTGGGAGTATCTCCATGTGTAAGAAGGATTTTCGATGCAGCTTCTATTTTTAGTTCAAAGGAATGAAATTTTTCAACATTAAAATAATTGTGATAGGTTAATTGAAGGATCTGGTCTTATAAAAATGTTTGTCAAAGAAAGTCTAGATGTAAAAAGGCAGTATCTGTGACTATAATCAATCTAAAATATTTACACATTTCAAAACCAAAAAGAAAAATAGAATTGAGAATATTTCCCAATTAGCAGAATTTGTTCTAAACTTACTAATTACATTAACACCATAGAAAAAGTTATTTTCTAAATTAAAAATATTATAGTCTGGCAAAAAGTCAGTAGAAAATATCATCAGTCAAGTTTACTAACCATAAAATATAAGCCTGAATAACACTACAGGAAAATTTATTTAGAAAATTAAAAATAATAAAAAATATGTTAAAAATATTCTTTAGAAAATATCATTGATGCATATTAGAAACAATATAGCTAAGAAACTGATTAAATTATGAGACTATGCTCCAAGAATAATTATTAGAGTATGCCTAAGGACTTTCAATATCCCACCTTTGTATCCCTTCTAAGACTCCAGTAAAGTAATTTCCTTTAAGAAGTGTTCTTGATATCCCTAGAAGATTTCCTTAAATAAGCAACACATATGTGCTCCATCATGTATAAATTCTGCTCATTTTTTGTTGTTGTTGCTGTTAGCTCATGGCACACTACCATCTTTAGGTCATGAAAAACACTTTTTTATTTTACTCTTAAATAAATGTTTTCCTTTATTTTGGATCCAACTTCTAACCCCCTTATATGTTCCAACCTGACTTATAGGCATACATGTCATTGGATAAGATGTTTCCTTAAGAAATGCAAAATGCTGTTTTATGTGCAATGGATCTCATTCAGTTTCTTATTTTTGTTGCACAGTACTGCTTTTAAATGTATTTATGTCGTTATCTATGCATCTAGTTTACAACATACTCTTGCAAAAATAATCCATCATTTGTATTCATCATATTTTACCAAACCATGCCCCTAGTAATGGATACCTGGGTTGCCTCCAACCGCCTGCTTCCAACAAGAGTACTGTAATGAACGCCTTCAAACACATCCCTCTGGGGACCTGTGTGAAGTGGGATTTCTGGATCATAAACTATTATCTACTTACATCCGCTCATTGCTGTCACTTTGGCTCCACAATTACTATATCACTATACCCTCTCCCTAGCTGTGTGTGAGGAGTCCTGCTACGTCCCCACATTCTCACAGCATTTGAAATTAGCCACATTCCTGATTTTTAGCAATTTGACAAAGGTGAAGTGGTATTTTGTTTTGATTTGCATTGCTTTAATTACTAATGAGCTTTAGTTACTAATGCGGCATCTGTTTGTTTTCATGATATCATTCCAGATTTCTCCCTCATTCACTCACTGACTCATAACCTATATTTATTTTTTCTAGTGGGTTTCTTGTCTTTTTCTTGTTAATTTTTGGCCATTCTTTGTACTTGCTAGGTTTAATTCTGTATTATTTTCAGATCACGCAAATGTCTTCTCCCAGCCTGCTATCATTCTGTTAACAGTGTTGGGGGTGCCTTTTATTAAATAGAAATCCTTATGATTGATATGGACAAATCTATAAATCTTTCACTTTATGGCTTGTGTGCTTTGAGGGTCATTCCAATATCATGGGGAAAACGTCTTACTTTAAAAAAAAATTTTATAGTTTTATCTTCCACATGTGGGCTCTGTATAGTTCATCTTGGTATACGGAGTGAGTATTTTTCTATATAGCAGGAGCCCATTTTTTCCAACCTGACTCTTTTGTTATTCTGATCATCAATTTCAACTTGTGGAGGAGTGAATTCCCCACACCAACAAGCAATTATTTATACACTAGCAAGGTACTCATGAATTCAACTCAATTCTGACTCTATCTGCCTGAAGATAGTATCAGATTCCACAGGTTAAAGGTTCAGTCCTAAGGAACTGTCCCCCACCAACTTCAGATGCCAGTCACAAGTGCAGGTTGTTAACCTGTGCTTCTGACCAACTGGCTACAGATTGGAGTTTACCACAACCTCCTCTTTGTAGTTTAAACACTAGTCACAAATCCAGGTTGGTAACTGGACTTCTGGATATAAATTAGAACCTCCTCCTCTGGTTGGAGTAATTTGTTAGAGTGGCTCACAGAACTTAGAGAAATATTTTACTTGCAAGGTCACCGGTTTATTAAAAAAGGATATAACTCAGGTGGAAGAGATGCTGGGTGAAGGTATGAGGAAAGGGAATGGAGCTTCCATGCTCTCTCTGAGCGCACCACTGTGCCCAAACCTCCACATGTCCACCAACCCAGAAGCTCTCCAAATCCAGTCCTTTTGGGTTTTTATGGAGGCTTCATTACATATGCAATGTTGATTAAATCATTGATCATTAGCAATTGATGCAACCTCCAGCTCTTCTTCCCTTCCCAGAGGTCAGGGGGTGGGACTGAAAATTCCAACTCTCTAACCACCGGTTTGGTTCTTCTGGCAACCAGCCCCCAGGCTCAGGTACTTTCTGAAAGTCACATCATTAACATAACAAAAGACACTTTTTATCACTCTCAACACTTAGGAAATTCCAAGGGTTTGGGGAGCTGTGAGCCAGGAACCATAGATGAAGACCACATATATATGAGACATATATAAATCACAATATCACACCAACCTACTCCTGATTTTTAATGCCACATTTATCATACATGAAGCTCCCCTGTACCTGGGAGTCTTTTGTTATCTCTGTTTTTCCCATCAATGAGTTTTTCGGCCTCTGTACTTGTACCACACTGTTTTTATCATAATAACTTAGAGTCTGCCTTCATATCTAGCATAGCAAGACCATACTTTGTTATTCTCTTCAAAAACTGACCTGTTTGTAAATACTTATTCTCACATAGAAGTGTAACCGAGCAGGACCCTATGGGGCCTTCCTGAGACAGACCCCTCCCCCAAATCCTCTGCTTTAGCTCTTCTCTGAAGTACCTAGATAATATTAATAGTATCTGATGCACATTTCCCGAGTGGTTTTACCGATGCTAAAACCCCAACAAATTGAAGACATTAACTACTTGATGACCATGAGCACAAAGCTCCCAGATCTACTGGAGCCTAAGGATTATGTTAACCCTTGTGACACCACCCTGTCACCTCACCATCACCCAATCAGAGAACCGTGCACAAGATGATCTCACACCCTGCAACTAACCCCCACCCCAACTTGCCTTTAAAAGTGCTTTCCTGAAACACATCGGGAAGTTGGGACTTTTGAGCATTAGCTGTCCCAGACTCCTTGTATGGTACCTCACAATAAACACTACACTTTCCTTCACCACAACTCAGTGTCAGTAGATTGGCTTTACTGTGTGCAGGCGAATGGACCCAAGTTTGATTTGGTAGCAGAAGTAAGTTTTGAAAGTTGCTGCTCAAAAATTTCTGTTGGAATTTTTACTGGTATTACATTGAATTTAAAAATTAATTCTGAGAGGGCTTCCCTGGTGGCGCAGTGATTGAGAGTCCGCCTGCTGATTGCAGGGGACACGGGTTCATGCCCCGGTCCGGGAAGATCCCACATGCCGTGGACCAGCTGGGCCTGTGAGCCATGGCTGCTGAGCCTGCGCGTCAGAGCCTGTGCTCTGCAACGGGAGAGGCCACAACAGTGAGAGGCCTGCGTACAGCAAAAAAAAAAAAAAATTAATTTTGAGAGACATCTTTACAGGATTAGAACTTTCCCTCATAAACCCAGTATATATTTATTCAAGTCTTACTAAACACTCATTTTTTCTCTGCAAAGAAAAATGATGAATCCATAAGTTATTGCTGATTTGTTCTCTATTGAGAATGTTATATCGTGAATGTTATTTTGTGAAGATGATTTCAGGGCTGAAGGAATGCCAGTGATTATTCTTAATACATCTTGGATCTAGTAAACTTCCAGAATTCTCTGTTTTGTTCTCTGTTTTGTCTGTGTAATCCACTGAGTTATCAATGTACATAAACATATCATCTTTAAGGAATACATTTTGTCTCTTCCCTTCCAATTACTTATCGTTTTTTTTTCACCTCTCATTTATTTATCCAGGACTTTTACTGCTATGGTAAATAATTATGGTGATAACAGACATTCTTGTCTTATTTTTGACCCGGTTTTAAAAGCAAAATATCATGTAAGACATGTTATGTAAGATGTTTCTATATGAACTTTGTCAAATTAAGGAAATTGTCTTCTAATCAGAGTTTTCTAAATGTTTTTAATCACAAATAAGTGTGGAACTTTATCAAATGCTCTTTTATTTTGCATCTCTTGAGATAATGATACCTTTTTATCTTTAGTCCATTAATGTAAGGAGTTATATTGATAGACTCTCCTAGGCTAAAGCTTTTGTATATTCCTGAAATCAATCTGATGTATTTTTTACTATGCTGTTGAATTTGGTTAGCTAATATTTCATTTTGGCTTCATATAGTTTATAAAATAGTATTTTACAATGTACTGAAGGCAAAAAGTAAATACTAAGCTGGGACAAAGCGAGAGAGTGGCATGGACATATATACACTACCAAACGTAAAATAGATAGCTAGTGGGAAGCAACCGCATAGGACAGGGAGATCAGCTAGGTGTTTTGTGACCATCTAGAGGGGTAGGATAGGGAGAGTGGGAGGGAGGGAGATGCAAGAGGGAAGAGATATGGGGACATATGTATATGTATAACTGATTCACTTTGTTATAAAGCAGAAACTAACACATCATTGTAAAGCAATTATACTCCAATAAAGATCTTTAAAAAAAAAGTAAATACAAAATTCATGTGAGCCTCTGCACTTTAGAAGTCAACCAGTTATGGTCATGACAGAGAAACTTGAGAACACAACTAGTTTTCTTTTTCCTTTTTTTTTTTTTTTACATCTTTATTGGAGTATAATTGTTTTAAAATGGTGTGTTAGTTTCTGCTGTATAACAAAGTGAATCAGCTATACGTAAACATATATCCCCATATACCCTCCCTCTTGTGTCTCCCTCCCACCCTCCCTATCCCACTCCTCTAGGTGGACACAAAGCACCAAGCTGATCTCCCTGTGCTATGTGGCAGCTTCCCACTAGCTACCTATTTTATATTTGGTAGTGTATATATGTCCATGCCACTCTCTCACTTTGTCCCAGCTTACCCTTCCCACTCCCTGTGTCCTCAATTCCATTCTCTACATCTGTGTCTTTATTCCAGTCCTGCCCTTAGGTTCTTCAGAAGCTTTTTTTGTTTTTTTTAGATTCCATATATATGTGTTAGCATACAGTATTCGTTTTTCTTTTTCTGACTTACTTCACTCTGTGACAGTCTCTAGGTCCATCCACCTTACTAAAAATAACTCAATTTCATTTCTTTCTATGGCTGATAATATTCAATTGTATATATGTGCCACATCTTCTTTATCCATTCATCTATTGATGGACACTTAGGTTGCTTCCATGTCCTAGTTATTGTAAATAGAGCTGCAATGAACATTGTGGTATATGACTCTTTTTTTTACAACTTTATTGGAGTATAATTGCTTCACAATGGTGTATTAATTTCTGCTTTACAACAAAGTGAATCAGTTATACATATACATCTGTTCCCATATCCCTTCCCTCTTGTGTCTCCCTCCCTCCCACCCTCCCTATCCCACCCCTCCAGGCAGTCACAAAGCACCGAGCTGATCTCCCTGTGCTATGCAGCTGCCCCCCACTAGCTATCTACCTTACGTTTGGTAGTGTATATATGTCCATGCCTCTCTCTCGCTTTCTCACAGCTTACCCTTCCCCCTCCCCATATCCTCAAGTCCATTCTCAAGTAGGTCTGTGTCTTTATTCCTGTTTTACCCCTAGGTTCTTCATGACATTTTTTTTCTTCTTGAATTCCATATATATGTGTTAGCATACGGTATTTGTCTTTCTCTTTCTGACTTACTTCACTCTGTATGACAGACTCTAGGTCTATCCACCTCATTACAAATAGCTCAGTTTCATTTCTTTTTATGGCTGAGTAATATTCCATTATATGTGCCCCATCTTCTTTATCCATTCATCCGATGATGGACACTTAGGTTGTTTCCATCTCTGGGCTATTGTAAATAGAGCTGCAATGAACATTTTGGTACATGACTCTTTTTGAATTATGGTTTTCTCAGGGTATATGCCCAGTAGTGGGATTGCTGGGTCATATGGTAGTTCTATTTTTAGTTTTTTAAGGAACCTCCATACTGTTCTCCATAGTGGCTATATCAATTTACATTCCCATCAACAGTGCAAGAGGGTTCTCTTTTCTCCACACCCTCTCCAGAATTTATTGTTTATAGATTTTTTGATGATGGTCATGCTAACTGGTGTGAGGTATGTCCTCATTGTAGTTTTGACTTACATTTCTCTAATGATTAGTGATGTTGAGCATCCTTTCATGTGTTTGTTGGCAATCTGTATATCTTCTTTGGAGAAATGTCTATTTAGGTCTTCTGCCCATTTTTGGATTGGGTTGTTTGTTTTTTTGATATTGAGCTTCATGAGCTGTTTCTATATTTTGAGATTAAGCCTTTGTCAGTTACTTTGTTTGCAAAAATATTCTCGCATTCTGAAGGTTGTCTTTTCGTATTATTTATTGTTTCCTTAGCTGTGCAAAAGCTTTTCAGTTTCATTAGGTCCCATTTGTTTATTTTTGTTTTTACTTCCATTTCTCTAGGAGATGGGTCAAAAAGGATCTTGCTGTGATTTACATCATAGAGTGTTCTGCCTGTGTATTTGCCTAAGAGTTTTATAGTGTCTGCACTTACATTTAGGTCTCTAATCCAATTTGAGTTTATTTTTGTGTATGCTGTTAGGCAGAGTTCTAATTTCATTCTTTTACGTGTAGCTATACAGTTTTCCCAGCACCATTAATTGAAGAGGCTGTCTTTTATCCATTGAATATTCTTGCCTCCTTCATCAGAGGTAAGGTAACCATATGTGCACGGGTTTACCTCTGGGCTTTCTATCCTGTTCCACTGATCTATATTTCTGTTTTTGTGCCAGTACCATGCTGTCTTGATTACTGTTGCTTTGTAGTATAGTCTGAAGTCAGGGAGCTTGATTCCTCCCCATCCATTTTTCTTTCTGAAGCTTGCTTTTGCTTTATAGGGTCTTTTGTGTTTTCATACACATTTTGAAATTTTTTGTTCCAGTTCTGTGAAAAATGCCATTGGTAGTTTGAAAGGGATTGCATTGAATGTATAGATTGTTTTGCGTAGTATAGTCATTTTCACAATGTTGATTCTTCCAATCAAACAACATAGTATACCTCTCCATCTGTTTGTATCATCTTTAATTTCTTTCAACAGTGTCTTACAGTTTTCTGCATACAGGTCTTTTGTCTCCTTAGGTAGGTTTATTCCTAGATATCTTATTCTTTTAGTTGTGATGGTAAATGAGAGACTTTCCTTAATTTCTCTTTCAGATTTTTCTTCATTAGTGTATAGGGATGCAAGAGATATTTGTGCATAAATTTTGCATCCTGCTATTTTACCAAATTCATTGATGAGCTTTAGTAGTTTTCTGGTAGAGTCTTTTGGATTCCCTGTGTATAGTATCATGTCATCTGCAAACACTGACAGATTTACTTCCTCTTTTCCAACTTGGATTCATTTTATTTCTCTTTCTTCTCTGATTGCCATCGCTAAAACTTCCAAAACTATGTTGAATAATAGTGGTGAGAGTGGGCAACCTTGTCTTCTTCCTGATCTTAGGGGAAATGGTTTCGGTTTTTCACCATTGAGATGATGTTGGCTGTGGGTTTGTCATATATGGTCTTTATTATGTTTAGGTAATTTCCCTCTATGCCTATTTTCTGGACTTTTTTTTTCATAAATGGGTGCTGAATTTTGTTGAAAGCTTTTTCTGCATCTTTTGAGATTATCATATGGTTTTTATCCTTCAGTTTGTTAATATGGTTTATCACATTGACTGATTCACATATATTAAAGTGACCTTGCATTCCTGGGGTGAACCCCACTTGATCATGGTGTATGATCCTTTTAATGTGCTCTTGGATTCTGTTGCTATTATTTTGTTGAGGATTTTTGCATCTATGTTCATCAGTGATATTGGCCTGTAGTTTTCTTTCTTTGTGACATCCGTGTCTGGCTTTGGTATCAAGGTGATGGTGGCCTCATAGGATGAGTTTGGGAGTGTTCCTCCCTCTGCTATATTTTGGAAGAGTTTGAGAAGGATAGGTGTTAGCTCTTCTCTAAATGTTTGATAGAATTCACCTGTGAAGCCATCTGGTCCTGGGCTTTGGTTTGTTGAAAGATTTTTCATCACAGTTTCAATTTTCAGTGCTTGTGATTGGTCTGTTTATATTTTCTATTTCTTCCTTGTTCAGTCTTGGAAGGTTGTGTTTTTCTAAGAATTTGTCCATTTGTTCCAGGATGTCCATTTTATTGGCATATAGTTGCTTGCAGTAATCTCCAATGATCCTTCGTATTCCTGCAGTGTCAGTTGTTACTTCTCCTTTTGCATTTCTAATTCTGTCGATTTGAGTCTTCTCCCTTTTTTTCTTGATGAGTCTGGCTAATGGTTTTTCAATTTTGTTTATCTTCTCAAACCACTACCTTTTAGTTTTATTGATCTTTGCTATTGTTTCCTCCATTTGTTTTTCATTTATTTCTGGTCTTATATTTAAGATTTCTTTCTTTGTGCTAACTTTCATGGGTTTTTTATCTTTTTACTCTAATTGCTTTAGGCATAAAGTTAGGCTGTTTATTTGAGATTTTTCGTTTCTTGAGGTAGGACTTTATTGCTATAAACTTCCCTCTTAAAACAGTTTTTGCTGCATGCCATAGGATTTCTTCAGTGATCTGTTGGTTATATAGTAGTGTACTATTTAGCCTCCATGTGTTCCTTTTTTACAGTTCTTTTTCCTGTAATTGATATCTAGTCTCATAATGTTATTGTTGGAAAAGATGCTTGATAAGATTTCTATTTTCTTAAATTGACCACAGCTTGATTTGTGACCGAAGAGATGATCTATCCTGGAGAATATTCCATGGGCACTTGGGAAGAAAGTGTATTCTGTTGTTTTTGGATTGAATGTCCTATAAATATCAATTAAGTCCATCTTGTTTAATGTATCATTTAACACTCATGATTCCTTATTTATTTTCATTTTGGGTGATCTATCCATTGGTGAAAGTGGGGTGTTAAAATCCCCTTCTATGATTGTGTTACTGTCAATTTCCCCTTTTAAGGCTGTTAGTATTTGCCTTATGTATTGAGGTGCTCTTATGTTTGGTGCATAAATATTTACAATTGTTATATCTTCTTCTTGGATCGATCCCTTGATCATTATGTAGTGTCCTTCTTTGTCTCTTGTAATAGTCTTTATTTTAAAGTCTATTTTGTCTGATATGAGAATTGCTACTCCAGCTTTCTTTTGATTTCCATTTGCATGGAATATCTTTTTCCATCACCTCACTTTCAGTCTGTATGTGTCCCTAGGTCTGAAGTGGGTCTCTTGTAGACAGCATACATATGGGTCTTGTTTTTGTATCCATTCAGCCAGTCTATGTCTTTTGGTTGGAACATTAAATCCATTTGCATTAAGTAGTTATCTATATGTATGTTCCTATTACCATATTCTTAATTGTTTTGGGTTCATTATTGTAGGTCTTTTCCTTCTCTTGTGTTTCCTGCCAAGAGAAGTTCCTTTAGCATTTGTTATAAAGCTGGTTTGGTGGTGCTGAATTGTCTTAGCTTTTGCTTGTCTGTAAATGTTTTAATTTCTCCATTGAATCTGAGTGAGATCCTTGCTGGGTAGAGTAATCTTGGTTGTAGGTGTTTCCCTTTCATCACTTCAGATATGTCCTGCCACACCCTTCTGGTTTCAGAGTTTCTGTGGAATGATCAGCTATTAAGCTTATGTGGATTCCCTTGTATATTATTTGTGGCTTTTCCCTTGCTGCTTTTAATATGTTTCCTTTGTATTTAATTTTTGATAGTTTGATTAATATGTGTCTTTGCATGTTTCTCCTTGGATTTATACTGTATGGGACTCTGTGTGCTTCCTGGACTTGATTGACTATTTCCTATCCCATATTAGGGAAGCTTTCAAATAATCTTTTCAAATATTTTCTCAGTCCTTTTTTTTTTCTCTTCTTCTTCTGCAACCCCTATAATTCGAATGTTGGTGTGTTTAATGTTGTCCCAGAGGTCTCTGAGACTGTCCTCAATTATTTTATTCTTTTTTCTTTATTCTGCTCTGCAGTAGTTATTTCCACTATTTTGCCTTCCAGGTCACTTATCTGTTCTTCTGCCTCAGTTATTCTGCTATTGATTCCTTCTAGAGAATTTTTTATTTCATTTATTGTGTTGTTCATTATTGTTTGTTTGCTCTTTAGTTATTCTAGGTCCTAGTTAAACGTTTCTTGTATTTTCTTCATTCTACTTCCAAGATTTTAGATCATCTTTACTATCATTATACCGAACTCTTTTTCAGGTAGACTGCCTATTTCCTCTTCATTTGTTTGTTCTGCTGGGTTTTTACCTTGCTCCTTCATCTGCTGTCTATTTCTCTGTCTTCTCATTTTTTTTTAATTACTGTGTTTGGGTTCTCCTTTTTGCAGGCTGCATGTTCATAGTTTCCATTATTTTTGATGTCTGCTCCCAGTGGGTCAGGTTGCTTCAGTGAGTTGTATAGGCTTCCTGGTAGAGAGGACTGGTGCCTGTGTTCCGGTGGATGATGCTGGATCTTGTCTTTCTGGTGGGCAGGACCTCATCTGGTGGTGTGTTTTGGAATGTCTGTTAACTTATTATGATTTCAGGCAGCCCCTTTCTAATAGATGGGGTTGTGTTCCTGTCTTGCTAATTGTTTGGCATGGGGTGTCCAGTACTGTAGCTTTCTGGTCATTTAGTGGAGCTGGGTCTTAGCATTGAGATGGAGATCTCTGGGCGAGCTCTTGCTGACTGGTATTACCTGGGGCCAGGAGGTCTCTGGTGGTCCAATGTCCTTACCTCGGCTCTCCCACTTCAGAGGCTCAGGCCTGACATCCGGCCAGAGCACCAAGATCCTGTCAGCCACACGGCTCAGAAGGAAAGCAAGAAAAAAAAAAAGAAAGAAAAAAAGAAAGAAAATAAATAAAATAAATGCTTAAAATAAATTTTTTTCATTATTGAAATAAAAAATAAAAATTAATTTAAAAAAGAAAGAAAAGAGCAACCAAACCAATAAACAAATCCACCAATGGTAACAAGCGCTAAAACTATACTAAAAGAAAATCAAACGGACAGACAGAACCCTAGAACAAATGGCAAAAGCATACCTATACAGACAAAATCACACAAAGAAGCATACACATGCACATTCACAAAAAAAGAAAAAGGAAAAAAAATTATGTATATATATATATATATATATATATATATATATATATATATAGAAGAAAGCAAACAAATCTACCAATGATAATAAGCTCTAAATACTAAACCAAGATAAACATAAAACCAGAAACAAATTAGATGCAGAAAGCAAACCCCAAGTCTACAGTTGCTCCCGAAGTCTACCACCTCAATTTTGGGATGATTCGTTATCTATTCAGGTATTCCACACATGCAGGGTACATCAATTTGATTGTGGAGATTTAATCTGCTGCTCCTGAGACTGCTGGGAGAGAGTTCCCTTTCTCTTCTTTGTTCACACAGCTCCCAGGGTTCAGCTTTGGATTTGGCCCCACCCATGTAGGTTGCCCTCTGGCATCTGTACTTCACCCAGACATGAGAGGGTTAAAGCAGCAGCTGATTAGGGGGCTCTGGCTCACTCAGACTGGGGAGAGGGAGGGGTACAGAACGGGGGGAGAGCCTCTGGCGGCAGAGGCCGGCATGAAGCTGCAACAGCCTGAGGTGCTCTGTGTGTTCTCCTGGGGAAGTTGTCTCTGGATCCTGGGACTCTGGCAGTGGAGGGCTGCACAGGCTCCAGGGAGGGGAAGTGTGGATAGTGACCTGTGCTTGCACACAGGCTTCTTGGTGGATGCAGCAGCAGCCTTAGCTTCTCATGCCCATTTCTGGTGTCCGTGCTGAGAGCCACAGCTCATGCCCATCTCTGGAGCTCATTTAGGCGGTGCTCTGAATCCCTTCTCCTCATGCACCCCAAAACAATGGTCTGTTGCCTCTTAGGCAGGTCCAAACTTTTTCCTGGACTCCCTCCTGGCTAGCTGTGACACACCAACCCCCCTCAGGCTGTTTGCACACACCCAACCCCAGTCACTTCCCAGTATCTGACCTCCAAAGCCCAAGCCTCAGCCCAAGCCCAAGCCTCAGCTCTCAGACCCCGCTCACACCAGCAGGTGAGCAGAGAAGCCTCTCGGTCTGGTGAGTGCTGGTTGGCACCCATCCTCTGTGGTGGAATCTCTCTGCTTTGCCCTCCACACCCCTATTGCTGCACTCTCCTCCATGGCTCCAAAGCTTTCCCCCGGCCCACCCCCCATCTCCACTGGGGCTTCCCAGTGTGTGGAAACCTTTCCTCCTTCACAACTCCCTCCCTGAGGTGCAGGTCCCATCCCTATTATTTTGTTTCTGGTTTTTCTTTTTTCTTTTGCCCTCCCTAGGTACGTGGGGACTTTCTTGCCTTTTGGGAGGTCTGAAGTCTTCTGCCATCATTCAGTACATGTTCTGTAGGAGTTGTTCCACATGTAGATGCATTTTTGATGTATTTGTGGGGAGGAAGGTGATCTTTGCATCTTACTCCTCCACCATCTTGAAGGTCCCCGTGTTCCTAACATTTGAACACAACTAGTTTTCTTTGTTTCCTTTCTTCCATGTGGTAGGTTCTGCCACCTACTCTGCACCCAGGGAAGTTGCTCTTAAATATTTAAGTAGAGATTGTTGAAAAGAGGATCACATTAGCACGTGTGAGAGAAAAAATATATAATTCTAAACATTGATTCCCCACTCCAGAAATTAGGGGGAATAAAATCTCAAACTACAAGCACATTTGAATTAATGCTGTGATGTTTGCAGGCAATCCTGTAATGAATCTTGTAGTTGGACTGCTTCTATTTCTAATGATTTATTAGCTGCAGGATTTGGAGTGTAGGGATACCCAGTACACAAAAGAATTAGAAAAGGAGTCTGTTAGGAATGTTTTCAGCCCTGCACATACCACCACCCTCCTCTACAAGAAATTTGAATTGTTTCTTCTAAAGTCTGCCTTTGCAAATAAAAGCAGTATCACTGGTCACTGGGGAACAAAACTAAACACATGCACATTGAGTGGGTGCTGTGCATAGGACACCAGCACACAGGGGCTCATATACCATAAAAAGATACTTGAAGAGGAACTTCAACATGGGCTGCTGCTGAAATTATAGGTGGTGTTTGCCCAGAAGGCAGGGATCCAGGACCTTAGCCCTGAATCCTCACTTCCTTTGAGCCAGCTTTTTATAATATGCTGAGACAGAGATTATTGCAAAAGGGAAACTCTAAGCAAGAATTAATTACTGGTTTCATCAACTCACCCATATTTATTGAGCTCCTGCTAAGTGCTGATCACTGAGACTATAAAAATGATGACCCACAGTTTCTAAGTCCTTACTCTTAATAATGCAGAGTGAGAGACCACAGTAAACAATTAATAACAATAATGAGGATGTTAATGCAATGTGATAATGCTAAGAATACACGGGCCAGGTGTTATTGGAGCAGAAAAGGTTTGCTGCTTAGACAAGGAGGAAGTCAACTAAGCTTCCCATAGGAAAAGACACTTCAGCTAACTAAAAGTTAGCTAGGTGAAAAGAGTACGTGTGTGTATAAGTGTATGTGTTTACACAGGCGTGTTGGTGTAGAAATAGTGATGGGAAGCAGAAAGCTCCAGATATGAGGAAAAACAAATGAGAAGTCCCAGAGGAAAGAGCTTACATGTGTTTGGGCAACTGCTAATAAATTACTTTATGAGATTCAAGAATTAAAGAGGTCCCTCTATATCAGGCCAACATAACTGGTCTTTTACTAAAAGTTAAGGGAAGCAACTGAAGAAGGTTAAGCCTAAGAATGACATTAGCCGTGAGAAATTGCTCACCATAGCAGTCGGTGTCTCATATGGACCATTTCCCTAGAAAGTTCCCCACCTACTCCCTCTTGTTCTGGGAAATAACAGGTCACAGAACATCCTCCGCTTATACTAGTGAACAGTCCTTCCTCTTTTGAAATGTCCCCAAACTGCTTGCTTGTCCCCTTGCAGCCAAAGACTGCCAAATGTAACAAAGGGCAATTGGAAAATCTTATCCAAACTCTCAACTTAGAAGAATGTTTGCCAATCGAGATTATCTTAGTGTTTCCTTTTATTACTCTAGAAAACTGACTCTCCTTTCTACACCTTTGAAACTCTGCTGAAACAAAAGTGACAGCTGGCGGATCCCTCTCCAAAATTTTATGATACACAGCCTGTGTTAATTTTGTCTTGGACTTACTTTTGTCTTTGACATCAGAGATGCCATAGAATAGAAAGTAGACTGAGGATGAGGGAGTGGTTAGACTAAAGGCAAGAAAACAAATGATGCTGATGCTGTAATCCTGGTGAGAAAGAGAGGGAGGAAGAAGGGAGGGAAGGAAGGAAAGGGAGAGAGGGGTGGAGGGGAGCTTAGCCAAGGAATGTCGGTAGAGATGAAAAGAAACAGATGGATTCAACAACTACTAAGAAGGATGAAAAGAAGTTTCTGATGTCCAGATAGGAAGGTTAACATTCTCTAAATGAATATCAGCCAGAACATGGTCTGTCCCTAAATAATCAAACTAAGCTTTTTAAAACAATAATTGGAGGAAAGATTATAAGCCATTTTCAAAAAATAAAAATACCATGAACTGAATGGATACAAAATAAACCCACAAGATTTTTAAAGGAGGCCCTCCAATGTTAGAACAAAGGTAAAGACATGCAGTATTCCTGCTCATAGGTCCTCATATGCAAGAAGGGTTGTCAGGTCAGGCCTCCTGGGAATCACCTACAGCCACAGACACGAGACTCCTGGAGTAGAGAAAGAGTGAGACTCTCAGCCAGCACCCCTGGCATTCAGGGCAAAATTCATTGACCAGGTCACACGTTATTAACTCCTCAGGATGAATCAGAAGTGATGACACGTGGGAGTTAGATTTTCTCTCTCCTCCATTTCAAGGGTTCTCCTTACAATTGTGCTGACCTTACTATTCTGCTTGTCCTTTTTCCTGCTCAGCTGGTTGCTTTTTCCCTCCTGATTGTGAGCCCCTTGGAGGCAGGGCACGGAATCTGTACTTTCTCACTCTCTGCCTCCTTTTCCACTTCTCTTTTCCTGCTTCTCAGCTTCTCTGTCTCTCTCTTTGCCTCTTCTCTGCCACCATCTCTACCTCTTCCTGAGCATCCAAAAGCTTCCTTTGGTCACTCCTACGACATCTTTACCAGCTCTCCTAGAAGGCATGGAAGTGAAACCATGACTTTAAATAACATTTTTTTTGTTCTCGTCTCTCGCCTGATGACAAGCATATCTGTGCAATCCAGCTTAGGCTCTCTTTTGGCATTCTAGGCACACAAGTGCACACAAACACACACACAAAATCTGTGACCTTCTACTTACTTAATTAGCTCTTTAAAGAGAACCTCATGGCCAAGAACTATGTGATTATATTTGTTTCCCTAGCAGCCAGCATAGCTCCTGATACCTAGGAGGCACTTAACCAATATTTGTTGAATGAATGCTCAATAAATGTTTAATAAATGCAGAAAATCTTAACTAATGAAGAATATGAGTCAGGCATCCATGAAGCAAGTAGAGTAATTAAGTACTAAACTGTGAAAATGAGTAGAGGAGGTGTAAACAAATCAATGTCCCACAAATTTTCCATCACAGTGAACATGGGTAATCAGGGCATCTCTGGGTTTCAGTGGGAGATGGAACCATGGATACTCTGACTCCCTGCATATGAAGTATCATTCCCACATAAAACTATGTCAGCTCATTCAAAAAATATTTAGCAAATAAAGTACACTCAGATATTAAGATGGATGAAGTCAAGGCCCTCTACCATTTTTCCTTGCCTGTTAAACTCTCTGAGTTGGGGAGAAAGGGGTTGCTCTCTGTAAGAGCAGTAATGCAAGAGGCCACTGCATGTATGGGTCCCTCGGCAAGATTCAGGCTCCTTACATATCAGAAATGAACTGCTTCCCCCATCCAAAAAGTACTCAAGTTTTTCCCAACCATCCCAGTCCAGGGAAAATTCAGCAGACATATGGTAGAGCCTCCCTCAAAATTCATTCCCTGAAGGCATGAGTTCTTTGAACAAGTTAAGAAACTGGCACAAACTGGAAAGGAGGTTGACGGTTGGAAATGTAAATATGAAATTTTAATGAGGGCTCTTCCTTCTCACCTAAAAGGAGATGGTAAATATTTCATGTCCTGCTCAGCATGGCTTCAAGTGTCAGGTACTATTAATGAGATAGGCATCATCTTCTCCAAACAGCTAGAACTGGTTTGTGATATTTCATAATACCTGAACCTAGCCCACCTCTGCCACTCCACACAGCGAACACTCAAGCTTCCAGGGTCAAAAAGATCACAGTCATCTCAAGAATATGCTGCATTTTGTTTCTTCCTTTGGTCCAGTATCTTTGGCATGTTAGAACAAAGCTCCAATTGATTGGAATATGCAGAAAACAGAAAGCAACTTTTGATGAAATAGACTGCAAATTAATTGAAATTTTTACTTCATCCAATGTTCTTAGAAATCTATTTTGCTTGCAATGAGCTACTTTGATCATAGTGACTCTTCTAAGCCCAAGAAAGGGCTGACATAATGGTAAAGAAGAAGTGAATACAGCAAGAGACAAGCATAGAAACAGAAAGAAAATTTCAGGAAACTACAAGAGTCAACAAGGAGTGGGAAACATTTCCCAGAGTCAAAACCAGGATCTAGGATGACAAATCTCAAAATGGCCATGTCAGGAAGGTGGCTCTGGAGAAGAAAAGCAAAAACAGTAGGAGTGTTAAATACCAAGTCAGGTCACCCAAAGATTTTCATTCTTCAAGGCAAGAGCAGAGGACACCAGGCCCAGGGTGGGAAAATGCAGAGTGAACAAGAATAAAATGAGAGCAGGCTTCGTTCAGCTGACTGGTGTAAGGCAAGATTCAATCCTGTGCACCAATAGCCTTGAAGGGAACCAGGAATCCCCTAAAACCTAAGAAACTCAAGGATAAGTGCCCTGCAGTGTCCACCTAAGGACCCGAGGACCAGGTCATTGACTCCAAGGGCAGTTAACAAAGTAAATAAGCCCACAGTTTCTGGTCTCTCTCTAGATGTATGATCTTGGGGAAGTTAGTCAACCTTTCTAAATCTCAGTTATGGGATTTAATAGTACCTGGCCCATGTATTATTAGCGTGACTACCTCCCTAAATGCATACAAGGTGTTGTTTCCAACCTGATTTTGTTCCCAAACCATTTGTATTGTTAGCTCTCCACCCTGTATATCTCCTTCACAAACAAAACAAAACAAAAACCAGAAAAAAGCAATAACTATTTTTGAAATTACTACTTCTCTTTACAAGTGTAAGAAATAGCTACTTAGACTATCATCTGACTGATTCTGGCAAGAGGAATGAAAGCCAACAACACCTGGATATTTAAAGAGGCGCTGAGAACCAATTAGAAAATACCCCAGGGCTGAGCCTCTCTCCTTTTTGCAACCTCCTCCAGCCTCCCTCTAGGTGGTGCCCTGTCCACTTGCCGCTGTCCAGGGCCTTCTGCCTACCTCCTTCGCCCTCAGCGAAATTAGAAAAAGACCACATGAAGGTCATTTATAGGAGACGGTGCAAGTCTAGGGTTACTTCTTTCACATCAGATATGTGTTCTAAGCTTTATCTCAGATGAGGAATAAAAGGGATATTAAACATTTAAGAAATTTAAAAGGAGACATATTTCTAGAACCATAGCAGTCATAGCTAATTGTCAAAGACTACTCCGCCGAGCGCTAAGGCTAGTCCCAGCTCAACCTATGGAAAATAATTCAATCTTCCTTTAATAAATCAGAATCATTCATAGTCTCAAATTTATCACTCAGAACATTAGATATTTTACTAAAGGGAAATGGAGACTGTGTGCTAATTCTAGGTCATAGCCTGGAAGTTCCTCTTTGGAGAAAAACCACAATATTAAACTGTAAGGGTCTCATCTGACCTTTTCTCCTAAAACTGAAAACAAAACCATTTAGTCAACCGAGGAATCCAGTTCAATGGTGTTTTCCTTAGTTTGGACCTTTCCTGTGATCCACAGCAAAACGGGTCTCCATCTATTTTTATTTACGAAACTCATTACCCAACAAACCAAAAATGGCCTCCCATGCAAGCTGACATGAAAACCTTCCTGACTGCAACTTGATAAGAAACATTGAATTAATTAAAGCCAAGCACAGTGTCCTGAACTGAGACAATGGCTCTCTCATTGAGAACTGCACACACAAACCTCAGAAGCCTTTTATGGCTGGTAACATGAGCAGCTTGGCCCTTCAGTGACTTTCAATTAGTTGGGAAGGTGGAGGCAGCCTCCTAGCTCGGGTTTGGAATGCGCTGAGGCTCCTCTGGTGGATGCGGTGGGTAATTAGTGGGCACATGGCAGAACAGTTGGTTCTGCAGCACGCAGCTGTGGGAATCAAAACCGCAGAACTCCCACCTCCAACCATGTCTCCTCTCTTCTTGAGTTTGCTGCATCGAATGCAATTCCAGGCAGCAGGGGGGAAATGCATAATGAAAGATGGGGAGTCCGTGCATTCCTGCCTTTATTCTGAGTTTTGAAAATGGGCTTTTTTATTAGGAAGCCAAGGTATCAGAGAGCCCCAGGGAGGTCAAGCAAATGGAGGCCAGAGCCCTGGGGCCAGAAGGGTCCCCTCCTGCCATGATTCAGCCTTTGCAAATGACAGCTCTTCTCATTTCACACCCCAGGAGCAGCAGGTGATGGATCGAAAGGGTAGCGAGTGACAAGCTGCTGTAAGAATAACAGTTCAAGGTTGGAGCATTTGAGC
This sequence comes from Mesoplodon bidens, assembly GCF_964165515.1. Classification (NCBI taxonomy): domain Eukaryota; kingdom Metazoa; phylum Chordata; class Mammalia; order Artiodactyla; family Ziphiidae; genus Mesoplodon; species Mesoplodon bidens. The sequence goes on along the minus strand of NC_138165.1, from coordinate 8,579,585 downwards.
CAGACTACCGATCATGGGCGAGTTGGAGAGACGGACTGAATCTCAAGGTATAGAGGCCCTCAACTCTGTTGTAGTGAAGATTATAATATGAGCACCGAGTATACTGAGCATCTATTATGTGTCAGATCGTTAAACCTCATTTAGTTGCGACTTAAATTATTTTATTGGATAAGGAAAAACGGGTTCAGAGGGGTGAAATAGCTTATTCAAAGTCACATGAGGAGCAGCAGTTGAAGGTGGTCCTTAGACCGAGGCCTGCCTGCATGTGGCCCTTTATATCAGAGCCAATCACTATAATCCTTGGCAAACACAAACTCAAGAGCATTCTGAGGCCCAGGGGGCCCAGTGTTCTTGCCAACTCAACCTCCTAGAAGGTTCACTGTTAGGAGATGTGCTTTTCAAAAGGAAAACCAAAAATAAATACATTATGGCCGTCCAAGAAGCTATACTAACTCTCTTTTGGGCCTAATTGCAATTAACACATAAACTCAGCCTCCAATTATGATGTATTTAACACTGGAGATTAAATTCATTAATTATTGTGAAGCCACCACTGAAATGTTACAGCAAGTCCATTCTCTGAATAAAGTATTTTAAAATTAATGACATACTTATTTCTGCTTATTAACAATTTAATAGCTATGCATTAAGCATGTTTAATTAAGTGAAAAAGAAAAAGGTTGGCTGGAGAATTGGGAGATAATCAATTCAGCAGCACCCTCAACTGGAAAGCAATAGAATCAAGACCTCTAGAGAGAACTGTCTTCTGTCTTCCTAGGAGTTCAAACATGAGAAATATAGTTGAGCCTACCCTTAGTCCAGTACACAAAGTGCGCTGCACTATGTGGTAAGGATAGAGGTGTGCTTAGGATGCTATGAGAACTCAGAGGAAGATTTGGAGGAATCACACTGGGAGAGGCAAGGAAGACTTCCTGGAGGGGGAGGTTGAACCAGTTGTTTAAAGATTGTAACAGTTGACCAGTCCAAGAAGTAGGAGGGAGGAAAGAAGAGTAGATCATTCTAGAGAGGCACCCAAACATGAAAACATGCACACAGGCTACAAGTAGAAAACTGTGTGCCATGTTGTTCCTACATCAAGTTTGGTAAACCAGATGTAGAACTATTAGATCTGGGGGAGAGTTAAGCAGAGAAGACACCATGGAGAGTCTTGAATCAATGAATGTTAATAAGTCTGGACTTTATCTCATCAGACAACATTTTTCCATCATTGTGCTCACCAACCAGGAAACAAATTGGTATTTCATAACCAGGAGTGAGACAGTTCATCAGTGATGTATTACTAATAAAAATTTAAATAACTAAGATTTTTACATGATTAACTTTTTATAAATTACAAATTCAAAGTTAGTCTTATAATGATATTCATAACCCTTAGTTACTCACGGTCTATACATTTTCTTGAGTTGGAGTGAAAAAGAGAACATTAAAGAAGCATGCCAAGAAGCAGTCATAACAAGATCAAGGTGCCTATGGGAAAGTCTTCCATGTGAACAGCATCTGTCATGTGACTCTGTGAAGAAAATGTTGACAATGTCTACAGTAGTGGTGGGATGTCTCTGAGGAACTGTTAGCTGAGTTTTATTACCATGCTTTCCTTGGCAAAGTTGTCATTGTCTGGTATGCCACCTCGTCCTGCATAGAACTTCCTCTCCCTTTCTGGACAGCTCTCATCCTCAATTTTGTTCAACAGTCAATCTCAGCATCTAGAACAATACTTAAGACCAGAAGATGCGCATGTATTTTGGTTATTGGATTAATCAACTAGGGCTAAATTTCCTAGCACCAATCATCTGTCATCTGGGGCCTTGCTTGTTATGCAGCACTATATAGTGACAATAGATAACTGATTCAAAAGTTGACACTGAATGTGAGTTCTAATAGAGAAGAGTTTAAAGTATATGGAATTGGTTTTGGAAACAGTTAGTAGGCAGCAAGGAAATTTTTGTAGGAAGTATTATGGACTGAATATATGTGTCTCCCCAAAATTCATATGTTGAAATCCTAACTCCTAAGGTGATGGTATTAGGAGGTGGGGCCCTTGAGGTAATTAGGTCATGAGGGTGGAGCCCTCACGAAAGGGATTAATGTCCATATAAAAGAGAACTCAGACAGCTCTCTTACTCCTTCCAGCATATGAAGACACACAGAGAAGACAGCCATCTCTGAATCAGGAAGCAAGGCTTCACCAGACACCAAATCTTGATCTTAGCCTTCCAGCCTCCAGAACAGTGAGAAATTTCTGTTGCTTATAAGGTACCCAGCCTATGGTACTTTGTCATAGCAGCCCAAACTAAGACAGGAAGCTAGAAAATACTGAGGAAACTATTTTAGAATGTTAGAAAAATCCTGAGAAATTATTAGACAAGGTTGGAAAATGATAAGAAATCTACTATAAGAAGCTAGATAAATGGTCCATTTATGGTGGGTGAAACATTTGGTAACCTCATATCCTTGGCTAAACAATTACATTTATAAATCCAATCATAGAGACAGCATCAGTCCTAGAACTAGATATCTACACAAAACTCTCATCTGTCTTGGGTGGTTTAACAAGAAGGTCAAAGTCCTTGTGAATTTTCTGACATAGTATGTTTTGTAGCATAAACTCTGGGATAAGAGTCTTTCAGGAAAACAGTCATCCAGGCCTGACCCTGCCACTGACACTGTAAACTAAGACTTGCCACCTGACCTCTCTGTGCCCCCATTACTTCATCTGTAACCTGGGCGTTGGGGAGATGGGTGGACAAGGAAGAATGTGCATAATGCACTTGAATCTGTTCTCTAACTGAGTATAAAGAGCACTCTGTAGCCAGGAAAGGAAAGCCAACCAACTTTGCCAGGCCTAGAAAAAGACAGATTGAGTGTAATTGAGAAATAATTGTCTTGAATGGGATAAAACGCCAGCAAACAAAAGTTCCACTGGGCAGAAAACATTACCTGTAGGCAAAGGAAAAACATTTTTTAAATTAACACTGAATCTAGCAAAAATTATGAGGCTAATACAGGAAAGAAACAACAAGGAAAGTCAAACAAAAGCCTTTCTCTGAAAAATGAGGAATATCTTATGCAACCGACTGCTCTGAACTATCAGAGAAATTTTAAAAGAATTGAGAATTCATTTTACAACAAAAAAAGATCAAATATAAGAGACAACAGAATGGGTGGAAAAGAGTGTGAGGAGCTAAGCAGGAAAATTGAGGAGAAAAATGATATATTTGAAGAAATTTATACTGAATTAGAAGCAAAAAATGTACTGCATGTAATGCTAAAGGAAATGGCAAGGAGAGTATCAAAGATATGTAAGAAAAAACAAAACAAGAAACACAAAATACAGGTCACTGGTGTTTCCTGAAAAGATAACAGAATGAGATGAAACAAAGTAAACTTGAAAGATAATTTTAATCATAACTATTTATCTATGTTTAGAAGAAAAATCTGAAGAAATTGAAAGTTAATTTTTCACTGGATAGTGGAATTTCAGGTGATTTTTATTGTTTTTCTCCCTTCCTATATTTCATAATTTTTCTACAAAAAAAGTCTCTCTTTGCGGTTATAAAAAGCAATGAGAGCTCTTGTAGCCTTAGCACGTTGCTCCAAGGTGTCCTGGGGGCTCAATCAAAGGCAAACCAGACCATCGTAGAATGACACCACTTCAATGAAAGCAGTCTTTGTTCACCTTCAAGATAGCTTTTGTGGTTCAGCCATGCTATTTCCTCTTTAAAATCAGAAAGCATTTGAAAGACTATTGTCAAGGTCTGTTTTTCTTCCTAAACAGGTGCACCCTATGGTCTTTCACTACCAGCTATGCCAAAGAAAACCCCCCACCAAATTTCTAGAACCCAGATAAGGTTAGCATTTAGCCCACACCATTTCTTAGTTTTATCTGTTTCTTCTGTCTAGAACGATAGATGAAAGTTTCAGAGTGCAGAAACAGTGTTGTAAACCTCTCTCATCTGTTTCACACTGCCTAGCACAATTTAAGAAACAGAGACAATTCTCTAAAACTTTCTGAAATAGATGCCAGTTATCAAGCCAGTTACGTTTCTCCACTTCAAATCTGGACAAAGACACCAAATGCAGGACAACATAGTTCTTTTTGCTCCTAGATGGAAATACATTTTTGCTTTATTTAAATCTCCAAAAAACCAGCAGCCTTGCTTTTTCTGCAGTCCAAAAGAGAGCAATAATATAGGACACATGAATGTTCCATGTTCACACTTGGTTCCTTTGTGAACTCTAACTAGTAAAGATCAATGACAACAGAAGAGGCTTGCTCTGCAAGCCATCTAGTGGAATATACAGAAGCTATTAGGAATGGTCATTAAGTTTCACACACACAGAAGGTCTATCTCTGTGATCCTTCTCAAAGGGAGTTCTGGGGTTATCTGATGTCCCTTCTTTTTCAGTTCCAGATAAATGAGATTTGGTGGGTTTCATTTGTCAGAGAAAGCTTTATACTTCAGTTTAGAGAAGAAAGCAATTTATTGTTTCAAGAGACAGCCCCACATGAAATTTGTACAACTGTCCAAGGTCGAGGTGGAGTTTCTTATCCATACCAAAGAGCAAGAAGGACCACAGAATGTGGTGACACAAAGAAAAACTACAGGCTGGCTACCAGTCTTAAGCATGTGACCGCAAACAAGGGATTAAAATATAATAAAGAAACTTAAAAAATTTGTAAAGTGGCTTCCTCCTATGCACCCTCCTCCACCCCAAGTAGTCAAGGAGATTAATAAGTGTCCATCCAAGAAGGTGAATACATTTCTTTGAGTGGGAAAACAGATCTTTGATGGTCTCAGAATTTACTGAAGAACTATTTTGTGTAGCTTGTTCCCTTTAGTTGTGAATCTAGTAGACCTTCCATACAGAAGGAAGTCTGTAATATTTCTTGAGTGATTAAATGAACGACTATAAACTTAGTCTATATTTTTTTAACTTAACATGCTCTCCTCAAATAAACCATATTGTTAGTCTCCTTTAAAACTTAATGCAAGTGTACCACAGGGAACTCTACTCAGTATTCTGTAATGACCTATATGGGAAAAGAATCTAAAAAACAGTGGACATATGTATATGTATAACTGATTCACTGTTCTGAATACCTGAAACTAACATAACATTGTAAATCAACTATACTCCAATAAAAATTTAAAAAAAAACTTAATGCACGTAAAGATTGCTCAGGAGGTATATCACATTATTCCTTTTTGCTCCATTCTGTAGCCACTCCAATCCTTCAGACATGTATAAAAATGAGAATAAATTGCTATGACATTTTACATTATCTATAATGATTAAAAGAAAGAGCAATAGGAAATTTAAAATCCCAAATTCTATTTACACATATATTTGGGAAAATAATCATTTGTGGTACAAAGTACAAGGGTCAGTACATAAAAGAGTGGCTCAGTATGAGTCTTCACCAGGAAATGCAAGATGAGACAGTCATACGTACTTATGAGAATGCAAACTTTGTTTTCACTTACATATAGGCACTGATAACTTTAATAAAAGCATAAGGACTTAAAATAATTAACATTCAAATATGTATTTACTTAACATTTACCTAGTTCACTTATTTATATTTTCCAATGCCTGTCTTACTTAAGACTGTGCTAAGAGTTGAAAGGATACAAAGATGAATAAGACCCAGTCTAGGGACTCACAGTGTAAATGGTTACAATTCAACATAGAGTTAACTTATTCAGCAAATATGGTTTGAGCATCCATGATTTGTCAGGCATTATGCCAAGTACTGGTATGATGTGACAAACATGTGAAACACCCCCTGAACTCAGGGAGTTTACTGACCATCTTAGCACTACTAATGCATGCACAGAGAGACACAGAGTGCAGTTGGGCAGAGCTGGGGCTGGCAGGAGAGTAGGTCATAGGGGAGGTCAGAGAAGCTTTAATTAAAGAGGTTATAGTAATATTCTAACAATGAAAGTGAAAAACAACATTCATCAAAAATTGGACATTTGTTTTTCCTTGCTGCAGGCATAAACCAGTTTTCAGTCTTCTGCAGTGATGACTATGTCTTTGTTGGCTACATGTTTATTCTTCAGTATGCCTGCCTGACCTATTTCCTGCATCAGTCTCTAAGCTCCCATGGTCATACCCCCTGAAATATTTTTCAAAGTCTTTTTATAAGCAGAGATCCTACTGGGAGATTTTCAAAATCTGTAGAGTAAGCAGATTATCAATTAAAATCAGAGTTTGCAAATCCATTTTTAGCAGAGTCACAAACCACATAATCCAAAGAACTATTATACTAAAACAAGTACACTGCACATAAAATATTCTTTTTAATATATGGCTAGGCCTCCAAGAAGAAATGGCAGTCTCCAAGGTCCTTACCCTTCCATCAAAGCTGAAAGGGAATCTGGGAGTAGTCAGCAAATGTAAAGGTAGGGTTGCCCTAAGAGCAAATGTGAACAGTAACATTGAAATCTAGAGACCATTTCTGGGGACAGAAGCAAAGTGGAGGATCTGAAACTGAAACACTTACAACAAAGCAAGAGACCACCAAAGGAAGACAATTATGAGAATCTCCCAACAGAAGTCAACACATATCTTCTCTGAAGGAAATCATCTGTAAGTTAGGCCCACAGGATCCCCAGAAATTAAAATCAAACAAATACAATACAATCAAAGATCACAAAACAGACAAGAAAACAAACCATCATGACTGAGATGCAACAGGAATAACAAACAAATAGGATTAGATCTCTAAGGACTTTGAACTCTGAAATTACCAAATACTGACCATCATACAATTATCAGTATAACACATAAAGAAATACAAATTGGAATTATAAAAATAAGAAGAAGTAAGAAAATATTTTAAATGACCAGGCATGTTTGTAATTGCTTCTATAATTAAAAAAAAAGTTGTTTAAAAAAATCAAAGTTTGGGTTAAATATCAGATTATACATAACAAAGAGTAAAATGTTATAGTAACAGAACTGGCCAAGAAGACAACACAAAGAGATGAGAAGTAGGAACAGGGGGTTAAGATATATGGAAAAAAGAATGAGATGGTCTTACAGCTGTCTCATCAGATTCCCAAAAAGGGGGGAATAGAGAAAATGGGTCAGAGATGATATTTGAAGAGATAACTATCAATTAACATGAAATGTAATGTATTCCAAGCAGGGTAAATAAAGAAATCTATACCTAGATATATTGTAGTGAAAACAACACATAGATCAACAAAAGATCATACAAAGCTGTCAGCAAACTTCTCAACCACAACAGAAAACAGTGGAATATCTTCAAAAGGGCTGAAAGAAAATCACTAAACCTAGAATTGCATACCCAGACTTCCAATAAAAAACTCCTAAATAAATAAATAAAGTGATCATAGAGGAACACTCCTACACTGTTGGTGAGAATGTAAATTGGTGCAGCCACTAGGGAGAACAGTACAGAGGTTCCTCAAAAAACTAAAAATAGAGTTTTGATTCTGCAATTCCATTCCTGAGCATATATCCAAACAAAAGTATAATTCAAAAAGATGCATACACCCCTATGTTCATAGAAGCACTATTTACAATAGCTAAGACCTGGGAGCAACCTAAGTGTCCATCAACAGATGAATGGATAAAGAGGATGTGGTGTAAATATATACAATGGACTACTACTCAGCCATAAAAAAGAATGAAATTATGCCATTTGCAGAAACATGGATGGACCTAGAGATTATCATGATGATGAAATCAGAAAGAGAAAGACAAATACCATATGATAGTGCTTATACGTGGAATCTAAAAAAAAAAAAAAAAGATACAAATGAACTTATTTACAAAACAGAACTAGACCCACAGACATAGAAAACAAATGGTTACCAAAGAGGAAAGTGGGGAAGATAAATTAGGAGTTTGGAATTAAAATATATACACTACTATATATAAAACAGATAAACAAGGACCTACTGTATAACACAGGGAACTATACCTAGTATCTTGTAATAACCTATAATGTAAAAAAATCTAAAAAAGAACATATATATATATATATATATATATATATAACTGAATCACTTTGCTGTATATGTGAAACGAACACAACACAGCAAATCAACTATATTTTAATAAAAATTAAAATTAAAAAGTGATCAGAGAGGTAAGAAAAAATAAGCAATAAAATTGTTAACACGTATAAATCTAATCCAAAATTATCTTATAAAATATTAAAAATAACAATAATATCAAATGTGGGGACTTAAAGGACAGAAATAGAATACTGGACAGAAATTACAGATTAGGAGTGGGTGTGTGATCAGAGTTAAAGTGTTCTGAAGTTCTTCTATCAAAGGAGTTTTGTTTTGTTTTGTTTTTGCAGTACGCGGGCCTCTCACCACTGTGGCTTCTCCCGTTGCAGAGCACAGGCTCTGGACGCGCAGGCTCAGCGGCCATGGCTCACGGGCCCAGCCGCTCTGCAGCATGTGGGATCCTCCCGGACGGGGGCACGAACCCGTGTCCCCTGCATCGGCAGGCGGACTCTCAACCACTGCGCCACCAGGGAAGCCCCTATCAAAGGAGTTTTTAAAGAAAGATGCAGACATAGAGAAGAGATGTGTGGACACAGTGGGGAGAGGGGAGGGTGGGATGAATTGGGAGATTAGGTTTGACATAAATACACTACCATGTGTAAAATAGACAGCTAGTGGGAACCTGCTGTATAGCACAGGGAGCTCAGCTCGATGCTCTGTGGTGACCTAGATGGGCAGGATGGCGGAGTGGGAGGGAGGTCCAAGAGGGAGGGCTTGTATGTATACATATAGTTGATTCACCTTCGTTGTACAGCAGAAACTAACACGACACTGTAAAGCAATTATACTACAATACAAAAAAGAAGAAAGAGATGGACTGAGTAAACAAAGAATTAGTGTTGGTTATGCTATAGAAGTTAAGCGGGATGGTGCATTATTGCTATACTCATAATTTACATATATGTTACATGTCTTCTTCAGAAATTATCAGAAACTAATTTTGAAAAAAGAACTTTGCTAAAATATTGTTTTCTTCCTGGTGCACAACACAGGGAACAAACAAGCCTTTTGGTGTCCCCATTCTCCTCAAGACTCTGCTAAACTCCTCCACTAGTCTATTTACTTAGGAAAATGGACTAACGTCATGAATGAAAAATGGAGGAGACATTTAGTTATACTTTTTTTTTCTTCTTACCTGATAACAGCATCCTCTAGATTAGCAGGGATCAAGTGAGATTTGTGCTTGCAAAATAGAAAATTAGCTACATGAAACACATTAACAAGCATCAACATCTTCTAGGCAGAGGACAATTTCACAGACACAGAAATTGAAAACGCTGCTATATCAGTGTATGGGGGAGGGAAGCAGGAACAGCATTTCTGCTGTTTGTATTAATCATTGAATATTTTGCTTGTGAGGGTGCTTGTGCTACATGTGTGGGAATTGTTGGGATACAATATATGCTGGAGAGGGTGTGGAGAAAAGGGAACACTCATTCATTGTTGGTGGGAATGTAAATTGATAGAGCCACCATGGAGAACAGTATGGAGATTCCTTTAAAAAACTAAAAATAGAATTACCATATGACCCAGCAATCCCACTAATGGGCATATGCCCAGAGAAAACCATAATTCAAAAAGACACATGCACCCCAGTGCTCATTGCAGCACTATTTACAATAGCCAGGTCATAGAAGCAACTTAAATGCCCATTGACAGATGAATGGATAAAGAAGATGTGGTACATATAAACAATGGAATGTTACTCATCCATAATAAGGAAAGAAATTGGGTTATTTGTAGAGACATGGATGGACCTAGAGACTGTCATACAAAGTGAAGTAAGTGAGAAAGAGAAAAACAAATGTATATTAACGCATATATGTGGATTCTGAAAAAGTTGGTATAGATCACCTTATTTACAAAGCAGAAATAGAGACACAGACTTAGAGAACAAGCATATGGATACTGAGGGGAAAAGGGGTGGGGGGATGGATTGGGACATTGGGATTGACATATATACACTATTGATACTATGTATAAAATAGATAACTAATGAGAACCTACTGTGTAGCACAGGGAACTCTACTCAGTGCTCTGTGGTGACCTGAATGAGAAGGAAATCCAAAAAAGAGGGAACATATGTATACGTATAGCTGATTCACTTTGCTGTACAGTATAAATTAACACAATATTGTAAAGTAACTATACTCCAATAAAATTTTTTTAATTAAAATAAATAAAAATAAAAACTCTGGAGAATTTGGGGGGGGGGGGAACTCCCTGTTATATCAGTGTATGGGGGAGGGAAACAGGAACAGCATTTCTGCTGTTTGTATTAATCATCGAATATTTTGTGTGTGAGACTGCTTGTGCTACATGTGTGGGAATTGTTAGGGTACATATCCCGAGAATTGCAGTCCAACATTAACTGGTGCATGTGAATGACACTAGGAATTAGGTATGGCAGGGAATGTGTTTAAAATATGAGTGTGTTATGGAGGTTTATACACCTGTGTGTCTCAGTCTAGGTATCTCTGTTTTTACATGGGAGCTAATAGTACTCTATTATATATACTGAAGATAGATTTGTTGGGCAGAATTTTGTGTGTTGTAAAGGGTGATGTATGGGAGTTTGTACAGGAAGGTATTAGAATGTGTGTGCGTGTGTAGTGTGTGTGTGTGTGTGTGTGTGTGTTTGAGTACTATAATATTTTGTAACTTCACCTAATTTATCTTTTTAAATGACCAAATTATGTTTTATTAGGAATTTTGCTGAAGGCAGCCAGGTGTTAGTGTCTTTATTCCTCTAAGTATGAATGAAAAAAGGTCCTTGTTGGCCCAATAAGCACATTGAACCTGTCCCCAAATGTTAATGAGAACACTGATTCACTTAATATGCTTGGGTACCTGCTCTGCCTCAAATAAATAATTTCTACAAGCTGCCAAATCCTCTTGGTTTTGTTGCTGTTGTTTTGTTGTTTGTTTTTTTTCCCCAGCACTTGAGCAAAAGGAAATATCCAAAAGCCAATGGCTCACCCAAGAAAGCCTGACATGTTAGGGACTTTTCTGTCATAAATCTGACTTGAATTCACATGTAATAACAGAGCAAATATTCTGTTACTTGTCAGAGTAGAGAATGGATAATTAAATATTTTGGTTTAACACATTATCCGTACCATCATATCAAAGAAATTTCAAAAATATTAAATTTAACCTTAATGATAAAATTATACCCAATTCATCTCTATTAATATTTCAAAAAAAGAAATTGAGTTGGAATTCCCATCCTACTACTCATTAGCAATATGACAGTGTGAGTCATCTGAAGTAGATAACTCAGATTGCTCTAAAACTAAGAAGATAATCCCACCTAACTCATAAGGTTTTCCGAAGATCAAATAAGATACAATACATATAACAGCACTGGAAAACTTCAAAAGTTAGTACAAATGTCAATTACTTTTACTATTATAGTTACTATATTTACTTTGTAGATGTACAAACATGCTAACAATTCTGGTAAATAGTATTTCAATGAACCAGTCTTTGGTGTGCATAGATCTTTCCTTTTGTGAGTACCATAGTTTTGACCAATGTCCAGTAAAATAGCAAAGTTGCTGAAACAGAAAATCTCTGTATTCTGAAAGGCAGTCTCAATATCTATTATGCAAAGCAGGGAGACCCCATTCCTCTATGTAACTCCTTCCCATGTGTGGACTCAGTTTAAAAGCACATTTCATTACTACTGTGGAAAACACATTGCAACATGGTTTTATAAAGTCTTTAGTAGGAAAATCTCTATAAAATAACTAGAATAGGGCCTCCCTGGTGGTGCAGTGGTTGAGAGTCCGCCTGCCGATGCAGGGGATGCGGGTTCGTGCCCCGGTCCGGGAGGATCCCATATGCCGCGGAGCGGCTGGGCCCGTGAGCCATGGCTGCTGAGCCTGCGCGTCCGGAGCCTGTGCTCCGCAACGGGAGAGGCCACAGCGGTGAGAGGCCCGCGTACCGCACAAAAAAAAAAAAAAAAAAAAAACTAGAATATTATCTGAAAATAGAAAATCCATTTGCTGTGAAATTAAATATCACAGTCTCATATTGCAAAGCAATAAATTGAGATTTTTCTCTCACTGGTAAGGAGAAAAATAGAAGAGTTTGACATTAACTGTACTTTAAAATTTTGAGTGACATATGTAACACTTTGTGACAAATTCTAGCAAAAGTAACCTTTTTAATCAAGATGGTTGTAAAAGCACCATATCTTTGTTTTTACAGCTGTTTTGAGCATGGTCTTGTGTGGAAAAAAAGCATAAAATCAATCCCTGATTTCCTTCTTCTCAATCATCATGAATTTTTATCATTATGTCTGTCTCCCTTGACTCATGCAACTGCTTCTTTCTCTGACTGTCCTATACATTTAGACAAGAGCTGCGAGAATAGATACAATCTGAGGACTTGTACACTAAATCCTCTAGCCATCAGACCCAGTGACCATCTTTCTTAAAAAGATGGTTGAGACCATTTGCACAAGGCCACATATCACTGTTTCCATCAGTCACTGACTGGAGTGTAAGGCCACTTGGCCACCTCTCTTCTATATCATCATCCCCAGCAATGCCCAGGACCCCCTTGACTTCATCCAGCTCTCCACTCCTCCCTGACTTTCCAGACCCTCTCACTGTGCCCTCAAGAACTACCACCAAAGTAGTTAAATGATCTTTTGTTGGAATAATAATTAAACTTGTTGTAATGGTTATACAGATTTCAGGGGAACATAACATATAGTAGAATAAACAATATACAGGTTTATTTGCTCACATTATTTTCTCTTAATGTACTTCTGAAATGTTAGGTATTATTACTGTTGTTGTCTCTATTAAGGCAATAAAAAAAAAGTTAAATGAAGTGTTTGAGGTCACACATATACCAAATGACTGAAGAGAGATTTGAACAAAGCAGTCTGATTCTGGAACCCTTAGACTCTTCAACACAACTCATTATATACACAGCTGATTCTCCAGCTCCTCAACAACTTCCCAGAGAAATCCCTACATATTCATATTCACTGTAACCTGGCTTTTACTGAAGGTAGGATTTTTCTTGTCTGGGTAGATATTGTTTCTCTCACATCCCAGGTGTAACAGTCCCCTCTTCTCCCCATTGCCTTTCCAAACAATTAAACCTCTTCTTTTGAAGAATAAGACATTTGCTTATATGTTCCATTTCCATGTCTTCACTTGTTATCTACATGCTTGCTAAGACCTGACAAGAAACAGAAAGCAGAAGAATGACAATAAAAGGTGACAATATAAAAGGCAGAGAAATCTGAATTCTGGCCAGGCAGATCCTCACTCTGATCAGGTTGTGAGACTGCTATGCTTTCACCATAAGTCCATGAGGAATTAGGAAGACATCAAGAATCCCCAGCCTCTCATTTACACCCTCAATTTCACATATGTCCTTTGCTGGTTCAGGAGAAATTATATCCGAGGCATCATTCTAGACAACCTCAAGCACAGATCATCCACTGCAGCCTAGCTTAGCTAGTCTACCAGCTCTGTGTCTCTCTCCATACTAGTCCTGACATGACCCTGGATGACTTCTCTATGTGTATAAATGACATATCACCCAAATGTCTCAACTTCTTGACCTCCTCATCCCAGGTGATCATCTCCCCCATCATCCCTTTATCTCCATTGTTTGTCCACCGTTACCAGAACAGTTGAATGATGCCAGAAATACCAGACTAGATTAGCGTTTTTATAAATTCATGATCACTAACTTCAAATGGACCCTCCCCTTGTCTGACAATCCAGCTACTCTGCCCTGGTGAACTCATGCTCTCACTCTCCTCAATGACTATTATGTATATTCTCCAGTTTCCTCAGACCCCTACCCTTACCACTTCACCCCACCTACCCACTCACCCTCAGATGACACTGACATCTACTCTTAAGAAGAAAGAATCCTTGAGACAGGCACTTCTAACCCCAACTCCATCGGTACCCCTTCTCCTCTCAAAGACCAGAACCTCCATCTGTATTTAGATAGCAGACCTACCCTTCTTCTCAGGAACATCTCACTGATGGCTGTTTGTCCCATTCAGGTATAATTAACATCTTACTCTAAAGTGAATCTTCTCAGAGATAAACATTTAAACATCCTCAGGTCTAATCCATCTTTTAAAATAAGCTAACTTTGGCTTCACATTCTACTCTAATATCACCCTGTTTTATCCTTCAAAGTCAAGCTCCTTGAAAGTATTTTCTATTCTTATTTTCTCTATTTTCTCATCACTCACTCCTAACTGATTCAACAGAAGTAGCTCCGACTAAAGACTCCAGTGACATTCATGTAGTTAATTCTAATGATTGTTTTTTATAGACCAAATTACTTGTCCTCCTGCAAATAAGTTCATTTAATTATTCAAATAATAATTAATCATCACTTACTAGGTGCCCTCGACATATATCAGAGTACAAAATAGACAAAATCTCTGACCTCCAGTATTTCAGTTATATGAGGCTAGGGGAAGATATTCCACGAACAAAGCAAATAAATGTATAATATGTCAGGAGTAATGAGTATGAAATAAATATAAGAAGGTAAGATAAAAGAGCTGGAGAGTGTCCAGATTAGAAGGCTGTAATGTTATCTTCTACAAAACATGTGAACAGAAACCTAAAGGAATTGAGAGACCCCGCTCCTCAGATGTTTGGGAAAGAAAGTTATTGGTAGAAGAATTATCGAGTACAAAGATCCTGAGGCTGGGACATTTGTGTTCTAAGAAGAACAAGAAACAAGGAGAAAGGTGTGGCTGGCATGTGGTTATCATGGGGGACAGTGGTAGAGATGAGGTCAGAGAGTTAGTGGGGGCCAGATTATATAGAGTCTGGGGCGACGCAGTAAGCAGCTTGGATTACGCTCTATGGGAGAAAAGATGGAGCAGTTTGGGCAGAGGAATGACATAATTTGACTTCTGTTTAAAAACGATTTTTCTGTCTGCTGTCAGGGAACCAATATGGAAGTGAACATTCCAGAGAGGAGAAGATAACTCTTTGGACCAAGGTAAAGAGAATATAATGAGAAGTGATCAGATTATGTGATATATTTCAAAGGAAGATTCAACAAAATTTGCTGGTAGAGTATGTGGAACATGGGAGAAACAGAAGAAGGAGTCAAGCATTGCTTAAGTTTTTTGGTCTAAAACCTGAAAAAAATGAAAGTGCCATTTAGTGAGATGGGGAAGGTTTCAGTTGAAGCAGATTTGCTGAGGGTGGTGAAATCAATTTTGGACAAGTCATTTTATCAAGTAGGCAAATCATTTATCAAATAGATTTAAAATCTGGAGTTTATAAAACCCTGGACTGGATATAAGATTACGTGAGTTGTCAGTGTTTAGATGGTACTTAAAGCCATGGGACTGAGTGAGATGATTTCAGGAGTGAATGTAACTAGAGAAAAAGAAAGGTTTTGAGGACCAAGCCTTTGGGCACTCCAACATTTAGACACCAGGAAGATGAGAAGGAGACTGAAAAGAAGCAGCTTGTTAGACTGGGAAGAGAACCAAAAGAGAGGTGAGTTACAGAACCAAGCAAAGAAAGTGTTTCAGAAGGACAAATCAAATAAGATGAGAACTGAGATTTTATTGGGATTTGCCAGTGTGGAAGTCATGAGTCACTTAGACAAGAGCAGTTTCAGTGGAGTAGTAGAGATAAAACTCATTGGAATAGGCTCAAAAAGGACTAAAGGAGGTAAAGTAAAGAAGGTGAAGAACATACAAGACTCTAACTCTATCAAATATTTATTTGGGGAAAAGAAATGTAAGGGTGGGGGTATCTGGAAGGGAGTGTGGGCCATTATTATTGCTTTTAATAATGGGAATGATTGCATCATGCTTGTATGCTTATGGAAATGATACCATGGTTAGGGAAAACAATGATGGGGCCAATAGCAGCTTCAGGAGCAAGAGTGGACAAGGGATGGGGTACAAGGCACAAGGGGAGGAGCTAGTCTTAGCTAGGAGGCAGAGAGTTAATCTGTTATAACAGGACTAAAGGCAGAATATTTGGGGATAGAGTCAATCAAGTTGATGGTGGGAATATGGTTTGTGGCACCCTTTCATTTGGCTCCATACTTCATCCTCTCCTGGTTCTCCTATGTCTCTGGCACCTCTTCCTGTTTCATTATATCCTCCTCTACCTGGAAGGCAGAAGCTCTGTGCAGGGTCATCTAATCTCCCTTTATAATTTCTTCATAGGCTATATTACCTTAGCAATGCTTTCAATACCATCTAAATGCTTTTGACCCCCAAATTTTTGTCTCTAGGTATAATGTCTTCTTTAAGGTTCAGACCATACATTCACATGCTTCCTTGACATCTCGTCTTGAATAGCTCGCAAGCATCTCGAACTCATCATTTCCAAAGTCAAATCAGTGATCTTCTCCCCGGAAACCTGGTTCTTTCCACAGCTCCCCATTTCAGGGAACCATTTATTGAGTTCCAAAAGCCAGAACTTAAGAGTCATTCTTGACATTTCTTTACACTCTACACTTAAACCATCACTAGTTCCTGTCCATTTTAACCCTTAAAGATCTCTTAAGAGAAACCACCCACTTCTCTCCATCTCCACCATGAGCACCCAAGTCTAGACTGCCTGGATGCAGGCACATCTGCCTTGTTCTGATCAAACTTCCACACTACAAGCAGAGAAATAGTTTCAAAACTCAAGTCTATGTCCCCAGACTCACGTCTCCTGTGTCAAAACAATTCATTTAAAACTTAAAAGTACCACAATTCCTTAAATGACCTACAAGACCTAACATGGCCTGGCCCTTCCTGCCCCTGCAGACAGTCACCCCCTCACTCTCCATGCTCTAGCCTCTCTGGCTTTCCCGCCATTCCTCCTCCTGCCTAGCAGTCACTACCCTTCCTCCTCACCTTATCATCCTGCAGATCTCAATTCAGATATCACTTCCTGAAAGAAGTCTTTCCTGAGCCCCTACCAGTTGAGTCCTCTTCATGCACCTGCAATCAGCAATCCATACCCCTCTTTCTTAGCATTTATCACAGCTCTATGTTTACACTTATTAAACTCTAAGAAGGCAGGAATTTTGTCTTTTTTTTTCTTTTTTATTGTAGTGTCCTTACCACTTAGCACCTTCCTCACATATAATAGGAGTTCAATATTTGTGTAGTTACATGAATGATGGGTAGTTATCACAAGGACTACAACAATTGATGAAATAAAGAAATATACAGGCACAAAATACAGTACTTTAATACGCATGAAAGGTAAAAAAATTTAATGTGACCTAGACAGCCACACGCAGCTAGGCACACAGGGTAC
Organism: Mesoplodon bidens; assembly: GCF_964165515.1. Taxonomy (NCBI): domain Eukaryota; kingdom Metazoa; phylum Chordata; class Mammalia; order Artiodactyla; family Ziphiidae; genus Mesoplodon; species Mesoplodon bidens. Next base: position 8,562,217 of record NC_138165.1, on the reverse strand, counting down.
TCCCTGTCCATAATGAGCCCAAATCATTCAAAAACTTCAGCAATTTTAGTTCTCAGGATGGCCTAACAAAGGAAAACTTCCTGGGAGACGGAAACCCCACGTGGTCCTCCTTATTCTGCCACTATCCAGCTGTGTACATTTTAACATGATATTTTATGTCTGGCTCTTGATCCTCATCTCTGTACAAGAAGAGGCTGACCAAAATTGTCTCCACATCCTCTTCCAGGTGTGAATGAAAAATATTGCTTGCCATATCAGTAAACAAAGGATGTTGCAGCCATCAAGCCATCACGTTACAGATGCTCGACGGTGAGCCCTGAGGGAACTCAGGATGGAGACAAACCTTCAGCCACTGCAGTCACCCCCAAATGGGCACCTGAGTGGACTCAGGATGGAGAAAATCAGGATACTGGCCCCAGATGGTTAAGATGCATATCAAAGGAATAATTTCAATGAGCCCAGACTCTTGAATCTTCCCATGCATAGAAAAGCATGAAATTCCTTAATTTGAGATATCTGGTTTTCTTTAATTAACAGTAATCTTTTGATGTTCAGACTACCTAGTCTTTGTTGCAAAAACTCCTGCTGTCTGTTTTTTTTTTTTTCTTTTTTTCTTTTTTATTGCAGTGTCAATAGTGGCACACCCCCCTTGCCTCCTGGGAGCAGTCTCTCAGTGTTATCTGAGATGCTGTGTCCTAGGCTTAAGTCCTCAGTTTTGTCAGCCAAATAAAACATTTTTCTCAACTTTTAGGTTGTGCATTTTTTTCCGCAGGTAAGAATCCAATGCCACCTATTGTCGTTGACAAATAAGCTGTATAAGCAGGAGTAATAAAGGCGAGGCCTTTGTGTCCCAGGACAAGGTGGGCTTTGATCTGGACCATGAAGGAAAGAATCAGAAGAGGCCAGAAATGGACTTTCTAGAAGAAGCACAGGGCTGAGAACACACATGGTATTTAGGTAATAAGTAGTAACACACCCAGCTTGAGAAAGAACCTCTTCCCCCACCTTTCCCTTGCCTTATTCTTTGCAGAAGCTGTTCTGCAGCTGCTATGATGCCAGACTCCATTTGTCCCTCCAGCTGGAAACGGTGCCCGGTGCCTGATGCCTGGGGATTCTCTCCTTAAGGTCTCTGATCACCCTGCTTGCAGCAGCCTCCATTCCCCGACTGGGAACCTCTAGAAACATGGGAAGGCATGGGCTGCACAGGAACCAAACATGTGTCAATAATGCCAACTCCGTGGCCATGCTGGACAAGAGCACAGACAGATAACAGAGCAACCTTATCTCCAGGGTCTTGTGGAAAATGACAGGGATTTTATTTCCATCTCCTCGACAGGGAAATCAGCCTGAACCTCGAGGCTCCACAGAGGCTGTTTAATAAGACATTTGTTTACTGCCTTCCTGCTACCTCTGACAATATAAGCCTTTCTGATTCTTTCCATGATTCAACTCTAAATGAAAAAGTATGATCTCGCAGCTGTGGGTCGACAAGCCTGCGACACCACTGGTAATCTGCCACCACTCCTGCATATGAGCTGCAGGATGGAATAAAGGCAAAAAACCCCATGTTTCTGGCAAACATAACCCTTTCTCCCATCTGGGACAGATTGCAGCCTTCTGGAGACAGTCAGGGGAGCAGGGGAAACAGAAGTCACTCTTGCTCATTTTTCCTTAAAAAAAAGAGAAAAAGATAAGCCACTTTAATAAATGACAGTCATCTTTAGGCTTAAGATAATTTTAAAGCAGATTTTTTAAATTGTTACAATGAACTGATGACCCTACCTCACAGCAGACTTGGGGAATGAAGTATAATTGTGAAATTGGAGAGTAAGTGCAAGGTCAAGTAGGGTCAAGGAAACTGCGGGAAGCCGGCGGGCTAGAGAAAAATTAGCAAGAATTATAGTTTTCCTAGAAGGTTGCTCTTTCTGTCCCTGCATCCCTGACGTCCTCTGAGTTTCTCACAGAGCTGGGAGTCACACATCTCACCCTGCCCTTCACCCTCTGGAACTTTTCAGGCACAGGGTTTGTACTTGACCAAACTCCATTTACTTAATTTCACTTCCCAGCCCACCATGCCCCAGTGTTGGGGAGAGTTGGGGGGAGGGAAGGGAGGAGATCAGAAGCCTGCTTATCAGTTTTACTTCTATATGGTTTCACTATTCTAATTATGGGGGACACAGCAATTAGCCAAAGATCCCTGTCCACGCGGACCTTCCATTCTAGGGGGGAGGGTCACACAGTCAATGAGAAACACTAAACAAGTAAATTATATGGTGTGTTAGACAGTGTTAGGGAGTCTGGATCACATTGTCTGGAAGAAGAGATGGAGCAATTTGGGCAGGGGAATGGCATAATTTGACTTCTGTCAAGAAAGGATGGTTCTATCTGCGGTTGGGGAGCCAATATGGAAGGAAGTATTCCAGGAAGGAGAGGGATAACTGTTTGGACCTCTGGATAGGGTCACCAGATAATTTATCCTCCAAACTGGGATACTTGACAGTGAAAGGAGGCTCTATTAATAATTATACTGAAACAGCAGTTATGAACCACAAGTGTACTGGGAAAATGGGGGTGCAGGGTCATGCTAGCCTTAGGAAAAGGAAAGCAGGACAGAGTGGGGTGAGTATGGAATGTGGGTAAAGGGAAATCTTTAGCTACTTTTAGTAGAGTGATCAGGGTAGACCTCGTGGAGGAGGTGATGCCTCACCTTTCTGAATCCCCATTTCCTCATCTGTAGAAGAAGACAATTAGCCTAAAGTAACTGCTAAGGTTGCCCACAGTTCAGACATCCCACAATCAATAGTCCAGGACTGAGGGGCTACTCTTCCTGGGTCAGCTGTAAGAACAGGAAGAGGAGGGTGCCTGGGACTGTTAAGGGTGTTCATCAGAGAAGTCCATAATCGTGTTTGTAAATTGCACACTGCAATCTTCTACTCTGTTTTCAACAAATGAATGTACATCCTCAAAGTTGCACAGGCAAAAATTGGCCTCTGTTGCTGGTAGCCTGTGTTCTAACTCACAAACTCATGTGATGGTTTCCATTCCAGAGGGGCAGCTTGGTGCCCACACCCACGGTTATCATAGGTCCTCAAACTGACCTCTTTGTCCTGATCGTGTATTTTCTATTTGGGGGGTGGGGTGGATAGAAGAATAGTTAACAAAAAAGTTTAAGACAGTTAGAGGCAGTTCTGGTCTTGAGAACTAAGGCAGTTCTGAAAAAGAGAATTTTGAGATTTTGAACAAAAAAAGCTAGAAATGACAGAAAACCAGCCAGGTGAAAATATCCAGGGACAGTTGATATATGGGTGCACAGGAGAGTATAAAAGAGTCAATCCAACTCAAGGATTAAGAGCACTGGCTTCAAAGTCAGGCAAAGCCAGGTTCTGATTAGCCAGTTATTTAACCCCCGTGAACTTCAGTTCTCTTACTTGTTAAATGGTTCTACCAACAATCTCACAGGGCATAAAGTACTTAGCATGGTAGCCAGCCCAAGCTAATGCTCAGTACTTGGGGAGTACGACAGTTGCTACCATCATGAACATTGAGCTCTTCACTTAGAAGTGATAGTTAAATGGACCCGGGGATGGAGAAAGCCTAAGGGAAAGCAGAAATCCTCATGTAACAACCTTGGAAAACACTTGCATTCAGGAAGAGAACAAAGCAGAAGCACAAGAGACAGAGACAAGCACAAGAGGAGACTGTGGTAGGCAACGATGTAGAAAGATGATTGGGAAAGTTGCTGATTCAGAGAATGTGGCTGACATCCTCAAATGCAGCAGAGAGAAGGAACGTCATTGAAGATCACCATCATCATGGGAAATATGTAGGCAATAGAAAAGCTTGATGGTTGGTGCTGGACTAAAGGGGCTAAGGAAGCCATTTTGAAGAGTAAATTCAGTAGATGTATTTGTTCAAGAAGAACGCAAGTAAAAGAAAAAAAAAAAAGAAAAGAAATGCTAGCTGTGGTTTGATATCTGTGTTTAAAGGCAGTGGAGTAGGATAGATTAAATGGGCCAGAGGAAGTAGTGCTAATTTGAGAGCAAGAGTCTGGAAGACACTGGAAACAGTGCCCTCTAGAGCCTAAGTAGAGAAGTTACAATAGCCTCAGACCTTTCCTTGCCTGCTCTGCGGACTACTAATGTCCAGAAATAGAAGGGTATCTGCCATTATTCCAGAGCAGGCTATGGGAACCTGGTAATCCTAGGGGCCGTTTGTTGAATGAATGACTAAATGTAACAGAATTCATAGTCCTTCTTCAGGAGACCTTGTGCTTTCTCTTCTCCTGTAGGCCCAGCTCTCAGTGCCCTTCTCTGGAATCCTCTCAGGTAGATTAATCCTCCAAGTCTGCCCTGGCCTTTCCCTAGATTTGGACCCTTCACTCTGACCAGGTTGGTCCTTCAGATCACAAGGTTACCATAAGCTTGCCCATCCCATGCCTTTGTCCAGATTGGCTTCTTGACTAGGATGCCCTGTTGATCCTGTACCACACAAAATCCTCCAGGACTTAGCTTGAATCTCGAAGCCTGCTCTGGCAGGCTTCCCCAAGAGCCCCAGCCCAAGGCCAACTCAGCTTCTCTGAACCTGCCCTCGGAATGCATTGTCCTGTGTTGACAGTGATATTTCATGTGTGCAAGCCTAAAACCACACACTGCTAGGATACACATGGGGTCAATATGAAGACAGCTGCTTCTTGGATGCTCCTCAGAAGAATATCAAAAATCAAGTGGCCTCCTTGGCTCATGTAAGACTTTGTGCTTGAGCCAGCCTAAAAGAGATAGCCAGATAGAGATTCAGATCTCAAAGACTTCCATCCTGAAATATCTGCTTCACCAAGTACTACTTCAGCAATGACCATGACTTGGTAATAATAAATTGTCCCCATATGTAGTGGCTTAAACAATGACAACATTTATTTTGCTCACAAATCTGCAAATTGGGCGGATTCAGCAGGGAAAATGTGAGTCCATTTCTCCATTTTCCTTTGCAGCCAGTGGGGTAGTTTCAAGGTGGAAACTAGAATCATCTTCTGAAAGCTCACTTGCTCCCATGCCTGGTGTCTGGGCTGGGGAGACTCACACAGCTGGGGGCTGCACAGCTGGAGCTTTTCTAGAATTTTTAACTCTATGTACTCTATCCATAAGGTCTCTCCAGCTAGGCAGCTTCAGCATAGTCAGACTTCTTACCTATTGGTGAAGGGCTTCCAAGGTGCATGTTCCAAGAGTGGGTAAGCCAGGGCTTGAAGGGAGGAAAATAGACTCTACCTCTTGAGGGTGAAGTTCAGCATTACACTGTAAACAAAGTGAGGTGAGACAGATATAGCATAGCGTGGTCATCGTTAGCAATACCACGTGCCCCACTTACCTTTTTTCTTTGGTCAATCTTTGGACCCCTCCTCTTCTGGTACCACCTCCATTTCGATGGTGCTCTGATTACTACCAGGTCTTGATGTTTGCCTCAGTGTCCTGCCAATAGTTTTAAGGTGTAAGAGTTTGAATTTGAGGTCAGACTGAAGCAAAACGCTCTCCCTTTCTTGCTCCTATACAGCCTTAGGCAAATAATGTCATCTTTCTGATCCTTAGTTCTCATGTGGACAGAAATGAGGATGAAACTACCTCCTCCCCATTCACTGTTCTCAATAAATGATACCGTCCTTCTAGCCCTATTGCTCCTGCACTTGGTCCCATGCAGACCTGAGACCTCCCTCCTGCACCTGCCTGTGTGGTCAGCCCCTCACGCACCTTTCTAGACTTGGTGAGAAAAAAAGAACAAAAGCAGTCCTCAAATAAATACAAGTAAGTGCAAACCCTCCACAAGCACTACCTTCACATGATAAACTACTTAATCATGTGCTAATAATGAACAGTCGACTTTCCTGGAGCCAGACGTTGGAGGCTGAGGTTACCCTCTGTGCCCCGGTGGTAATTACTTCCTTGACTAACTCCAAGAGACATTAATTTTGAAACTCTCTGCTTCTAAAGGGGCCCACACAAGTACAGCTGATGTCTCTTTCCCTTTCTGAATTAAGGAACAAAAATGCCAGACAGGGAAGGAAGGAAGAGTCTTTTTGAGGCAAAGAAAAGCAGATGGAAATACAGTCAGTTGGGACCCATCATCAAGGGAGAAGTGGAAGCTGTGGAAAGAAAACAGAGGCAGCTGTGCCTAACACCGAGAGCCAAACAGGCCTGGGTTCTAATGAATCCTCCCTCTGGTGCTTGTGAAACTCCTGGTCTTAGGCTACTTAGCCCTGAGCCTCAGTTTCATCTGTAAAATGGGATCGTGATAGCTGCCTTGTAGAGTTGCTGTCAGTACAGTGATAGTCTTCCAATATGGTGCCTGATCCATAAATTAATGTCAGCAGGAAACTGCAGATACCATGATAATACAGCTTTTACTGCTGCTACTACTACTCCTATCATTAGCCAGGCTAAAATATCAGCCTGATTTGACAATACCCATTATTTAATACCCAAGACAGCCAACATTAGACCAAGGCAAAGGCAAATAATGTAAGAGCAGAAAGAAGCGAATCCTTTGTTTAGTGATCCAAGTGGTGATGTTAAGTCTTTCCTATTAACACTCTCTGGCCATTCAGATACCATCAGAAGCTTTGTCACTCAAAAAGCTTTGTCACTCAGAAAGTTCTCCAAATCAAAAACTATGAACTCAATTTGAATCCCAGCTCCACCACCTTCTATCTGTCTGACTTCGGACAAAATAAAACTCTGTTTCAACTTCTTGTTCTATAAGATAGAGATCATAATACCCACACCACATGGTTGTTTGAGAAATTACATGCAGTAAGTTTAAAATGCCTGGTGTACAGTAGGGGCACCACCAGTATCACAATACTTTGTCTCTTTAAACCCAGGACATAGTCAAGCTTCTTCAGCCTTGTACAGAAGTGCATCCTGCAACCTGTCGTTGCCCACTCCCTATACACACACTCACCTAGATGCACACACTTAAACACACATACTCATTCACATATACAAAACCACGCTCACACACATGCACACACTCATGCTACACAAATTCACAGTTACACATTTACACTTACATAAACATGTTATATACACATGCACACTCACACAGGTACACATACACACTCACACACCCACATATACTCATGCACACATTTACACACTGACACATGCACACGCAGACTCACACACACACATTCAAATTCATGGCCTAGAATGGGCGGCTGTTCTCCCCCACTATCCCTTAGATAATCCTCCTAAATGATCTTGGAGGAGAAAGCAGTTTCTGCCTAGAAATATCACACAGAAGGGATTGTTCTGACTCTGTCCCTTGGGTCATAATGTATTTCACACCAGGCTGTGCAAATTATGGACCATTTTCTCACGCTGTTTTAGTATTAACAAATCCAGGCTGATCATCACAATTTCCCGGAGACTTTTATAAGAACACATTCGTGGGTGCTACTGCAGATCTACTGAATCAGAATATCCAGGGCTGGAGTCCTGGGATCTATATTTTTTAAAGATTCCTGTATGTTTCTAATGATCCATCAGATTCAAGAACCACTCATTTGATTCTTGCAATCACTCTGCATGCTGGCTTCAGATGGAATAATTAATCCATTTCATAGACAAGGAAAGTGAAGATGGGTGAGATTTGACCAACTGACAAACCAGTGAGTGGTAGAGACAAGTCCAAAATGGTTTTCTGACTCGTAGTTCATTCCTGCTGGTAACCAGCTGCGTGACTGTGGAAAAGTCACTTAGACTCTCTGGGCTTTCATTTCATATATACAGTTGAGCTAGAACTCCAGGCTCCTTACCCCTACAGAAGTATGGTAAGAATAATATGAGTGAAGTGAGGGAAAATAGCCATACACTTCTAGTAGAACTAGGAGGTGCTGTTCTGATTTAAATTCAGGACATAGAACCTCTCTAGGAGTTGGGCTTCCAGTTTACAGATTACTGGGTAAAGCATTCCTATCTATTGGACCAGGAGTGGGCACTTGATCCAGAGTCCCTTCCAGAGGAAACTGGAATTGGGATCAAGAGCAATTTCCAGGTCCTTCCGATGACTAGAACTTGTCACATGGTTACTAAGGTGGCCACCATCCCCTGTCTTGTGGCCTGAGGAGCTGAGAAAGCCAGTCTTCTGAGAGAAGGAACAGCCATGCAGTGAAAAGCAAAGATGACAGGGCCAAATAAAAGCCCTCCCTATGGCTCCCATGTTCTGATGCCTGTCCATTCCTGAGGCCTTTGACATTCCCTTAAACACTCCATTATTGAAATCTACTGACTAAATCAGTTAACCATTTATACTACAGGTGTTGGAACTTCTTTTTTTTTGTGTGTGTGTGTGTGTGTGTGGTACGTGGGCCTCTCACTGTTGTGGCCTCTCCCGTTGTGGAGCACAGGCTCCGGACATGCAGGCTTAGCGGCCATGGCTCACAGGCCTAGCCGCTCTGTGGCATGTGGGATCTTCCCAGACCGGGGCATGAACCCATGTCCCCTGCATCGGCAGGCGGACTCTCAACCACTGTGCCACCAGGGAAGCCCGGTGTTGGAACTTCTTAATCTGAGACAGTTCTTTCTCAAGCCTGATATTAATTCCAGAGTTTCCACTGCAAAACAACATACCTAAGTGTGGGTTCTTTCCACATTTGTTTATAGGCTGAAAATTGTACAATACCTTGTAATGGTCCATAAATGCGTAGGCAGATAATTTCAAATTACTTAGGCCCAATGATTGACATCCAGCCCTAGGGACAGGGGTTAACTGCTATATCATCAGAAAAATAAAAAAACATTTTAACCCCAGGACAGTTAAAGCAGAACATCACAAACCAGGAGTCAAAGGTCTATGACATACAAGCTCCATGTGGCACCTGAGGGACCTGTGCTTGGCACAGAAGAGACCTGCTAGGTAGGAAAGTCACCTGGTCACTTTCCAAACTCTGTCCTACTAAAAACTTCCTGAGCCATTCTTAAACTCAGATGGTTGCCCACCAATCCTTGCTACTGTTTTAACTGATTATCAAGTTGTGAATTCTCTGCCAGCCTTCCCCTGGTGTAGGCAACATTTCATTTCTCTGTATTTAGGGAGAACATCACCTTCAACTCTTGCACACAGCATGGGGCAATGTCCAGGGCAAAGGACAGGCTTTCACCTGCTCTTCTTTTCTTACTCCTACTTTATTAAGATGTAAGTGACATATAACACTGTGTAAGTTTAATATGTACAACGTGCTGATTTGGTATAAATATATATTGAAAAATAATCACCACAATAAGATTAGTTAAGACATCCATCATCTCACATAGTTATTTTTCTGTTATTGTTGTGGTGACAATTTTTTTTAAATTTGCTCTCTTGTCAACTTTCAAGCATACAATACAGTATATGTATATAGACTAGAATATAGTCACTAGACTGCACATTACATCTCCAGAACTTACTCATCTTATAACTGCAGGTTTATACTCTTTGACAGTCCTCACCCAATCCCCCCAACAACCAACAATTTACTCTGTTTCTATGCGTTCCATTTTTTAGGTTTCACATGTGAGATCATGCAGGATTTGTCTCTCTATATCTATTTCAGTTACCTTAATGCCCTCAAGTTCCATCCATATGATAGAAAATGTAAGAATTTCCTTCTTTTTAGGGCTGAATTAAATTATTCCATTGTACTATATTTTTTTATCTATTCACCTGTCAATGGACACAGGTTGTTTCCATGTCTTGGCTATTGTAAATAATGCTGAAGTGAACAAGGAGTCAGAGATTACTTTGAGACAGTGATTTCATTTCCTTCAGATATACACCTAGAAGTGGGATTGCTAGATCATAGGGTAGCTCTATTTTTAATTTTTTGAGAACCTCCATACTGTTTTCCACAGTGGTTGTACCAATTTACATTCCAACCAACAGTGTACAAGGTACCCCTTTCTCCACATCTTCACCAACCCTTATCTCTTGTCTTTTTGATAATTTCCATTCTAACAAGTGTGAGGTGATATCTCCTTGTGATTTTAATTTTCATTTTCCTGATGATTAGCTATGTTGAGCATCTTTTCACGTATCTATTGGCCATTTGTATATCTTCTTTGGGAAAATATCTATTCAGGTCTTCCCACTTTTTAATCACATTATTTGTCTTTTTATCTATTGAGTTGTATGTGTTCCTTGCATATTTTGGATATTAACTCATTATCAGACTTATGATTTGCAATATTTTCTTCCATTCCATATGTCGCCTTTTCATTTTGTTGATCATTTCTTTTGTTGGGTGGAAGCTTTTTAGTTTGATGTAGTCTCACTTATTTATTTTTGCTTTTGTTGCCTGTGCTTTTGGGCTCATATCCAAAACGTTGTTTCCAAGACCAGGGTCAAGGAGCTTTTTCTCTATGTTTTCTCCTAAAAGTTTTATGGTTTCAGGTCTTATGTTTATGTCTTTAATCCATTTTGAGTTAATTTTTGTGAGTGGTATAAAATAGAGGTCCAGTTTCATTCTTTTGCATGTGAACACTGTTTTCCCAGAATCATTTAGAGAAGAGACTATCCTTTCCCCCATTGAATATTCTTGGTTCTCTTGTCAAATATAAGTTGACCATATATGCATGGGTTTATTTCTGTGTTCTTTATTCTGTTCCATTGGCCTATGTATCTATTATATTATGCCAGTACCATGATGTTTTGATTACTTTAGTATTGTAATATAGTTTAAAATAGGGTTATGATGTCTCCTACTTTGCTCTTCAGTCTCAGGATTGGTTTCGCTATTCAGAGTATTTTGTGGTTCCATGTGACTTTTGTAATTTTTTTCTGTTTCTGTAAAAATATCCATTAAAACACTGATAGGGATGGCATTGAATCTATAGATGGCTTTGGGCAGTATGAACATTTTAACAATATTAATTTTTTAGATCCATGATGATGAGATATATATGTATGTATGATACACACACACACACACACACACACACACATATGTATCCAGAAGATATATTTATGTCTTCTTCAGTTTCTTTCATTAATATCTTATAGTTTTCAGTGCACCAATCTGTCACCTCCTTGGTTATTCCTAAGTATTTTACTTTTTAAAATCTTTTTGTAAATGGATTGTTTTATTTTTTTTTCAGATAGTTTGTTGTTAGAATATAGAAATTCAACTGATGTTTGTATCCTGCAAATTTACCTAATTCATTCAATAGTGCTAACAGTTTTTTCATGGAGTCTTTAGGATTTTCTATATGTAATATCATGTCATCTACAAACAGGGACACTTTTACTTCTTCCTTTCCAATTTAGATGCCATTTATTTCTTTTTCTTGCCTAATTGTTCTAGTTAGGACATCGAGTAGTATGTTGAATATGAAGGGTGAGAGGGGGCACCCTTGTCTTGATTCCGATTTTAGGGAAAAAGATTTCTCAGTCTTTCACAACTGAGTATGATGTTCGCTGTGGGAGTGTCATATATGGCCTTTATTATGTTGGGGTACATTCCTTCTATACCTAATTTGTTGACAGTTTTTATCAAGAAAGCATGTTGAATTTTTTCAAATATATATTTTTTCATCTCTTGAGATGTTCTTATTGTTTTAGCTTTCATTCTATTAGTGTGATGTATCTCATTTATTGATTTACATATATTGAACAATCCTTGCATCACAGTCATGAATCCCATTTGATTGTGGTGTATGATCCCTTAATTGGGCTGTTAAATTCAGTTTGCTAGTATTTTGTGGGAAATTTTTACATCTATCATCAGTGATATTGACCTGTAGTTTTCCTTTCTTGTGGTGTCCTTATGTGGCTTTGGTATCATGGTAGTACTGGCCTTGTAAAGTGAGTTTTGGAGTGTTCCCTTCTCTTCAATTTCTTTTAAAGAAATTGAAAAGAATTGGTGTTTATTCTTCTTTAAATGTTTGGCAGAATTCACCAGTGAAACCATCTGGTTCTGGAATTTTCTTTGTGGGAGGTTTTTTTTTGTTTTTTTTTTTGTTTTTGTTTTTGTTTTTTTTGCAGTACACGGGCCTCTCACTGTTGTGGCCTCTCCCGTTGCGGAGCACAGGCTCCAGACGCGCAGGCTCAGTGGCCATGGCTCACGGGCCCAGCCGCTCCACAGCATGTGGGATCTTCCTGGACTGGGGCACAAACCCATGTCCCCTGCATCAGCAGGTGGGAACTCTCAACTACTGCACCACCAGGGAAGCCCTGTGTGGGAGGTTTTGATTACTAATTCAATCTCCTTCTTATTGATCTGTTCAGATTTTCTATTTCTTTATGATTAAATTTCAATAGGTTGTATGTTTCTAAGAATTTATCCATTTATTCTAGGTCGTTCAATTTGTTGGTTTATAATTGTGCACAGTAGTTGCTTATGAGCCTTTGTATTTCTGTAATGTTTTCCCTTTCATTTATAATTTTATTTATTTGAGTCCTCCTTGGTTAGTCTAATTAAAGTTTTGTCAATTTTGTTTCTCTTTCAAAGAACCAACTTTTAGTTTTGTCAATCTTTTATATTGTTTTTCTGTTCTCTATTTTTTTATTTCTACTTGAGTCTTTATTATTTCCTTCTTTCTACTAACTTTGTGCTTAATTTGTTCCTCTTTTTCTAGTTCTTTGAGGTGTAAGGCTAAGTTATTTATTTGAGCCCTTTCTCTTAATATATGCATTTATAGCTATAAACCTCCCTCTTATGTCTGCTTTTGTATCTCATAAGTTTTGATATGTTGTGTTTCCATTTTCATTTGTCTCAAGACATTTTTTGATTTCCCTTTTGATTTCTTCTTTCATCTGTTGGTTATTCAGGAGTACATAGTTTAGTTTCCACATATTTGTAAATTTTTCTGCTTTATTCCTGTTATTGATTTTTAGTTTCTTACCATTGTGGTAGGTAAAAATTTTTATATAACTTCAATATCCTTGAATGTGTTAAGACTTTTTTTGTTCCCTAACATATGATCTATCTTGGAGAATATTCTAGGTGCACTTGAGAAGAATATGTATTCTACTGCTGGTGGTTGGAATCTTCTGTGTATGCCTGATAGATCCATTTGGTCTATAGTGCTGTTCAAATCCCCTGTTTCCTTATTGAGTTTCTCTCTGGATGATCTATCCATTGTTGACAGTGGAGTATTAAAGTATCCAAATATTACTGTATTGTATTGCTATTAATTCTCCTTTTAGTTCTGTTAGTTTTGCTTCATACATTTAGGGGTTCTGATGGTGGGTGCATAAATATTTATAATTGTTATAACTTCATGACCCCTTCCTCATTATATAATGACCTTCATTGTCTCTTTTCACCATTTTTAGCTTAAAATCTATTTTGGCTCATATAAGTGTAGCTGCTCCTGCTTTCATTTTGTTACCATGTTCTTGCAATATATTTTTCCATATTTTCACTCTCATGTAGGCTGCATATTGTTGGATCCTTTTTTATTTAACCAGCTATTCTGTCTTTTAATTAGAGACTGTAATCCATTTATATTATAAGTAATTATTGGTAGATAAGAATTTACTATTGCCATTTTGTTAATTGTTTTCTGACTGTTTTATAAATCCTTTTTGTTCCTTGCTTCCTCTCTTGCTGTTTCCCTTTGTGATTGGTAATTTTCTGTGGTAGTATGCCTTGACTCCTTTATCACAATCTTGTGTATCAACTAGTGATTTTTTCCTTTTTGGTTATCATGAGGCTTACATAAAATATCTTATAGTTGTAGCATTCTATTTTATGCTGATAAGAACTTAACTTTGATAGCATGCAAGAATTCATACTATTACTTCTCTCTGCCAATTACAAATTATGGTAGTTATAGTTATTTTTAATAGTTTGTTTTTTAATGTTTAAATTAGATTTTTAAGTGATTGGTATACTACATTACAACATTAGAGAATCTGACTTTGGCTATATATTTATCTTTACTGTCGAGTCTTACATAGTCATGTGTTTTATGATGTTAATTAGCATACTTTTATTTCAGTTTGAAGAATGTCATAAAGGGACAGTTTTTGTAAGTCTGTTCTAGTGATAATTAACTCCCTCAGCTTTTATTTGTTTCGTTGTTATCTCTCTTCATTTGGAAAGGACAGCTTAGCTGTGTATAGTATTCTTGGTTGACAGTTTTTTTCTTTTAATATCTTGAATACATCCTCCCACTCTCTCCTGACCTGCAAAGTTTCTACTAAGAAATCCACTGATAGTCTTATGGGGGCTCCCTGGTACATGATAAGTGGCCTTTCTATTGAAGTTTTCAAAATTCTCTTTGTCTTTGACTTTTGACAATTTAGCTATAATATGTCTAAGTGTAACCCTTTTCAGATTCAACCTATTTGAGATCCTTTGGCCTCATGAATTTGGATGTCTGTTTATCTCCCCAAGTTTGGAAGATTTTAGCCATTACTGCTTTAAATAGACTTTTTGTCTCTTTATCTTTCTCTTCTCCTTCTGGGACTTCCATAATGCATATACTGTTTCTTTTAATAATATTCCATAAGTTCTTTAGGGTTTCTTCATTCTCTTTTCAATCTTTTTCTTCTTTTATCCTTTTTCTCCTCTGCCTGAATAATTTCAAATGACCTATCATCAAATTCACTGACTTTTTCTTCTGCTTGGTTGAGTCTGTTTGGTAAAATTCTCTCTTGAATTTTTCAGTTAAATCATTGTATTCTTCAGCTAGCTCCTGGATTTCTATTTGGTGTTTTGTTTCAGTTTTTTGATGGTTTCTATTTCTTTGTAGAACTCTCCTTTGTTCATGCCTTATTTTCCTATTTAGTTTAGTTGTCTGTGTCTTCTTATAGTTTACTGAACTTCTTTTAGAGGATTATTCTGAATTATTTATTCATAGATCTCTATTTCTTTAGGATCAGCTATTAAAGCTTTATCAGTTTCCTTTGGTGGTGTCATATTTACCTGATTCTTTGTGTGACTCTTGATTTGTTGCATTGCTGTCTGTGCACATAAGTAAGCAGTCTCCTCTTCCAGACTTTGCAGGCTTACATCAGCAGGGATAGTCCTTCATCAGTCAGCTCAGATTGCAGTACTGGACAGGTCATCTGGTAGCATCCATGGGCAGGTGGAGCTTCCTATCAGGGTCTCTAGTTGGGGAAGACCATTGTCTCTACTCTGAGATGGGGGAGGTGATGCAGGCTGGCCTCCATTGGGATGACCTGCTGACTGCACTTTGAAGTCAGGTGGAGTCACTAGCTGAGCGCTGCAAATGCCTCTGGTCAGATGAAGTTACTGGATATGTTCTTTGGCAGAGCAGGGAAGTGCCACTGGTTGGACTCTGTAATTGAGTAGAGCTATGGGCTGGCATCCACAGTCACTCCTTGTTGGATAGAGTCTCAGATGTTGTCACTGGCAGGACTCCATGTTCAGGCAGGCAAGGTTTCATGGTTGGGCTGTGCTCTGAGATCAGATGGGGTGACAGGCTTGGCTTTGAGATAAGGTAGGTCACTGATTATGCTCCATTGTTGGGTGAAGTCACTGGCTAGGGCTCTCTGGTTGGGCAGGGCCTCTAGCTGTATTCCATGATTGCATGGGACTAGAAACTGTGCTCTGTGGTCAGGTGGGGGTCACTGTCTGAACTCCTTGATCAGGTGAAGACACAAGCTATGCTCCACATTTAGGCAGAGTCACTGGCTGGATTATGGCTGGATGAGGTCCCAGGCTGTGTTTGGCAGTCAGACAAGGGCAGAGGCTGAGCTCCAAATTTTCAGGCTCCCTGGTTATGTGAGGCCACAGGCTCTATACTTAACAGCTGAGCAGGGTTGCAGGCTTGGATCCATGCCCAAACGGAGCTGTAGGATGAGCTCCATGGCTGTCCAGGCTCTCTGGCCAGGCTTCCTGGTCAGGGAGGACTGGTGGCTATTTTCAGCTGTCAGGCAGGGCTGGAAATTTGCTTCCCTCCACAGGCAGGGCTGTAGAACAGGTTTCATGGCTGGTATAGCCACTGGCAGGACTGCCCAACCAAGCTCCCTGGATAGTTTGGGTCACTAGCTCAGTTCTACAGATGGACAGAACCACTGGCTGGGATCTCTCCTCAGGTAACCCTGAAAGCAGGAATGCAATTTGCCAAGATCTGAGCTATTGTAAGCCCTGACTCCCTTCACCTCTATCTGATCCCTAGTGGTCGAACCCTGTAGACCTCCCCAGTTACCCTCATAAGGCAGGACTCAAGTGGGCCATCTGGCAGGTGTCCCACAATGCTGAGGACACAGCATTGTCCACCCTGGGCTCTCCTTTCTCACTGAAGAAATGATAGGTCCATGGGGCCCTCTTGGTACAGTGCTGTGCCAGCCTGGGCGTGGAGTGATGCGGTCAAAGTGAAACTGCTCCTCCTACCTTTCTAATGCATCCTCCTCAGTCTCCATGGTCCAGGGAGCTGCTTTGGCCCCACTCTTGGATTCTGGGATTATCACATTGGTGTCTTGTTTATGGATAGTTGCTAGTTGGTCTCTCTGTGAGCCAGACTGAAGTTAGGAGCAACCTATGTTGCCATCGTCTCACCTGCTCTTGAAAAAGGGTATAAATGAGGATTTAAATCTCAACATTGAATTTAAATGTAAATCTGAATGATAATGTTGCAGTTGTCAAGTGTTTAATAAAACAATTAGGGGAAAGCTAGAAGAGTAATCTTAACGTCTTGTCTCTAAAAGAGAAAGTAGTATAATAGGGCAACTAATGAGAGTAAAAAGATGTCTAATCACAGTCCCAACTTTCTTAGCTGTGTGACCTTCAGCCAGTCATGCTGATACTGAACGAATCAGGCCCTGCTGCTCGCTGCTTACAAAATCAAACTCATCAACGTTAGTATACTATCTTTAATCAGAAGGCTAGCAATCTGGGGAGATGGTGGACTCAGTGTCCCCAAAGAACCACCTCTGAAGATTCTGCTTGGCCATGAAAGTTTTAAAGGAAAGGAGGGAAGTAATCTCAGTTAATCATTGAGATGGGGGGTCAGAGTCATCGTCATCCCCCACTGCGTGCAGCCTTGTGTGCAGACTTGTCAACTCCTCGTGATCTTCCTCTAGATGTTATCTTGTTCACACAGCTTGGTCACAGTTTGTTCAGGAGATTACTGAAGGGGAAACTAGGGAAGCGATCTGGTCACCTGTTAATTACTTATTTTTCATTTCTACTTTTTTGATCTACGGCAAGAACCAACAAGTTAGGCAAGGTATTTTGTGATTAAAAGATTTGAAAGGTGTGCTCCAGTAGAGCATGGGGGTGCCTAGTTAAAACTTAGTTACAATATAGCTTTGTTAAAGTGACAAGGAAAGGGGCTTCCTGTTGAGGATGGTTTCCTGCAAAGAGCTGCTTACAATGTAACTTCTCTGAGACTCGAATTCCGTGATTGTAAAATAGTACCTATCCCCCAAATTAGCTGAGAAGATTAAATAACATAAAATATGCAAAGAGATATGCCTAGTTACTGCCCCCCAACCTGGGCATCTGAAGCCTCACCAATCTTGAGCTCCTTCTTCCACACTGAAACATCTGCTTATCCATAACAAACTCTCAAGAAATGCCAGGAACTTTTAAATCACCTACTGTGCATGCCTATATGGCCAGCACTGCAAGTGGTGAATTTACAGGTGAATGGATTTTCCTAGCCTTTCTTTCTCATCCCTTTTATTCTTGATTGGATATTTCAGCTTGACAGGGAAAGTTAATGGAACAACTAATTGCCATATACATAAAAATTGGTGAATATCATTTCTGATGTACTATAACTGCTGAAAAAATATTTTAGGCACATTCTGCTTTTCCCCTGACTAAAGCATTCAGTAAATTCAGTGTGGAGTGTCAGTTGCCCTGGGAGTGTATGCTAATTAAAAATGGAGAGAAGTGGAGAGGGGCAAGTGGTGTGCAACACTCAAACACTTGGTTCTGGTACAATATTGCAAGTCTGACTATTTGTATTGTAAACCCTTAGGGCAGGAATGATGTCTTTTTGAATCTGTACAGCCCCAAGGATACTGTTGTTACTTTATAAACATGAAATAAAATAGTAATATTCAGAGTTTTCTATGTACATTTGTCAAACCTCTTGAGTCTGATACATCCAGTTGGGATTTCTCCTAGCAGCTGCTTAGAAACTAATTTCTAAGATGACAGAAAGTTCTCTCTTCTTTCCAGAGCTTGTTGTTTTAGTCATCCTCCAAGAATAAAGAAATCACTCATCATCCAGAGAGCTCTTCTGAATTGATCAGAGAAGCTGTTAGTCCCCCCAACTCCACTTTTTCTGACCATGTATCTCTCTTGTTTGCTCTTACAGAAATCCACCCAAATTAAAGATTTACACTTATCCCTCATTTCTCATAAAATAAAAACTACTAAAAGTAACTTATTATATAGTGCAATTAAGCTAATGAAATATCCAATTACTAGATAATATGTAACCTTAACCAAACTATCCAGGTTCTAATCCCAGCTCTTTCATTTATTACTTGTATGACTGGGCAAGTCTTCTAATTCTCTGAACCTCATTTCTTTGTGCATAAAATTGGGATGATAATGTTACCTACTTCACAGAGTGGTTAGAAAAAGGAAATGGGGGCTTCCCTGGTGGCGCAGTGATTGAGAGTCCGCCTGCCGTTGCAGGGGACACGGGTTCGTGCCCCAGTCCGGGAAGATCCCACATGCCGCGGAGCGGCTGGGCCCGTGAGCCATGGCCTCTGAGCCTGTGCGTCCGGAGCCTGTGCTCCGCAACGGGAGAGGCCACAACAGTGAGAGGCCCGCACACTGCAAAAAAAAAAAAAAAAAAAAAAAGAAAAAAAAAAGAAAAGAAAAAGTAAATGAATTAAAATATGTAAAATATTTAGAATAGTGTTTGGCACACAGTAGAACTATATAAGTACTGGCTATTTTTATATAAGCCACAAAGAGCTAGCTAATGTTCAGTGCAAAGCAAGAGACATCTAATGCCCATCTGTAACAGAAATAGTTTAGTTAACTACATCAGTCACAGAAAACCCATCGACACAATCCTTCCATTTGACCTCCTCATCTTCCAAGACCAATAGTAGTTGAAAAAACTACTATCTAAAACAAACCCAATGATAGGAGTCAGCTCTAACATAGAAACTGTCTATTAAGAAACCTGTGTCTTTGCTTTTGTTTTTTGCTTAATTTTTATTGGAGTATAGTTGATTTACAATATTGTGTTACTTTCTCTGTACAGCCAAGTGAATCAGTTATACATATACATATATCCACTCTTTTTTAGATTATTTTTCTGTATAGTTCATGACAGTACTGAGCAGAGTTCCCTGTGCTACACAGCAGGTCCTTATTAGTTATCTATTTTATATATAGTAATGTGTATATGTCAACCCCAATCTCCCAATTTATCCCTCCTCCCCTCTCCCCCCTGGTAAGATTGTTTTCTACATCTGTAACTCTAGAAATGGATAAAGAAGATGTGGTAAATATATACAATGGCATATTACTCAGCCATTAAAAAAATGAAATAATGTTATTTGCAGCAACATGGATGGACCTAGAGATTGTCATACTGAGTGAAGTAAGTCAGACAGAGAAGAACAAATATCATATGATATCGCTTATATGTGGAATCTAAAAAGAAATGGTACAAATGAACTTAATTACTCTGTTTTGAAGGAGTTGAACATGAGCAGTTAAGTTTGTTGGGAAAAAGAAAAGAAAAAGAATATCTGTGGTACTGGTATGTGAGGCCAGTCTCTTTTGGTGAAACACAGTGAGGAGCTCAGAGCATCCAACAAAAGGGACATAATGGGAGCACTTCCTCCCCACACCATACTCTCATCCTTAATCTTCAGCCACATCTGGCTACTCACTATTCCCTAACACACCCAGTGTTTTGTGCCTGTGGCCCTCATAAGTCATGCTCCATCCACATCAAATATTTCTACCTCTCCTTACCACCCTTCCCCCACAGTACACTCTATTCAACTTGACTCAATAAACTTCTCTCTGAAACACTCCCAGATCCCCAAGCAAATGTGACAGCTCTCCACTTTACATTCCGCACAAACTAAACACTTAACTTTCTTTCTTACACTTCACTTGCTTGTCTCTTATTTCTGTTAAATGCTGAGATTCTTGAAGGCAAATGATCTTATTTCTGTTAAATGCTGAAATTCTTGAAGGCAAAGGATTGTCCCTAATGTTTCTCTAGATCACTAACCTCTAGAAAAATGAAACATACATAATAGAACAGCAATAACTGCTTAATAATTTAATTAACTCAAATATTGATTAGGAGGGGGTACTTGGATAAAATAGGGAAATTAGCAGAAGCCTTATATGCAGAGAACACAGATCACTCCTTAACAATTTCCTGAAGGTTAGTCCTGCCAAGAAATCTCCCCAAATTCTCAAATCACTTTGTGAACAAAAAAGATAAGGACACTCATAAAGTCAAACTCTTAGAATCCTAATATGTTGAAATTTATCCTGGTTCTAACTTAGGAATCCCTTTCAGAAAATCAGTGACATCAGTTAAACACTGTTTTGGTTCTCTCATTAGTGTCCTGATGAAGAAAACATATCATCTGGAAGTGAAGCCCTGCACACAGAAGATCTTACAGGATCAGAGGTTCTAGTTGCTCTGTGTTGACAGTGGGAAGGGGAAAAAAAGGAATCAAGAAAACATTAATTTCCCCAAATTACTAATCCAGGAGTATTGAGGCAAAATCTGAGGAGTAATTCCTACCTTTTACTCCACTCTGCACTGATATGTCCCTGCCCAAAGTTACTTCTTTGCTCCAAAAGAATAGAACATTCAATTAGTTCAATTAGTTGCTTTAATTGTGCCAGGAAATCAGACTTAAGTACTATGCTCATATGAAAAAATATATATATTACAAGAGTTAGTCAAAAGCACTCTATAAAATCCATCCTGGAAGCCCTTTCTGAGATTCAGGTCTGCATAGAGCTTATTTCAGGAAGTGCATCTCAACAGTGACACCTATAGATGCAGGAGGAAATGTGTTTGTTTGTCATCTCACTGATAGGGAAGTCAGCTAAATTACATTTCAATTCCAAAGAAAATACTCCTTTGTACTTTCATTATATAAGGTACTTACTTATCATTCATTTGCCCTTATTTAATCTGGCTGAGTTCTTTTTATTTTCCTGAAGCTGAAGTTTAAAGTAGCCCAGAAAGTCAAATGCACACAGTGCATTTACATTTGGGTCAAACTCATTTTCATAAATAAAACAAATAGCAGAAAATGAATCACTGTTTGTCCATTTTAACATGGGAAGGATGGAATATCTGACCAAAGTTAATCTGCCTTAAGATAAACACAGAAAAGAAAATTGAGGATGAAGCAAATTAATCAACTGTGAGGTGCTAGTGAAAACAGAAGGTACCTGACATGCATCCTTGCCAAAGAAGTCAAATTCTTTAATAAGGATAAAGCAAGGTGAAGATTGTTATCTAAGCTGCTTACACTTTGTCATTCAAACCACAAGGATTTATTCAATTGAATTACAAAATAGAAAATTGATTAATTTTGTGTTAGCCTTCTTCTCAGTTGCTCCAAAAACAAAATCTGGGGACCTTAAATTCTCTGAATAAATTTGATTATGTTTATCCTTCCTGTTCAGAGCGCCTTTGTGACTTAGAGTCAATGACATTCACCTCCCACATCATACAAGTACTACATTCAACCTCACAGTACAAATAGGATCAGAGTTCTGCACATAAATAGTGTCTACATAATAGCACAATTAGTTGAAAATGGAAAGTTCAAACAGCATTTTCCATGAAATGACAGAGAGCCATGGTTTGTTTTTTTTTTCCACTGAGCTGACTGAAATAAGCTTTTGTTTTTAAAACACAAACACAAAAACCCAGTCTTCATTCAAGCCAATCAAATCAAAACTAAAAAGAAAACTACTACTACCAAGTGCTACCCCCAAGTGAAAAGAAAGAAAGAAATTCATTTTCTAGGACTAACCACCTAAGTTCATGCATGAGCATACAAAAACATTAAAGTCTATAAAGGCTTGAATAAATACACTGAAAACTAATCTCTGTAGTTTCTGGCAGGCAAAGAAGCATTAACAATAATATAACAATAATAGCATGGTGTAATGGAGAGAGAATCTAACTAGAAATCTTAAGATTTGGGTTTTGGTTCATTTCCATCTGTGGTAGATGACCTGGGGAAGATAAATGCCTTTGAAAAAACATCTAAATTTCTATTTCCTTACCTGTAAAATAGAGTACATAGCTGACCCCATTTAACTCTACAGGAATCAGCAACTTTTTGAAGTCATCATCATCACCAACATTTTCATCATACTCACCACCACCACCATTAGAGAAAGCATGGTGTGAGCCTATTTCCACAGTTTCATTAACTGTTACTTAACTGAACACAAATGGCAAAGATGTAAGGCCTATTTTCATCTTTTAAAAACAGTCTATGAAAAACTTAACAATGCTAAACATTTGTAGTAACTTGAGCTAGAATTCTTATGAGTAGACACACTGAATTGTCCAAATGACCTCTGTACCAAATTTATATAAATAAATTTATTTATTAATTTTTCTGATTACCAAAGTGGCAGGACATGTTTGTTGTTAGCAAATTTGGAAACTTTTGAGAGATATGAAGAATAAAATTAATCTCCACCCCAACTGATAATACTGCCCCCCACAAAAGTGCTGTTAGCAAATTGGTGTTTTTACTGAGAGTTCATTTTATTTTTGTGCAGCTTGAGGTGTATTTTTGTAATAATTATCTGTATTTTTAAAGAGCTAGTTTTTTGATTGGCTCATTCTATTTTGTTATTTTTATTTTAGATTTCATTAAATTGTGCTCCTACTGCTATAAAAAGTAAGTGGCCTTTAGTGTTTCAATAAAACTTTTAACAATGTAGATTATATTCATTTCAAGAAAAAAAAAAGGCAAAGGATTCCAAATGACTGGATCTGATTCCATTTTTTATCTTAGTAACAAGAAAAAAAAAGCTACATAGTATTAATAAAGAGGTATGATGAGAAGTGAGATAAGGGCCCAGTAAGATCTAATACAATTTCTATCAGTGCTGTTTTCATGAAGGTCCTCAAAACAAATGTCACTACGGTCACCAAATGTTGAAAACTGTCCCTCTTTACTTTTATTTCCCTCCCATCAGCAGAGAAAGTCATATAAAGTTTGAGCACTGAGCTCCCCCAGGATGAGAGCAGGAACCAGGACAGGAGGAGGTGTTTTGGCTGCCAACTGAAAACACCCAAGCATGAGCTCTAGTAAGCCTCGGGCAGACTGACCCCTCCAAATTCTCACATGGCCCAGGACTCCTCTGTGAAGCCTTCTCTGATTGTCACGTCAAGGGGACATGGCCTTTGCTCCCTGTGCTTCCTTCTACTGAAGCACCTACTACATCAAATTCTGTTTGTTTACACATCTGCAGAACTCGACTATGAACCCCTGAGCAGCAGGGTCTATATCCATCTTCTCTGTATCTCTAATAAACACCTAGCACTCAAGGAAATTTGATAATTAATGAACAAGTGAAGTTTGGCCATTTTAAGGGTACATCACTGTCATTCACATAAATCTCAGTTCTACATCCAAAAAATCATTGAAAAGCACTTTAGATCTTCAAAGAAGCCCCTTGGAGAGATGAAAAGGGTAATTACATTGCAGAGCTCATCATTTCCTGACTCCCCCAAAGGCCCAGCTATCATAATAGCCCCTCTCAATTCCCTCTTCTTTTTCTCTCCCCTGGCTTCTCCTTTGCTCTCTCAAAACTCCTGTTTGGGCATTGTAGGAGTTTCCCTATTTCTTCTTAATAATTTAACTTTGCTCAGCACCAGTCTAAAATTACACTGATTATTTAGAGCAATGCAACAAAAATCCAGGCCTAGCAGCCTCCTGAGAGCAAAGCATCCTTTCTCCTCAGAGCAGGCTTGAGGAAAGACTATAAATATTAAGCATTAATGTTATTATCCTTGTCAAAGAAAAAAAAAAGAACTAATGATTTCCTGGATCCTCTCTGGGGATGACCTCAGTGCCTCCATCCCTTGATCATCTTATTACCATTTCCTCCCTAAGGTCTTCTCCGCTTAGAGTCAGGAACTGTCAGCTGTAAGTAATGGACCATGTACACAGATCCTATTCCTGCGATGAATGGAGACTATCTCCACTCCCACCCCCATGTCTCCACAGGGTGCTCAATGCCTGTGTGTCATCCTGAGAAATTTTCATCAGCTTGCTCAGAACTTGCCTGAGGAGAAGGGGGCCTGGAGCGGAACCATCTCTTTAATGGGATTTTAATGTGATCTTCAGCAAACTAATCTTATTTAGATATCATAGGAAACCATGTAATCTCATCTGGGCACTCTTATTTCCTACAGAAAAGGGAAAGCTTTGTAATTCATTTTCAGCAACAGGAACACTTTAATAAAATCTGCTTCCGAAGGTTAAATGATGAGACAAACAGCTGCAGCCCCAAGACCCTATATCAATTTCATTGATTGCAGCAAGCATGACAACAAAATGACCACTACAAAGGTTGTTTAAATAAAATTTATGCTAAGAGCTTATGTCACTGCTGTAGGCCTCGATTTTTTGCCAGCGTTTTAAATGTTGGGGGAGAGCATGATGAAACAAGCTGGGGTCTGCAAGGATTAAATCCCTAACATGATTCTGCCAGCTACACACCAGTTGCAACCTTGACTCTTTCTCAGCCTCAGTTTCTTTACTAAAAATGATGATACAATAGCCTGGATTCAGACACGTGGCCACCATGACAAGCTCATAAAATAGGTGCTCCTCCAAAACAATTTTTTTTTTCATGGAAAGGCATTTTATTTTAAATATAGCAGTGTGTACATGTCAATCCCAAACTATATTTTAAAAATATTTTTCCAAGGCATGGTGAGAGAAGGGGCTGGAGACCACCATGGGGCAGAAGCACAAAGGAGGTGAACTGGGACAGCAATGCTTTGTCTCTCCATTAGCAACAAGAGCTCTGGGCCCAAGCATGTGAAACCCACTCTCCCCAGGAGGGGTTCCAGGAAATACAATCTTCTCCCTCTCACCCGGGGATGTTTTGACACCTCACAGATGGACTTCCTGGAAACCCACCTAATTACCACATGCTTAATCAGTCCTGCCTACTTCAAAAATCATTGGAAGATCTAGAGCATTACCACCCATCAAGTTGAACAAATTGCTGTACTGAATGTTTGTGTCCCCCCCTAAATTCACATGTTGAAACTTAATCTTCAATGTGATAGTATTTGGTGTTGGAGTCTTTGGGAGCTGATTAAGTCATGAAGGTGGAATTCTCATGAATGGATTAGTGTCCTTATAAGGAGACCCCAGAAAGTTGGCTTTCCCCTTCTGCCATGTGAGACCACAGCAAGAAGACAGCTGCTTATAAAAACCAGAAAGTGGGATGTCTCCAGACACTGGATCTGCTGCTGCCTTGATTTTGGACTTCCCAGCCTCCAGAACTGTGAGAAATAAATTTCTGTTGTTTGTAAGTCACTCAGTCTATGGTGTTCTGTTATAGTAGCCCAAACGGACTAAGACAGTCTTTACTACAGCTCCCTCTTCTTTATGTGTATGTCTCTTGCCCAAAGTGTGAACCCCTTCAATTAGGGACTGTGCTTGTCCATTTGTCTACCCCAGGCAGCTAACATAGGACCTGGCACATAATAAATGTTTGTTGTTAATAAAGACTTTTGCTGAGTAAATGTTTGTTGAGTGAGAGGATGAGTCCATGCATCATGCTTCACGGCTAAAAACCTAGAGACTCCGTAGACATTACCTTCTTCAATTCTCACAAAAAAAAAACAAACAAAAAAACCCCATGATATAAGTATTACTTCCTTCTTAGAAATTAACAAAACTAAAGTTCAAAAAAGATCATTTGTATAATATACATTTTGTAAATGGCCAGTTGGAATTTAAATCCTGTCTTCTCTGATTCCAAGGTCAACTTCTTTTCATTTTCTCATGATTTCTCACCAATTTATACGTAAACTATGAGTTAGAATTAATATAAATTGATTTAAATCATAAACCATTGATTTTGTTAAAGTAAACATTACTTCTTAGACCCTTTCAACTTGACTAGATGACACAGAGTAAACAATAATCATTAAGACAGTACCCATTTGTTGACTCATGTCTACTGAGGTGTTTTCTCTCCTAGAACTTCATCTCCATTCTTCTGAGAGAAATCTTTCCCTAAGGGAGGGCCAACCCTTCGTAAGGTAATTAGGAGGCACCACCTACGTATATGGTAAGATTTGAAGGAAACTTCTACTTGTTTTCAAAATACCCCAACCGCTCCGTCTTAGCCCAGGTCCCAGGAAACAGATTCTGATGTAAAGATTTTTATGTAGGAGGGCTGGTGGGAGTATATTCAGGAACAATACATGTAAAGGGAGTGAGGAATGGGTTGGGATAGAGGGAGGAGTTGAACCACAGTGCAATTTCTAAAGGGGCTTCAGGTGATTCTACAGGGAGTTTTGGAACTGTATAGCTCTTCGGAGTTATCCCCAATTAAGGTAAGGAAGTTAGACCTTTATACCCCAGCATCAGACAGTATTAGATGCAAGCAACTCCCTGAAAGGGGCATGAACTTGGTTGAGTCAGCTTCAAAAGGGCAAAGACAATGCCAGGAGAATGATGCAGGTTAGAGCAATCAACAGCTGACATTCTCAGCAGCTATGGAATGAATGCATCCATCGTAAGTGGAGGGTGGAGTGGGACGGGGTTGGGGGGGGCATCTGGGCAATGTAGTTTCCATTACGTCACTACGTTTGGATCTACTTGCTCCATCTGTTAGCTATTCCCACTTGGGTATAGCTTCTCCAGGACCCATGCTGGTCCTGTTTCTCAGGTAAAATTTTAGGTGGAAGGTTTGTGGGATGAACGAGATCACCTGCTGCTATACCTGCTCTCAAGGCCTTAAAGGATACTCATTGTCTCTCTTTTCTGCTACTCATTCTAGATTTCCATCTCCATCTGTTAGCACCTTGCTGGTTTAGATGGCTTACATAGTGGCATGTCTGAGACCTTCATCCTGAGAGGCCTGAGCCCCTAATCACTATGCCCTTCTCAAGCTCTGCACATATTCAGTTATGTCACGTTGGGCAAGAGATTATGAAGAGGACTGCCCACATACAGTGGATCACCTGGGTGACAAACTATTTCTCTGTCCCTATTGTGAAACAGCAACCCCACCTTCTCCTGACCATCAGGATCAATGATCCCTGCCAACCAGAGACTCCCCCTGCTGGGCTCTTGACATGAGTAGCACAAGGTAGGTTGGTAGCAACACTAGATTAATACTTAATGGACCCTTACTGTCTCCCCTGATGGAGGCATTCCTTCTCTAAGAATCAAGACCTCTAGACTTACAAAGTGAGGAGACAAGAGGCACAAACTCCCCAAACGGGTCACCACTCCTTCTTCTACTCCATGTTTCTTGGACCCTTGTAACCTATCTAACCAAGGTTGTTTATTTAGAATGTATACTGCATCCCCCAGCTGATGTTACAACTGCACCTTCCAAAAGCCATTCATCATCCTATCAAGCTGGCAGCCTCTAGGAAGTGTGCTATATGATATGGCCAGAGGATCTCATGATCACGTGCCCACTGCCTCACCTCCTTTGCTGTGGGACCCTTCATCTTGGATATTATGAAAATTCCGTTGTCATTGAATCACATCTTGTAGATCCTTGGATACTAGTGCTAGATGAGGCACTGGGTACAGAGAAAGAAAATCCTACCCAGAATATTCGTTGACCTCACTTAGGACAAATTACTGTCCTTCAAGGGTGAAAGGGCTCCAGTGTAATCAATATACCACAAAATGGCAGTTGCTTTCCTCAAGGGATGGTTTTAGAGTAGGGGCTCAGGATATGACTCTGTTGCAGGAAGGTTGAACACTCAGCAGCAGCACATTTATATCAACCTTGATAAGAGGAAGCCCACACTACCGGCCTTATGCACTGCTTCCATCCCTACCATCAGGGCACTCATTTGTGAACCCACTGCACCTGCACTGCAGTGTCTGATGACGGAGGCTGGCTGACATGAACTGTCCAGGACTATCTCTCTCTTTACCTATTTAGTGTCTCTCCCATGGTAGATGCTCACTGATGGGCATTAACATGGCTTACAAAGATCACCCTTTGTGCCCACCCCTCTATGTCCATTCACATAACTTCATGCTCCCAATCTTTCAATATTACTCATTCCAGACCCCTTACCAACTAGCCAAGACATTCATCAATGGCTATGAGTTTATGCATGTTCTTACCTAGGGCCAATTTTATTTCCAAAAAAGTGGATAATTGATTACAGCACCCAAATCTTTGCCCCTGAAAAGTTCTCCCAGTGTTGTTGTCTTTTAAGGAAAGCCTTGAATGGGGCTGAAGTGTAGCATTAGTTCATTTTCAGTGTACATCTTTTGCCCCTAGGGACACCACGTTCTATTAACTATCTCTAGAACTCTCTGTGGCTTGTGCCCAAGGCTGCCATTCCAACCTTGCCACTCATTAAAATTTTACCCATTTTGCTTCTGATTAAGTGTCACCAGCCAGCCTCTATTATTTCAAGATCTGATCATCCCTACTGCAACAAGGGAGCATGGCTCTGTGACAGCACCTCCTACCCTCAGCCCTAGTTTAATCTCGACCTCTCACCAGGTCGTCCTAATTGCTTTGGTAAATGGAGTGTCCTGCAGACCCTCCTAAAGAACAGTCAGCTTTTCTCCTTTTCATAGCATATCCACAGAAACACGCCTCATTTTCTAAGCACTTTGTGCCTTTCTTCTATTGTCTGCCACAGCAGTTGTGGTGTTTCTACTTCTCATTGCTTTCTCTAAGCTTCCAAGAGTCATTCCAGCAGCTTGTTAGCACAGTCTCCCAGAGTCCTTTTCTGTATCATGGGAGAGTTGAATCCTGTATCACAGGAGAGGGGTCTCATTTTCATCAATTCTCCTTTAGCCATCTTTGTTTTATCACTACTTGATTCAGCACTTTCAGGATCCAATCCCATAAATGCTATCCCAGCTCTGCAGGTATGTAATGGCTTGGTCCTGCAGTGCCTTTGGCATAGGGTTTGTTTTTCCCTCAGCAGACTCAGAACCTGATGTGCCAAGTTATGTCGTGATTTGACAATATTTATAGGTCTGGTGGCCAAGAGAGGGGAGTGAAGTTTCATCATAAGGTCAGCACATGGTGTCTTTCAGGCAGAGATTTCTGCATTGTCTTCAAGCAAGGGAGGAAAAACTGATATTCCAAAGGAAGGAGTTTGCCCTTTCTGCAAGCCAGAGGGTACAGGGAGAGAGACGATTTCAAACATCTTGAATGTGCTGACACAGATGTCATTGTCCCAAGACTTCAAGTCCCACTCTATCCAAACTAGAGTGCTGTCTTTGTCACAGAAGACTTGCTGAGGCTTAGAATTTAACCTTCTCTGGACTTCAACAACCCTGGGCCTGATCCTCAGCTAAACATTTTTAGTGACTTGAGCTAGAATTCCTGTAAGGGTAGACACACTGAATTGTCCAGTTGATCTCTGTACCAAATTTATGTAAATAAGATTTATTTATTTATTTTTCAAATTACCAAAGTGGAAGGACATATTTATTTTTAGCAAGTTTGGAAACTTTTGAAAAATATAAAGAATAAAATTAATCTCAGTTTTCTCTGCTCTCCAGCTGCAAAAGACTTAGAGTCTCTTTTATGCTACAAAGGAGGTTTTCTCACTGTCACAGTTTACCCTAAATTGGTGATGAATCACCTTCAGCCTTTTGTTATGTCTCTCCAATGCACCAATAGCACTTAGCAACAGTCATCTGATTACATATTCTTTAGATTCACTACTTCCCCTCTACCTTCCAAACATCTGAGATATTGTACCTTCCAGTGAAACCCTATCCCAGCTTTGAGGATTGCACCTACTACATACCTTGGGGTCCTCCTTGCCAGCCAGCCAGTGGGGGATCTAGTTCCAAAATCTCATTTGAGAGACTGCTCCCTAGGATCACTTCTGGTACACACAGTCTTAGGTCCAAGATTTACATACAGCAGTTTGATGGAGGAGTGTGCTTAGCAACAAAACCTCTGAGGAAATGAAGGAAGCCAGTTGAGCAGAGAGAAGCTGAGCTACAATGCATCAGAAACACCAATCACAGCCATGCCCATAGGGAGCTCTGCCATTAGGAGGGCCTTTCAGAGTTGTCCCCAAATGTGACAAAGGGAACTGAGCTTTGTATCCCTGCATCACCATTCATTGAATATGGCTGGTGTGCACCTTTGGGCAAGGCAACCCCTGTGATTCCTGGAAAGGGATGCACTGTGAGCCATCAGCAGCCAACCCTGAGCAGCTGGGGGACTGAGAACCTCTGTGCAGAAGTGGGGACCTGGGTCCTGCCCCATGAAATCCATCACACCTTCCTTTGAATTAAGGCATCAAGGGATATTTTTCATGTGCAAAAGATAGTAAAGCAGGCTTGCTAATTCATAACTATTAATGTGCTAGATCATAGCAGTTTATGGGATTAAACTCAGCAAAGAGCAAAGGGGTAAGAAATAGAAGCTAAGTCTGGCAAATATTGATGAGACCAGAGATAAGAACATTGTGGGCTTTGCACGATCCTGTTTAGGGCCCTCCAGCTTGGACAGCCCCATAGCCATGGAATAGCAGAAGACTTCAAGGCTCCCAGAAAGGAGAAGGCAAGAAGGAATGAGAGGCACAAGCCCCTTAGATACCCTCATCCACAAGAAGGCAGACAGAAGAAGCAAGAAGAACTACAAAGCTGCAGCCTGTGGAACAAAAACCACATTCACAGAAAGATAGACAAAATGAAAAGGCAGAGGACTATGTACAGATGAAGGAACAAGATAAACCCAAGAAAAACAATGAAAGGAAGTGGAGATAGGCAACATTCCAGAAAAAGAATTTGGAATAATGATAGTGAAGATTATCTTTTGAAAAAAGAAAGGAGGCAAAGATAGAGAAGATGCAAGAAATGTTTAACAAGAATAAGTAAAGAACAAAAAACTAGAAGAATTAAAGAACAAACAAACAGAAATGAACAGTACAATAACTGAAATGAAAAATAAATTAGAAGGAATCAATAGCAGAATAACTGAGGGAGAAGAATGGATAAGTAACTTGGAAGACAGAATGGTGGAATTCATTGCTGTGGAATAGAATAAAGAAAAAAGAATGAAAAGAAATGAAGACAGCCTAAGTGACCTCTGGGACAACATTAAACGCACAAACATTCACATTATAAGGGTAGTTTATAGCAATACAATCCTACCTCAAGAAACAAGAAATGGCTTCCCTGCTGGCACAGTGGTTAAGAATACACCTGCCAATGCAGGGGACATGGGTTCAAGCCCTGGTTTGGGAAGATCCAACATGCCACAGAACAACTAAGTATGTGAGCCAAAACTACTGAGCCTGTGCTCTAGAGCCCATGAGCCACAACTCTGAAGCCTGCATTCCAAGAGACTGTGTTCCATAACAAGGGAAGCCACCACAAGGAGAAGCCTGTGCACCACAAAAAAGAGTACCCCCCACTCACTGAAACTAGAGAAAAAGTTCACATGCATCAATGAAGACTCAATGCAGCCAAAAAAAAAAAATATATATATATATATATATATATATATATATCTCCACATCAGAAAGAAAAAACGAAAACAAACAGGAAAAATCTCAAAAAAAAAAAAACAATCGAATCTTGCACCTAAAGAAACTAGAGAATGAAGAACAGACAAAACCCAAAGTTAGTAGAAGGAAAGAAATCATAAAGATCAGAGCAGGAATGAATGAAATAGAAACAAAGAAAACAATAACAAAGATCAATAAAACTAAAAGCTGGTTCTTTAGGAAGATAAACAAGATTGATAAACCTTTAGCCAGACTCATCAAGAAAAAAGAGGGAGAGGACTCAAATCAAGAAAATTAGAAATGAAAAAGGGGAAGTAACAACGGACACCACAGAAATACAAAGCATCATAAGAGACAAGCAACTCTATGCCAATAAAATGGACAACCTGGAAGAAATGGACAAATTTTTAGAAAAGTATAACCTTCCAAGATTGACCCAGGAATAAATAGAAAATATGAACAAATGAATCACAAGTAATGAAATTGAAGCTGTGATTAAAAATCTTCCAACAAACAAAAGTACAGAACCAGATGGCTTCACAGGTGAATTCTATCAAACATTTAGTGAAGAGCTAACACCCATCCTGCTCAAACTCTTCCAAAAAATTGCAGAAAAAGGAACACTCCCAAACTCACTCTATGAGGCCACCATCACCTTGATACCAAAACTAGACGAAGATACTACAAAAAAAAGAAAATTACAGACCAATATCACTGATGAATATAGATGCAAAAATCCTCAACAAGATACTAGCAAACAGAATCCAACAACACATTAAAAGAATCGTACACCATAATCAAGTGGGATTTATCCCAGGGATGCAAGGATTCTTCAATATATGCAAATCAATCAATGTGATAGACTATTAGCAAATTGAAGAATTAAAAACCATATGATCGTGGTTGAGAGTCCGCCCGCTGATGCAGGGGACACGGGTTCATGCCCCGGTCTGGGAGGATACCACATGCCGTGAAGTGGCTGGGCCTGTGAGCCATGGCTGCTGAGCCTGAGCATCCGGAGCCTGTGCTCTGCAACAGGAGAGGCCACAACAGTGAGAGGCCCGTGTACCGCAAAACAAAAACAAAAACAAACAAACAAACAAAAAACCATATGATCATCTCCATAGATGCAGAAAAAGCTTTTGAAAAAATTCAACACCAATTTATGATTAAAAAAAAAAAACTCTCCAGAAAGTGGACAGAGAGGGTGCCTACCTCAACATAATAAAGGCCATATATGACAAAACCCACAGAAAACATCATTCTCAATAGTGAAAAACTGAAAGCATTTACTCTAAGATCAGAAACAAGACAAAGATGTCCACTCTCACCACTACTATTCAACATAGTTTTGGAAGTCCTAGCCACAGCAATCAGAGAAGAAAAAGAAATAAAAAGAATCCAGATTGGAAAAGAAAAAGTAAAACTGTCACTGTTTACAGATGACATGATACTATACATAGATAATCCTAAAGATGCCACCAGACAACTACTAGAGCTAATCAGTGAAGTTGGTAAATTTGCAGGACACAAAATTAATGCACAGAAATCTCTTGTATTCCTATACACTAACAACGAAAGATCAGAAAGAAAAACTAAGGAAACACTCCCATTTACCATTGCAACAAAAAGAATAAAATACCTAGGAGTAAACCTATCAAAGGAGACAAAAGACCTGTACTCAGAAAACTATATGACACTGATGAAAGAAACCAAAGGTGACACAAACAGATGAAGAGATACACCATGTTCTTGGATTGGAAGAATTAATATTGTGAAAATGACTATACTACCCAAAGCAATCTACAGATTCAACGTAATCCATATCAAATTACCAATGGCATTTTTTAAGGAACTAGAACAAAAAATCTTAAAATTTGTATGGAGACACAAAAGACCCCAAATAGCCAAAGCAATCTTGAGAGAAAAAAGCAGAGCTGGAGGAATCAGACTCACTGACTTCAGACTATATTACAAAGCTACAGTCACCAGGACAATATGATACTGGCACAAAAACAAAAATATAGATCAGTGGAACAGAATAGAAAGCCCAGATATAAACCCATGCACATATGGTCAACTAATCTATGACAAAGGAGGGAAGGATACACAATGGAGAAAAGACAGTCTCTTCAATAAGAGACTGTCTTTTCCCAGCAAAGTGCTGGGAAAACTGGACAGCTACATGTAAAAGAATGAAATTAGAACACTCCCTCACACCATACACAAAAATATACTCAAAATGGATTAGAGACCTAAATGTAAGACCAGACACTATAAAACTCTTAGAGGAATACATAGGAAGAACACTCTTTGACATAAATCATAGAAACATTTTTTTTGATCTACCTCCTAGACTAATGGAAATAAAAACAAAAATAAACAAATGGAACCTAATGAAACTTAAATGCTTTTGCACAGCAAAGGAAGCTATAAACAAGATGAAAAGACAACCCTCAGAATGGGTGAAAATATTTGCAAACCAATCAACATACAAAGGATTAATCTCCAAAATATACAAGCAGCTCATGCAGCTCAATGTTAAAAAAAAAAAAAACAATAAAAAAATGGACAGAAGACATAAATAGACATTTCTCCAAAAACATACAGATCGCCAAGAGGCACATGAACAGCTGATCAACATCACTAATTATTAGAGAAATGCAAATCAAAATTACAACGCCATATCACCTCACACCAGGCAGAATAGGCATCATCAGAAAATCTACAAATGCTGGAGGGGGTGTGGAGAAAAGGGAACCCTCTTGTACTGTTGGTGGGAATGTAAACTGATACAGCCACTATGGAGAACAGTATGGATGTTCCTTAAAAAAACTAAAACTAGAATTACCATATGACCCAGCAATCCCACCACTGGGTGTATACCCAGAGAAAACCATAATTCAAAAAGGCACATGCACCCCAATGTTCATTGAAGCACCGTTTACAATAGCCAGGTCATGGAAACAACCTAAATGCCCATCAACATATGAATGGATACAGAAGGTGAGGTACATACACACAATGGACTATTACTCAGCCATAAAAAGGAACGAAATCGGGTCATTTGTAGAGACATGGATGGACCTAGAGACTGTCATACATAGTGAAGTAAGTCAGAAAGAGAAAAACAAATATGGTATATTAATGCATATATGTGAAACTTAGAAAAATGATACAGATGAACCAGTTTTCAAGGCAGAAATGGAGACACAGATGTAGAGAACAAATGTATGGACACCAAAGGGGGAAAGTGAAAGGGGAGTGGGTGGTGGTGGTAGGATGAATTGGGAGATTGGGATTGACATATATACACTAATAGGTATAAAATGGATAAGTAATAAGAACCTGCTGCATAAAAAAATAAAGTTCAAAAAATAAATAAAGAAAGAAGGAATGATAGAGAGAAACAGAGAAGGGAAGGCAAGCTGCCCAGAATGGAATGCTTTACAACAGACTTTCAGTCTTTCATCATAGGTAACCTCTCCTCAACTGTGGGGAAAAAACCAATATGAATATCCATGAATTCAATCCTCTCCCTCAAAGAGAAGAAAGAACATGTTTCTTTCAGACAAAGGTACTTATATGACCTTCCCCCCAGATTTTCTGTGTCCAATCTTACTTCAGGTAAACATTTCTTGATTTTTAATATTTTTATGTGGTTCTGTCATTCTTTCCATCTGTCCTTAAATCATTTTTGAGATCCCAGGAAGTGCCAGTCTCACCCCTGCACTGGGCATGCAGGAACAGAGTTGCTACCCCCAAGGGCCTCACTGCTTAGGGGGAAAAACTACCTGTGAACAAATACAGTACAGCTGGTTGTAAGTGCTCTACTGGGCAAACACACAGCACCTTGGGAGTGGAGAGGAAGAGCAGCCCGGATAGCTGCACAAGGTGATTTAGGAAACGTCACTGAGACATCTTGAATGTGTTGACTAAACCAACCAAGTTCACAAAATAGTTTTGTCATCTCATCTTCTGTTTTATCTTCCACTCTGTCACTTTGAGCCACTTTGAGCCACTTCAAGAATTACTATGCTTCAGATGCTGTCTTTGAATTTTTATTCCCAATATGGGAACAAGAACTTTTGAAAAGTACAATAAACTTTGTCATATACAAATACTCTTTACATAAAATTCTAATATAAATGGCTTACCTCTGTGTATATTTCTACAATGACAATAATTTTTAGTTAGTTATTTAGTTCAACTCAAACATCAGATATCTCAAGTTGAGAAAATGAGAGAGAATGAGGGAGAGAGAGAGTGAAAAAGAAAGAGAAAGAGCACTAGAAATGTGAAATGAAAATTGAGGAAAGTAAAATGCATATCAATGATAGAGTAGAAATTTTTATATTATAGCCTTGGAATAATTGGAAGAAATTAACCTTGAACCATAGAGTTTCACTCCTACACTTTTTAGATTGGCTGGATTTAAAATACACATTAGGTTAGGACCTAACAGAGCCAGGTTCACGTATTCTAATACATTCAAATGCATTCTGCAATGAAAGTTGAGGAAAGTGTTTTGGAAATTTGTAAATATGTTATTCAAAGGATAAGGTTTCCGTTATCACTTAAGAAGCCAATCATCTGCAAGTAACA
Organism: Mesoplodon bidens; assembly: GCF_964165515.1. Classification (NCBI taxonomy): domain Eukaryota; kingdom Metazoa; phylum Chordata; class Mammalia; order Artiodactyla; family Ziphiidae; genus Mesoplodon; species Mesoplodon bidens. The sequence goes on along the minus strand of NC_138165.1, from coordinate 8,525,963 downwards.
GGGATTAGACCACAATGATTCTAACAAATAAGGGTTTCTTTTCCTCTTAGCACATGGGTATAAGTTGACTGCTGCAGCCTCCCTCATCCTGTCCTTACTCACAGCCAAAGGAGAGAAGCAAAGTGCTGTACTAGCCAACCCATTCCTATTATATTTTCAGAAAAGCAAATGATTCCCCAGAAGTGCCTTCAGCAGTATTCTGTGTAAGTTTGTGGCCAGAAATGGGTCCCACGGCCATCTATAGCTGCAAAGAAGACTTAGGTAAAGAAATATTTCTGTGTCCAGCCTTTATATTGAGAAGTACCAAGGTAGAGTGGGTTGGGGGGAGCCAATTAACAGTACTAGCCACAGTTTTCATGAGTGAAGTTAAGCCATATAACATTAGGGTAAAATTTTGAGAAATATCTGTTCAATCATGACAGCTAATATATTTAAATAAAGGTTATAAAACATTTTCTATCTGATACATTCAAGTTACTGAACACCTCTGGGAATACAGTGGGATCTTAGAGTATGGAACTTATAGGAAGGACCATACACACAAAAAAAATTACCCATTCGATGGATCTATATATTATCCTAAAACAAAAATTAGGTAGCTTCATGCTAAAATTTCTAAAGAGCGGGTCCTAAAAAGTTTCTAGAGGAATACAGAAAACAAATGGAATTAATTGTACATAATCAAATAATGTCACTTGTACAAGACTTTCTCTCTGGTCGTTAGACTCTATCTGAATGTAATGGAAGTCTGTAGGTATTAAGTTTAAGCCTTATAAGATAAACTTATTCTTGTGTTGCATTCAAATTTAGCTTAGAATACAATGTTTTAATTGTAAGAAGAATGACTGGCTTTTAGCAATATACATTGAAAAAACTGATGAGTTGACAGGTGACTAAGCTGTCCCATTGCCTCTCTGCTGCTCTTCCTGAAAACCATGACCACACACAGTTTGCCCCCATGAAAGTGAAGCTCCCTCCAGGAGGCTCCAGGAAGTTTTCCCCACGATGCTCTTCAGACCAGCCTTAAATGGCAAGATGCATGCTCAGGTCTACGCAGTTGCCATCACACCTGCTAGAATCTGCAGCCAGAACTATTGTTCTTCTCTAACTGAATGGGGCTGACTGACCACAGAAGCTCAACAGATGCCAAGATGATGCTAACCCATTTCCCTCCATCATCAGGATTTGCATACTTTGTCTGTATCTGTGAGAACTATAACATTTACCCTTCCCTGGACAAGGGACCCCCATTTTCTTCCCTTCTCCACCTCTAAGGAAATTGAGAGCAACATTAAAGCTTTCTTTTGTTTACTCAGTAATGCCCCAACTTGTTTAGAGATGCACTTCTCATATTTTCTGTGGATATGGATGGATTTTTTGTTTACTTGTTTCAAATCCACCTTGGACTGATACATAGTCTTACTAAACATGACTAAACACAGGACATGATAGGAACTCATCAACATCCAAACTAGTGTACATCCTACTCAATAAGACAAGTCCACTGGTCATGCACTTTGATATCACAGCAACATTGGATCACTGTGACAGTTTCTAAGTAATCTTAATTTCTGTACTCATCTCATGGGAATGAAAAGTTTACACAATGGTCCTTGGACACATGTAGAATAACACTGGTTTAGATAAAAGGCACCTGCTCTTACTTTCTCTTTGGAACTAACATTTAGTGTTTAACTACATAATAGTATCAAGATTATTGATATTCTCTTAATTTTGTCTGTGGAATCCATTCTTTCATTTTATGAACACTAAAATATTTATGAAGCTTTTCCTCCTAAAATTCCTACGGCTTCCACCTTCTAATTCTCTTACTCAAGTGTAACCCTTGATGGTGGCAAAAGCCTCATCTAGTTCTACCTACACAGAGAATATTCTGGAATCATGATTAACCACTAATCTGCTGGGACTCCCTACTAGCTAAATGCTTCAAAAGGGGAAAAGAATCCTTACATTAGACAACGTGTTGATACAAGCCAAAGGCTGATTGAACATTATGGGTGTATGAATCAATTCATACAGCTGTAAAACGTATTCTGATTCATGCTCTGTGGATAATTTGCAATTGAAAATCCATTAATAGCATAATTGCAGATGAGTAATGCTAGGATGTACTGACCAGGTATGTCAAAATAAGTATGTGAAATGCATTCTAAAAGTGAGGTAAGATACTCCCCATAAGCTGTCCAATTTTTTCTCCCCTCTACTAAAAACTAATTCAAAATGATTTAGATTGTTCTGAGACAAATATGTTGACAGGGACACTAATAAGATGAATGAAAGTAGAGAGAGGAGTATTTGGCAAAACACCAGGAGCTTAAAAAATGTGAATTTGCAGACTGCAAACAAATATCCAATACATTTCAGAGGTGATTTCAACTTGGACTCAAAAATCAGTAGAAACATAATGAAATGCTGATGTGTCAATAACAAGTTAAGCAAGAGAAATGGACAAGAATAACAGTGTCACATTACCAGAATTAGAATTCATTCAAAAGATACTGAGCTAAATTTTGTTTTCCTTCCAAAGTGCCTTATATAATTAGAATGAGGGTATGTTTTCCATGTCTGCAAGCATGATTGTTCTCTAGTGATCCAATCTAAGGAAAAAAGATGCTGGTTAAAACTGAAATATTGTGCATTAGGGAAGTGACATTCATACTGCTATTTTCATTTCAATTCATTCTGTAAGACCTACCATTCTGGGGATCTGATTTTCACACCATAATATGAATATTCAAAATGCTACTTTACATATCACATATGGTTTGGATATGAGTGATTTCTCCCCAGACTGGAGGAATTTCTCTCAAACAAATCTATGCATGTTCGTTTAGATATTTTTATTTAAAAATAAAGTCTAGAAGGAATTTTTTTAAGTAACCCAGGAAAAATATTTGAACTAGATATAAACAACATTTCTTCACTCAGATTTAAAAAAGAGCCAACTTAATTTTTTCCCTAACTTTGGACACTAATTCACTTAAAATCCAAAATCATTAAAAGAAAAATAAAGCTCAGATGTTGACATTAAGATTTGGAGATAAAAACACAGAAATGAAAATAAAAGTAAAAATGACAAAAGCCATTAATATAAATCCTATGGGCAGGATATAATATGTTATTGAAATAATGCTAAATATTCAGTTAATTAACTGGTATGCTCAGAGCAAGAGAGAGTCTAGTTAACTTAAATTTTCTAGATAATTGAAACTTTCCTTAATTTTTTTTCCATTTTTTTGTGCCCACCTCTTAAAGTACCTTGAAATCATAACTGAATATTAACTCAAATTGTACAGAGATAGAAAAGTAAAAGATTTGGGTTGAGCATGATGCTTTTCCACAGGGTCATACCTGTGTATGTTTAAATCTATCACATTACACAGTATGAAATTTTCCAGGAAGGTCAGGTAGGAAAAGCCTACCACTTACTTCATGCTTATGATGTGCTTGGGTACCCTGACAGGTGCTTTCATACTTTAATTCATTTATAATCCCAGATAATCTTTGAGAGAGAAATTATTCCCATTTTACAAATAAGAAAGTCAAAGCTCAGAGAGGTTAATGAACTTTCCCCAAAATCACACAGTGAGTAATAGGCAAGATTGAGATTCTAACACAGGCCTGTCTGACCCCAAACCATGCTCTTTCCATCATGCCACTGTAACCGAGGTTCTATACCTAGTTCTACCATGATTGTGCTGTAACACCTGAGACCATATTTTCACCTCTATTGGCCTTAGTTTATGAATCTCTAAAATTAGAGGTTTCCTATCTGTGGCAGAAACTACTAGCTGTCCCTCATTTTTTTTATTGTATTAGGACTCCAATTTTCAGCTAGGCACGTGGCATAAATGTTATATTTCCCATGTTACCTTGCACCTAGGCATGGCCATGTGACTAAGACAAATGACTAATTACCAATGTGATGTGAGCAGAAATGATAAGTACAACTTCTGGTCACATTCTTAAAGGAACTGGCCATGCCCTTATTGGTCACTTCTCTCCTTCTTGAGAGCTGGAATGCAGAGATGATGGCAAGAAATGTTGGACTTTATGGACAAGCACAACATTCTAGATTTGGTAGAACAGGAAAAGGGGAGAGACCTGGGTGCCTGAGAGCACAGAATGCCAAAGCTCTCCATGTTGCTTACCTGGAGAACAACATGTGAGGGAGAAACATCTCTGTCTTGTTTAAGCTATCGTTTCACCTCTTTATTACATCTGACTCTAATCCTAATTAGGACTGGTCTCCTCCAACTCTAGATCATATAATTGCATTTTTTTCATAGCAGTTTTTTTATGAACAGGAAATATAGTATGTTTGATAATTGAATAAGTGAGCAAGAATTACTCTTGTTGGGTGTGGAGGTCATTTGATTCTTCCCCTAAAAGTGGCAAATAGAAATAAAATTTTGTAGTTTACTTTCATTTAATCAAGATTTTTCTCTACAATTTTATACAAATTTCTGCAAAGAAAGAATGATCAATTTTCTGTTGTCTGTAAAGGGAGCTTTTTAAAATGATTAAGTAATCTAATTACTGAACACTTTCTTATGGGTCATTTATTGAAAACCTCAGAAAGGGCAAGGATTTTAGATATGGTCAGTCATATTGGAGCCAGAACCAGGATGAACATGTAAATCAAAAATTTTAGGCTACATCTGATGGTTTTATTCCAAATATATTGTATCTAAGTAAAAAAATCCCTGCTCCAGTTATTCCATATATGTGAATTTAAGACATACACAAACACACATACCATGAGGAAATAAAACGTTTCATAACCAAAACTCCAAAGCAAGACTTAAGGATCTAACTGGAAAGCAAAGCAAATCAATCTTTTGTAAGGGAGCTGAGAAAATAAGGAGAACAGGATGCAGTAGGGGGAGGATGGTTAAATTACAAGTGCAGCACAGCATTTGATTTGACCAAGATGAGATTTGGAACAGTTGTATGATTGCAACTGAGTTCTCAAAGACAGAGAAGATTGAGCTGGAAATCATGCCAAGAAGAAATGATTGTCTTCCTTCTGTTGTCAGAAGAAACTCCAGGAGGGAATAAATTTCCCACAAAGCATAACTTGAACAAAACCATCAGTCAAGGTAAATGCAGGGCAAAATCCAAACTCAACAGCTCTATCGAAGCAGACTGGATCTGCCACCTTGTTTGGCTATAAGCTACAGCTCCAATAATTGAGGAAGTATTTTGTATTAACAGTAGAGCAGATTGACAGCCCACTTCTCTGTAGGGGAGCTAAACCCTCACATTTTCATAATGCCATTGTCAAGGTGATTATTCATTCATTAATTCAATAAGTATTTACTGAGTAACTACCCTATGCTATGTGCTGTTCTGGAAGGTGGAGATACAGCAGGAAGCAAAACAGTCATGATCACTGTTCTTGTGAAACTTACATTATTGGGAGGAGGGAAGGACAGATAATAAACAAATAAGGAATATGTCAGGTGCCAATAAGTACGATGAAAAAAATTTAGCAGAGAAGAAAAATAAGAACATATTGTAAAGGCACAGTGGGGTTTCATATAAGGTGGTAAGAGAAGGCCGACCTAAAAGACAACATTGAAGCAATAACTGCATAAAGATATTTGGGGTAATGATGCATTGGGAAGTTCCAAGGCCCTAAAGCTGTAGCATGCCTGCTGTGTTCAAAGAACAGCAAGATGGCCAGAGCACATGGAGCTGAGTGAAGAAGGTGGAGAAGGAGGAGAGGTAAGAAGTGAAGCCAGACAATTAAGGACGTTGAAGGCTCAGGGTAAGGAATTGGACACCACTCTGATAGGAAAAAATTGGATGGCTTTGAACAGAGAAAAAAAAAAAAACATGATCCCCTTTATTTTCCAGCAGGACTCCTCTGGCTATTGAGTGGAAAATAAAGTAGATGGACAACGGTGGAAACAAGAAGACCAGTTAGGGGCTACCACCACAAGCCAGGTGGAAGGTGACAACAAATGAAATGGTGGCAATAGGAGTCAATGAGGTGAGCATGGCTGGATTCTCAACAGATTTCCTAAATAAAGCTAACTCTATATTGCATTATGACAGAAAGAAAACTACAAGGTTCTTTCTTGGTCTGAGAACCCAGTAGGTACAAAGTTGCTGTATATTGAGATGGGGAAGTTGGTGAGGGAATCATATGTTCAGGTTTAGATTTGTTATGTTTGAGATAGTTATTGGACACCTGGTAGAGAAATAAAGCAGGTAATCAAATGTCCAATTTTGGAATTTAGAGGAAAGATTAGGACTAGAGAAATAACTTAGGGAATGCGGATTGTATATCTAGTGGATGAGAACACCTGGGAAACCAGTACAGATCGACAAAAGAAGTAGTTTGAAGACATGAGTTTGAGAGGTCATAATAATGATGAATGGGCAGAGACTTCTAGTTGCCTTTCCAATACCATTTTACCCTTCTTCCTAATAAAAGAACCTTGATGTTATTGAAAAGCTGCAATGTGGGCTTCCCTGGTGGTGCAGCGGTTAAGAATCTGCCTGCCAACGCAGGGGACACGGGTTCAAGCCCTGGTCTGGGAAGATCCCACATGCCGTGGAGCAGCTAAGCTAGTGTGCCACAACTACTGAGCCTGAGCTCTAGAGCCTGCGAGCCATAACTACTGAGCCAACGCACCACAGCTTCTGAAGCCTACTTGCCTAGAGCCCGTGCTCCACAACAAAGAAGCCACTACAATGAGAAGCCCACACATCGCAACAAAGAGTAGCCCCTGCTCGACACAACTAAAGAAAGTCCGTGCACAGCAACGAAGAGCCAACACAGCCAAAAATAAATTTTTTTTAAAAAGCTGCAATGTTCCAAGCTTAAAAAAAACCCAAAAACCTACATTTCCTAGAATTTCCTTGCAGAAAGGTAGAGTGTATTAAGGTAACCTTGCAAAGGATGTTGACTCAGCTTGAAAGGGTGCCCTTTTATACTTCCTCTTTCCTTTTCTTTCTGCCTAGAAGTGTTTATGATGACCAGCACTGCAATAGCCATTTTAATTCCATGAGGAAACATGGAGAAGAGAAGCTATGTGCTAGGGAAAATGGTGCAGATAGAAGGAGGCTGGGACACTGATGACACATGAGCCACCTTACCAGACTGGACTGTCTACCTGTGGCACTCAAGTCACATGAGAGAGAGAAACACATACCTTGTTTAAGCCACTATTTTTCTGAAATCTCTTATTAGCAGCCAAACATAAACTCTAACTGATGCAAGGATGGACCAACAAAGGAGCTTGAGAATTGACCAAGTGTAGCAGAATAGAAAGAGAGTGGGTCCTAGAGGCTTAGTGTTTTCAAGAGGGAAACTGGGTCAGATCCTGCTAATAGGCTGAGTAAAAGGGGGACCAAGAAATGGCCACTGGATTTTGTGACACAGAGGCCATTGATGAGCTTGACAAGAATGATCTTGTTGAGAAATGATAGCAAAAGTCTGAACAGAGTAGGTTTAAGAAAAAATAAGAGTGGAGGAAGTGGGCATAGATAACTCTTGGGATTGGCCATCACGGAAGGAAAAATGTGGGGTATTACATGGAGGAGGTATGTGGGATTCAGAGAAGGTTAATTTTAAGATTACAGAGTTTTAGATGATGATGGGAATGCTACGGTAGAAAGTGAGAAGAGGTGATGCAGGAAAGGAGCAAGGACAACCAGTGGAGTGGTGTCCTTGATGAGGTGAGAAGGGTGGACCCATAGTCCAAGCCCATGCTTGGTGTTGAGGCTCATTCTCCCTTCTCCCTCTCTTGCAGTTGCTTACTTTTTATACCTGATATACAAGCTAAGCATATGCTCATCACTGTCTTTTCAGGACATCCACTGTGCCAACAATTACACCCTAGATCCACAAAGTTTAGCAGACAAAGTGAGACAGGGAAAAATATGAGTGTGAAGTCAGACAGACCCAGGTTTGAATGCCTGCTCTGTGTCCTGAGATGAGTTCTTAACCTCCTCATGCTTTCTCCTCTTTATAACTCTGCCTGTTGGAGTTGCTGAGAGAAAGAAATGATACATGTACAAAAGCATATGGTATGTTGTCCTGCAAGGTTAACTATTACAATTATCAATTGCTCTCCTTCACATGCATTTTTAACTACGTGCCTTCTAGGCACAGTGCGTAGTGAGGCAGGAGGAAAAGTGGGGAAGAGCATTACTGCCTATGAACACGTGATGTTCCCATGTACCAAAGAGAGTCTTTTATGGCTTCATGATTTTTTCAAGTGATCTGGTCAGATAAAAAAAACTTTGGTTCTTTCCCTATTCGATTTTAGAGAAAACTAGAGCGGGGACTTTGCCCTTTTAAATGTTTCATTAAGCAAGATAAGTGCCTGCCTTACACAACCTCTGTAATAACCGCCATGGCACTTGTGATGGGAGAAGATTCCACCCTACCTGAGCAGAGTTGAATCTATGTTCTTTCCCAGGGCAAAGACCCACCTGATACATTCATCACCCAAACCTGTGGCAAGTGATTTTCTCTGCCTTTATCTTGTCACCTCCCAGCCCTGCACCACCATATGGTCTATTACATGAAAATTATTAACAGATTTTCTGCCATGGGTAAAAAACATATTCTCCACTAGATACAGCAAAGTCCCTGTAACTTTCTCCCAGGGGAATGAACCTAGAATTGTAAGTGACTCAGTGGGACAGGTAGAGGAGAAAGCCATTATGCTGATGGGTTTATAATTGGCAGTTTCTATTGGCATAAAGAAAAATATAGTCAGTTTGCTATTTCTCCTAGACAAAGTGGAGGTCAGAGGACTGCATTCAGAAATAATCTACATGTCTATATCAGAGGCCTTGCACATGTGCCCTCTCTTACCTATTCACCTAGGTATATTCAACTCTTGCTACAATACTGTGTCACCTGCTCCAAGTAATGAAGACATCATCTGTACTCTCTCACTTGGCCAAGTGAACAGTCGCCCTGTGATTTCCAAAGCTCCCAGGGCTTATCACTATCAAAGCATTTATCACACTGCATTATAATTTTGCATTTACTTTTCTATTTCACACACACACATACACACACACCATATTTCCCTGATGGTTATTTTAATTGCTGAAATTTCAGTGCTTAGCACACAGTAAATATTCAGTAAATTGTTGGTGAATTAATCTAAAATTCACTAAAGTTTCTTTTAAAGAAGAAGCTTAAAATGACACTGTCAACATCCAAGAATTTTCTCAATTGTTAAATACATTTGAAATAAGTATACTTTATAAAACACACACACACACACACACACACACACACACACATGAACACACACCAAAATACACCAAAATGGTACAGTGTCTCTGGGAGGTAGAGTTATTTCCTTTATTTCTTTGATTTTTGTTGAATTTACCTAAAGTTAAACAATAAATATATTACTCTCTTTTTTTCAATAATAATAAATTTAAGGTATTTTGTTCTATTTAATGATGACAACAAGCTACTAACTGACTGACCACTAGTAAGATACCTGCTTGGAGACATATTGTCTAGTAACTGTATGGCTTTTTCCAATTTCCTCAACCTTTTGGAGACTCTGTTTCATTCATAAAATATGTGGTTAAATAGATTGTTGTGTGGATTAAATAAAACCACATATATATAAAATGCCTTTTGTAGTACTTGATACATAATAGGTGCTCAATTTAAAAAGGTGGTGGGTTGGACATACTGCTTTTAGAAATGAAGTTTATAGTCAGGAAACAAAATTTTCTCTTCAGTAAAAATAGAGAAACCACTGTTGTAAACCACCATGATAACTTTAATTTCTCAGTGGAATATGAGGCAGCTTTTGCTTCACAGGTATCTGCACTCACTATCGTCAGCTACCTGAGTCCCTGTTCACCCCCCCCCCCATTCTCCATCCCTGCCAGAGCCTGGGAACTATACCACCAGCCATCCCAGGCCTCTGTGGCTGTATGAGCTCAAGACACCAGCCTAAACCCCAACAACTGACACCTAAAATTATGCGGGCTGTCAGGGCTAGACATTCTGGCTGTGTACTTGCATGCCACCAGCCTGATGCCTATCAGCAGCCTCTACTTCTGTGTGCTCATAGAAAGACCCAGTAGCCACAGGAGTGCATGCTGATAGCCACGGTCCACACAGCTGCCAGTGTCCTGCTGTTGACCCTGGCCTTGCTACCTTATCTGGCCACCACCACTACATGTGTGTTTGCAACCAGCCCTGCTATGACACATGCATCTGCAGCTGGTCCCTGTAGCTAAGTGTGCACACACCACTGGCTCTGACTACTACCACTGCTTTTCCTTGACCTGCCTTGCAAGAAATGTTGAAAGGACTTTTTCAAGCTGAAAGAATGTTAACTATTAATATAAAATCTTATAAATAAATAACACACTGGTAAAGGCAAGTACATAGTCAAATTCAGAACACTCTAATACTGTAATATAGAGGTATGTTAATCATTTAACACCAGTATAAAAGTTGAAGGACAAAAGTATTAAAGATAGCTATAACTACAAAAATTTGCTAAAATGTACACAATATAAAAAGATGCAAATAATGACTACAAAAACATAAATATTGATGGAGGAGAATAAAAGTGTAGTGTATGTGATTAAAGTTAAATTATCAGCTTAAAATAGACTGTTATATCTATAAGATGTTTCAAGTAAGCCTCATGGTAAAAAACAAAAAGCTAAACAAAATAGACAACAATACATACACAAGGGACTTCCCGGTGGTTCAGTGGTTAAGACTCCATGCTCCCAATGCAGGGGGCCCAGTTTTGATCCCTGGTCAGGGAACTAGATCACGCATGCCACAGCTAAGAGCCTACATGCTGCAACTAGACCTGTTGCAGCCAAATAAATAAATAAAAACAATACATACACAAAACAAAATAGACAATAATACATACACAAAAGATAAAGAGAAGGCAATCAAAGTATACCACTATGGAAAATCATCAACTCACAGAGGAAAACTGCAAGAGAAGAAAAAAAGAACTACAAAACAACCAGAAAAGTTATTTAACAAGATGGCAAGTCCTTTACTATAAATAACTACTTTAAATGTAAATGGATTAAAGGTTCCAATCAAAAGGCATAGAGTAGCTAAATGGATTTCTTTTAAAGACACAATTATATTGAAAAAGAATGTGTGTGTGTGTGTGTGTGTGTAAATCAAATATACTTAAATAAAAAAATAAAATTATGAAAAAAGGACACAATTGCTTACAAGAGACTCACTCTAGCTTCAAAGACGTATACAGGCTCAAAGTGACAAGGCAAACAAAGATATGCCACACAAATGTAAATTAAAAGGGAAGAAGAGTAGCTATACTTATGTCAGAAAAAAATATACTTTAAGTCAAAAACTGTAACAAGAGACAGAGGAGGTCATTATATAATGATAAAGGGATCAATTCCTCGAGAGGATATAGCAGCTATAATTATATGCACTCAACATTGCAGCAGCTAAACATAATAAGTAAATACTAACAGATCTGAAGGGAGAAATTGACAACAATACAATAAAAATAGGGAAATTCAATACCCCACTTTCAACAATGGATAAATCATGCAGATAGAAAATCAATAAGGAAACACTGGACTTGAACTATGTTTTAGCCCAAATGAACCTAACAGACATACATGAAATATTCCATCCAAAAGCAACAGAATACATCCTTCTCAAGCACACATGGAACATTCTCCAGGATAAATCGTATGTTAGTTCATAAAATGAGTCTCAGAAAAATTTAAAAGACTGAAATTATAACAAGTATTTTTTTCAGAACAAAATAGTTTGAAACCAGAAATCAATAATAGAAAGAAAACTGGAAAACTCACAAATACATGGAAATTAAACAACACACTCCTGAACGACCAATGGGTCAAAAAAGAAAGTAAAAAATATATTGAAACAAACACAAATGGAAACACTACATACCAAAACTTAAATTTTGGAAAGCAGTACTCAGAGGGAAGGTCACAGTAATGAATGCCTACATTAAGAAAAAAGGAAAATCTCAAATAAACAGCCTAACCTTACACATTAAAGAATTAGAAAAACAAGAACAAACTAAGCCCAAAGTTAGCAAAAGGAAGGACATAACAAAAATCAGAGCAGAAATAAATGAAATGGAGATCATAAAAACAATAGAAAAGATCAAGAAATTAAGAGGTGGTTTTTTGAAAAGATAAACAAAATTGACAAATTGCTAGCTAGACTTAACAAGAAAAAAAAGAAATAACTCAAATAAGATTATAAATTAAAGAGGAAACATTATAATTGATACCACAGAAATACCAACAAATTAGACAACTTAGAAGAAATGAATAAATTCTTAGAAATATACACCTATCAAATCTGATTTATGAAGAAATAGAAAATCTGAACAGAACAAGAACAAGTAAGGATTTTGAATCAGTAATCAAAAACCTCCCAACAAAGAAAAGCCCAGGACAAGACGGCTTCACTTGAGAATTCTACCAAACTTTAAAAGAGTTAATGTCAATTCTCCTCAAACTCTTCTAGAAAACTAAAGAGGAAGCAACACTCCCAAACTCATTTTACAAAGTTACCATTACCCTGACACTAAAGTCAGATAAGGACACTACGAGAAATGAAAACTACAGGCTAGTATCCCTGATGAACATGGATGCAAAAATTCTAAACAAAATACTAGTAAACTGAATTCATCAGCACATTAAAAGTATCATACACTATGATCAAATGGGATTTATCCCTGAGATACAAGGATGGTTCAATATATGCAAATCAATAAATGTGATAGAACATTTTAACAAAATGTAAGACAAAAATCATACAATCATCTCCACACATGCAAAATTCAACATCATTTCTTGATTAAAAAAAAAACTCTCAACAGATTGAGTATAGAAGAAACATACCTCAACATAATAAGGACCACATATGACAAACTCACAGCTTACAACATACTCAAGGGTGAAAGGTTGAAAAGTTTCTCTCTAAGAACAAGAACAATACAAGTGTGCCCACTCTTACCATTCCTATTCAACATAGTACTGGAAGTCTTAGTTAGAGTAATTAGACAAGAAAAAGAAATAAAAGACACCTAAGATGGAAAGGAAGAAGTAAAATTGTCTCCATTTGCTGATGACATGACCTTACACATAGAAAATTCCAAAGATTCCACACACAAAAAAAATTTAGATGTAATAAATGAATTCTGTAAAGTTTCAGGATAATAAAACAACATACAAAAATAAGTTACATTTCTGTACACTAAATGAACTATCTGAAAAAGAAAGAAAACAATCCCATTAATAATAATAATAAAATAAACAATAAAATACTTAATAAATTTAACCAAGGAAGTGGAAGATCTATATACTGAAAACTATAACATTGATGAAAGAAACTGAAGAAGACACAACTAAATGGAAATATATCTCATGTTATGGATCAGGAGAGTTAATATTGCTAAAATATTCATACTACCTAAAGCTACCTACAGATTCGAATCGATCTTCATCAAGATTCCAATGGCATTTTTCACAGAAATAGACAAAGCAATCCTAAAAAGCAATCTTGAGAAAGAACAAAGCTGAAGGCATTACACTTTCTGATTTCAAACTATATTAAAAATCTACAGTAATTAAAGCAATATAGTACTTGCATAAAAACAGGCACAGAACAATGGACCAGAACTGAGATTCTGGAAATAAAACCTGGCATATATGATCAACTAATATTTGCCAAAGGGAGCCAATAATACTCACTGAGGAAAGGAGAGTCTCTTCAACAAATGGTGTTGGGAAAACTAGATATCCACAGGCAAAAGAATGAATTTGGACATCTATATTACACCACTCACAAAAATTAACTCAAAATTGATCAGTGACGTAAACATAAGACATGAAATTGTAAAACTTCTAATAGAAAACACAAGGAAAAATACCCATGACCTTGGTCTTGGCAATGAGTTTTTTGGATATGACACCAAAAGCACAAGTAACAAAAGCAAAGATAAATCAGTGGGACTACATTAAATGAAAAAGCTTCTCCACAGCAAAAGAAACAATCAACCAAATGAAAAGGCATCCTACAGAATGGGAGAAAAAAAATTTTTTTTAATTTTTATTTTATTATGGGGTATATTTGATTAACGATGTTGTGTTAGTTTCAGGTGTACAGCAAAGTGATTCAGTTATACATATAAAGTATCTATTCTTTTGGAATGGGAGAAAATGTTTGCAAACCATGTATCTGATAAGGTGTTAATATCCAAAATGTATAAGAAACTCATAAGCTCAATAGCAAAAAAACAATAATAATTCAATTTAAAAAATGGAGAGGATTTGCATATACATTTTTCCAAAGAAGAAAAAAGTATCCAGTGAGTACATGAAATGGTGCTCAACATTATTTACCATTAGGGAAATGAAAATCAAAGCTACAATGAGATATCTCACATTTTTTAGAGTGGTTAATATCAAAAAGACAGGGATGCACCAGGAAACCCTGGTGCAAAATGGTGGGAATTTAAATTGGTACAGCTACTATGGGAAAAAGTATGGAGATTCCTCCAAAATTTAAAAATAGAACTACCATATGAACAAGGAATTTCACTTCTGAGTATATATCTGAAGTTGAAATCACTATCTTGAGGTATCTGCTCTCCCGTGTTCATTGCAGCATTATTCACAGTAGCCAAGACAGGGAAACAACCTAATACGTGTCCATTACTGATTAATAAAGAAATATATATATATATATATATATATATATATATATATATATATATATATATATATATATGCAATGGAATATTATTCAGACATAAAAAGGAGGAAAGCCTGCCATTTGTGACAACATGGGTGAGTCAGAATTGGCCCACGTACTGCCAGTTTTCAATGTCCAATTTAATCTCTATCTAGTTGGAGAGATTTAGGTGAAACCAAACATCCTAACTAAGACCAAACTGGACAAGACTGACTGAAAATGTTCTGTCCCAGGTAGTTTCCTTGCCTCCTTGGTCAACTGCCGTTCACTCCACTTTCCCTGAGACTTCCTTAGACCCCACACAAAGATGCGGCAGCAAGAGCTGTGTGCTCTGTTTTGGGAAGGGACTGAGGCAGTCACTGTAGCAAATCTTCCTGGTAGCCATAGGAATCCGCAATGCTTTGGGAATGTCATCTTTCATAGTTAAGCAAGGGTTTTCAATAATAGTTATACTTTGGCATCACCTGAAGAGCTTTTAAAAAATTACTATCGCCCCAGGCCTCTTCAGGACCAGTTTAATTAGAATATCTGAGAATAGGGACTCCAGGCTCCAGGAGTTTGATAAAGCTCGACAGTTAATTCTAATATGCAGCCATGGTTGAGAACTCGTCTATCAAAGCTTCACAGTACTAGAAATTTCCCCATTGAAATGCAAAAATTTTGAGCAAAAGTGAAAAGTAAAACAATTACCAGTCATCAACATCTCTAGAATGAATTAATTTATGAGATGATTTCAAATGTTGAGGCATTGTCCATGAAAGACTAGGAGTGAGAAGATGGGGGTATACAAGAGAGAGGTGCGGTGCTGGTATCAGGGAGCAGTATGAAGTTTTCGTAGGAACATTAGTGTCTAAGCTCACACTTGAGGTTAGCTCACCCACAAGTCAGAAAGCACTATTTCCCAGGATAAAGGAAGAATTTACCTGCTCATCAACTTTCAACCACACAGAGGGCTGGAGTCAAAAGTCAACACCATTGGGCTTCCCTGGCGGCGCAATGGTTGAAAATCTGCCTGCCAATGCAGGGGACACGGGTTCGAGCCCTGCTCTGGGAGAATCCCACATGCCGCGGAGAGACTGGGCCCTTGAGCCACAACTACTGAGCCTGCGCATCTGTAGACTGTGCCCCGCAGCGGGAGAGGCCACGATAGTGAAAGACCCGCGCACCGCGATGAAGAGTGGCCCCTGCTTGCCGCAACTAGAGAAAAGCCCTCGCACGAAACGAAGACCCAACACAGCCAGGGGTCTTCAAATTTGCCAGGGGTTGGCAAATTTCCCACAGAGAGACAGACTGCAAATATTAAAAAAAAAAAAAAAGTCAACACCATTGTATAGAAACACATGCTGGTGAGGTGGGGAGGAGACACTAGCTTCTAATGCAGTACAGATACAAAGGAGACCCAAACATCTGCTTCAGAACAAAGAAAACATTGCCTTACAGGCAATGACACCTCCAATTCAGCTCGATGCAAAGTGAAAAGGACTGAGAGTTGGCAATTGGATTCCATCCCCCTTCACTTTACCAGTAACTGGATGCCCTTAGGCTAGCCATTTAATTTCTCTTGTCCTTACTGTCCTTGTTAGAAGAGGAGCTGTCTTGTGATCTCAAGGGCATCTTCTGGTTCTGGCATGCTGTTGGTCTCTGGAAGGTAAGTCATGCTCAAGGGAAATGCATCAGTGTGTTCACCCCCTCATCACACCCTTCCTCTGACTGCCCATTTGGTTGCATAGTTCCGGGCCATCTAGCCAATCCTTCAGTTTCATCCTTCCAGCTGAAAACCCTAACTCCTGAAACATCACTATTATGTCCTTTCACCTCCCTTTTGTCAGAGGTTTCATTTCAGGTGAGTTTCACTGTGAAACAGTGATTGAAAAAATCAACAAAGAAGGAGCCAGGGCCTTCCAGAAACACAACAAATATGAATATTAGCCAGAGCAAGAGAAGTCCTGTTTGCACAGATGTTCTTGACTGAGACCTCTCCGGCTTTCATAAAATAAGCAAAATCTATCCCAGATTTTTCACCTACCCCATTCTGTTTGGTTGCTGCACTCAAATTGTCTGATACCTCCTACCTGTGGAGGTCCAATGGGGGACCTGGGCAGTGTAGACCTCATATGAGGAATGGTGGACAAGGTTGGGGGGCAAGACAGATCTGTCACCCACAGCTGGGTGGAGACCAGCAGACCACTGCAAGATTATTTCAAAGGACAGTGTGAGAGTCAGAAGTAGGGAAGGAAAGCCAAATGGCCAAATGACTGTCAAAGTGAGGAGAGTCTCATTTGGGGTATCAGAAGTTGATGAACTGAGTGGAGGAATTGGGGACCCAGGATGAAGAGGACAGGAGCCTATCAGTACCATAGAGAAGCAGGAGGGTGCTGTGGGCAAACACAGATGCAGACAGTTAAGCTCTGAAGTGCCCAAAGTGGTTTGCAAGGTGGGTAGGTCACAGTCAACTAAAAGTCCCAGATGAAACAGACACAAACGACCAGCCCTTCTCAATAAAAACAAGGAAAACTTTTTCTTTCCTTAAAATCTTTATTAAATCAAATGAAGCCAGAGTCCCGTGGCTGTGAGTTATTGCACTGGGAAAAGCCAGAACCAAATGACACCTTTTCTTTTTCTCCTGGCAAGTAATTAGCCTCTGTATTGCTAACGGGCCTGTCAGCAGCCCTGTTAAGGAGAAAGAAAACTCAGCTACTTAGAAGTGCCAGGCTTTTTGCATTACTCACTTTCTCCTTTGACCTTAAAGACATAGTCCTTTTTGCTGGTCGACTGTCTCTGTGTAAATAAGACAGGGAAAGAAGGACTGGCAGTGGCAGCATGGCTGTCACTGACCACAAGACTGGAAATGCTGTGCTGGAGGAAAATGAAAGGGCACATTGCCCCACCGTGTGCAAATTCTGCATAATAATCACTGATAATACTTGCCATAATTCACCTCTGTTAATCCTTGCAGCTGCCCTGAAAGTTTAGCTCCAGTTTACAGGGGGAAAAGAAAACAGAAGTTTGCGAAGATTAATTCACCCAAGGCCAGGCTGATACTGGGGGACCAGGATTTAAACCCAGGTGTGCCTGCCTTGCCAGGCCATTCTGGTGCCAGAGCATGGTGCCTGAAAGCAAACAAAGGTTAGGTGGCATCTAATACCATGCCTGGAATGGAGCAGATGCTTCATCGATGTTAGCTGTCTCCTTCCCTCTCTTCTCAGTGATGACTGTTGCTCAAATATCATATATATAAAGATTGAATATATCTGTGATGTTCAATTTTGCCCCCCAGGATATATTTGGCAATGTCTGGAGACTTTTTTAGTCTTCACATCTAGGATGGGGGGATGCGACCGTCATCTAGTGGGTAGAGGCTCAATATGCCACAGGACACAGTACACAGTATGCCACAGCACACAGGACGCAGCACGCAGCACACAGTACACAGTAAGCAGGACACAGGGCACAGTACATAGGACACAGTACACAGTACACAGCACACAGTACACAGTACACAGCACACAGTACACAGGACACAGTACATAGGACACAGGACACAGTACACAGGACACAGTGCACAGCACACAGTGCACAGTAAACAGCACACAGTACACAAAACACAGCACACAGTACACGGGACACAGTACACAGTACACAGGACACAGTACATAGGACACAGCACACAGTACACAGTACACAGGACAGTCCCTCCCACAACAGATACATATATGATGCAAAATGCCAATAGTGCTAAGGATGAGAAACACTGGAATAAATAAAGTAAATGCATGGCAGTATAAAACAAAATAAAAGAGTATTCATACTCTTCCTCTTTTATTCCCTGATGCAGACGTTCCTCTCACTGTCTAAATGAAAGCAAACTCCCAGACAGAGCCGGTGGCTAGTGCCGGGTTGGAGCACATGGATTTCCGCTGAGTCCATGGAGCTTGCGTGTGCTAACCGTATCTCTTGAGCCCTTTACCTCTCCAGATACTAGGTTTCTACTGAGTTACTCAATTCTCCCAACCACTGCTCCCAAAGCCCTCCCTTGATAGGTTAAAAAAAACCCAGACACATTGTGCCAGAGTTCTGGAGTCACATGTGTGATATTTGGAAGGCAAAGGGGAGGCAGACATCTGCTTCTGGCTGCAGGGTCATAGAGATGTGGGGTTTACCTTGAGCAGTCAGCAGCCCCGTGGAGTGGAGAGGCAGTTGTGCAGTGGCAGTACATGGATGGCAGAAGCACTGCTAGTGGCAGCGCCCTGATGCCCCTCCTCCCTCACTGGGGTGGAGGTGGATGTTCCCCCATCGGGCCAGTGCAGCCACCTTGTCTCAGGAGCTATTCCTGGATGCCAAGCCCAGAGCAGCTCCTCCAGCCTTCCCAACAGTTACACCGGCTTTTGATGCTGGTCCTTGAGCCTATCACCATTTCATGTCAATCCCCTTAATCTTGCCCACTTGCCCAAAAAGTCCTTTTATTTAAGCTATCTTCAGTTAAACCTTCTGTCTGCCCTTTCTCTTTCCTATCAGTAACCTGGCTGACCCTCCTTGCCATTTCATAATATGCCCTTCATGGGCAAAGTAATCAATATTATTTTTACATATTTTAGCTATTTTTTCATGCACATAGATCCAGAGAAAAGTTGGTGAGTTTATAGAGATGCCTGGCGTGCAAGACCTGCATAATCAAATTTTACTTAGTGCAATAGTAGTAGTAGTAGTAGTAGTAGTAAGTGGTAATAAAAACAATAATAACAATAGCTAAAATATTAGTGTTTACTATGTGTAGAAAACTATGCCAGACCCTTTATACTCACTGTCTTATTAACTTCACACAATCCTACAGAGTATTTATCTTCCACTGTTTAAAGATGAAGAATTGAGTCATAAGTAAAAGCTACATATCTACTAAGTGGCAGAAGCATGATCTGGACCCAGAACTGATAGAAAAGCCATTAATATTTTCATTATACCTTTTATTTATGTCTTCAGTAGACAGAACTCTTGCAGTGGCAAGTGGCAGAAACCCAACTGGATCTTGCTTAAAGGTAAAATGAGGTTATAAAATACTGCAGAAGCTCACAGAATCAAAACAAGTGCTTAACAACCTGGGTTTGGAAATCATGGGACCTGAACATCTGAATCCCCCACCAGCCCAGTTCCAAATCTGGCTCCATGGAATAAGACTCAGGTACCCCCCCGGACTGTGCCTATCTCTTTACATCACTTCTCTGAGACCAGCGTCCTCTTCTCTGATAGGCCTTTCCATGCAAGCAGATATATGGGATGAAAAATATGGAACCAGCCAAGCAAATCTAGTGTTCATAGGTCTCTGATTGGTCAGCTGGGTTGCATGTCCACCCTTTAGAAAAATTAGTATAGCCAGAGGGGTAATTTAATTTGGGTAACATCTCGATCCCTGGGGGTGGGAGAGAGGTGATGCTTTGATTGGCAGCTTGCTTGAGAAGCACAGGAATGAAAGGAGACCAAACCAGAAGAAAGGAAAGGGGCACTGAGCAAACAACCACAATAGATACACATTATGAAGTCCTTGCAAGTCACCTTTGTCAATGCATGTCTCACTTTGGAGATTTAAAAGGATGATGACTCTGTCTGAACTCAGATAGTACTTGACCCCTTGAAACCTTTAATCCTCTACTTTTTCTGAAAACTATATGAGATGAAATGTCTGGTACCACCAAACCAGGGCACAAGCTGGAATGATTAGACCATGAGCATTTTTAGTTCTTGACCTCCCAGTAGATAAATCCCCTAAGTGGCATGTGGCCAAGCACACCAAGGTGATTTCAGTCTAGGCACAGGAAAGCATGTAAAGAATGGAGATTTAGTGTCTCAGGGTAGAAATCCAGCCCAGAGGTAAACTGGGAAGTATAAATGAGAAAATAATGCTGACAACAATAGTAGTAGATAACAGTTGGCTCTCATGATGTACCAGAAACTGTTCTATGTACTTTGCATATGTAACTAATTTAAACTCCACAACAATCCTACAAGGTAGATACTATAGTATCATCCCCAGAGTGAGTTTAAGTAACTTGCCCAAAGTGATCCAAACATAGGCATTCTCCCCCTAGAACTCATACCTTGAACAACTACCCTACACCCTATGGTAGAAAATAATCTGAAATCATTAGAGCAAACCTGAACTTGCCTAATCGTTGGATTGCTGTTGTAAGTAAGAACTTAGAAAGCAAAAGAAAAGCCCCTTCTCACTTCTCATATATACTCACAGATGTCATCTTACCAATGGAAAAATGTCAGTAGAGAGAGGTAGGTGATAGATGTCTTCAACAGGACACACAAAACTTATCATCAGGATAACAGCTGGTAAATTTGACTACATAAAAGTTAACACTTTTACATAACAAAAGACATAATAAATAAAGTTAAAAGATAAGTCATAAACCAGAAAAAGCACTGTTAATGCTCAAAGCTAACAAAGGATTAAAATCCTGAATATAAAATACTCGTACAAATTAATAACCCAAGAAAAATAGACAAACTATAAAAAGGCATTTCACAGACATATGGAAAGACTGTCAACTTCTTGTGCAGTCAGGAAGATATGAATAAAGCACTGTAGGGGAGCAAAACTTGCCACCCCCAAAATGTCTCTTTGGTATGCAAATTACTTCAAACTGAAAACCATCAAGGCCCAAAAGACTCAGGAAGAAAATTGATGTTCCTCTGATTG
The DNA here is from genome assembly GCF_964165515.1 of Mesoplodon bidens. Classification (NCBI taxonomy): domain Eukaryota; kingdom Metazoa; phylum Chordata; class Mammalia; order Artiodactyla; family Ziphiidae; genus Mesoplodon; species Mesoplodon bidens. The sequence continues at coordinate 8,504,490 of NC_138165.1, read as the reverse complement.
CCTAAAAAATTTAGATAGAGGGCCTGTTCCCCCAATAGAGCTATCACCAGCGAGATCTGCAAGGAATAGGGGTGAGGTGTGAGGGAGTAACAGGGCCTAGAGATCAGAGTCCACTCTGTGTCCCATTGTCTCTGCCTGGCCCAGCAAATCTTTGTTTACCAAACATTTCCTTTTCCATCTTCATGTAAATTGCCTTCCTCCCCTTTGAAGTCCCAAAGCCCTACCCTCAGCATCCTCTTTAGTCTTTAGCTGAAGATGTTATTTAAGGTGAGGGCTTCACCCATTTTGGCAAGTTACTCAACTCAGTTTTCCTTGGTCTCTCCCATGTTTACATGTTATTACACCTTGTTTAATTTTTCCTGTTAATCTGTCTCATGTCAATTTAATTCTTAGACCAGCCAGAAGAACCTAGAAGGGTAGAGGAAAATTTCTTCCTCTTTGACAGCACCAATGAGAAACCAGTTCACACCCATCCAATTGGTAATGAAGCTCAAGGCTCACAAGGCTGGTGCTGACAAAGGTGTGGAAGATGGGAGCTTCATATCCTTCTGGTAGGAGGTGAGGTGGTGGGACAAGCACACTTCTTTGGAGAATAATCTGACAACACCCATCAACCCCACATCCAGGCATCTGTCCTAAAATCACTCACATGTGTGCACAAGGGGATGTCTATCCCCAAGAATGTGGGTAATGCTGAACCGTTAGGTGGCGTTTTAGGGGGCTCTGAGGAGCTCAGTTCTTTTATGTCTCAGTGAAGAAAGAATTCAGTGAGAGGTAAAGAGGTAGATCAGAAGTGACTTATTAGAGTAGGATACTTGTGAAGCTTACAAGTGGGTGGGCGAGAGGGTGCTGCACCCCAAGAACTTAGTGGGCTACATTTTTATAATCAAAGGAAAAGTGGGGAGGGGGAGAAGACCACCTTGTTCCTCATTCTTGAGTAGACATCACGCTTCCATCATCAGCCCTCCTCCAGTTTGGGCAGGGGAGATTTCTTGGCCCTACATGGTGAAGCCAGGACTGTCATGGCACTATGGAAAAATTATTTTAGGTTTCAGTACAATGAGGGTCTTTCACTTTGAAATGTCCCCTTTCCATAAATTGTTGTTTTTCATGTGTGCTGAGAGCATGTCTTAGGGCTCATTAACTTACTGAGCTCACTGGGCAGGATGTGGGTCTCATGCCACCATTGTTTTATTGTTTTGGGACAAGTCTCATGCTTCTGCTGCATGGGTTTTTTTGCTAAGCAGGCCTGCTTGGTTTTGTGGTTAAGCAAACCTGCTTTCTTGAATGATCATTAACTTACAGGGGTCTCCCATACTTTTTTCTTTACTTAAAATCCCCTAGTGGGATTAACTATTCAATTACCTAATTTGTCCCTTTACTCTGTCCCTATCAATGTGGGTAATGTTTGTAATTTTGAGAAATTTCAAACAACTGTACTTTGCAAACCACAGAACAATCATAATTTAATTGAGGCATGTTTCTATAATGGGATATTCCACAGCAGTTCAAAAGAATGAAGGGACACAACATACATCAAAATAGAAAGAAATGAAAATATAGCATTGAAAGAAAAAGCAAGTTATACTATGATATGAAGAGTTTATACCAATTTTGTAAATTTTAATTTACATAAACTATATACAGTATAAATTTTAATGTACATACAGCATTTACATATAATAAATATGTTAGTTTATGTTTGTAAAAATAATTTCATTCTTAATTAAATTAGTATAATATTTAATTTAAGCTTAAAGTTTATGCAGTATATAAATATAATTTTATATAAGTATATGTTATATATAAATTATGTTTATATTAAATATAAAACTTAACTCATATACAGTATGAGCTTATGTCTTTTAAGTTTATAATATTTTATGTGAATATGAATATATCATAAAAATGTGAAATACATGTAGAATAGTTATATTTGTTGCCATAGTACTTGCCTGTGGGAGAACATGGGAGCCAGAAAGGATACAGAACGAACTTTTAAATTATATTTGTAATGTTTTATTTCTTAAAAAAATAAATAAATCTGTGTAGAAGGTACATGGGTGTTTTGTTATATTTCTATTTCTAATATTTTTTTATTTTTAAAAATTTATGTAACCAAAAAATATATAAATGCTTCCAAGTTTCATTCTTCCAAGAGAAGCAAGGGCTGGGTTGATGGTCTGAGGCAGCAAGTGGGTCGTGTCTGGACCTTAGGGCCTGGTGCAGACCTGGTAAAGGGACAGGTCAGCTCGTGGACCTGCCTGGTCAGGGATGGAAAGAAGATAACAGAACAATCTCCAACACAACTCCCAGAGGAGACTCAGGGTGCTGGGAGGCCAGAGCACTTCAAAGCAACCAGTGCAGAGAGGATCTTTCTGAACAATAGGAGCTAATCCAAAATCCATTTCAATTTGGTTTAGGAAAATATATCCATGCCTTCATCTTAAGGCAGGGATATCTGATGTTCTGAAAAATCACACTGAGGTCAGATTCTGAAGATGAGAGCTGGTTTAGGAAGAGTTAGCAAGGTGGCTAGTGCCTTGCCCTCTCATTGGGCAGCCTCCCAATTCTAGGCTGAGCTGGTGACCCACAATTCCATCTCTCCATCTCTCAAGCAGAAGCTCCCCAGGGTTCCTCTAGACTTGGTTCATGGGCCCTTGAGCAAGTCACTTTCTTCTCTGAATTTCTATTTCCACACATGTGAAACACAACATGTGTACCTGCATATGTGTGTGTATGTCCCCCCACACACACATACACGACCTTTCTCCAGAGCTACTCTCTCTCTGTTTCATACAATTGTGTTAGGATCATTCACATATGGCTCTTACCAATAATGTTGATAAATAGGATGAGCTGAATAATGAGGGTTGAGGAGCAGGGGATGGTCATTATAAATCCATCCACCTTAACTACATAGAGAAAAGTCAGTGTTGATTATGCACAATCATGTAGGAAGGCCCTACCCCTTTCTAGCTTTGAGAGCCTGGACAAGTAATTTCACCACTCAATTTCCTCTTGTGTAAAAACAGATTAATATCATCCACCTTTCGTTGCTGAAGGGAGAAAAAAACTGAGATAATATATGTGAAATCATATATAGAACCCCCCAAACTATAAGTATTCAATAAGTGATAATATCTGTGTATTTATGTCTACATAGGAATGTTTATCTGTAGGCATTTATGTCTGAATATGGATATTTATCTCTATATATGGATATCCATTTCTCCAAGCAGTCTTGAGTCAGCCCAAGAATATCCAGGGGAAAAAATAATGATTAGATTTGTCAAGCGAAGTTTTCCAGGCTGCCTTTCTGACTCCAGGCAAGTGAGCACTTGGCACGTTTTCAGTTTTCACAGCCACAGCAGTTTCAACATCCCCACCACAACAGTGCCTGGGGATACCTCTTTGTCGGAGTTCCTCTGGTTGACTTTTTTAAATGTCTGGGCCTCCCTGTTATGTTTATAAGATGTTCATGGGTGGTGTGATTGGAATTGAAAAAGCCCAAGATCACCTATCATTTTATTCCTGTCCTCATTGGCAACCAGTATATCGCTCCACTGGGTCCTTGAAATCCCATGAGTCACGGCCCAGACCCCAGGCCCTCCTTAGCCTGCATCTCCCTGACTCCTACGTCCACTGTTGATCAATAGTATTGATTCATTTGCTTAGGGTTTTCACTTTTACTTCTTAGAATAAAGTAAATAAAAGTCTTAGTCTGGAGTTGAGCTGTGCACTAAAAGTAGCCTTTAAAATGTTTTCCATAACTCAACTTTACTCTTTTGTTTGACCCCCTAATCCAAAAAATAGCAGAACAATTTCTGTGGGCTGGGAGTTGCCCCTCTTCCAGAGCGTTATTCCATCTGGTTAGCCCTCAGTCTGTAGGATCAGGGAGATGCTGAGCCATATCTTACCCAGCCAACTGGCCCCTCAGTTCCAGCCACTCTTGGGCCCCTTGGGTATATAGGAAAAAGTCTATCGCCTGTGGATTGGCCTAGTTCCCAGGAAACACTGACTTCCTATGTAAGGTCCCTCTGCTTAGACTCACTATGTGCCCTCCTCTCCCCTGGGTCTTCCTTCCTAACAGAGGACCCACTAGGGAAAGACAGTAAGGGCCCTCTCTGCTCTTGGACCTCATAAGTCTATCTTGGGTTCTGCCTGACCATCACCCCACCCCCAGGCTATTTCGGAGACCCACCAGCTTTCCATTTCTCATCACCTCTCTCTCTTCTCTTTCCCTCAGCCTGGGGTAACATTTTCTAGTCTCAAAATCTGGGAAATACTGGGAAGAGAGACAATTGATTAATATTCTAAAGATTTTTATCCCACCCAAAATGTCATGTGTGCCCAGGTCCCAGTATACATGAAAGCGGAGGAGAAGGAGGTGGGCTTCTATCAGTCACATGCATTATTGAATTCACACAGGGTTCCAGGCACTCTGAGTAGCACTGAGGATATATAGATGAATAGGACAAGGTCCCTGCTCTCCAGACACTACTAGTCTAGTGGGGGAGGGAGCCAGGAAAACAAATAATCACCAGGCAATATGATAAGTGCAATAAAGCGGTACTCATCAGATCAAGGAAGGAGAGTTCAATTCACTGGTGGACAGGGGTGGTGTTTTGGTCAGTTTGGGCTGCTATAACGAAGTACCACGTAGACTAGGTGGCTTATTAGCAACAGAAATTTATTTCTCACAAATCTGAAATTCCAAGATCAGGATGCTAGCATGGTCGGGTTCTGCTGAAGGTCCTCTTCTGGGTTGCAGACTGCCTGCCGACTTCTCCTTGTATCCTCACTTGGTGGAGAGCAGAGACAATTATCTGGGGTCCCTTTTATAAGGTCACTAATCTCATTCATGAGAGCTCCACCCTCATGACTTTGTTATCTCCAAAACCAAATACCATCACACTGGAGATTACAATTTTAACATTTGAATCTGGGGGGAAACAGACATTCAGTCCATTGCAGATGGTGAGGGTGATTCAGAAAGTCTTTCTGGAATGGATGCTGAAAGGTCCAACTGACCAGAAGCATCCCTTTCTTCTCCTCCCTGCAGACACTGTCAGCCATACTCCTACAATTCCACTGACATTTGCCCACTGGGATTGCTACTTAAGAAGTCCTACTTTGGGCTCCCCTGGTGGCGCAGTAGTTGAGAGTCCACCAGCCGATGCAGGGGACACGGGTTCGTGCCCTGGTCCGGGAAGATCCCACATGCCGCAGAGTGGCTGGGCCCGTGAGCCATGGCCGCTGGGCCTGCGCGTCTGGAGCGTGTGCTCCGCAATGGGAGAGGCCACAACAGTGAGAGGCCCGTGTACCGCAAAAAAAAAAAAAAAAAAAGAAGTCCTACTTTTCCGGTCAGCGGCCTGAGGTGACCTCTAAAAATGGTTCGCTATTCACTTGACCCAGAAAATCCCACAAAATCATGCAAGTCGAGAGGTTCAAATCCTCGTGTTCACTTTAAGAACACTCATGAAACAGCCTAGGTCATTAAGGGTATGCATATCCGAAAAGCCACTATGTATCTGAAGGATGTCACTTTAAAGAAGCAGTGTGTGCCATTCCGTCGTTACAGTGGTGGGGTTCATAGGTGTGCCCAGGCCAAACAGTGGGGCTGGATGCAGGGTCAGTGGCCCAAAAAGAGTGCTGAATTTTTACTGCACATGCTTAAAAATGCAGAGAGTAATGCCGAACGTAAGGGCTTAGATGTAGATTCTCTGGTCATTGAGCAAATCCAGGTGAACAAAGCCCCCAAGATGTGGCACAGGACTTATAGAGCTCACGGTTGGATCAACCCATACATGAGCTCTCCCTGCCACATTGAGATGATCCTTACTGAAAAAGAACAGATTGTTCCTAAACCAGAAGAGGAGGTTGCCCAGAAGAAAAAGATATCCCAGAAGAAATTGAAGAAACAAAAACTTATGGCCCAGGAATAAATGCTGCAAAAAATAAATGCAAAATAAAAGTAAAAAAAAAAAAAAAAAGAAGAAGTCCTAAAAATAAATTCTTGGTGGTAAGGTATTATGTTATCAGGAAAAGTAACACACTTAGCCTACAAATATACTAGGAGGGTTTATTTATGATCAATTATTAATATGACCCATCTTCACCTAGTAGAGACAGGTACTAATTGAAAAGAAAACAGAAGGAAGGCTTGAGCAGGGGCACTAGCTTGGCTTCCCTAGAAGCACAGCCTAAGACAGGGATTATTATTCAAGTGGTTTATGAAAGAATGCTTCCAGGAAAAGAGAAAGGGAAGCAGGATAAGACAGGGGAACGAGTGCAAGGATGTGGTCTCAGCTGGAGATGAGCTTCAGTGTAATTTAGGATTGGCCCCACCTTGAGGCAAGAAGGGAGGAGAGGATGGGACAGTGGGGGACCACATCTTTTGAGAAGGCTCCCCCTGTCTGGGAAGGAGGCAGCAGGGAGTGGTTATCAGCCACACCTCACAGCAGGGGATGAATGCCCATCAGGCATCTGGAATGTACCAACAGCATCCAATACAGGCAAGGGACCAGCAGGGAGCCTGGGGTCCCCAGCATCCCCAGGGCAATAAGTAGAAGACTTGAAAGACAAAGAAGAAAATGAGGCCAGAAAAGGAAAGTTCCATCAACCTGGGAGATTCCTAAAGACAGTTCTTGATAAATTGTATTTCTCCTCTGGTAGCCCCCTGAAAGAAGGGAGTATTTCCCCCACCTTGTTCTGCACTTGCCCAACACTCAGCTTAGAAAAGCCTTAGAATCTAGCAATGGGAGGCACCCCAAAGCCCTAATCTGCCTTGCCTCAACTGTGACTGCAAGATCCCAACTCCTCACTCTCCAGGTTGGAAAGGGCTGTCAACAGTCCCTGCATCCACTACTGGTCCCTGACCAGAATTTTCCCCTTTAATCTCTAGCAATGCTAGCACTGCCTGGAGCATGACACTTACACTATAGCTGCAGAGGTGGGCAGGAGGTGAGATGCTGCCAGCTCTCACTTCCAAATGGTTCTCTGTGGATTCTCCTCAGCATAGCCAGCCTTGGGGAACTGCTGAGAAACAGATCAGTAGCCCAGTTCGCAGCTGGAGAGTATCACTGCCATACTGGGGAAATAGCTTCTGCCTTGGCCAAGCTTCAGGGGAAAAAAGCGGAAGTAAATGTGAGCATTGGCTCTTCAGGAGTCTGAGGGACTAATGGTATGCAAATGAAAAAAAAATCCTTGTATATGTTGTTAAGAACCATGGTTCATAAAATATGCCCCACCCAATCCTGGGATTCCTTTAGCTAAACTAAGGTCTTTTCTTCTAAAATCAAATATTAGCCATTTTCCCAATTCAAATAAATTAATAAATAGAATTTTTTCTATTTACATCTTCTTTCTATTATATTCTCTTACAACTCTGTCACCTGTTTGTTTGCTGGTAAACATTTCTAAGCAACAAAACACAAAGCAAGTATCAACTAGTTATGAACAAAAAACTGTGGGAAAACAAGTTATGTCTGGTTCATGCTTAGTGAATGTGCAGTCATGGTTCTGATCTTATATTCCATACAGAGGATATTAAAATAATAACTGCCATTTTTAGCCCTACTATGTGCTAGGCTTTGAGATGGTAGACATTTTAACTCTAGTATTCTCATGTGTAATTTAGACAGCATTACCCTTATTCTACAAATAAATACATAAATGGATAAACTGAGGCACAGAGAGTCTCAAAGTTAATAAAACTACACAAAAATTAATTTTGTTGTGATGAGGGCATGTACTAAAGAGGCCTGAACTAGTCTTGAAGGTCAGCTAAGGTGTCCCTGAGGAGGTGATATTTGAGACAAGTTCTAAAAGAGGAGGAAATGGGAGGAGGGGGTCACAGGAAATTGCATTTGCAAAACCTGTGTTAAAGAGCGCAGCTGCTTTGGAAAACATTCTGGCAGGTCCTCAAAAGGTTAAATGTAGGGTTACCATAGGCAACTCCTTCCTGGAGAAGGAATGAAAACACAGTCAGCTTCTAAATAAACTTCTAGGAAAACTCCAATTCTAAGGAAGGATGGGCAAGTCATGGGGGGAAAATCCACAAGGACTAGGCTTCCTCTTTTCTCCTCAATTTCCATACTCCATCAGTGAGTTGAACACAGTGAATAAAAAAGATGGGCTACCCCGGTGGTTCTCAACCAAGGGCAACGTTCCCAGCAGGGGATATCTAGCAATGTCTGGAGCCATTTTTCATTCTCATAATTGGGAGGTGGGGTGGTACCTGCCCAGTGGGCACATGACAGAAACACACTGTCCCAAGGGGAGAATGGTGTCAACTGGGACCCAAATTGAACTACAGGCTTTGAAGCAAGCCTCTTTCTGTAAGATAATTTTATCATTCCTAGTCAGAAATGATAGAAAGACACAGACAGGCAGACAGAGAGTGAGGGAGACAGAGATGTGAGCAAAAGTACAAGGCAGAGACAATCCCAGCTCAACACCATAAAAACTTTCTAGAAAACTTTCCTTTCCCCACATACATTCCACCCAGGGCTACTTTCATTCTGGGTCTTTCTCTTTTCTAAGTCAAAATTCACCTTCTTGATGTTTTCCTTAGAATGCTAGTGTTTGATGGCACTTGGTAAGCGATGAAGACTGGAGGGAGGTACGCCCCCAATAGCTTCAAGATGTTTGGGGCATGAAAGTAATCCCATGACAGAGATGAGCACTATTATTACACACAAAGGAGGAGGTGGTAGCCTTGGGCTCTGAGCAAACTTGAAGAAAGGTCCAAACGCTGGTCAGCCCTGCGTTTTTCACCCAAAAGTTTATCACCTTTCTGAAATTTCTATCATTAGAGCCAATTTGGGGGTGACAGTTCCTTTAAACTCAATGACACAGAATCCATGCATTGCATTTTACTCCTCATCCTGTATGCAAACATAGAGTAGTCATTATGACTTATATTCAAATTTCTTTCCATGTTACTTTCCTTAATATTCTCTGCTGCCACTTTAGCCACCACTGCTACAGCTCCATTAACTACACCGAGCAGTCCAAACGCAACACCTTGCCCCCCCCCATAAATTACCATTCACTCTGTTCACAATAAGTAATGATTTGCAACACCCTTCTCCCTTTTCCTGTTCACAACTCTGCCAATAGCATTTCTTAATGCAAACAGTAAAAACTGAATTACAAGTGTGATCCAATTTTGCTCTGCATAATTAGTGGATTAGACATCAGAGAAAATCCACTTATTTTCACAGCTCATCCAACTGCCCCCCACCCCCACCCCACACACACAGAAATAAAGGCTCCAGGAGCACAAAGTGAGAAAGGGCTTCATTTCTAAAGGGCTTCATTTCTAAGCTATCAAATTGTTTTCCAGATGACTCTAAGTATGATCCTTTCTCAGTTGGATTTTTCCCCTAAGAAAACAAAGCTGGAGATCTGAATAACAACACCTGAGTGAAAAGTATTCATTGAAGCTGCACATTTTTTGCAAGAGATTCTGGAATGAACTCTTGGTAGCTGAAAAACACCAAGCCACTCAACTTGTCTCAGCTTGGCTTCTGGAGCTGGAAGGTTTGGGTTTAATTCTTTGCTCTGCCAGCTTATAATATTGGGCAGGTTGCTTAACTTTTCTCCATTCTTTTCCTTACGTCTAAAATGGGCAGGGTTGTGAGAGTTAAGCAGGATAATACCTATAAACTGCTTGGAACAATGTCTGACACATAGTAAATGTTCAAAACGGTCTGCATTATTCCTCTATGCCTAGAGCCCAGCTGCAGAGAACAGGGACCCTCAGCCTAACCACTCAGCCCACCCTGCATGTTGGGTGGGCATCAGGGCTCAGGACTATGACAGAGGCCTGGGCCCCACGTTATGCTCATAAACATGTGGTCCATCCACCCAGCACTGCCACAGGCTGCCAAAGATGGATGCTGGAAATGGCTCGCCCCAACGTGGCCAAGACTTAACTAAAGAAACAAATGGAAGATGTTTCTGCCACTGCTCATGAAGTAGGGGAAGAATGTAGGCAGGGAAGGCAGAGAGAGCAGGGAGGGGAAATAGGACTTCTCAGATTTTCTCCTGCATCTTTTCCCTCCCAAATGTCTATACCAGCTACGTGCAGAATAAATTAAAACATCAACAGTTGAGTGGACAAGCACTCCTGTCACCAAAAAGCAATCACAGTTGGGTAGCTCTCCTGTTACCTTAGCATCATAAGTATGATTGCTCTCATATAAGTGCTTTAGGTGCATTTTCCCATCTAAAATTCAAGACAACCTTGTGGAGTAAGAGCTAGTATTACTCTGATTTTACAAATGAGGAAACTGAGTTCCAGAGAACTTAAGTAAATGCCCAAGGTTGTGCAGTTTGTAACTCACAGAACTGGAACTGAAAACACAAATCTATCGACTCCAGAACTCATACTCTTCACCACCAGGCCCTGACTCCTTGCAGGTTCCCAGGGCTTGGATGGGTGTAAATCCAGGATTTGGAAAGATGGAACTGACTGAGCGATGTGTAGTGCCTCTATCAGTTCTGGTTGGAAGAGAGAGAGCTTAGTAATAAGACCCACCCAGGTAACAGAGAGGCTTTCTTCTCAGTGAACTGAAGAGTCCCTTTTAAAACTGCCATCATAGGGAACACTATCGCTCAGGATGGTGGAGTAGAAGGACGTGCACTCACCTCTTCTTACGAGAACACCAAAATTACAAATAACTGTTGAACAACCATTGACAAAAAAACTCTGGAACCTACCAAAAAGGATTCCCTACATCCAAAGACAAAGAAGAAGCCACAACAAAGGGCACAATCATCATAATATCAAATCCCATACCCACTGGGGGGGCGACCCACAAACTGGAAAACAATGATACCACAGAAGTTTTCCCACTAGAGTGAAAGTTCTGAGCCCCACATCAGGCTTATGAGCCTGGGGGTCTGGCAATAGGAGGAGGAGCCCCCAGAGAATCTGGCTTTGAAGGCCAGCTGGGTTTGATTGCAGGAATTACACAGGACTGGGGGAGCAGAAACTCCACCCTTGGAGGGTGTGCACAAGGACCCATGCAAACCAGGACCCAGGGGAAAAAAGCAGTGATCCCATAAGAGACTGGGCCAGACCTACCTGTTGGTATTGAAGGGCCTCATGCAGAGGTGGGGAGCAGCTGTGGTTCACTGCAGGGACAAAGACACTGGCAACAGCAGTTCTGGGAGTACTCATTGACATGAGCCCTCCCGGAGGCTGCCATTAGCCCCACCCAAGAGCCCAGTGCTGGGTCGCCTCAGACCAAACAACCATCAAGGTGGGAACACAGCTGTATCCATCAGCAGACAAGCAGCTTAAGGTCTTACAGAGCATGGTCCTGTCCATCAGAGGGACAAGAACCAGCTCCACCAAGCAACAGTCTCTTCCATCAGGAAGCCTGCACAAGCCTTTTAGAGAGCCTCATCCACCAGAGGGCAGACAACAGAAGCAAGAAGAATTACAGTCCTGCAGCCTACAGAACAAAAACTGCAATCGCAGAAAGTTAGACAAAATGAAGTTACAGAGGAATATGTTCTGGATGAAGGAACAGAATAAAACCCAAGAAGAACAGCTAAGTGAAGTGGAGATAGGCAACATTCCATAAAAAGAATTCAGAATAATAAGAATGAAGATGATCCAGGGTCTGGGAAAAAGAATGGAGGAAAAGATCCAGAAGATGGAAGAAATGTTTAACGAAGACCTAAAGGAACTAAAGAACAAACAGAGATGAATAATAGAATATCTGAAATGAAAAATACACTAGAAGGAATCAATAGCAGAATAACTGAGGCAGAAGAAAAACGAATAAGTGACCTGGAAGACAGAATGGTGGAAATCACTGCCATGGAACAGAATAAAGAAAAAAAAGAATGAAAAGAAATGCAAACAGTATGTGAGATCTCTGAGACAACATTAAACACACCAACATTTGCATTATAAGGGTCCCAGAAGGAGAAGAGAGAGACAAAAGACTTGAGAAAATATTTGAAGAGAAAATAGCTGAAAACTTCCCTAACATGGGAAAGGAAACAGTCACCTAAGCCCAGGAAGTGCAGAGTCCCAGGCAGGAAAACCCTAAGGAGGAACACACCAAGACATATAGTAATCAAATTGAAAAAAATTAAAGACAAATAAAAAATATTAAAAGCAACAAGGGAAAAGACACAAATAACATACAAAGGAACTCCCATAAGATTATCAGCTGATTTCTCAGCAGAAACTCTTCAGGCCAGAAGGGAATAGCACAATATATTTAAAGTGATGAAAGGGAAGAACCTACAACCAAGAATACTCTACCCAGAAGGCTCTCATTCAGGTTTGATGGAGAAATCAAAAGCTTCACAAGCAAGCAAAAGCTAAGAGAGTTCAGCACCACCAGACCATCTTTGCAACAAATGCTAAAGGAACTTCCCTAAGCAGAAAAGAAAAGGCCACAATTAGAAATAAGAAAATTATGAATGGAAAAGCTCACCAGTAAAGGGAAACACACAGTAAAAGTCATCCACACACAAATATGATATCAAAACCAGCAATTGTGAGAAGGGGAGAAGACAAATGCAGGAGATTGGAAATGCATTTGACATTAAAAGACCAGCAACTTAAAAAAATCTTGTTTATATACAGACTGCTATATTAAAACCTCATGGTAACTGCAAACCAAAAATCCACAATAGATACACACACAAAAAAGGAAAAGGAATTGAAACACAACACTAAAGATAGTCATCAAATCACAAGAGAAGAGAACAAAAAAGGAAGGAAGAAAAAAAACCTACAAAAACAAATCCAAAACTATTAACAAAATGGCAATAAGAACATACATATCAATAATTACCTTAAACATAAATGGATTAAATGCTCCAACCAAAAGACATAGACTGGCAGAATGAATACAAAAACAATACCTATATACATGCTGTCTACAAGAGACCCACTTCAGACATAGGGACACATACAGATTGAAAGTGAGGGGATGGAAAAAGGTGTTCCATGCAAATGGAAATGAAAAAAAAGTTGGAGTAGCAATACTCATATCAGACAAAATAGACTTTAAAATAAAGACTGTTACAAGAGATAAAGAAGGATCAAGGGATCAATCCAAGAAGAAGATATGGCAATTGTAAATATATATGTACCCAACATAGGAGCACCTCAGTATTTAAGGCAAACACTAACAGCCATAAAGGGAGAAATGAACAGTAACACAATAATAGTGGGTGACTTTAATACCCCACTATCATCAATGAACAGATCATCCAGACAGAAAATCAATAAGGAAACATAGGCCTTAAATGACCCATTAGGCCAGATGGACTTAATTGATTTTATAGAGCATTCCATCCAAAAGCAGCAGAATACACATTCTACTCAACTGCACATGGAACATTCTCCAGGACTGGCCACAGGCTGGGCCACAAAGCAAGCTTTGGTAAATTAAAAAAAATTGAATCACATCAAGCATCTTTTCTGACCACTATGCAATGAGATTACAAATAAACTACAAGGAAAAAAAACTGTAAAAAACACGAACACATGGAGGCTAAATAATATACTACTAAAGAACAAATGGATCACTGAAGAAATCAAAGAGGAAATAAAGCAATACCTAGAGACAAATGAAAATGGGAGCACAATGATCCAAAAGCTATGGGATGCAGCAAAAGCAGTTCTAAGAGGGAAGTTTATAGCAATACAATCTTACCTCAGGAAACAGGAAAAATCTCAAATAAACAACCTAAACTTACACCTAAAGCAACTAGAGAAAGAAGAATAAACAAAACACAAAGTTAACAGAAGAAAAGAAATCATAAAGATTAGAGCAGAAATAAATAAAATAGAAACAAAGAAAACAATAGAAAAAATCAATGAAACTAAAAGCTAGTTCTTTGAGAAGATAAACAAAATTGATAAACTTTTAGCCAGATGCATCAAGAAAAAAAGGAAGAGGGCTTACATCAATAAAATTAGAAATGAAAAGGAGACATTACTATGAAACCACAGAAATATAAAGAATCATAACAGACTACTACAAAAAACTATATGCCAATAAAATAGACAACCTGGAAAAAATGGACAAATTCTAACAAAGGTACAATCTCCCAAGATCAAAGCAGGAAGAAATAGAAAATACGAATAGATCAATCACAGGTACTGAAATTGAAAGTGTGATTTAAAATCTCCTAACAGGTGGCAGAGTCAAGATGGCATACTAGGAGGATGCGGAATTTGCATCTCCTCACAACTAGGGCATCTACCAGGTGGGGGACCACGGACACCTAAGGGGACGGGAGGAACCCCCAGCAACCAGGTAGGATGTGGAGTGTGGGGAGGGAGGGAAGGGGGAGGAGAAGTGGAGGCAGGATAGGACTGGAGCCCCTGAGGGGTCGTTGAGGGAGGGAAGGAGTTCCTACACCCAGCGGGACCCAACCACAGTTAGGGGTCCAGTAGGGACAGGGGAGACCCTTGGGAAGACAGTGGGGTGGGGTGCAAAGGAACCGAAAGGAATGGGGCCAGTGCTTTCCCTGTCCAGTTAGACATCAGGAAGCCGGTAGGGCTCCCGGGCCTAATCCTCTGCCCTCTGAGCCTCCCTCCTGCTGTGCAGAGCCCAAGCCCAGCCCCTACACTCCCACCCAGGGCCCCACCTCTACACTCAGAGACCCCCTCTGAGACCCCCTCCAACATGCTGGGCCTAAACCCCACACACACACCCTCACTCAGAGCCCTACCGCCAAACTCTGGAACTCCACTCTAGAAGCCCTCCTTTCAGTGTGCTGCGTCTCCCCTTCCATGCAGGTCCTAAGCAGATACTCCACCCCACACTGTCTAGGCACCACCCCATGCTCAAACATCCTGCCCCACCCTAAACCCCGGCCTTGCCTAAGTTCTACATTCTGCCTAAACTCTGTCCCCATAGCCAAGGCTTTTTTTTTTCTTTTTTTTCCTCTTTTAGATTGGGGTTCTCTTTTACATTGTTTTTTCATTGTTGTTGATTCTTTTATATTTTTATTTTTCTTAATAAATCTTTTATTTTTCTAATTTTATTTTATTCTTTACACTTTGTTAGTGATCTCTCCTTTTGGCTTGTTGCCTCCCACCATCATTTTTTTTTCTTTTTTCTGTTGTGGTTTTATTTTACCTTGTGGCAGTTGTATCAATTATAGTATTATTTTTCCTAATATATATTTTTTATTTTTCGAATTTTATTTTGTTTTTTATTTTTTGAAAATGTATTACCACTTTTTTTCATTCTTTCATCTTTTTTCTTTCTTTCTTTCTTTTTTTTTTTTTACAGTGCCACAAAGCTTATGGGATCTCGGTTCCCAAGCCAGAGGTCGGGCCCAAGTTCCTATGGTGGGAGGTCCAAGTCCAACCTGCTGGACTAACAGAGAATCTCAGACCCCAGGGAATATCAATCAGAGTGAGGCCTCCCAGAGGCCCTCATCTCAGGACGAAGACCCAGCTCTATCCAGCTGCCCGCAAACTCCAGTGCTGGACTTCTCAGTCCAAACAACAAGTAAGACAGGAATACAGCAACATGCATCAAAAAACAAACAAAAAAAAAATGAAATGGCAAAAAAATATGTTACAGATGAAGGACAAAGGAAAAAACCTACCAGACCAAATAAATAAAGATGAAATAGGCAACCTATCTGAAAAACAATTCAGAGTAATTATAGTAAAGATGATCCAAAATCTCGGAAACAGAATGGAGAAAATCAAAGAAAGGTTTAACAAGGACCTAGAAGAATTAAAGAGCACACAAACAGTGGTGAACTACACAATTACTGAAATTAAAAATACTCTAGAAGGAATCAATAACAGAATAATGGAGGCAGAAGAATGGATAAGTGACCTGGAAGATAAAAGGGTGGGAATAACTGTCAGGGAGCAGAAAAAAAGAAAAAAGAATGAAAAGAACAGAGGACAGGTTCAGAGACCTCTGGGACAACGCTAAATGCACCAACATTCAAATTATAGGGGTCCCAGAAGAAGAAGGGAAGAAAAAAGGGTCTGAGAAAATATTTGAAGAGATTATAATAAAAAACTTCCCTAACATAGGAAAGGATGGAGTCAATCAAGTCCAGGAAGCACAGAGAGTACAATAAAGGATAAATCCAAAGAGAAACATGCCAAGACAAATATTAATCAAACTATCAAAAATTTAATAGACAGAAAAATTATTAAAAACAGTAAGGGAAAAGCAATAAATAACATATAAAATAATCCCTATAAGGTTAACAGCTGATCTCTCAGCAGAAACCCTGCAAGCCAGAAGGGAGTGGCAGGACATATCTAAACTGATGAAAGGGAAAAAACTACAACCAAGATTACTCTACCCAGCAGGGATCTCATTCAGATTTGATGGAGAAATTAAAACCTTTACATATAAGCCAAAGTTAAGAGAAATCAGCACCACCAAACCAGCTTCACAACAAATGCTAAAGGAGTTTCTCTAGGACAGGAAACACAAGAGAAGGAAAAGACTTAAAATAGCAAACCCAAAATAATGAAGAAAAAGGTATTAGGAACATACATATTGATAATTACCTTAAATGTAAATGGATTAAATGCTCCAAACAAAAGACACAGACTGAAGAATGGATTAAAAAACAAGACACATATATATGCTGTCTACAGAGACCCACTTCAGACCTAGGGACACATACAGACTGAAAGTGAGGGGATGGAAAAATATATTCCATGCAAATGGAAATCAAAAGAAAGCTGGAGTAGCAATTCTCATATCAGACAAAATAGACTTTAAAATAAAGACTATTACAAGAGACAAAGAAGGACACTACATAATGATCAAGGGACCAAGCCAGGAAGAATATATAAAAACTGTAAATACTTATACACCCAACATAGGAGCAACTCAATACATAAGGCAAATGTGAACAGCCATAAAAGGGGAAATTGACAGCAACACAATCATAGTAGGGAACTTTAACACCCCACTTTCACCAATGGACAGATCATCCAAAAGGAAAATAAATAAGGAAACACAACCTTTAAATAACACATTAAATAAGATGGACTTAATAGGTATTTATAGGACATTCCATCCAAAAACAACAGAATACACTTTCTTCTCAAGTGCTCATGGAACATTCTCCAGGATAGACCACATCGTGGGTCAAAAATCAAGCCTCAGTACATTTAAGAAAATTGAAATCACATGCAGTAACTTTTCCGACCACAATGCTATGAGACTAGATATCAATTACAGAAAAGAAGAAAAAATACCGCAAAGAATACAAACAGATGCAAGATAAACAATATGCTAATATATAACAAAGAGATCACTGAAGAAATCAAAGAGGAAATCAAAAAATACCTAGAAATAAATGACAATGTAAACACGATGACCCAAAACCTATGGCATGCAGCAAAAGCAGTTTCAAGAGGGAAGTTTATAGCAAAACAATCCTACCACAAGAAACAAGAAAAATCTCAAATAAGCAACCTAACCTTACACCAAAGGCAATTAGAGAAAGAAGAACAAAAATCCCCAAAGTTAGCAGAAAGAAAGAAATTATAAAGATCAGATCAGAAATAAATGAAAAAGGAAATGAAGGAACCAATAGCAAAGATCAAAAAAATTAAAAGCTTGTTCTCTGAGAAGATAAACAAAATTGATAAAGCATAAGCCACACTCATCAAGAAAAAAAGGGAGAAGGCTTAAATCAACAGAATTAGAAATGAAAAAGGAGAAGTAACAACTGACGCTGCAGAATTACAAAGGATCATGAGAGATTACTACAAGCAACTATATGCCAATAAAATGGGCACCTGGAAGAAATGGACAATTCTTAGAAAGGCACAACATCTGAGACTGAACCAGGAAGAAATAGAAAATATAAACAGGCCAATCACAAGCACTGAAATTGAAACTGTGCTTTAAAATCTTCAACCAAACCAAAGCCCAGGACCAGATAGCTTCACAGGCGAAGTCTATGAAACATTTAGAGAAGAGCTAACCCCTATCCTTCTGAAACTCTCCCAAAATATAGCAGAGGGAGGAACACTCCCAAACTCATTCTACGAGGCTACCATCACCCTGATACCAAAACCAGAAAAAGATGTCAGAAAACTACAGGCCAATAGCTCTGATGAACATAGATGCAAAAATCCTCAACAAACTACTAGCAAACAGAATCCAACAGCACATTAAAAAGATCATACACCATGATCAAGTGGGATTTATCCCAGGAATGCAAGGATTCTTCATTATACGGAAATCAATCAATGTGATACACCATATTAACAAATTGAAGGATAAAAACCATATGATCATCTCAATAGATGCAGGAAAAGCTTTTGACAAAATTCAACACCTATTTATGTTTAAAAACTCTCCAGAAAGTGGGCATAAAGGGAACCTACCTCAACATCATAAATGCCCTATATGACAAGCCCACAGCAAACATCATTCTCAATGGTTAAAACTGAAAGGATTTCCTCTAAGATCAGGAACAAGACAAGGTTGCCCATTCTCACCACTCTTATTCAACATAGTTTTGGAAGCTTTAGCCACATCAGTCAAAGAAGAAAAAGAAACAAAAGGAATCCAAATTGGAAAAGAAGAAGTAAAACAGTCACTGTTTGCAGATGACATGATAATATATAGAGAGAATCCTAAAGATGCTACCGGAAAACTACTAGAGTTAATCAATGAATTTGGTAAAGTAACAGGATACAAAATTAATGCACAGAAATCTCTTGTATTCCTATACACTAATAAAGAAAAATCTGAAAGAGAAATGAAGGAAACACTCCCATTTATCATTGTAACAAAAAGAATAAAATACCTAGGAATAAATTTACCTAAGGAGACAAAAGAGCTGTGTGCAGAAAACTATAAGACACTGATGAAAGAAATTAAAGCTGATACAAACAGATGCAGAGATATACTATGTTCTTGGATTGGAAGAATCAACCTTGTGAAAATGACTCTACTACCCAAAGCAATCTACAGATTCAATGCAATCCCTATCAAACTACCAATGGCATTTTTCACAGAACTACAACAAAAAATTGCACAGTTTGTATGGAAACACAAAAGACCCCAAATAGCCAAAACAATTTTGAGAGAGAAAAATGGAGCTGGAGGAGTCAGGCTCCCAGACTTCAGACTATACTACAAAGCTACAGTAATCAAGAAAGTATGGTTCTGGCACCAAAACAGAAATATAGATCAATGGAACAGGATAGAAAGCCCAGAGATGAACCCACGCACCTGTGGTCACCTTATATTTGATAAAGGATGCAAGAACATACTATGGAGAAAAGACAGCCTCTTCAATAAGTTGTGCTAGGAAAACTGGACAGCTACACGTAAAAGAATGAAATTAGAACATTCCCTAACACCATACATAAAAATAAACTCAAAATGGATTAAAGACCCAAATGTAAGGCCAGACACTACAAAACTCTTAGAGGAAAATATAGGCTGAACACTCCATGACATAAATCACAGCAAGATCCTTTTTGACCCACCTCCTAGAGAAATGGAAATAAAAACAAAAATAAACAAATGGGACCGAATGAAACTTAAAAGCTTTTGACAGCACAGGAAACCATACACAAGACAAAAAGACGACGCTCTGAATGGGAGAAAATATTTACAAATGAAGCAACTCACAAAGAATTGATCTCCAAAATATACAAGCAGCTCATACAGCTCCATGTCAAAAAGACAAACAACTGAATCCCAAAATGGGCAGAAGACCTAAATAGACATTTTTCCAAAGAAGATATACAGATTGCCAACAAACACATGAGAAGATGCTCAACATCACTAATCATTAGAGAAATGCAAATCAAAACTACAATGAGATATCACCTCACACTGGTCAGAATGGCCATCATCAAAAAGATCTACAAAACAACAAATACTGGAGAGGGTGTGGAGAAAAGGGAACCCTCTTGCACTGTTGGTGGGAATGTAAAATGATACAGCCACTATGGAGAACAGTATGGAGGTTCCTTAAAAAACTAAAAATAGAACTGCCACATGACCCAGCAATCCCACTACTGGGCATATACCCTGAGAAAACCATAATTCAAAAAGAGTCATGCACCACAATGTTCATTGCAGCTCTGTTTACAATAGCCAGGACATGGAAGCAACCTAAGTGTCCATTGACAGATGAATGGATAAAGAAGATGTGGCACATACATATGATGGAATATTACTTAGCCATAAAAAGAAATGAAATTGAGTTATTTGTAGTGAGTTGGATGGACCTAGAGTCTGTCATACAGAGTGAACTAAGTCAGAAAGAGAAAAACAAATACCATATGCTAACACATATATATGGAATCAAAAAAAAATGGTTGTGATGAACCTAGGGACAGGACAGTAATAAAGACAGAGACATAGAGAATGGACTTGAGGACACGGGGAGGGGAAAGGGTAAGCTGGGACAAACTGAGAGAGTAACATTGACATATATACACTACCAAATGTAAAATAGATAGCTAGTGGGAAGCAGCTGAGTAGCACAGGATGATCAGCTCGGTGCTTTGCGACCACCTAGAGGGGTGGGATAGGGAGGGTGGGAGGGAGAGAGACGCAAGAGGGAAGAGATATGGGAACATATGTGTATGTATAACTGATTCATTTTGTTATAAAGCAGAAACTAACACAACACTGTAAAGCAACTATACTCCAATAAAGCTGTTAAAATAAATAAATAAATAACTCCCAATGAAAAAATTCCAGGACCAAATTGCTTCACAGGAGAGTTCTATCAAACATTTAGGGAAGAGTTAACACCTATCATTCTGAAACTCTTCCCAAAAATTGCAGAGAAAGAAACACTCCCAAACTCATTCTATGAGGCCACCATCACCCTGATGCCAAAACCAGACAAAGATACCACAAAAAAAAGAAAATTATAGGCCAATGTCACTGATGAACATAGACACAAAAATCCTCAACTAAATACTAGCAAACAGAATCCAAAAATACATTAAAAGGATTATACACCATGATCAAAGGGGATTTATCCCAGGGATGCAAGTATTTTTCAGTAGCTGCAAATTACTCAGTGTGATACACCACATCAACAAATTGAAGAATAAAAACCATATGATCATCTCAATAGATGCAGTAAATGCTTTTGACAAAAATTCAACATCTACTTATGATAACAAGTTTCCAGAAAGTGAGCATAGAGGGAACCTACCTCCACATAATAAAGGTTGTATATGACAAGCACACAGAAAGCATCATTCTCAATGGTGAAAAACTGAAAACATTTCCTCTAAGATCAGCAACAAGACAAGGATGTCCACTCTAGCCTGCATTATTCAACATAGTTCTGGAAGTCCTAGCCATGACAATCAGAGAAGGAAAAGAAATAAAAGTATCCAAACTGGAAAAGAAGAAGTAAAACTGTCATTGTTCGCAGATGACATGATATTATACATAGAAAACCCTAAAGATGCTACTAGAAAACTGCTAGAGCTCATCAATGAATTTGCTGAAGTTGCAGGATACAAAATCAATACACAGAAATCTCTTGCATTGCTATACACTAACAATGAAAGATCATAAAGAGAAAGTAAGGATACAACCCCATTTATCATCATAACAAAAAGAATAAAATACCTAAGAATAAACCTACCTAAGGAGGCAAAAGACCTGTACTCAGAAAAATGTAAGATACTGATGAAAGAAATTAAAGATGACACAAACAGATGGAGAGATATACTATGCTCTTGTGTTGGAAGAATCAATACTGTGAAAATGACTATACTACCCAAAGCAATCTACAAATTCAATGCAATCCCTATTAAATTACCAACAACATTTTTCACAGAATTAGAACAAAAAATTTTACAATTTTTATGGAAACACAAAAGACCCCAAATTGCCAAAGCAATCTTGAGAAAGAAAAACGGAGCTGGAGGAATCAGGCTGCCCAACTTCAGACTATATTACAAAGCTACAGTCATCAAAGCAGTATGGTACTGGCACAAAAACAGAAATATAGATCAATGGAACAGGACAGAAAGCCCAGAAATGAACCCACATACCTATGGTCAATTAATCTATGACAAAGGAGGCAAGACTGTACAATGAAGGAAAGACAGTCTCTCCAATAAATGGTGCTGGGAATATTAGAAAGCTAAATACATGTAAAAAATTAAATTAGAATACTCTTTAACACCACACACAAAAATAAACTCAAAATGGATTAAGGACCTAAATGTAAGACCAGATACTATAAAACTTTTAGAGGAAAACATAAGCAGAACACTCTCTGACATAAATTGCAGCAATATCTTTTTTGATCCATCTCCCAGAGTAATGGAAATAAAAACAAAAATAAACAAATGGGGCCTAGTTAAACTCAAGAGCTTTTGAACAGCAAAGGAAACCATAAACAAAACGAAAAGACAACCCTCAGAATGGGAGAAAATATTTGCAAATGATGTGACCAAAAAAGGATTAATCTCCAAAATTTACAAACAGCTCATGTGGCTCAATACAGTGAAAACCAACAACCGAATAAAAAAATGGGCAGAAGACCTAAATAGACATTTCTCCAAAAAAGATATACAGATGGCTAAGAGGCACATGAAAAGATGTTCAACATAGCTAATTATCAGAGAAATGCAAATCAAAACTCAATGAGATATCACCTCACTCCAGTCAGAATGACCATCATCAAAAAATCTACAAACAACAAGGGATGGAAAGGCTGTAGAGAAAAGGGAACTCTCCTACAATGTTGGTGGGCATGTAAATTGGTAAATCCACTGTGGAGAACAGTATGGAGGTTCCTTAAAAAATGAAAAGTAGAGCTACCATATGATCCAGAAATCCCATTTCTGGGCATATATCCAGAGAAAAACTTGGTTCAAAAGTATACATGCACCCCAATGTTCATTGCGGCACTGTCTACAATAGCCAAGACATGGAAACAACCTAAATGTGCATTGACAGATGAATGGATAAAGAAGATGTGGTACATATGTGCAATGGAATATTACTCATAATGAAATAATGCCATTTGCAGCAACATGGATGGACCTGGAGATTATCATACTAAATGAAGTAAGTCAGACAGAGAAAGACAAAAATCCTGTGATATCGCTTATATGTGGAATCTAAGAAAAACAAAACAAAAAAATGATACAAATGAACTTAGTTACAAAACAGAAGTAGACTCATAGACTTAGATAACAAACTTTTGGTTACCAGGGCAGAAGGGTAGGGGGAGGGATAGATTGGGAGTTTGGGATTGACATGTACACACTGCTATATTTAGAGTAGATAACCAAAAAGGACCTACTGTATAGCACTGAGAACTCTGCTCAATATTCTGTAATAACCTAAATGGGGAAAGATTTGAAAAAGAATAGATGTATATGCATAACTGAATCACTCTGCTGTACACCTGGAAAAGAAATTTTTTAATAAAATAAAATAAAGATAAAAAGAGGATGAAAAAATGCCATCCTAGGGAAAGGGAAAGGGGGTGGGCCCACATGGGGGTAGGAGATTAAGAGGTACAAACTATAAAATAAGCTACAAGGATATATTGTACAACACAGGGAATATAGCCAATGTTTTATAATAGCTATAAATGGAGTATAACCTTTAAAAATTGTGAATCACTATATTGTACTGTATTGTACTGTATTGTATTGTATTGTATAATGTATATAATATTGTACCTCAGCTGTACCTCAATTCGAAAGAAATGCTATCCCTAGATGTCATATCAGCTTAAACCTGCCCCTTTTCTGCTGAAATAAGCACAAACAGCCTTGCATTCATTCAGTGTGTTCTTGTTGGCTTCAGCATACAGTAGGCATTCAGAATGTAGGTGATGAGGTAAATTTCCAGAATGGAATTTTTTTCCCATGTAATTATTCACCACAAATGTTCATTGCCCTCACAAGGCACCACACTCAGTGCTGCGTGGTTACAAAGACCTAAGACATAATCTCTGACCTCAAGAAGCTTACAGTCCAATGGGGCTCCATGGCAGAATGTTGGACATGAAGGAAAAGACAGATGGGGGGCTCAGAGGAAGATGTAATCAGCCAGTGTAGGAAGGTTCCTAGCAGACTGGATAGAGGAGGTGCCACTTGCCAACAGCCAGCGAAGTGTCAGGCCTCCTGGGAGCTCTGCACACTGGGAGTCAGCCCTTAAAAACAGTGGGATGCCAACAACAGAAGCCATAGCATGGAAAACAAACAAAGTCTCATAAAGGAGAGCTCTGACACTTGAAAACAGAGGTTGGAAGCTATTTAGGGAGAGTTTTGACACATCCAAAGAGACTGACAGAGGTTCCTGGACCTGTCTATGATGTAAATGTAGGACTTCTGGACTTATTTTTGGTTTCTTTGGGTGACTTCCTTACTGGGAAGAGAGTTTTTGTAAATATGAAGTTGATTTTGTAAGAACTTGAGCTTAGAAGTCAGACAGACCTAGGCTCAAATCTACACTCTTCTACTTACCAGCTGTCTAAACTCTCCATGCCACAGGCCCTCCCGCCTGGGAGATGAGGTCATTAAAAAGAATTAAAAAACAACTATGCATGCAAATGCCTAACACTGAGGCTGGCAGAGAGCAAAGGATCAATAAAGGTTACCTCCCTGGGTCTGCTAGTGATTGGTTTCATTTGCACTTCAGCCAGTTAAGAGATTTTCGCAGAGCTTGGGTTTGAGACCTTGTAAACAAGGGAGACCTTGAAGGAGTGGACTCTTGAAACCTTTGGTCCATAGGTGACATTCTCCCACCTCCTCCCCCACTCCTACAGGAATGCAGCTAACACTCCCCAAGTGAAGCTGAGAGTGGAAAAATTACCCAGAGAAATTGGTTCATGTCAAAAGGTTACCTGGTTTGTTTGAAGAAAACCACATTTTCCCCCTTTTAAACACAGAGAAGAGATCTAACAAAAACTTTTTCCAAATGCAATCCGTTCTATTAAGAACATTACTGTTCAAACAATCAAAACAAGATGATTTGACTGATTCTTTCAAATGATTGAGAATCATTTAGGTAGAAGTTGGAAACATTTTTCTGCAAAGATTAGAGAGCGAATATGTTAGGCTTTGAGGATCATAGGGTCTCTGTCATAGTACTCAGCTGTGTCATTGTGGTGTGAAAACAGCCCTGGACAAAACAATGTAAATGAATGAGCTTGGATCTGTTGCAATAAAACTTTATAGACACCGAAATTTGAATTTCATATAATTTTATGTATCACAAAATATTAATCTTCTATTGATTTCCCCCCAACCATTTAAAAATGTCATTCTTAATTTTCAGGCTTATAAAAAAACAGGCAGGAGACAGGATTTGGTTCATGGTTCCTTGCTTGCTGGCCCTGACTTAGACACTTAGGCCCTCAAAAACAAAAACAAAAAAATCTCAGGAAATATTTTGTCCAAGCCCCGTATGTTATGGTTGAGTATCAGACCCACAGAGGGGAAGTGACTTGTCCAAGATCAGCTGAGGAACACCAATTAATGTATTTCTCTCTCTCAAACAGTATGAGATCAATGTCAGAAGCTCAATACAAAGAGTATGGCTATTCAACGTCAGGCAATTGCTGGCTTAATAATGGAAAAAAAAGAAAAAACACTTTTTCAACTGCTGTTGGTTACATTCAATGTCAGACAGCCAGTTTAACGGATTCCTCCACTCCCCAGAACTTTTCAGTTTACTCTCTTATTTTACAACTTGGTCATGAGACAGCTGTGTTAAAGATTCTTAGAAGTGGAGTATGATGAGTGATTTTGTGTCACATCAAGGACAAAAATTGTCTTTTCACTGCCTGAATCTTATTAGGAAACATTCTGAAACATTGCAATATGTCTTCAACCTTAGGAAACTATAAAAGACAACACTGTAACTTCACCTTCACACAAACTACACATGGAAATAAAAACTACAAAATGTAAAAGGTGATTTTCTCTTTTGAAAATTGCTTTACATATTTTAATTCTTGTATTTCCCTTAGGGGTTAGATATTTCTGTCACATAGTTATCCAATTAAAATGAAAACTCTCTGCTTTATCCTTTAGGCGAGGACAGCTGCCAGCTGCTAAGTTTTATAAAGTCTTTAATCTTGTCCATAAATATTTAACAAGAATTGGTTGGTACACAAGCTGAAGTAAAGTAAGAAATCAAAGAGAGAATCTTAGAAATAACCTCTGTGTTATGTGAAAGCTGTGTAAAACAAAAGCCGAATGACCAATGCCCTCCTTTTTTTTAATTAAAATAACCACTAAGATATTTCTGAATATTTTGATCACTCCTTTAGCTTACTTGCCCTCACAAATGCACAAAAATAGGTAGATTACAAAAGGATATTAAATGTGAGTTTCCGTGCCCTTTTCTCCAGGATCCTGCCATTTGTTTCTGAGACAAAATCTCATGTTTCCATGGAAACCCACAATGAGGACCTCTAAGCACTTTAGCAGCATTTGAAAATATAGACACCTCTTTTTCATTCTCATACACACACACACACAATCCATACAGACCCACATACATATACCACATGCTCACACCTACACAAAGACCACCACCACCACAATCCTACACATCCTTATCACAATATCCCAAACAGGCTAAAAACCCAGAATTAGCAACTAACCATAAATACACCAAGGATTCATGCCCTCTCTTCTTTGATCTGCTGAAAAGAGAATGCTGCCATTTGCTTTGGCCTGGTCTTTGGGCTTCATCCCTTTCCCTCCTATCACCCAATTCCATTTTGCAAGGCTGCAAATCTTTGAGTCATCTTTAAGGTCATCTTCACTTCCACATCCTCCTGGGCAGAGAGCCCTCATGAGTTTTCCTCATTCATTCTCTTTCCTGTAGGATCACAGAGCTTTTTAGAGAATGGTGAATTTATGCTACTGGCAGAGATCTTTTAGACAAGAAGGTTTTCCCCCACTTGCCTCTGTAACAGATTTCAGGATTGAGTACTCCTTGCTGGTAAGAAATTCTTCTTTAAACCTAACTGAAATCTCTTAACTGTTCCTTAAACTCACTTGATTGTGTCCTTGCTCCATCCACAGAAGAGAGAAAAATTAGAAGGCAACCACTTCCTTTATATCAGGGTAGATTGGCAGATGAAAGACAAAGATCCAAAAAGAAGGAGGAAAGGCAGGAGGGAGGGAGAAAGAGAAAGACATTAATTGACGTTCCTCAGCCTTCCTTACTCAAATTCAGGATTTTCTAGTTCTAGACACCCCAGAAAACTCAGACTCCTTGCTGTGGGAATTACTGTGGCCTTTAAGGTTGCTTCCCTGTAACATCTGCCCATCCTGATTCTGTTCCTTTATACAAGGCCAACATGTCCACTGCCCTTTCAACACTTCAATCATTTACTCAACAAACTCTTAGGGAGGGCCAGCTATGTATCAGGCACTGCTCTAGGCACTAGGCTTATAGCAATGAACAAAGTGACACAAATCCCTGCTTACAGACTGCCCTCAGCTTGCTCTACACTGGCTCTGATTCCATGCCTTCTCCAGCCCATCCCTGACTCACGGCTCTGCCACCCATTTATGATCCTGATCTTTCCCATTCCCCACAGGATGCTAGTATTGATTTCTCACTCTCTTAATTCTAGACTCTTCCACAAGTTGGCTCAGAGCTTCCAAGTGACACTGTTGCTTTTATACTGTCTCAAGCTGAGTCCCCAGACACCCCACTAACATGGGCAGACAGTCATCATCACAATAGTTTTTAAATTTTTTTATATGTTGCATTTTCTGTGTGCCAGGAATTAAGTGCCTTACACATATTAATTCATTTAATCCTTTTAACAATAGCTAAAATGAGGTATTGCACCTTAGCCCCATTCCTTGACTGACTGATGAATAGTGAACTTGTGACTTGCCCAAAGTCACCCAGTCCAAAAGTGGCAAACCTGGGGTTGCCATCCCGCATTTGAGAACTTGGATTTTCATTGCTCCAGGCATTCCTGTTACCTTTGGTTATGTTTTTGCGTATATTACCTTTTCCCCAAGATCATCTGAAATGCGATCCTTACCATACAAATCATTCACCACTCAAGTTTTCCTCTCTCACGTCTCCAATGAAACTTAAGTGGCCCTCAGCCAAGGGCATCACCTTGCAGATACCACTGCTTTCATCCCCCAGGCTGATAAAGAGGGAGACATCAAAGATCCGTTTTGTCAAACTGAAAAGAACCAGTGCTGTGCATGCACCCTGCGTCTTAGTTCTGCTATTATAAAAGGTGTTTGGATTTTACTATCTCCTCCCATATTGTGCTTCATTATATTGTCCACACGACATCCTCTACCCTTGACATATCTCATCCCTCATGTAATGATGATTACCAGCCCCACTCTCCTCTAACTTCTCTAGGGCAGTTTCCTACAGATCTAGGTTTTGTTTTATTTATCACTTCTCTCTGCCCTTTCTTGCTTTAATTAAATTCAGCCTCAGGACATAGGAAACCAGAGAACTTATTTTTTCTTCCTTTTGATGAAAGCGATATTGTTTCCTGGGGACAGCAAATATCTCCCCCACCTCCCTGCCTCCCCAAATTCACTAGCTATGTCTCAAACAGCCTTTGTCCTTTGTTTTCCCATTTCTGCATGAGTGTTTCAAGGTTCAATTTACATTTTCATAGTTTCTGATCCAAAGGAAGGAAATGAATGGGAAAGGACCTTCATTTTCCCCTCTTTTACCATCGGTCCCTATCATTCTTCCAAAGCACTGAAAAGCAGCTGTTTTCTCATTCAGGACAATCTTCACAGCTCACAAGAAAGGCGCTTCTTGTTATTTACATAAACGGATGGAAAATAATTCATCTGATGATAACAGCTCTCAGTTACCTGCAGTTTATGAGAAGGACTGGCCAGCAGATTTCAAACCTCAGCAAATCTATGCTCACCCACATGGTATGGTTTGAGGGCTCACCACAAAATCAGATTCTCCCAATCCTCATTTATAACAATAACAACAAAAATACTGTTCTTAGGATCATGTAAAATCACTCATATTTTGGTACAAATGAACATACTGATTTCCTCCAAGACTAAAGTGGCCAGTGATTATATTCAAGACAAAGGCACATCCTTCTCCAATCCATTCTTCTTCCACATGATAGTCAGAATGAGCTTTCTGGAATACTGTGCTACTATCCTGCATAAAAACCCTTCATGGTTATAAGTCGTCTTTAGGCTAAACTCCAGGCTCGGTAGCCTGACAATAAAGCCCTGCAGCACCAAACCCCCTCTGCCTCTCAGGCTCACCTCTCACACACCTGGCATTTCCCACTCTGTGGTCCCACCATCCTGGAACCACATCCCTCTGTTGCAGTGGTCAGCCTTGCACACTTGCTCCCTCTTCACTTGGCTAATTCCTTTTCCCCAACAAGACTCACCCCACGTGTCATCTCCTTCCAGAAGCCCTTTCTGACAGTCTATCCTTAGCCTGCTCTGCACTCTGGGACGACCTTGCACTTCTTTCCATCATGACTGTAAATGTAATGGTCATTGTCTTCCCTACTTATGATCATCCTGTCAGCAAAAAGGATGTTTTTCATTTGTTTCCCTGATGCCTCCTGAAAATAAGGTAGTTCTCTAATAAGTAGATAAACAATGGAATAGATGATTCAATGAATGAATAAATGAATGAAGGGCAAAAATGGAGTTAGAATCACCCAAAGCCATCATCCCAAGGGTCACAATTTTCCTGAGGGTCTCCCCTGATTGGAGGGACCAGAAAGCTCAGCAGGTACGTGGAAGTATCATATAAATAATGTCCCCAAAGTCACTGAGTCCAAGAGTCTCAATTTTGCAGCATTGGAGTTATAAAGGGCAGATCTCCAGCATTTTTCCAAAGGAACAAGCTGTTCACTGCCGCTCTGATTGTAAAGGCACTAAGGTGTCATCAAGATCCTACAGGCAGAGCCAGCATGGATTGCTGATAGGAACTTCTTCAGCTCAGCTGTAGGCCAAATTGCTCCTGTTGCCAGCAGCCTCCTGATCAGTCCCTTGAAAGTCTCAATTCCTCCTGGAGGACAGGGACATGCCAAACTTTGAATCTGCTACCAAGAATTCACTCCCCTGGAGCTAATTCAAAATTATCTATGGCGACAGGAGACCACCTACAGAACTCAATTTGGCTAAAGATCTAAGCACTTGATTTTAGCCAATACTTTCTGATTCATCATCATCACCATCACCACTAACATCAATATGATTTTTTTAAGTGAATGTAGCACAGGTCTTGAACAAGCATACAAATAACCACATATAGGAAAAGATACTTTTTACAGTTTTGACATTCAGAAGGTTGATATCCTTAATATTTGATTTCTGACAAGTTTATAAGGAAAACAATAAAACTTTATTTTTGAAAAGGAGGCAGAGAGAAACTTTCACTTCTGGGGAACATACATTTCCCTAATCCTCCCACTAAGTACAGCTAAAACCCCTGAACTTATAGGTAAGACAAACAAGGAGACTCTGAAAGATGGAGGGAAGAAGGCAGACCAGCTAGGAACCTTGGACCTGAGAAATGACACAGTGGTGAGCTCCCTGGGTTTTCTTTTTGCCCCATATACACACCCCAGACTTGGAGCCTCAGGAGCTGGCAACCTGGAAAGGCCAATGGATGCAGATCCCCCAAAATTCTTCTCTCCCTAAGGAAAGCCTAGCAAGGAGCAGCCTAGCAAGACAGATAACTTTTAGACCATAATGCTCTCCTCCAGCTAAACATCACAGATAAAACTGTGGCCCACCCCACCCATGCCAGCAAAGGTAGGGAGCTTACAGACCATCTTCATTGGTCTGTAAGAAGGTCTCTGAACTCTTCCACCAGGGTGATGGCAGAAAAGGCAGAGTAGGGAGCAGGACAAGCAGTAGGGTTGCCTGCAGTAACAGGCATGTAATAGGCAGTAATGTGGTCCCCCACCCCCACGTTGTGGAGACCATGTGGGAAGGCTGCAATATAACAGCACCAAGTAAGGAACCTACCAGCAGTAACAAGGCACCATGCTGGGGTTCAGAAGATGCCTGGCATTGAGTCAGGACTTTCACCACCACCCAGTGCGAAGGAGGCCACCCTGCCCCCGACCATGGAGGCTATGAAGGATCAGTGACAAGGTAGTAACAAGGGTGGGCTCCCTTCCTCGGATGGAGCAATGCTACAAATGCCAGCTAAAAAAGAAGGTCTAACTAAGACCCACAGTCCATAACATAATACCTCAAATGGTTTTGATCAAAAAGCACTCATCACACAAAGAACTAAGAAAACCTCAGCTAGAAGGGCAAAAAAACAGATACCCACACAGAGATGTTAGAATTATCTGACAAGGGTTTTAAATCAGCCATCATATAATGCTTCAATGAACAATTTAGAACACTTTTGAAGCAAATGAAAACATAGAAAGACTTAGCAAAGAAACAGAAAATCTCAGCAAAGAAACAGAAGATATAAAGAAGAACCAAACGGAAATTTTAGAATAAGAAAACAGAAAACCTAAATAAGAATCAGTGAATGGACTCAACATCAGAATGTAGAGGACAGAAGAAAGAACTAGTGACCTTGAAGATAGAACAATAGAAATGACATAATCTGAAAAACAGAGAGAAACAAGCTGGAAAAATAAATAAATACACACACACGCACAGATGTTCAAGAAACTGAAACAAGGGTTACACGGAATCTCTCTGCCTTATTTCTTATTACTGCATAGACAGTTATCTCAAAATAAAAAGTTTAACTAAAAAATAAAAAGAAAGCAGGAAACAGGAAACGCTTTGACTGACAATTCACCAAACAGCAAATAAATATAGCAACTCTGGGGCTGGGGGGGTTGATGTTTAACTTTACTAATCAGTGAATTTAAGACAGATTTTTTAAACAAGAAATAAGTTTCCAGCAGTTTCTCCACATAATGGAGAAGAAGTCCCCTGGTAGCAAAACTTTCATTTGGGTGCAATAGGACCTTTTGAGTTTTATAGACCATAATAATTTTGTGGCTACCTTATGTTGTGTGTCTTTGTGCCAGGGACATTATACACTTCACATGGATTATCTCATTTAATCCTCACAGGGATCCTAAGAGGAAGGTACTTAAATAAACCCTCTTTCACAGATGAGGAATTTGAGTCTTAAAGAGATTAAGCAAATTGTGCAAGACTACCCAGCTCAGAAATGGTAAAGCCAGGATTCAAAGTCAGGCAGTAAACCCACAGAGGATACTCTCACACCCAGGTTTTAGGAGAAGCTCCCTCCACCTGGTAGACAGATATCTTGGAAGGAATGGATCTGTTTCACGAACAGCCCAAGAGCCTTCTGAGATCACAGTCTTGGCCCCTACTCCCCAGCTCCCAGATTCTAAACTAGCACCTTGTCTGGACCAGGTGTTCCTGGCCCTTAAAGTCTGCAGAGAGAAAGGATGCTCAGGGCACCAAAAGGTGGGAGGCATCTAATGGCTCAGGCACAATAGGGTCCCTGAAGCTCACAGGCTAGATCTGGGGTAGCATGGGACAGTGCTATAAGCATGACTCTCACCTCCAAGCCAGCCAACCTGACACCACGGCTGAGCTTGAACACAGTGAGTGAGTATGTGTGGGACATGTGGACAAGGACCTGAATTGCTCAGGGCAAGCCTTCAATAGCCACCCCCTCTGCAGCCTCTGACAGAAGGTACTGATCAGACTCTCCAGTTACCTTATTCCCAGGCATTCAGAAGTCAGACGAATTCTTCCCTGTGGATTCTCAGATGAGGCAGGGATGGGGATGTTGCTGGGAGGCCTCAAGAGGGCATATTGAACTCCCTGCTCATATTGGCTATAAATGCTGAAATCATCCTTTGGGGGTAATTAGAGCCACATAATCACATTTGTACCCCAAATAAGTAAAGCAGGCTGTACAGATTTTATTCATTATCCAAGAAACGTATATGGAAATAACAGTGGAGTGTCATTTCCTTATTCTAAAATAGGCAGTAAAATATGATACTTCATGGCAATGGGGGGAGTTTGGTGGAAATGGAACTCTGAGGCACAGCTGAAGGGACTGTAAATGCATACAAGTTCTCTGGAAAGTGTTTAGCACTGTGTATCCCATCCTCTGTGGGAACAGCAAAGATTTATGGGAAAGATGCTCACTGTGGCATTGTCTATGACAGAGAAAAATTACATACAACAAGGGAAAGTTTAAATAAATCAGAAATACCTGTACAGTGAAATAGTACTGGCCACTCAAGTTATGAGAAATATGCTTATTGGTCTAAGGAAATGCTCATAATATAATGTTAAGTGAAATAAAACAAGACATAAAACTTAATAGGTAGTGTGATTTCAACTGTATACATGCACAAGGTCAAACCAAGATGGAAATACAACACAACATAAATACCTAGTGCTTCTCAATGGTGGGGTTCAGAATAGTGTTTTAATTACTTGTTTTCAAATTTTCCAAATAGTCAAAAATTGCCGTGTTCTTTTTATAATGGGAGGAAAACAAAAGAAAAAGAGATGAGTCCTGTTTGTGACCTCTGGGAGGTTACTAATTATGAAGGTAAACATAGGGCAGTAGAATAAGAGCTGAAGCAGATAATGAGAGAAGAGAGGGTGCCACCATGTATTATGGCCACACATATGCCTTTCTGAGCATTAGAGAGATGCTGGCAGGAGGAAATGGATGCTTTATGTTTATTATCTGTCACTGTCACTGTCACTGTCTGAGAAACAACACCCATAGGGGAGGGTCAGATGGCACCCCGTTTAGGGAAGGGCAAAAAAAAAGTAAGGGTCTAAATGATCTGTAAGCCAGAGAGCAGCTAGATGCACAGTACTTGGGCATAACTGGAGATGAGCACGTTGTATTACTGGGAGTTTCTGTTTCCACTCTTTCCTTCCACTTTGAATCTCCTCCAGCAGATGCCTGGGAAAAACCCTACCACTGCCTCTGGAGATGCTCAGAGCTCTGAGCCTCAGGCCAAATGGCAGCAAGTTCAAAGCTGCAGACAGTGTCCAATTCTGCAAGTAACGGCCACAGTTGTGAACCCAAGATCCTTGGGCTCAGGAGGGAAAAGCAGCAGTTTGGCTATTCCTAGGAATTTGCAATCTTTCCATTGGGTTAAAACACCCAGTCCCTTGGCAAGGAGCAATCCCCTGCCCTCTTTGTATGCAAGTGAGAGAGATTAAAAATGTATCTATGTTTCTAGAAACAGAAGGCCCCAGGGAGCAATGAGTTCAGTTCAGAGAAGCACGTGCCCACATTTTTAAGCTAATTCAACTACAGCTTGAGAGCCAATAACACATTTGGAAGGGTCTATCAGCAAAGCCTTTGAGAATCCTCTGATGTGAGCCAAGCACACTACAACCACAAAACAAGACAGAAGCAAACTGTGCTGATTCTTCTAATGTATGAAGCACTTTCTGTACATCAATGTAGAAGGAATAGTCCTAAATAAGTTAAATAATTAATTCTTTCCTGAATTTTAAAAGGAAATTTCAGGTCTCTCATAGTTATAAAATAATCTGAAAGAGGAAAACTGTATCTTTGGACTGTGACGTATGCACATTTTGTTATAATTGTATAAATTTTACACTGGTTATCATTCTCTCCTTTCACAGTTATCCAATTTTCATTTCATCATTATGGGTTTATCCTTTTAGCATCATCCATTCTTTTACCATTCTAGTTAATGTCATTGTATAATCAGCCTGAAATAATTCTCTTTATTTTATTAGTCTTTTTCACCCTATTTTCCTGGCACTGTATTAGCGCTTTACATGTGTTATTATATTTAACCTTCAGAGTAACCCTCGGTAGGTAATAACCATATTATTGAAGAAGAAGCTTGAGCCTTAAGTAAGTGAAGTGACTTCCCCAAAATTGTACAGTCATCAGGGAGAAGAGTTTGGGCTGGTCTGGGGGTTGCCATCTTCAAAGCCCTTCATTTACCCATTATCCAACACTACCGCCACTAGGCTCTACTGAAGACATGGAAGACACACTGAGATCCTCTGAAGATTCATCCTGAAGGACACTTAACCCAGTGTGATGGCCTCAGATAATAATGCTGCCCAATGACTCCAGCTACGAAAATCTTCCAGAACCTACAGTGTCCATAATTACTGAGCTTATCACCACACTGTTTGCTGCTCTTACAGGGGAACAGTAGATAATGGAAAACATTTTAGAGGAGGATAAAACACACCATTTTAAAAAGGCAAGAACTGTAGTACCTGTTTCTTCATGGAACATGTTTGTAGAGTATAATCTCTAGTTTTGCTGTTTTCATCGCTGCAGAGAATAAAGGGCATTTAGGAAAATCATTGTTAAATTTTTCTCTGAGCTCTAACTATCAAGCAATTTTGCATTACAATTAATTGATTTTTTTAAAAGACACTGTTTTAAGTGTTTAAGGCACTATACAGAAGGCTCATGAACCTTTGGCCCTTGGTAGCCTATCCCATATTAGGAGATTATGTTCTATAATTAGAAGAAAGATACCTTATTCACTGTCATACTCTGTGACATTGCTCAAGAAAAGACCTCTCTCCTATTACATATTTCAGATTACTGCTCTGTTTTGGGTGTTTTGCTTTTAATGTAATCAATAGTATCATATGTGATGCTTGTGAAACCATATCTTTGAAAGAGGAAGTGCAGCAAAACAAAGTTTTTTTTTAAATCACACATTTTTCTCCACTCTGCTCTTTCAAATCTTCTCTGTGGGACTAATTCTTCTTTATATTAAAAATATTTTCTCTATTTTTTCTCTCATTCTTATATATTTAAAAAATTCTCTACTTTTAGACTCCCAATCTTTTTTCATAATATAACTATTCAGTCTCAAGCAAGAGTCAAACTCTCATCGATACTTAATAGCAAAGCTGCTTCTTCATCCAGGAGGGGGGTCAAGGCCACATTCTCCATTTCCCCACCTAGAGCATCTGGCCCTTTCCTCAACTCAAAAAGACATCTCTGCTTCCTCCAGGGGCAGAATGGAGGAGAATTCGCGTGCAGGAAAGGATGACCTCCAGCTGCGGCAGATGGTTAAGGCTGATGCTTCCTCTTGGGGCCCTTTTGCACGGGTATTTCAGAGCCTGATGGTTGGTGTCCTCTCCTCCAACTGGCTTCAGGGGTTCCCTCCTCAGCCCTGCCCCTGCAGCCTTCCCAGACACAGCCTGACTCTGTTAGGTCCTAATGCCCCTACAAGTAGTCAGCTTCAGCAAAGTCCCTCTAGGCCAGCCCTCTTCCACTTGTCTCTTAATTCATCTCATTCATCCTTGTCTCACAAACTCTGGAAGCATAGCCTGCTCCCAAAGCAACCAGCTCTCCCACTGGCCACAGGATCTCACCTTCAGACTCCCAACTCTGGATCCTACAGTCTCTGTGCCTCCTCATGGTCCCCAGATGAAAAGGTCCAGCTCTCTGCAAGTTCCCTCTGAAGTCCCTCTCACTAGGTAGAAGTGAAAGGGAAGTACCCACCTCCCCTTTCCCATCAGGAGAAGGGAAAGAACACACTACAACATTTTGACAACTTCCTCAAAGAAGTCTTCTCTTGACTTTCCAGCTTCTCCTTACATAGACAGATTAGGCTGCAATAACAAATTAATCCCCAAATGTCAGTAGCTTAGCAAAACTTTAATCCACTCTCGGGAGAAGCCTGCTAAGAATCGGGATGTCTTGTGTGGGCTGTTGCTCATCAGGTGACCCAGGATTCCAGGCAATTTCAGTTTTGTGGCTTAGCCACAACACCAAGACTAGGGAAGAGAGTGCATGTAGAAGCCATACCCACTCTTCTACGATTGGAGCTAAAAGTGACAAGTGTCCCATCCCTTCACAGCCTATTGACCAGAACAGTCCTGTGGCCCTGCCTACCTGCAAGGAGGCCAGGAAATGAAGGAAAGCACAGGAGATATTGGTGAGCATTCCTATCTCAGCAACATCCCCCAACATGGATAAGGGGCTTATGGACTTCAATTTCCTTTGCAAGTCCTTCTTCAAAAATAGAGCATCTTGGGCTTCCCTGGTGGTGCAGTGGTTGAGAATCTGCCTGCTAATGCAGGGGACACGGGTTTGAGCCCTGGTCTGGGAGGATCCCACATGCCGCGGAGCAACTAGGCCCGTGAGCCACAACTACTGAGCCTGCACGTCTGGAGCCTGTGCTCCGCAACGAGAGGCCGCGACAGTGAGAGGCCCGCGCACCACGATGAAGAGTGGCCCCCGCTTGCCACAACTAGAGATAGCCCTCACACAGAAACGAAGACCCAACACAGCAAAACTAAATAAATTAATTAATAAACTCCTACCCTCAACATCTTAAAAAAAAAAAAAAAACAAAACCAAAAAACAATAGAACATCTTGCTTTGTTATATGGGGGCTTTTGGCACCTAATGTCTTGGGTATCAGCCAAAATAAAGACAGAACGAGTCCCATTAAAACATCCTATTACACTGTGTTAGCACTTTAAAAGTTTACTACATACAATGAAGAGAGTTAACATGTATTGAGCTTCTACCAGATACCAGGCACTGTTGCATGTTGTTTACATGCGTGACCTCATTTGACCCTTACACGAATGCTGAGTAAGATATAGGTGGTAATTCCCTAGTTTATCACATGAAAGAAGCTGAGTCTCATAGACTAAATACATTGCCCAAGGTCAGTTTATTAGGGAAAGAGTCAGGTTTTCAGAATCCAGATGTGTATTTCACAACAGCATTCTCTTCCACGTGGTTCACATTTTGTCCATCTCAAGCAAATATACCCAATGCACCAATCCATCCTCTCAGCACCAGACATATTCAGAAAGCTATAACAATGAATGTGAGATTAAAATTAGAATTATTATCAGAATTAATGATCTTCACTGGATTTTAGAAACGTATAAATATCACTAGGCTCCAAGTAATAGAAGGTCTAATAATTATTTCTTGCATTTCCGCCTAACTGTTTTCAATCTCATCATGTGCTCATACGAACCATGCATTCCATGGGCTCTTGGCTTAGTGATGCCCTCAGACTTATCCATCCTTGGCACATGGAAAAACCTAAGGGGGATGGTAGAGGGAGTGGATGAAAAGTTTGTTGTCCCATGTTTGACCTCTTCCCACTTGCCTACTCTTCTCACCTCTATCTTGATCTCTGTGAGGTCCATTAGTTAGACATCTACTTCCTGTACACCTAGAGTAATGTCAACCTTGAGATATTCCACCCACAAATACCAAAGATTTATGCAATTTATAAGATAGTCACATTATAAATCAAATAAATGTCATCCCATGATTCCAACCTTCCTCATTCTTGGGAAAATTGGTGTTAATTACCTATGTGCAAGCACATGAGAGTCCCAAGTTGGAGGGAATCTAATGAATTGGACTGAATGTACAGTGTGTGGTTTTGAGTGGGTTTTGAATGTGGTTTTGACAGTTCACCCTCAGGAGCATGTAGCATACAGCAATTCAGAGAGTGAGGAAATAGGCTTAATGAGAGTGTCAGCCTTAACTACTGCATTCTATGAGGAAAAAAAAAAAACTTTTCAAAGGATTCTCCAATCCTGGGCAATAATCATTGCCTATGGCTCCATACATGCCGGGGTGCTTAAGGAATCAATGGTGTAGAGAGTAGAAAAGACAGAACAAAACAAAAAGAAGAAGAACCACATAATAAGAATTGAAGTTTCAGGCAATGCTAGATGACCTCTCCAAAAGCTAGCTAAAGATTCCCCATGCAGGCAAGCCTTAGTGTCGGCTGGAGGCCACTTGTGTTTTCCTCCTCTCCTGAGGAAATCCAATTCAATGCCACAAGTATTTACTGAGCTCTCCTGTGCAATGGCCCAGCACTCTTATTACAGGGAATACAGACATGAGTGTGACACTAACCTTGTCTGTGGGTACGTTGGGTGGGAGAGGAGGGTAATACACAAAAAAGGTAAGGGCCCAAGGCGAAGGTGGACAAAAGGCCAGTACACAAGACTGGAGTTGAAGGTTACAGACCATTGAAGAGTCCAATTTGACTCAGTACATGTTCACACACTTGCACACAGCTATGTTTGTGCTAGACCCAGCTGATTCACACCATTTATCAGCTCCTCCTCCCTTCCCTGGAAGATGCTGCCTCTAGATACACAGGAGATTACTTTGCAAATCAACAGCAAGTTAGGTAGTAATATCTGATTTTCCACCTATCAGGCATTTTGGTCAATCACTCTTCTACTCTGTACTTACAGGTTCTTTATTAAACCTGTGTTTTTTATTGAACACAGGTTTTTTATTGAATTCCTACCCCAATCTGCATGATTTTCTCATTAAATTTCAGGTTTCAGGCACTTATTTCATTTAACACACCTATTGTGAACAGAAACCATCAAACAGGATTTGTGCTGGACGCTAGAGACAAAAAAGAATATGACACAATCTTTATTCTTCAAGACTTCATGCTGTATTGGGGAAGACAGAAGATGCAAAGAAAACATGTTGTAGGGGGTTCCTTCTTAACCCTTTAGAACTACCAGTGTACTGGGGATTCTGACCTCTGGAAGAAAACAAAGATCAGAGGCACAGGTTGCAGATGAGGCATGTGGGGAGACGGCAGGCAGGGAAGGGAGCGTGCGTAGGAGGCATGGTGGATGTTGCTCGTGGTCAACCCAGCAGACAGTCCTCTCCAACCTCCTGCTTGGGGGCAGAGATGCCTGGATCACAGAGAAGAAAGCAAGCACCTCCACCCACCATCCAGGGTGTGAATCATGATCATTCTAAGTCAGTGGAAAATCCATCTCCCTTTGCCAGAGATTAGTCTTGGGGTGGGAGTAGTTCTGGCCAATGATTCATAAGGGGAAGTCCATCATGGGAGGCCTTGTAGGATAAAAAGACAGATCTCTGAGAAGAAAGCTTTTTGACGCCACTGTCCTTGGGGCAATGCTGTGAGCACATGGTGCCCTGGAGTTGGAGCACCCATCTTGTGGCCATAAAGCATAAACTGAAGAAGAGGAAATGCTAGATGGCAGATCACAAAGATATATAGAGTCTGCATCCCAACTGAAATTGTTGAACTATCGAAAGACTGTGGAGCTGCCAACCTATAAGTTGCTTTGTAAGATAACAATGAACACCTTCATAAATCAGGTCAATGTTCACTGAGTGTCTGTAACCTGCAGCCAAAAGCATCCTGACTCAGGTTGGGTAGAAAAGTCTTATGTACTTCTCACAATAATTCTGTAAGGTGGGAAATACTATTAACTCCATTTTACAGATGAGTAAACTAAGACAGATCATTTAAATCATTGTCTCAAAACACAAAAATATAAGTAAATGTCCAGATGGAGATTTGATCATGGGCATAATTCTAAGTTTGTTCTCTTCCCACTATGAAATCTTATTATCACAAAAAATGGCAGAGTTCATTACAAAATTATTTGCATAATGACCAGGTGTCAAGAAAATGGATACAAAATTCTCTTGAGAAGCAATTTGAATCTATTCTCTCTTAAATTCAATAAAAATTTACTGAGGGTCTGCTCTGGATTAGGCACTGGATTACAGAACTGTCTTCAGACAGGCCCCTGCTCATGGTTTCAGAAGAACAACCAACCTTATACTCCGGAACAGCCTTACCTTGAATCAATATGATGTCAGATGTCAGTGGGCAACCACATGATTAGTCATG
This sequence comes from Mesoplodon bidens, assembly GCF_964165515.1. Classification (NCBI taxonomy): domain Eukaryota; kingdom Metazoa; phylum Chordata; class Mammalia; order Artiodactyla; family Ziphiidae; genus Mesoplodon; species Mesoplodon bidens. The sequence goes on along the minus strand of NC_138165.1, from coordinate 8,463,837 downwards.
CATCTAGAGGTAAAACATCTGGAAAACAGAAAGTTGGAACTCTTCATGAGCATGGAAAGACAATGGAGTATGAAAAAGTCAACTCACCCTTTGGACAGTCCCCAAAGCCCCCATGTTTGATGCCATGTGGACCAAACATTAAAATGAGTGGAGACATCCTTCACCTCCTCTTACTTGGCTGTGGTGCTTTGTCTCCCTTTATCACCACCTCCCCCTTCCCCAGCTCAGAGGAGGCAGACCTGCTGTAAACTCACCCTCATGATCCCTAACTCTGACCCTATGTCACCCTCCTCTGTGTTGCTGCTGAAGATGCGACTTGAGCTCCCAGATCCTTTTGTGCTGTTGTTGACCCTTCTTCCAAATCTCTTGCAGTCAAGGTGCCAGGGAACTAGGCACTTCTCTGACTGCAGGCTCACAAGCTGCCTGAGGAGCCAGGGATTTAGCTCTTTAATCTCATCCGCAGGGGAGGCGAATTTTCCAGCATGAAACAGGAAGAGTCTTATATGTAGCTCCAGGTTTAGTCTATGAGAAATGCTGAAAATAGGTAGAATAATAATAATAGCAAATATTTATTAAAAAGTGGCCTTATTATAACTCCATTTTTTTTCCAAGACACCAATCCCCAGAAAAAACATATGCTTTGTGTCATATTCTCAGAAGTGCAGCTTGTTCTTAGTTATTCTCTCTCTCCTCTTGTCTTTCTCTCTTCCCCCTCTCCTTCTATCTCTCAGGTCAGACGAAAGTATTGATGAATGATCAGTTTCAGGGCCAAGAAAAGCCTCCAGGAGAACTCTTCAAGACTTCGACGTGAGGCCTGGCCTGCTCAATATTTTCATCCTTGATTTGAGTACTGGCAACGAAGCATGCTCACCAAATTCTCAACTGAAGCAAAGCATTTAAAGATTATTTGATGCTGATACCTGTGTTCAAAGCTATAAGAGAGTCAAATGCCAAGTCCTGTACTTAGCGTCAAATGTCAATTTCCCAAAGGTTAAATGGGCATCTGGCTCAAAGTTGAATCTGTATTTAAAGGTCAGATTTTGTGTGTGTGTGTTGCATTGTTTCATATTATATGAATTTTTTAATTTCACAGACAGAGTTAAAAGGGAACTTCAGTGTATCAGCTCTTTATTGGACACCCATGAGGTTCTACTCACTGTACTGTTGTGGTGGTCAGAATTGTGGCCCTAAAGATGCCCACATCCTAATACCCAGAGCTTGTGAATACAGTATGTTCAACAGCAAGGGAGAATTAAGGTTGCAGATGGAATTAAGTTTGCTATTCAGCCAACCTTAAGATAAAAAGATTGTCCCAGATTATCTGGGAGAGACCAATGTACACAAGGTCCTTTGTTTTTTGGGTTTTTTTTTTCATTTATTTTTTTTATACAGCAGGTTCTTATTAACCTATTTTATACATATTAGTGTATATGTGGCAATCTGGTGGGCAGAACTCAGTAAAACTTTAATCTGCTTATCTGCTGATGGGTGGGGCTGGGTTCCCTCCCTGTTGGTTGTTTGGCCTGAGGCAACACAACACTGGAGCCTACCAAGGCTCTTTGGTGGGGCTAATGGCAGACTCTGGGAGGGCTCAAGCCAAGGAGTACTTCCCAGAACTTCTTTTGCCAGTGTCCTTGTCCCCACGGTGAGTCATAGCTGCCCCCCACCTCTGCAAGAGACCCTCCAACACTAGCAGGTAGGTCTGCTTCAGTCTCCTGTGGGGTCACTGCTCCTTTCCCCTGGATCCTGATGTATACTATTCTGTGTGTGCCCTCCAAGAGTGGAGTCTCTGTTTCCCCCAATTCTCTCCAAGTCCTGCAATCAAATCCCACTAGCCATGGGCTTCCCTGGTGGCGCAGTGGTTGAGAGTCCGCCTGCCGATGCAGGGGACGCGGGTTCGTGCCCCGGTCCAGGAGGATCCCATATGCCGCGGAGCGGCTGGGCCCGTGAGCCATGGCCGCTGAGCCTGCGCGTCCGGAGCCTGTGCTCCACAACGGGAGAGGCCACAACAGTGAGAGGCCCGCGAACTGCAAAAAAAAAAAAAAAAAAAAAAATCCCACTAGCCTTCAAAGTCTGAATCTCTGGGAATTCCTCCTCCTGTTGCTGGACCCCCAGGTTGGGAAGCCTGACGTGGGGCTCAGAACCTTCACTCCAGTGGGTGGACTTCTGTGGTATAAGTGTTCTCCAGTTTGTGAGTCACACTCCCAGCAGTCATCAGATTTGATTTTATTGTGATTGTGCTCCTCCTACCATCTCACTGCAACTTCTCCTTTGTCTTTGGATGTGGGGTATCTTTTTTGGTGAGTTCCAGTGGCTTCCTGTCAATGATTGTTCAGTAGTTAGTTGTGATTCTAGTGGTCTTGCAAGAGGGAGTCCACAAGGTCCTTTAAATGTGGAAGCAGGAGGCAGAAGGTTAGTCTAGGAGGCACTGAAAATGCTGTGCTGCTGGCACTGAAGATAGAAGAGGCCATGAGCCCAGGAATGCAGGCAGCCTCCAGGAACTAGAAAAAGTAAGGAAGCACATCCTCCCACAGGGCCCCCAGAAGGAACACAGCCCTACTGTACTTTGATTTTAGCCCAGTAAGACTCATTTTGGACTTCTGACCTCCAGAACTGTAAGATTTAAAAATCTGTGTTGTTTCAAGCCACTAATTTTGTGATAATTTGCTACAGCAGCAAGACAAACTAATACAACTAGGTTTGTTTAATATACATTTACTTTCTTATTTGCTCTTCACTATGGTTGAAACATTTGTCTCCATTTTACAAATGAGAAAACTGAGGCTCAGAGAGGTTAAATGACTTGCCTAGGGCCATACAGCTATTCAGTGACAGAGTAAAGTTCAAACCTGAGTCTGCCTGACTATAGATTCCAGGATCTTTACTACACTCTGTGCTCCATGTCAGTGGTTAACACACAGCTGACAGCAGACTACTCGTCTTGAAGTGAATATAGGAAGGAGTAACTTTTTAATATAAAATTAGAATAGAAAAATGAAAAGAAGAAATTAGGAGAGATAAGAAGGGGAGAGGGGAGGAGAGATGAGGGGAGGGAAGGAGAGAGTAGAGAGCACCGCAGTTGCTATGGGTAAATGTTTTCTAAGAAAATTTTAGGTATATTTTAGATGGATGTTTGTGCATGATATAAAATGTATTTCTCACTGTGGTTGAAGTAAAAAAAGTTTGAAAGACACTGACCTACAACATATCTCTAGAGAGAAAGGGAAAATACAGCCCAACTCTTACCCTGAGAATACCCATAATCTAAACAGAGACTCATAAAACAAACCATTGGAATGCAATATAGTATGGGCTGGGTCTGACACAGCATGCCAGAGAATCACAGTTGACACGACAGGTTCACATCATCCTCACTGCCCACTGGGGGTCCACGGAGGCCCTTCAGGAGCTCACACACAACATGTGTAAAACGGAATTCACTATTTGACCACAACACTGTTGCTCCCCTACAGCCTATCTGCAGTTAACAGCATCACGACAACCTGCTTGTTCAAAATGGAAACAATATAGTCTTCTGTCCTTTCATCTCTTCTCTCACCAAGACCACTATACTCTGCTTCCTAAGTCTCCGAATCATCACTTTTTCTCCATCCCTATTGCCACAGCCTTGAGAACCTCCTCCTCTCCCATCTGGACACCTGGGATTCCTCCCAGCCCGTCTCCCTGACCCCAGCACCTCCCTCTCCAGTCCACAATGCAATCTGCAGCCACAGATCCTACTGTGTCTCCTTCCTCCTTGCTGCCCTGCCTGTCTTCTCCCTTGCAAAGCATTTTGCATGTTCAACATTTGGACCCAAAAGTCTTCCTTTCCAACCACTTCCCTAGTACACAGTCTCTACAGCCTGCCTATACCCAGCTACCTGAAAGTCCCCACATGGACCATCAATTTTCATACCTTACAAATTTTGGACTTACTGCTTTCTGTCCTGAGAATGATGTTCTTTCCACTTTAGATCTAGGAAAACCCTTGTTCTAGCAAAGCTGGGAAAAACTTTTCTGACTCCCTCAGGCAGAAGAAATCACATCCTCTGTTGAGCCACATGGCTGTGTGAACATATTTCTTTTACAACATTAATCCAAATGTATCCTGTTTCCTTCTCCAGTGCTTCCAGGGCAGCAACCACATCACAGCTATACTTTCACCCCAACTCCTAGCTAGGGACCAGAATGTGGTGGGTCTTTCCAATAAGTAAACAATGGTTGGAATGGAGCTCCAGACCTTGATATCAGTCTACCTCTTCTGGATTTCCTTCTGGATATCTCCCATGCCCCACAGTCTAACACGTTCAGAAGTAGGCTCTGTATTCCCCTCCTAGGGCACCACCTCAGTAAGTGCAGTCCCCGAGCCAGACATCTGGTCAACCTCCCTGTCACTCTCTCCTTATCTCAGCAATAGGCCAGCATTAGTTTACCTCAGAAGCCTATATTTAATGAATTACCTCGTTTTTATTTTCACCATCACCTCCATGTACCAACCATCATCTCCTGCCCATTACTGCTGAAACAGTTTTTTCACTACTCCATCTACATCCATATTTGCCCATCCCACACTCTAATCCGTTCTATTAATTGTAACCAGTGTAATTGAGAGCTCTGAACATGTCACTGTCCTACGTAACACCCTTCACCCCAGATCTTGAGATGAAGTTCAATTTTTTCAATATTCTTTCTTTCAATATCCTTCCTTCTTTTTTCTTTCCCTCCTTTCTTTCTTTCCTTTTTTTTTCTCTTTCCTTTCTTTCTTTCTTCCTTCCTTTCTTCTTCTTTCCTTCAACAAATCCTTACTCAGTCTAATCCCTGATGACTTCTCCAGGAACTCCTTGCCTGTCTGGCCACACCAGGTTTCTTGTGGTTGCACCTTCCCCCTAAGGGTTCCCATGAAGCTTCCTCTGCTCAGAAGCAGGGATAATTCCATCAGAGAAGACATCATTTTTTCCTCAGCTTCACTGACACTTGACTGATGTCAGTCTACTAGAATCTAAGCTTGCTAAAGGGAGGAACCATATCTACCTGATTCATCCTTCTCTCCACCCCCAGCTAACAGCCTGGCACACTGTAAGGGCTGACCTAACATTTGATAAATGGAAGAAGTTAATCAGTGGAGCTGGCTGTTCTACAGAGCACCAGTTTCCCCAAAAAGTCCCCAAGGCCCTTGCTGGGGCCAGAGGGAGGCAGAGTAGGTGAACTTAGGACCCCACGACCCACTTTGCCCAGAGAAGATCTGCGTGGGTCTGATTTAGATGCTGGGTCTCTGCAGAAGAGTTTATTTTGAAAATAAGCATTCTACTTGTAAGTTGTGTAAAAGTAAATTTTAAAACCAGGAACATGGAGAAAAGGGGTTGATAACAAAGGGAAAGCAGGAGGAAGATAGACTTGGAGGATGATAGACTTGTTTGCATCTTGATTGTGGCAGTCGTTACACAATTGTATTCATTTGTCAAAACTCATAGCATGTGCTGAATTTTACAGTGTGTAATTTTTTAAAGCAAATAAAAGTAGGAAAGATTTGATTACCTTTGGAAGTTATTTACAGATTCATAAGAGGAAGGAATTTCATATCATGACAAAAAATGTATGCCATGACCAAACACAGACACACAGAGCTTAGGAGGACCTGGAATTAGATTTTCTGTTCACATCCAAATACAAGGCTTGCCTGAATACAAGGCATGCAGCCATTTTTCCCAATGAGAAGAACAAAAAATTATTTCAGGCCCTCTTCAGTATATCAACTATTAGAGTAAATTACATTGCCAAATGACTAAAAAATTTAGTTTTATATTTATATAAAATATTATATATATATATATAATTAATATAAATATTTAAAATCACATATTATATACAATAATATACTGATTTAGAAATATTGCTTTTGGGGATTCCCTGGTGGCTCAGTGGTTAAGAATCTGCCTGCCAATGCAGGGGACATGGGTTTGAGCCCTGGTCCCAAAAGATCCCGCATGCCGCTGAGCAACTAAGCCCGTGAGCCATAACTACTGAGCCAGAACTACTGAGCCTGCACTCTAGAGCCCACGAGCCACAACTACTGAAGCCCGCGTGCCTCGAGAAGCCACCGCAAGGAGAAGCCCACACACTGCAATGAAGAGTAGCCCCCGCTCGGCACAACTAGAGAAAAGCCCATGTACATCAACGAAGACCCAATACAGCCAAAAATAAATAATAAATAAAATAAATACATTAAATTTAAAAAAGAGAAATATTGCTTTCTTCATTCACACATTTTATGAAGCATCTTTCTTGGAACTCTTCACATACACTGCTGACAACAGAATGTCTGCTGTCGCCAAAGACATTGTTTGAGCCACATAACACAAAACGTGGCTCATCAAAACACATCATCTTTACTCCCATAACAGTTGTTTAAACTATAGGATCTGGGGACTCCACATGATGTTGTCACTGAGATGATTTTTGTTAGCCTTGTAGTTCTATTCCTGACTTCCTTAAAGCAAAGCTTCTCGGCTGGAGCACAACTGACATTTGGGCTGGATAATTCTTTGTTGTGGGGCCTTGTCCTGCGAGCAGCAGGATGTTTAGCAGCAGCCTTGGCCTCTATCCACTAGGGGGCATCAGCACGCACGACCCCTATCAGTCGTCAAAAACGGCTCCAAAAATTTCCAAGTATCTCCCAGGAGGCAAAATCGTTCCCAGATAAGAACCACTGCCAGAGCGCAAACTCTTACTGTACTGTTGTATTATATGATGTTTAAATTATTTGTTTATAACAACCTCAATATCTTGAACTGCAAGGTCAAATACCCAGAAACCATTACTAAATTTTTCAGAAATTCCTTTGCTTCATCTTTTACTGAGTCTATTATTTGAATCTTAATGCATTAAAAGTAGCATCAACTAAAGTATTTAAAGATTCTCCAAGGGTTATTCTGGGGAAAACCTCACCTGAGATGCAGGCCTAATCTCACCTACAACATTCCCACAAGTGAGCATTCAGCCTTTGCTTGAATAATTCAAGTGACAGAAGTCTCATGATTTTAGCAATTCTGATGGAATAGTTACTCAGGTCTCCCTGCCCTGAGCTCCTAGGCATCAGGCCAAGTTCTGCCCCTTGGCAACAGGACACCACTTTAAATATCTCAAGACAACAAATGAAGTCTCACTTTAGTCTTTTTTTTCCAGGCTACATTTCCCCTGGCTCCTTCAGCTCATAAGACATGTTTTCTCAGTATGACTTTATCCTAGGCCTTGTCACAGGCCTCTGATAAATGTGGCTTAGAATGAACCTGGTGAGAGTCTGATCAAGACAGAGAGAAGGGGACTTTGATCATCTATGTCCTGGACACTTTGCAGGCCAGAACTGTTCAGCTTTTTGATAAAAAGGTCATACCATTGTACAATATTCAGTTTAGGAACTATAAAAAAATCATATAAATGCCACACAAGTTAACTGTTTCATCTTCCATTAAGTAAACCAAAGAACAATAGTAAATGCTCTTCTGAACCTAATTTTTCCCAATAATGAGAGATGTTTTAGTGAAATTAAAGGGTCATAGGAAAAAATGACCATGTAATATCTAGAGAGCTTCCATCCTTCTATAAACACAAGGAAAGAGAGATAGAGACAAAGAGAGGGCAAGAGGCTAAAAGATGGAGAGAAAAAATATCAGCCTCTTATTAATATTTTGTATATAGTCTTATTTAGGCTTTATTTAGTGGTTCACTGTGACTCTCAGATTCCTTACTTGTGTGACTGCACAAAACCAATTCTCCTCCACTGGCTTTAGAAGAAAAGTCACACTGTTGTGGCAGTCAGATGCAATGATACTCTGTATCCTTTAGCTACAGAGCATGAAAAATAAATAAATAAATAAAGCTTGATTTATGCTAAACCTTAGAGGAATGACTATCCAGGCCTATTTCTCCTAATGCTTTATCCCAGACAGTGCAGAGTTATATGATTGAGATTCAAAGCCACCCCATAAGAGGATCAGTAACATAAAGGAGGAGGTACAGAAAAAGTGTATTTTATAATGGTGCCCGTCACTAAACTGAATGATGTCTGATGACAACTTTCCTATCTGGCCTTCCAATTCTCATTCCTCCAAGAGTCAAGGCACCCAATAAATGTGGATTGACTCATGGCCCTTGATAAGGATGCTTTGAAGAAGCCATTGCTAGTTTTGGCAACATTGAAACCTAAGCCACATGTGTTTTTGAGGACCTCTCCTCCCAACCACTGATATATCTTTTTCAGGGAAGAAGCCAATGCCCACCAGTTACCTTCTCTGTGGGATGTAATGAAAATGGGCCTTGAGCAACAAACCCGGACCTCTGGATTATTGCCAACCTCCTTTCCTCTTGAAGACTCACCTGACCCATGGTCCAGCTCCCCCAAGACCAGCTGAATACCTGGATGAAAGTCTTGTTAACACAGGTCAACAGCAGATGTCTCCTGGTTAACAGGCAGCTCCATTTTAGACGGATGCCATAACTCAAAGGAATGACTTAATAGAGGCAGTTCAGAGCAGAAGGCAGTCCTAGGAATTAGGTGATTTGGACCTTGCCCTCTACTTTACTCTGGGTAGGTAACCCGCTGCTCTTCAGTGGGAAGCCGAGGGGGAGGACTGCCGTTTGTTTGCTTTCGGTTGTGGACTTTTTTTAACACTTCAAGAGCCCTTTCGCTTAAGGCTCTTATTACCTCAGTCATTTCTTCAAGTGTTCAAATTATTGACCACCTCACCTGAACTGGTAGACAAGCCTAATTCTCACATCTGCGGCAGCAGGCAAGGGCCAGAGGCTAAGAACCACGTCATCTGACCATCAGAGTTTTAATTTCCTCCACCGAGAAGCAGGGAAGGCAATGAAGCTGAGAGCAAGACACATGCAGCCTGTAAACAGCCATCCTTCCTGCTCCCAAGCAGAGATCCAGCACCAGTTTAGTCTTATCTGTCTAGAAAATCATTAGTGGAAGACCTAAAAAGGTTAAGAGAGTTCCAGTTTTCACTCCTTGTACTTTCATCTACAGCTCAGAGAGAGGAGGGAATCTGACAAGCATGGGGCTAATTTGCTTCCCTCAAGCACCCACAGGGAAAATATTCAGATTGTCTGTACAGGGTCAAATAGAAGTCAGAATTCATGGCACCTTCTGTCCCTCGCTGCGCTGGTAAAATATCAGCCTTCAAGATAAAATAAAGGTGGTGGGTCTTGGGTGGAGAAGAGTATAAAATGGGAAAAGCCAGCTGGGCCTCTTCCTCAATTACACACAGGGCAGTTCTTAAGAACCTACTGTGTGCCAAGCATTGCCAGTCACGTCCCCCCAGGGGCTCACAGCCTAGGGAGTGGCAGATAAGCAAACCAAAGCTTACAGAATTGACTGAGGTTTAAAGCAGTCATAGTGAGGTCAATAAAACAGTAGTGTAGACGGAGGGAGTGTGTACAAATATAGGGAATTACATGGGTAAAAGCACTGAATTCTGAAGCAGCAGAGCATTCAGCTGATGCAGGAAGAAGCGTAGCAGGCCCGCGGGAGATCCATGGAGGAAACGTACTATGTAAACGGCGACCACATTCATCCAGAAGCGGCCTCTGACCACCCAAAGCTCAGGGTCCAATTTAAAAAGCTAACACATATGTAACAATTAGGATGAGTTAAGGGATCCTTGTATGGTGCTGACCCTAAACCCAGTAGAAGAGCTCCAGGCAGGTCAGAAAAATCAGAGAAGAAAATCAGGAGTAAAAGCCCTAGGCCTTGAAGAGCAAACATAAAAGGAAAGAAGGGGAGAGGGCATGCAAGGCAGAGGAGAAGGATGAAGAAAGACACGTTGGTGGAAATAAGCAAGACAATCAACAACGACCCGTCAGGCTGCAGACAACGGCTTGTGTTAGGAAAGAGCAGACATTCATATTATGGGGGCTTAAAATTAATACCCAGCAGGATTAATATACAAGCAGAATTAGAGTGTCGTATACTCAACTGGATGGCAGAGAGTTCTGAAATCTGTTCCTACTCCTTTCTTTCTTGTCAGACCCAGAGATATTCCATCTTCCCCTCCTCTGTTCTCCCAGGTAAATAAACACTGGGGTGATAGAGAATATCCTCCACAACTTATCTCAGAAAGAGGCCCCTTTTCAGGGGCTGTTATGGCCTCTGAGAAAAAAGGCATAGATGGGAGGAAAAATGAAGCCTTCCTCCACCCCCCACCTCCTCCCATTTTATACACAAAGAAGCAGAGGCCCAAAGAGAATCACTAACTAGAGTTTCCAAGCCCACACCCCTATCCTTGATAGACAGAGGCACTGATTAAGGCCCCAAAAGTGCACGAGGACAGCACCAGATTGAAAAGCAAGAGAAGTGGATGACTTAGGTCTGAATGTTAGGAGAGAACCTAATCTGACAGCAAGAGGAAACGGAGATGGGGTGGTGAGATAACAAGACGAGAACTAAGAAAGTGATGGCAGCCTGGAGTAATCATGGGGTTTTTTTTGGTGGTGTTTCTTAGGTTTTGGCATCTTAAATACCTCGCTGGCAGGGAGAGACTGTCCCCATCAGGGCTACCCAGTTCCTAGAGGTAACAAAGGGCTCTGCCAGGAACAAGTCTTTCACAGGCAAACTATGGAATCCAGAGCCCACATACTAAATCATCTCCTCTATCTGCTTCATGCACTCTAGGAGACTATATTCCTTTGCCCTAATCACCCAGGGCCAGGTACCAGACAGCTAGGGACAGCCCCTATGCCCCAATTATTCAAACTACCCAATCCTAAAGCATTTACCCTGCCCTGCCTTTTCTTTCCCTGTGGGCTAGGCTTTCCCCTCACTCCTGCTTCCACCCTCTGACCAAACCTGGTACTTCCCCACGTGACCCTGCATGGCATGTGTGTCCCTTTTTTCAAGAAATATACATAATAAAAATTCTTCTTTCAATGGCATTGGCTTCTCTGTGTCATCACTCGGTCAGCTTTATAAATTAAGACTGAGTCACATATCATGGGACCAGATAACATTTTATCATGAAATGAAAATTTACCTGCAAAGCATCCTCTCTGGTACAAGATTACAGACAATCTCTTAGATCTGAATAGCCCAGCCGAAAGAACAGAGCAGGCTAATACTTCCTGAGACCAATAATGTATTCATAACCAATACATTAACTTTTAAATGAAACATTAATAAAACATCTTAAAATGACATGAAAATGAGTAGCATGCTTATCTATATACATATATATATATATATCATGCTCATATATATGCATATGTATATGCACAGTCACATTTTTTTTAATTAAAGCAAGTTCATATGATACAAAAGGGTAGCCAGCAGGCAGAAGAGTAATTTTATGTTATTTATTAAATACAATGACTAAACCTCTGAAATAATTTCATCTTCAAAAAGAATCAAATGTGATAAATGGTAGAGGCAGGAAAAATGTTCACTGTCAGAAATACAAAGAGAAATAAACACAGTTAACCTAATTCTGAAAACAAGTATACAGTTTCAAATCGTTATGAAATGTGTGGGATCACAGGAACATACAGAAGTTGTCATCTTAGAAAGGAGACAGAAAGAGGGAAGAGATATGGGAACACATGTATATGTATAACTGATTCACTTTGTTATAAAGCAGAAACTAACACACCATTGTAAAGCAATTATACTCCAATAAAGATGCTAAAAAAAAGAATAAATAAATAAATAAAGGAGACAGGACTCAATTTCCTTGGATAGACAAATAAAGGCAGAGAATGGTGACTATACAGAGATATCATGAAGTGGCATTGTTCTTCCTTCCTTCCTTAGAAAAAGAACCTCTGACATTTTAGTTGGGCAAATGGCTACCTAGAGAAGATTGCATTCTTCAGATTTACTAAAGTCAGAGGACTAACTAACTCTTGAGTGAGTTGTAAGGTGTTGTGTTGTATGTGACTTCTGGGGTGTGTCCTTAAACAAAGGGATTCACCTGTTTTCTTCCTTTTCTTCATCCTCTTTCCTGGAATGTGAATACAGTCATTGGATCTCCAGCAGCCATGTGGCTCATGAAGATGGAAGCCACACCCAAGGTACAGGAGAGCACTAAGCTGGAAGGTATCTGGGTTCCTGAGGATCATGAAAGTAGCCCCGAACCTCCCACTTCTTAACTATACATAAGAGAAAATAAATTTTATCCTGTTTGAGCCACTGCTATTTCAGGGGATGTTTCCTTACAAACATGAGGGTAAGGAAGTTAATGATTTGAGAAGGCTCACCTTGAAAGACTTGTCTTCTTAGCAAAGCAGAAGGTAAGATTATAAGCGGAGAGAAAAGAATGAGGAACAGATGAGGTAAGGGCTTGTGTACGGCAGAGTGGGATAAAGGAGGACATAAGAGAGAAGCAACAGAAGAGAACTAAAAGGAGTCGCCTGCTGAACTGAGGCCCCAGCTGAGAAAGGAGGGCATGGAGACTTACTAGACAGACAGTCTCATCCCAGTTCTCCACGACAATGCACACCTATGATAATACTGGAAACAGAATACAGACACTGGGGAGCTGTGTGTGGTTAGTGATGGTAAAAGCAGGCAAAATGAAAGGGTAAGGGAATAAGAAAATCTTGGGTGCCTGTAAAGGCATAGACAAAAGGATAAAGAAAGACAGAAGGAAAAAGAATAGGAAAAAGCTAAGGTTCAGGGTCATGATGAGGGTAAAATCAGATTCAGAGAAAAGAGGAAGATGGGGTGCCAGTAGAATTTTAAAGAATTTGTGGACACACTTTTAAAGCACCATACCCACATCTACCTGTACGCATAAGCTTTAGTGTTTTACTTCTCGCTGATCCTACCTGCCACAGATCACGCTATACATGCCCCTTCCATACTGAGAGGCAAGAGGCACAAGTCTGCTGCAGCAGGTAACCTAGAGTCACCCAGTAAGACTCCACAGAGTCAGGGAATCCAAGAGCTGCAAGGGGAAAAAAAGCCAATCGCACAGCCATGTTCCCTTACTGCTTAAAATAAATTATAATGAAAGGTGTATTTCATTTCTGCTCTTCCCCTTTCTCAAAAAAAAAAAAAAAAAAAAGACCTGATAAGTATTATAGCTAGACAGTAAAACATAACATGTTGAAATAATTCTGCTAAGAAGTTCAGACAACGTTTGAGCTGGGGCCAGCATAGCACAATGAACTCTAAAGGTTCGAGGCGACCTTTGTGTGTATGATTGTTTGTTATAGAGGCGGTAAGGGAGCAGAAGGGTGTGTGCCAGAAGGAAAACACAACATTTTGAAAAGAAAATGTCAGAGCTTTAGGTGGAATGAAGAGATTTAGATTTATTGATAAAGACTAAACTTCAAAACATTTCCAAACAGGAAAATATTTGGTATTTGTTTTCAAATCTCACATTATTTGCAGTTACAACTGAAATGCTGGTAATACTCCCAAGCAAGAAGAAATGGATTCCCACACATTTACTTGCAGCTTCTGGTAGTTTATGAGTTTCTGGTAAATACAATGTCTGTCTTTTCTCCAACTTTTACACATTCATTTGTCAGTCTAAGAGAAAGATAATCACAGGCTTCACTTCTTTCTTGTGACCGGTGTATAAAGTCACACAAACATAACGATGCAATGTATACATTCCACAGTGTCTGTTTTCCTGCCATATGTTCATGTAGTGCCTGGTGTTGCGCATCAACAGTTCTGATAAGTTACGTGGAATCCCAATTTTGTTGCACTGCGATCACAACATCTGAGCGACCTTGAAAGGTCATTCCCTTCCCATCCCATCTAGGATAATACTCCTATGCCCCTAGATTAAGTCCTTGTTGAAAACCTCAGAAGAAAGAAATCCTGCAAACTCTTCTAGTAAACTTGTTTTTAACAATTTACACAGTACGATTCTTATTTTTGCTATCTTGGAAACTGTTTCCAGGAATGCTGGCATTTAACCTTTCAGCTTCACTAAATGCTTTTGTAATGTAAATAGATATACTTTAATTTGTCTTTGTGGGCCAATAAGAAGTCTGTACATCAGATTGTATTAAAGTAGAGCCCACTTAGAGTTTGATACAATCAGCTCTCATGCCAAGAGTGCCCCAGAGCGGGTGCACGATTCTCTGGCACCAGACTCAGAAGTCACAAGTGCCAACATCATCTTTCGTCGCGACTGCCTCCCTGATGACAGGAAGGTCATTTTGCACCCCCAGGTCCCCCTGTCTGTCACTGTCACACAGAAATGGGGAGGCCAATCTTTGATTTTTCCCTGACAAGTGTCTAAGCAAAGAGTGTTTAAAATAGGTCAAAACTAAGAAATGTCCCCTAATTAACTCTTTCTGTGCACACCCCTCCTCCCCCTTCAGTGTGCTTTCAACAGCCAGCGCCTGTGTATCTTCTTTGGGAATGCCCTTATCCTACTAGGAGGCCAGCTCCTGGGGTTTACATCCCACCTTCTACAGGGTAATCGTTAATCAAAACTGTTCACCAAGGGAGAAGGGAAGCCTAACTCCTTTGCTCCAGGCAAGAAAACACTAAGGTGTAATGTACCTTTCCCTGGGAATCTTCCTGAAGACTTGGCCTGAGACAACATGCTGCCTTGGCTCCCTCCCCCTTCCTGTCCTGCTCCCCCAGCCCCTCCCTGGTCTCCATTGGGAGCCCTTCTTGAATAAAGCACTTGTACAGCAATTCTCATTTCTGGGTCTGTTTCTGCAGAACCTGACCTAAGACATAGCCAAATCCATAAAAGCAATCAAACTAACAAAACTTTCAAAAGGAGCTATATCTAGTGGGTACCATCAAGAGTTTCCAAGTTAAGACAGGACTCTGTGCCTCTGACGTCTAAAAGGATATGGTAAGAGGAGTAATTTAATATTTGTTGAATTATGAGGGGTCTTCTGAAGACCTCTTGTACTTTGACCATCACTGCCAGTGATGCCCAGATGATTGAAATGAGAGAGAAGCAGTCATTTGATATTTGGACTAGGCAAGATGGGAGAGGTTATGCTACACTTAACAACCAAGCCCCCATGTCAGTGGCTAACAACAAAAGAAGGTTTATTTCTCCCTCACACTACACACGACCAACATGGATCGTCAAGGAGCTCTGTTCCATCTTGGCCTTTATGACCACATTCACCATGGCAGGGGAAAGCATATATGGTGAAGCACACGTTGGCCCTCAAAGCTTCAGCTTGTAAGTGACACGTATCACTTCTCCTCATATTTCATGGGCTAAGGCAAGTCAGAAGTCCATGACTAACAGGAAGGAACAAGGAAGAGAATTCTACTGTGCCTGGAAGAATGGGAAACAAAATATTTGTGAACAACTCTCATGATTGGGTCATGAGATCAATCTCCTAAGTATCAACCAGAAGCACCGTGAGAAATGAGGTGTTGACTGCTTCTAAAAAGTAAGCCAGGCACATGACAACTTTGAGCTACCAGAGTTCCTATGAGATTTACTCATTCAACAAACATCTCTTAATATCTTCTCTAAACAAGGGACTATGCTTAGGCCTGGAGGCAGCAGACCGTCATGACACTGGCCACGAGCTCTGGAATTAGAGGGTATGTGTCAGAACCCCAGAGCCACCACGTACTAGCTGCACCAGGTCAAACAAATGACCTCTCTGACTCAGTTTCACTATCTGAAAAATGGAGACAATAATAGAAGGTATTTTATAGAATTGATGAGGCAATTAGAAATGATAATGCATGCAAATAGCCAATCAATGTAAGCTATTATCTTCCTTATTATTCCAAAAATAAATGAGACATGGTACCCACCCTGGAGAAGCTCACTCCTAGTTACAAGATATGGCTTTTCAACTCATGTCAGTTCTGTTTGAAAGATATTTCGTGAGAACCTACTAAGTGCAGGGTGCTGGACTGGACACTGCAGCATAAGAATGAATCAAACCCTGTCCCTGCCCTTAAAAAGTGGAGAGTTTGGTGGGTGAAACAGAAACAGATAATTTCAGTATTCTTGAGTGACAAGATGGAGGCTAGGGGGATGCAAAAGAGGAACATTTAGCTAAATCAAGGGTAAACAGGCAGCTTTTTGAGGGAGAACTTTTCCTGGGGTGCATTTCATATGTGTGAAATCAGTTCTGCTTTAACTCACGGTCAGCAAAGAAAGCTTTCAAGCCCTGCATCTCCCAGAATGCCTCCCTGCCCGGTCGGTGTTTGGCAGGTGTAGCTAATGGCACGAGCGGCTCCCAGCCACTCTGCTCTCATCCTCCATGCAGACTCTTAGAGGCCCTCTTCCATGGGACTGCCAGTCAAAACTCAAGAAGGATACGCAAAGGGCACATATCTGCCCCAATGAAATACTGGGCTCTCCTCACAAAGTGAATTGTGATAAACAAATGAACTATCTCAAAACAGCCACAGCCTTCATGGCACAGGAGTTCTGTGAGCAATTCCACACAGATCTATGACACTCTTTTACCCTTGCTTGGGGAGAGATTTTTTAAAATTCTTTTCCATGATTCATCTACTCTCAGGAACACAAAACCTCCGATTGCATTAAAACAAATATCGGCATCTATCAGTTGTATGAATTTCTTATCTCTTAACCCAGAAAGGCTAACATAAGCTTTCCCTATGACTACAGTCAGATACAATGAGAATAAGATCAACAGGCCAGACACCTCCAAGAGAAATAAGGCATACTTTTCCATATTTAAAAGACCATAGACATATAATATAAATGTGAAGCCAGAGGGCCCTGTTTTTATTTACAATCCACTTGAAAAAGATGGTTTCTATGGCAGCAGGAAATGTCAGGGTTTTTTCAAAGGAGCTCTTGAATTTACAAAGATTCACTCACCCCATTAGAAATCTTTCTTCTTCTTTGATGGTACGCCAGAACTGATGAATTTGGAGTGATTTATGCCACAATGCTTGTTCTGCAGTGTTCCAGAAGATGACACATGGAAGGGGCTTTCGCTTTCTTCTCTACCAGTGGGTTTCTTACCAGGGCATCTGCCTGGACGTTTGTAGACATCCACATGGAAAGGAAGAAACAATGGTTAATTCATTCCATTAGACAAGAAAAAGTGGGCGTGCATGAGTGAGAGGGTGGCCGCAATCTGCCACTGATGTTTTGAAAGGATGCAGCTTAAGAATTTCCAGTCTCTTGACTGATAGGCTGATCAAATAAACACCTGCATAATTACTCCTGTAATCAAAAGAAGAAAGAAACATTGAATCTATCTTTTCATTACTTGTGATTGTAACTAGTGGACTCAGCATCTGTCAGAGACTAGAACTGCTAACATTACTTTCAAATGTGCAGGCCAGACTCCCTTTCAGCAAGCAGGTGGTTATCGGCCCCAAGAGCCCACTAGTTGAGAAACAGCCTCCCAGGAGGTTTTACATCTTGGGTGGCATGGTCCCCACTGTAAGGGAAAGGCAGTGTTGAGGGGGTGAGAGAGGATGCAGACAGGAAAAAAAGAAAGGAACATTCCCAGAAAAATAAGTAACTGCGGCAAAAAACTGTAGAGGCTGATCCGTACAACTGCCAGTCCTGATGTCTCTCCCAAGCCAGACTGACATGGCAAACTGCCCGCTGGACGTCTCCATTTAGATGTCCCTCCAGCAACTCAAGCTCGCAGCCAAACGGAACCTTCAGCCCTCATGCAGCACCGGCTTCTTTTCCTGTGCGTACAGCTCAATAAATGGCACCACCATCCACGTGGCCAACAGAGCCGGAAACTGGGCGGTCATCCCAGAGTCGGCCCTCTGCCCTCTGCTACGCCTCGCGGTTCCCACGCTCTGCGCTTCCCAGTGGGTCGCAGCCTGAACTGCCACCCCCTGCCTTAGGGGGGCGCCCTCACTGCACTCCCCGCCCAGGGTCTTCCCCTTCCATCCATCGCCACACTGGTGCCAGAGTGCTCTTTCTACATGCAAATGCAAGCGCGTTTGGGGTTACACTCTTACTTAAAATCCCCAAAGGAACCCATAGCTTTTGCAATGGTTTGAAAGCTTGAACTTAGCCATAAAGACTTGTCCCAATCCAGTCCTGCCTGGCTCTTCTCAGCAACTACCTCTGCCCGTCTCTACAAACATCATTTCCTCTGCACAATGACTGTTCCACGTTGCCCCGAACACGCTCTGCCATTTCACAGCGGCTGCCTTCCGACAAGCAAAAGAATGGGCAGTGTCTGACCAGGTTGTGCTCAGCTACAGGGGGGCGGGTGGGCTGTCTCAGCATCAGTGTGACATGACACCCACTGAGACAACTAAGAAGTGGAGTCACTGGGCCTCTGAGACCACAGACTATGAAGGATGGCCGTACACCCATGGTTTTGTTCCACTCCCTCTCCTCTGGTACCTGTCGTATTTCACTTTGTAATAGTGAATTGAATGGAGTGAGGGTCCATCAAATACCCTGCTGACAGGACAGCTGTGTGGCTAATGTTACAGAGTGAGCTGTGCTGGGAGCTCGGTCCTGTGGGTGAGTGCTAACATGCCCATTCCTTTGTTGAGAAAAGTGCTCCAAAATATGGGAAAGAAGCAACATCGGTCCCTTTTCCATAGGAGCAGACTTATCATGTCCTGAGGAGAGAAATCCAACTCTAGACCCAGGCTTCCCACTTGCCTTCTCTTCTTGGACTGACCTCTGGCTCCATCCGTTCTTGTCCAGGGCCAAATAATCAGAGCTTGGTGAGAGTTACAGAAAGAGAGCTCTGCCTAAGATTTCCTGTTCTAACCAGGGCACCTGCGCCAGCAAAGAAAGAAAAACTCTTCCCTCTTTGACAGAGGAATTTCAATATGTAAATATACATACATATACCCGTGTGCATGCGCACATACACATACACACACACACAATGCTTCTTTGCAGACTTATCTGAATAGAAGAATATTGGAAACAACCCAGATATGTATCAATAGAGGACTCACTAAACCAGCTATTAAAAAAGAAAAAGAATGAGCTATATATTGATATAGAAACAAAATCAAGTGTTTTCGCCAGGTTGTGAAAAGATATATATTTAACTAGATAGAAAAAAGCAAGTTATAGAAGTATAACTCTACCTTTGAGTAAAATGAGGGAGAAAATAAGAATATATGTTAGGTTTTGTTTGAATATGCATAAAGAAACTAAAAACAGTGTAGACCTGGAAGAGATTGGGATGAAAACTGGGTGCTTGACGGACAGGAGTAAGAGGGAACTTTCTTTTTATGTCTTTTAAAACATTTTAAACCACATATGCCATAAATGTGTTATCGATTCAAAAATTAAATTAAGAAAAAATCTTTCCTATTTGTACACCCCTTTACAGTTTAAAAAGCTATTTCACATGTGTCACCTCATTGAATTCTCACAGTTCTATGAGTTGTTATTATTCCCACTTTATAGATAAGAAAAGTAGTTTTGGAGTCATTAAGTGACCTGGAAACAGGGTCATGATTAAAGCCATCAAGATGGCCACATGGTGGCGGACCTTCCCACCAGGCCCTCTGTCTGACAGCATCCATCCAGCAAGGATGCAGCCCAAACCTGGGGGATCTCACTGTGTTTCATCTTGTGAAGGAGTATGCCACTCTCCTCCTTCCACACTCCTACGTGTGATGCCAGAAAAATCTAACCTTGAATTTAAAGTTATCCTGCACTGCAACACAAATACCTCTGAGAGGCATGACACACTTATAGTGTGTACAGAGCTTTGGCTTCAAGAGTGGGAAACTGACTCTATTAACTCATAAGGGTAAATTAAGTGAAGCCAGTGTAATAACTGGTAGGGTACAAGCAAGAAAAAGCTTGTTTTCCTCTCACTGCTGCCTGCAAACATCCTTGTTCAGGGCTCCCTTCCTCATCCCTGGCAACAACTTGGGCAGATCAGATCCTGTAGATTTTCTGCTTCTTCCAGTATTGATGAAGTGTCATTTTCAGGCAGAAACAGTACAACCCAATTTGCTACCATCAAGGAGGACCATGTCTCATCCCTGTTGGAGCTTCTGTGCACCCACACACAGGGCAGACCCACAAATCTGTAGACAGAATGGGGTAAGGAGGGTGCGCTCTGCAAGAGTCTAGGCTCATTAAAATTATTCCTTGGATATGCACCTTAACTATCTAGGGCCAGCATCCTGTTTTTCTCCATCTGGTATTCCCTTCAGGGTGCACCATCAAGGTGGCTACAGTGGCTGATGGCCTGATGGTGGGCAACATTCACTTACTGGAATGGCAGACTACATTCTTTGTCCAAAGCACCTCCTCTGGTTGTAAATTTGACCACAGCTTGGAAGGCATTTCATGACCAATTTGTCCTGCATCGTTAGGAAGGCTCATTCGTAAATCAGGCACGGATTCTGCTGATAGGCCATTCAATGTGCTAATTTTTTGTCCACAGAACAACAGCATTAGGAAGCTCAGAGTGTCTATGGACTACTGTAAAAGCTGGGTTGGTTACAGAGAGAACCAAGAAAGCTGCAGAGCTCCAAAGAGCAGGAACATTCTGCTCAACATGAGGACACTGAGATGAATTTATCTTGCATACTAAGTCTCCTCAATTAGAGAGGAAAAACTCAGGTCTTCTGTCACCCATGGTGGGAGCCAGGCACCTGGCTTTACAGTTGAACAAAGACATGATAGAAGGAGGGGGCGGCAGGTGAACACTAGGGGCCAAAAAGTAGCAAATGTTTACTACCCCTTCCTTAGTAACATCATTGGTAAATGTGTTAATGAGCTTCCTTCCAAAGCAACAACGGTGGAGACTAGCTCTCTCTGCTGGGAATGAGGTGCACTGCAGGCAAAGGTGGTAGAGCCATCCAGCCAAGGCATTTCCCGGGAGAAGTGACCAGGGTGGACCACGGAGGTAAAGGGGATGGAAACCTCAGAAGGGAGACAGTAAAGGGAAGGCAAGTTCCCCAACCTCTGCTGCTCACTCCCAGCTAGTCTAGGCAGAACTCATCCCCTGTAGTTCATCTTTGCAACAATTCAATACAAGGATGTAGATTTCTGACCCGGAAAAAAAAAAAGATGCAACCTTCTTAATTTATTAATTATATTCATACAATAAAAATATTTGTGGCTACTTCTCTCTTCTGGGTAGGGCCAGTAACTTTTCACTGTCTTCTGCGGGTCGCCACTCTTAGTCCTTTGCATAACCATCTAGAAAACTTGAATGATGTATTTTAATATTGCTGTAGGTGCAGTTTGACCTTTAAATCACATTATTTAAATATTAATGACATAGCAAGGAAGCAGCCTACTGACAGGTGTTATACAACTCAGACCAAATAGGACACTAAATCTGCGAGCGCCTTTGAAACTCCCATTAGAGATAATGAGGTACAGGCATAGATTTCCTCCCAGTGTCCGGCACTGGTTTGCTCCACATCCAGCCAGAATAAATTAACCCATCATTCTTCCTTCAAAATGCCATGTAATGACTTGTGCAGCTCCACAGGAGGATAACAGGAAAGCAGCTATTTGTTTCTCAGTCTTGGAGTGAATGCCACATTCTTGCAAGAGCTGGATTCCACGCTGCTGGATGAGAGTTGCAGCCTTTCTTCTGGAAAGGCCAAGAACAGACACTCCGTTCTGTCCACGTCTTCCTCCTAGCTGGCTTGACAGGACTGGGTGCTCCCAAGTCACACTCTAGGTTTCTTGGATCTTTTAGTAGGAAACTGAGGCGTCACAGGCGGCAATGACTTATCCTCCTAATACATCCAGTGAACTGAGGGCATCTCAGCTCCCAGGCCAGGGTTTCCTCAACCTCGGTACAATTGCCATTTGCAGCAGGATGATTCTTTGCTGAGAGGGGCTGTCCTGTGCACTGTTGGATATTTATCAGCAACCCTGACCTCTATGCACTAGATACCGGTAGCAATTCCCCAGCTGTAATACTCAAAAATGTCTCCAGACAATCTGTCCCCAGCAGAGGGGCAAAATTGGCCCTGGTTGAGAGCCACTGACATATATTAATTAGATATCTCTGTGTCTTCACATTGCTCCACAGCTATTCAAAACCCTCACTTCAGAATCCAACAACCTGGACGATTCACCTGCTGTTTAAAGTTGACATATTCTTCACGGTGCTCTAGACCAGAAAAGGGAATTAAAGTTGCAATGGAATATAAGAGACCAGGAGGATGACTCTGAGTTAATCACCTTAGATTGAAATAAGAGAAGTCCATGAATTCTAGGAGAATTCTTTCTCTAACCATGCTGGATCTGACATACCACAGTCTTAACACCCAATTAAAATTGAGCCTGACTCTACTTATTCTAGAAATACTTGGTTTTTTGTTTTGTCATTTTTGCTTTTATTTTTTTTAAATTTTTTAAATTTTTATTTTATATTGGAGTATAGCTGATTAATAACGTTGTTTTAGTTTCAGGTGCACAGCAAAGTGATTCAGTTATACATATACATGTATCTATTCTATTTCAAATTCTTTTCCCATTTAGGTTATTACAGGGTATTGAGTGGAGTTCCCTGTGCTGTACAGTAGGTCCTTGTTGGCTATCTATTTTAAGTATAGCAGTGTGTACATGTCAATCCCAAACTCCCAACCTATCTCTCCTCCCACCCACCCACCCCCCAGTAACCATAAATCCATTCTCTAATCTGTGAGTCTGTTTCTGTTTTGTAAATAAGATAATAAATGTTTGTATTATTTTCTTTAGATTCCACATACTGTATAAGAGATATCATATGATATTTGTCTTTCTCTCTCTGACTTACTTCACTTATAGAAATAATACTTGTTGATCATGGGACACCATGCAATGAGCCATGGTACAGACAATCTGGTTGTCATATTTTCATATTTGATTTGGTTTGAGTTAGATATTTTCTAATATTTGTAACTGTGTTAGGATATTAATAATATTACTCAAAATAATCCAAAAAGCCATGCAATGGTGCATTCTTCTGAAGTGTACATCCTGAGAATTCAAGCCGACAAGAAGCTGAGGAGCTGCTGAGAAAAGTACTGAGTGGAGATGCATCACCAATGAACCAACCAGTGACTGAGAACTTGAGCACCCAGCTGGGCACTGTGATGCTCTCAGACAGACATCTCTTCATTGATGCTGTTTTTGTGTGTATTCCTGAAGATCTGCTGATGTCTACAGCAAGAAAAATAACTTGCAGCTTTATAATTAGGGTCCAGGTTACAATTTTGGCTAACCCAAGTGGATTTTATGCCAGACACCATTTCATCAAACCACTAATACTCTGATAAACAAAAATGCATGTGAATTTCTCAGAGCACGCTGGAAGAGACACATCTCGAACATCACAGTGGGACCCCTGGTCAATTCAGTATGTTCCTCTGTTGCTTCACACAATCTAACCTCAACCTAGGTCAGTCGTTCTCAAAGGCCACAAGGTAATGCTGATGCAGCTAAACTTTGAGACCCACGGATCTAGAAAATGAGTCTCATGGAGAAATTAAATCAAACCATAATTCATAAAATTGCTCATTTTCCTTACTACTACCAAACTTAATCCAGTTATCTTTGCATGTATTATTACTCACATTATTAACATGCACAATATTGTTTATAGGTGGATTAGAAAAAGAACAATGCATATTCAACAGAATCCTAGTCTCCTTTTCTCCCTCGAAAGTCTTGAACTACATTAGAATCTGGCTGACACCCACCAAATCTAAGAAATTCTGAGCATCTTGGCACCTTCCTCTTTATCCCTTATACATACGCATTATTAGGGAACATATGTTGTTTAATCAAAAGATAACATTACCCTGGATAATGTTCATGAGCACTGGCAAATATTTCATTTACAAGCTGCCATAGTTAATTATCTGGAAAAATAGAAATATTCATATTTGGCCAAATTCCTTGCACCTCCTCCCTCTGTATCTCTTCTGCAAACAGCAGCCCCAGCCAGCTGTCCCACTGCTTTTGCAAACAAAGCTTTTAATATACAGGCCCACTGGTTTTTAAAAAGTCTGTTTCTAGTTGGCAATGCATCACTGTGAACTAATATGGGAAATAAGCCCAGAGCACGTCAGGGAGGATGAGAGATTCTGACAGAGGGAGAGAGAACACAGGCTGTCATCAAGTACCAACACCCCAGTAAGGATCGGAGGTTCCATACAGGTGGGCTCTGCGGCCACACTGATGGGGTCAAATCCCAGCCGTACCCCTCAGACCACCTCCTTGAAAAAGGGGGATAATGGCTCCTCACAGAGTTGTTGAGGATTACATGAGCTAATCCAAGTAAAGCTATTAGCTTAGAGTCTGGCATGTAATAAGTACTCAGTACATTTCAGCTGTTTCATTAGTTTTGTTATAGCACCAAAAATCATTTCTGAAGACAAAAGACATAACTGTTTAGAAGTAAAGATTGTAAACAGGAGTTCCTTCATAGAAAGCCATGGAAATCCTTGTCAAAACAGTGTTTTGTTCATTGCTAGTGTAATGTATAGCAGGCCAAGGCAGAAATAAGTCTTGTTAAGATAGAGTCCTAGAGATCGGTTCAAGATGGTGGAGTAGAAGGACATACTCTCACTCCCTCTTTCGAGAGCACTGGAATCACAACTAACTGCTGAACAATCAACGACAGGAAGACACTGAAATTCACCAAAAAAGATACCTCACATGCAAAGACAAAGGAGAAGCTGCAGTGAGATGGTAGGAGGGGCGTATCACAATAAAATCAAATCCCATAACTGCTGGGTGGGTGACTCACAAACTGGAGAACAAGTATACCACAGAAGTCCACCCACTGGAGTGAAGGTTCTGAGCCCCACATCAGGCTTCCCAACCTGCGGGCCTGGTGATGGGAGGAGGAATTCCTAGAGAATCAGACTTTGAAGGCCAGCGGGATTTGATTACAGGACTTCAGCAGGACTGGGGGGGAATAGAGACTCTACTCTTAGAGGGCACACACAAAATAGTGTGCTCATAGGGACCCAGGGGAAGGAGCAGTGACCCCACAGGAGACTGCACCAGACCTACCTGCTAGGGTTGAGGGGTCTCCTGTGGAGATGGGGGGCAGCTGTAGCTAACCAAGGGACAAGGACACTGGCAGCAGAAGTTCTGGGAAGTACTCCTTGGCGTGAGCACTCCCAGAGTACACCATTAGCCCCACCAAAGAGCCTGGGTAGGCTCCAGTGTTGGGTTGCCTTGTGCCAAACAACCAACAGGGAGGGAACCCAGCCTCACCCAGCAGCAGACAAGAGGATTAAAGTTTTACTGAGCTCTGCCCACCAGAGAAACAGCCAGCTCTACCCTCCACCAGTCCTTCCCATCAGAAAACTTCCACAGTCCTCTAAGATAGCCTCATCCACCAGAGGGCAGAGAGCAGAAGAAAAAGAACTACAATCCTGCAGCCTGTAGAACAAAAACCACTTTCACAGAAAGATAGACAAGATAAAAAGGCAGAGGGCTATGTACCAGATAAAGGAACAAAATAAAACCCCCCAAAAAACAACTAACTGAAATGGAGATAGGCAATCTTCCAGAAAAGAAGTTCAGAATAATGATAGTGAAGGTGACCCATGACCGTGGAAAAAGAATGGAGGCAAAGATCGAGAAGATGCAAGAAATGTTTAACAAAGACCTAGAAGAATTAAAGAACAAACAAACAGAGATGAACAATACAATAACTGAAATGAAAAACACACTAGAAGGAATCAATAGCAGAATAACTGAGGCAGAAGAACAGATAAGTGACCTGGAAGACAGAATGGTGGAATTCACTGCTGCAGAACAGAATAAAGAAAAAAGAATGAAAAGAAATGAACAGAGCCAAAGAGACCTCTGGGACAACATTAAATGCAACAACATTTGCATTATAGGGGTCCCAGAAGGAGAAAAGAGAGAGAAAGGACCTGAGAAAATATTTGAAGAGATTACAGTCGAAAACTTCCCTAACATGGGGAAGGAAATAGCCACCCAAGTCCAGGAAGCACAGAGAGTCCCACACAGGATAAAACCAAGGAGAAACACGCCAAGACACATAGTAATCAACTTGGCAAAAATTAAAGACAAAGAAAAATTATTGAAAGCAGAAAGGGAAAAATGACAAATAACATACAAGGAAACTCCCATAAGGTTAACAGCTGATTTCTCAGCAGAAACGCTACAAGCCAGAAGGGAGTGGCATGATATACTTAAAGTGATAAAAGGGAAGAACTTACAATGAAGATTACTCTACCCAGCAAGGATCTCTATCAGATTTGATGGAGAAATCAAAAGATTTACAGACAAGCCAAAGCTAAGAGAATTCAACACAACCAAACCAGCTCTACAACAAACGCTAAAGCAACTTCTATGAGTGGGAAACATAAGAGAAGAAAAGGACCTACAAAAACAAACCCAAAACAATTAGAAAATGGTCATTGGAACATACATATCAATAATTACCCTACACGTGAATGGATTAAATGCTCCAACCAAAAGACACAACTTGCGGAATGGATATAAAAACAAGACCCATCTATATGCTGTCTACAAGAGACCCACTTTAGACTTAGGGACACATACAGAGTGAAAGTGAGGGGATGGAAAAAGATATTCCATGTAAATGGAAATCAAAAAAAGCTGAAGTAGCAATACTCATATCAGATAAAATAGACTTTAAAATAAAGTTATGTTACAAGGGACAAGGAAGGACACTATGTTAATGATCAAGGGATCAATCCAAGAAGAAGATATAACAATTATAAATATATATGCACCCAACATAGGAGAACCTCAATACATAAGGCAGCTGCTAACAGTTCTAAAAGAGGAAATTGACAGTAACAAAATAATAGTGGGGGACTTTAACACCTCACTTACACCAATGGACAGATCATCCAGACAAAAAATTAATAAGGAAACACAAGCTTTAAATGACACAATAGACCAGATGGATTTACTTGATATTTATAGGACATTCCATCCAAAAACAGCAGATTACACTTTCTTCTCAAGTGCGTATGGAACATTCTCCAGGATAGATCACATCTTGGGTCACAATGCAATCCTCAGTAAATTTAAGAAAATTGAAATCATATCAAGCATCTTTTCTGACCACAATGCTGTGAGATTAGAAATCAATTACAGGGAAAAAAAGTCACAAACACATGAAGGCTAAACAATATGTTACTAAATAACAAACAGATCACTAAAGAAATCAAAGAGGAAATCAAAAAATACCTAGAGACACAGCAATGAAAACATGATGATCCAAAACCTATGGGATGCAGCAAAAGCATTTCTAAGAGGGAAGTTTATAGCTATACAAGCCTACCTCAAGAAACAAGAAAAATCTCAAATAAAAAATCTAACGTTACAACTAAAGGAACAAGAGAAAGAAGAACAAAAAAAACCCCAAAGTTAGCAGAAGGAAAGGAATCATAAAGATCAGAGCAGAAATAAATTAAATAGAAACAAACAAAAAAACAATAGCAAAGATCAATAAAACTAAAAGCTGGCTCTTTGAGAAGATAAACAAAATTGATAAACCATTAACCAGACTCATGAAGAAAAAGAGGGAGAGGACTCAAATGAATAAAGTTAGAAATGAAAAAGAAGAAGTAACAACAGACAATGCAGAAATACAAAGCATCCTAAGAGACTACTACAAGCAACTCTATGCCAATAAAATGGACAACCTGGAGGAAATGGACAAATTCTTAGAAAGGTATAACCTTCCAAGACTGAATCAGGAAGAAATAGAAAATTTGAACAGCCCAATCACAAGTAATCAAATTGAAACTGTGACTAAAAATCTTCCAACAAACAAAAGTCCAGGACCAGATGGCTTCACAGGTGAATTCTATCAAACATTTAGAGAAGAGCTAACACCCATCCTTCTCAAACTCTCCCAAAAAATTGCAGAGGGAGGAAAATTCCCAAACTCATTCTATGAAGCCACCATCACACAGGTACCAAAATCAGAAAAAGACACTACAAAAAAAAGATAATTACAGACCAATATCACTGATGAATATAGAGGCAAAAATCCTCAACAAAATACTAGCAAACAGAATCCAACAATAAATTAAAAGGATCATACTCCATGATCAAGTGGGATTTATCCCAGAGATGCAAGGATTCTTCAATATACGTGAATCAGTCAATGTGATACACCATATTAACAAATTGAAGAATAAAAACCATATGGTCATCTCAATAGATGCAGAAAAAGCTTTTGACAAAATTCAACACCCATTTATAATAAAAACTCTCCAGAAAGTGGGCACAGAGGGAAGCTACTTCAACATAATAAAGGCCATATATGACAAACCCACAGCAAACATCATTCTCAGTGGTGAAAAACTGAAAGCATTTCCTCTAAGATCAGGAACAAGACAAGGATGTCCACTCTCACCACTATTATTCAACATAGTTTTGGAAGCCCTAGCCATGGCAATCAGCGAAGAAAAAGAAATAAAAGGAATACAATTTGGAAAAGAAGTAAAACTGTCACTATTTTCAGATGACATGATACTATACCTAGAGAATCCTAAAGATGCCACCAGAAAACTACTAGAGCTAATCAGTGAATTTGGTAAAGTTGCAGGATACAAAATTAATGCACAGAAATCTCTTACATTCCTATACACTAATGAAGAAACATCTGAAAGAGAAATTAAGGAAATTCTCCCATTTACCATTGCAACAAAAAGAATAAAATACCTAGGAATAAACCTACCTAGGGAGACAACTGTATGCAGAAAACTATAAGACACTGATGAAAGAAATTAAAGATGATACCAACAGATGGAGAGATATACCACGTTCTTGGATTGGAAGAATCAATATTCTGAAAACGACTATACTACCCAAAGTGATCTACAGATTCAATGCAATCCCTATCAAGTTACCAATGGCATTTTTTACAGAACTAGAACTCAAAATCTTAAAATTTGTATGGAGACACAAAAGACCCCAAATAGCCAAAGCAGTCTTGAGGGAAAAAAAGGGAGCTGGAGCAATCAGACTCCCTGGCTTCAGACTATACTACAAAGCTATAGTAATCAAGACAGTATGGTACTGGCACAAAAACAGAAATATAGATCAATGGAACAGGATAGAAAGCCCAGAGATAAACCCACGCACCTATGGTCAACTAATCTATGACAAAGGAGGGAAGGATATACAGTGGAGAAAAGACAGCTTCTTCAATAAGAGACTGTCTTTTCCCAGCAAGGTGCTGGGAAAACTGGACAGCTACATGTAAAAGAATGAAATTAGGACACTCCCTAACACCATACGCAAAAATAAACTCAAAATGGATTAGAGACCTAAATGTAAGACCAGACACTATAAAACTCTTAGAGGAAAACATAGGAAGAACACTCTTTGACATAAATCACAGCAAGATATTTTTTGATCCACCTCCTAGACTAATGGAAATAAAAACAAAAATAAACAAATGGGACATAAGGAAACTTAAAAGCTTTTGCACAGGAAAGGAAACCATAAACAAGACAAAAAGACAACACTCAAAATGGGAGAAAATATTTGCAAATGAATCATCGGACAAAGGATTAATCTCCAAAATATATAAACAGCTCATGCAGCTCAATATTAAAAAAACAGACAACCCAATCCAAAAATGGGCAGAAGACCTAAATAGACATTTCTCTGAAGAAGACATACAGATGGCCAAGAAGCACATGAAAAGCTGCTCAACATCACTAATTATTAGAGAAATGCAAATCAAAACTACAATGAGGTATCACTTCACATCAGTTAGAATGGGCATCATCAGAAAATCTACAAACAACAAATGCTGGAGAGGGTGTGGAGAAAAGTGAACCCTCTTGCACTGTTGGTGGGAATGTAAATTGATACAGCCACTATGGAGAACAGTACGGAGGTTCCTTAAAGAACTAAAAATAGAATTACCATATGACCCAGCAATCCCACTACTGGGCATATACCCAGAGAAAACCATAATTCAAAAAGACACATAGGGCTTCCCTGGTGGCGCAGTGGTTGAGAGTCCGCCTGCCGATGCAGGGGACACGGGTTCGTGCCCCAGTCCGGGAGGATCCCACATACCGCGGAGCGGCTAGGCCCGTGAGCCATGGCCACTGAGCCTGTGTGTCCGGAGCCTGTGCTCCACAACGGGAGAGGCCACAACAGTGAGAGGCCCGCGTACCAGAAAAAAAAATAAAATAAAATGGATGACTAATAAGAAAATAAATAAATAAATAAACATTTAAAAATAAGGGGAAAAAATAAATTAAAAAATTTTAAAAAGAGAAGAACAAAAAACCCCCAAAGCTAGCAGAAGGAAAGAAATCATAAAGATCAGATCAGAAATAAATGAAAAAGAAATGAAGGAAACAATAGCAAAGATCAATAAAACTAAAAGCTGGTTCTTTGAGAAGATAAACAAAATTGATAAACCATTAGCCAGACTCATCAAGAAAAAAAAAGAGAAGACTCAAATCAATAGAATTAGAAATGAAAAAGGAGAAGTAACAACTGACACTGCAGAAATACAAAAGATCATAAGAGATTACTACAAGCAACTCTATGCCAATAAAATGGACTACCTGGAAGAAATGGACAAATTCTTAGAAATGCACAACCTGCCAAGACTGAATCAGGAAGAAATAGAAAATATGAATAGACCAATCACAAGCACTGAAATTGAAACTGTGATTAAAAATCTTCCAGCAAACAAAAGCCCAGGACCAGATGGCTTCACAGGTGAATTCTATCAAACATTTAGAGAAGAGCTAACACCTATCCTTCTCAAACTCTTCCAAAATATAGCAGAGGGGGGAGCACTCCCAAACTCATTCTACGAGGCCACCATCACCTTGATACCAAAACCAAGCAAGGATGGCACAAAGAAAGAAAACTACAGGCCAATATCACTGATGAACATAGATGCAAAAATCCTCAACAAAATACTAGCAAACAGAATCCAACAGCACATTAAAAGGATCATACATCATGATCAAGTGGGGTTTATTCCAGGAATGCAAGGATTCTTCAATATATGCAAATCAATCAATGTGATACACCATATTAACAAATTGAAGAAGAAAAACCATATGATCATCTCAATAGATGCCGAGAAAGCTTTTGACAAAATTCAACACCCATTTATGATAAAAACCCTGCAGAAAGTAAGCATAGAGGGAACTTTCCTCAACGTAATAAAGGCCATATATGACAAACCCACAGCCAACATCGTCCTCAGTGGTGAAAAACCGAAACCATTTCCACTAAGATCAGGAACAAGACAAGGCTGCCCACTCTCACCACTCTTATTCAACTTAGTTTTGGAAGTTTTAGCCACAGCAATCAGAGAAGAAAAGGAAATAAAAGGAATCCAAATTCGAAAAGAAGAAATAAAGCTGTCAGTGTTCACAGATGACATGTTACTATACATAGAGAATCCTAAAGATGCTACCAGAAAACTACTAGAGCTAATCAGTGTATTTGGTAAAGTAGCAGGATACAAAATTAATGTACAGAAATCTCTGGCATTCCTGTACACTAATGATGAAAAATCTGAAAGTGAAATCAAGAAAACACTCCCATTTACCACTGCAACAAAAAATCTAGGAATAAACCTACCTAAGGAGACAAAAGACCTGTATGCAGAAAATTATAAGACACTGATGAAAGAAATTAAAGATGATACAAATAGATGGAGAGATGTACCATGTTCTTGGATTGGAAGAATCAACATTGTGAAAATGACTCTACTACCCAAAGCAATCTACAGATTCAATGCAATCCCTATCAAACTACCACTGGCTTTTTTCACAGAACTAGAACAAAAAATTTCATAATTTGTATGGAAATACAAAAGGCCCCGAATAGCCAAAGCAATCTTGAGAACGAAAAACGGAGCTGGAGGAATCAGGCTCCCTGACTTCAGACTATACTACAAAGCTACAGTAATCAAGACAGTGTGGTACTGGCACAAAAACAGAAAGATAGATCAATGGAACAGGATAGAAAGCCCAGAGTTAAACCCACGGACATATGGTCACCTTATCTTTGATAAAGGAGGCAGGAATGTACAGTGGAGAAAGGACAGCCTCTTCAATAAGTGGTGCTGGGAAAACTGGATAGGGACATGTAAAAGTATGAGATTAGATCACTCCCTAACACCATACACAAAAATAAGCTCAAAATGGATTAAAGACCTAAATGTAAGGCCAGACACTATCAAACTCTTAGAGGAAAACATAGGCAGAACACTCTATGACATAAATCACAGCAAGATCCTTTAGGACCCACCTCCTAGAGAAATGGAAATAAAGACAAAAATAAACACATGGGACCTAATGAAACTTAAAAGCTTTTGCACAGCAAAGGAAACCATAAACAAGACCAAAAGACAACCCTCAGAATGGGAGAAAATATTTGCAAATGAAGCAACTGACAAAGGATTAATCTCCAAAATTTATAAGCAGCTCATGCAGCTCAATAACAAAAAAACAAACAACCCAATCCAAAAATGGGCAGAAGACCTAAATAGACATTTCTCCACAGAAGATATACAGACTGCCAACAAACACATGAAAGGATGCTCAACATCTTTACTCATTAGAGAAATGCAAATCCAAACTACAATGAGATATCATCTCACACCAGTCAGAATGGCCATCATCAAAAAATCTAGAAACAATAAATGCTGGAGAGGGTGTGGAGAAAAGGGAACACTCTTGCACTGCTGGTGGGAATGTGAATTGGTACAGCCGCTATGGAGAACGGTATGGAGGTTCCTTAAAAAACTAAAAATAGAACTACCATATGACCCAGCAATCCCACTACTGGGCATATACCCTGAGAAAACCATAATTCAAAAAGAGACATGTAGCAAAATGTTCATAGCAGCCCTATTTACAGTAGCCCGGAGATGGAAACAACCTAAGTGTCCATCATCGGATGAATGGATAAAGAAGATGTGGCACATATATACAATGGAATATTACTCAGCCATAAAAAGAAATGAAATTGAGCTATTTGTAATGAGGTGGATAGACCTAGAGTCTGTCATACAGAGTGAAGTAAGTCAGAAAGAGAAAGACAAATACTGTATGCTAACACATATATATGGAATTTAAGAAAAAAAATGTCATGAAGAACATAGGGGTAAGACAGGAATAAAGACACAGACCTACTAGAGAATGGACTTGAGGATATGGGGAGGGGGAAGGGTAAGCTGTGACAAAGTGAAAGAGCGGCATGGACATATATACACTACCAAACGTAAGGTAGATAGCTAGTGGGAAGCAGCCGCATAGCACAGGGAGATCAGCTCGGTGCTGTGTGACAGCCTGGAGGGGTGGGATAGGGAGGGTGGGAGGGAGACGCAAAAGGGAGGGGATATGGAAACATATGTATATGTATAACTGATTAAATTTGTTATTTAAAAAAAAAAAAAAAGAAAAAAAAAATTTAAAAAGATAGACTCCTATAGGAAGCTTGTTTATCTGCACTTTAGATGTCATGACTATGAAAAATCAGGCGAAGACCACCTAATCAAGGCCCCTGGTTATAGCCATGTGTAATGCCTAGAGATTTTCATTTATAAATAATATTACAAAGACTACAAAATAATTTGTTGACCAGCTGGACCAACACTCTATAGTGAAAACAAATATAATTTACTATGCACAAAGATATCTAAGGACCACAAAGAAATGGTTCTGGTATCCATCTCCATTTCAATCTTACCAAGAAACTAGTAATTATTCTGGGACACAGTAATCACTCAGTAATAAATAGTTGTCAAATATCTAACAATGTGGCTAAAGGAATAATTCTGGTCTGGACTATATTCTTCTGCCAGGTTTTCAGTATCCTTTTGTGTACCAGTGTGATAGTATTAGGAAGTGGGGTCTTTGGGAGGTAATTAGGATTAGATGAGGTTATGAGGGTGGAGCCCCCATAAACAGGATTCCTGTCACAAGAGAGTGTGCTTCCTCCTGCCATGTGAGGACACAACAAGAAGACCACCTACAAGCCATGAAGCAAGTCCTCAACAGACATCTGCCAGTGCCTTGAGCTTGGACTCCCCATCCCTAGAGTTGTTTAAGCCACCTAGTACATGGTAATTTAATGAAGCATCCCGAGCAGACTAAGACACCAAATAATGTCATCAGGAACCAACTCTCAACTCTTCTCTTTGATGACATCATCCTCAAGTTCCTCAGGATTGAGCCCATCATCTTATATTCCCAATGATATAATGTGAAGTACAGAGGAAGTGAGAGAAAGACTCTGTCTCCCGTAATACTATACCCACAATCCCTGAAGAGGGCCTTTTTGATGCCAATAGACCTGATTTGGGTCTTAGGCCTATTCCTGAGCCAAACCACAGCCAGGAAGATAGACTGCACTGACTGTCTAACTTGGATCATGTGATCCACCCTGAAGCCTGAAGTAGACTCATTTCCTAGAAGCATATGGGCTGAGAATGGAGAATCAGGGCACACTTGCCTCAAAAAGGGGCATTTATGCTGAACACAATAACCACACACTTTCCCTATAATAGTATAAAAATCTCTCAGGCCAGCAGAACATTTCTTTAAAACTTTGGAAATTGCCTGTAATGTACACCAGATAGTCATTGAGAAAAAAATTATTTGAGGGAACATAATTATGAGAGAAAGTAAAAATATGAAAAGTTAAAATCATATAAGTAACCATACACTAACATTTGAAGTTCATGATGACTTTTTTATGAGGGCCAATGGTAGGTCAATGAAATGACAAAGCTTTTTTATCATCTTAATCATTTTAAGGTCAGGAGGGATTTGGAAGTGAGATTACTGAAGCGAAGTATTGTATGGTGAATTTATCACCCTCACACATTTTGTCTCAAGAATACTTGCTCCTGCTCTTTGCTGCTGAGAGGGCTTGAGATGTTTAGAAGGTGCAGGTTCTAAGTAGGCCAGTGAGGGGGCTCCCGAGGAGCAGGCAATATTTGGTCTGCTGAGTTTTATCCAGGATCCAGCTGCTACCAAGAGCAAGTCCATATACTGACTGAGGAGATAAACAGTAACCCACAGACCCAGGATACAGGGAAGTAGCCCCCTCTGCTTCCTGGTAACCCATGCTCAAGACCACTGGTTTTTACCTCTGCTCACCTAATCAAAAGGTATCTCGCTCGGCACCCTTCTAGGTGTACTAGTAATCAAATGCTCTGAAATACCTTGCAAAAGAAGAATAAAATCTGAAAAAAATGTATAGAATTAGTAATTCTGCTTTTATTTGTTTGTATCTAGGAATCCCCCCAAAAATTATGACCTATTCGTAAATTCTACTTTTCTATGGAAATCATTCTATGCAGAAGAAAGGAAGGGGCAGGCTAGGGATGCACATTCTTGGATTGTTCATCCCGGATCTTTACATATGTGGGCTTTTTAATTCTCACAACAACCCTGAGATGTAAATTATTATACCCATCTTACAGATAAGGACAGTAACTTCCCCAGAGACTCAGCCTACAGTGAGCAGTGCTTTGAGCCCAGGGTCATCTAATGACTCAGCCTACAGTGAGCAGTGCTTGGAGCCCAGGGCCATCTAATTTCAAAGTTCAGATTTCCCTTTAGTATATTGCCTCCCAATGTTTTTTGTTTTTTGTTTGTTTTCCTATTTACAAATCAGAAGAGAGCCATAGAAATGACTCTAGTTTCTTGGCTTGCTTTCTTTCCAAGCAGAGTAGCTGATATTCTTTTGAATCCATTTCTTCCATTACCAGTGGAAGCAGGACGTCAAAGTACCCTTTCAAGAAAGGCTGGTGGAAAAGAAGGCATATGGCAGAGTGGTGAGAGGTGAAGACTGGAGCCACCAACCCCTTGCATGGTCTCTGTCTCTTCCTGGCTGTGTGTCTCTGAGCAAGTTATTTAACTCCTCTGTGCTTCACTTTCCTCCTCTGTTAGATGGAGATAATGATACCTACATCACAGGATTATTGTGAGACATAAATGAGTTAGCATGTAACAGAAGAGTGCCCAGCACATAGGGTACAATCAAGTCCCACCAGGTACACACGTAAAAGGAACATCATCTTCCCTTGGATGGTTGCTATCACTACTCTCCACTCCATGGAGGCTGTTGCAACGTAGTACCCTATCATCTCCCATGAATGTCACATTGCTGGAGCAAGAGGTCCACGAAAGGGCTGTGTGTAGTCATGTGACTGAGCTGAAAATTCAAGAAGAAATGAACTCCATTGTGTAGTAATGGAGAAAATGTCTCAGGCTTGGTACTCTTCTCTACTGCTATTTTTTTCCCCTTTGAAAGTTTAAGAAAAGCTTCCTTATTTTTCGACCCTCTATCTCAAGATGTAAGGTTTTGGTGGCAGATCCCAGTAGCAAATTCACTTAGTAACAATTGGGTTGTCACAGTCTACTTGTCCCTTCCAGACCCTAGAGCCCTCTAGCTACCTCCACCTCTTCCTAAACAAACTTTGGGCATTTTCGCTAAAGCAACCACAGGTGAAATTGAAGAATGCTAAACTTCAGAACGGACACTTTGTACATCAAAGCTAGAGCTATGTGCAGGCTGCTATAGTTTGGCCCCAAGAGAAGGTTTGACCTAGAAGATGTTAGTGGAGCTCTTTATCCAGAACAGGACCCCCAATTGCTGCCATCATTCTCCTGGTTGGCTTTACCCAAGGAGGAGATGGTACAGTTGAAAGATCTTGGTATTCAGAGGCAAACAGGCTTCAGTCTCAGTTCTGACACTGACGAGCTGAAGAGCCTTGGTCAGTTCACTCAACCCCTCTGAGACCCAGTTTCTCCTTCATTAAAACGGGAATCATTACATTTACCTCATAGTATCTGTACTTAGTAAGCACTCCGTAGATTTTTTTTTCTTTCATGACTATTGCTGTTGTTGCTGCTGTTGAAATACGACAGAAGGAAAGGATAGAATCCCAGGAGTGAGAAACTATTTCTTGAGAAGAAAGAAAAACACATTCTCACACAAAGGAAGGAAGCCCTGCCTGGTCTCTGTCAGGCCCAGTGTGTGGCTGAACCACACTGACTCTATTCTGTCAGCTCCATCTTAGGCCCGCAGTCCTGCCCCCTCCCCTTTCTGCATGACTGGGCTTTAGCCTACTCACAAGGAATGCACCCAAGCCAGATAAGTTCCCAATCAACTTTAACCCTTGCTTTCCCCTGATATGAGAACTGGAAGAATGCCTTCTACAGATGCAGATGGTTGATGGTCCTTGAGGAATAATGGTAATGAGACCCCTGGGGGAAGAAAAAAACCCTGGTTCCTGTTGGCACAGATGTGTTTCTCCCTTGGTAGTCAGGTTCTATTTCTAGCTTTGGACCCTTTAAATCCCCAGTACCCCTTTGGGCAGTGTGGAGTGAAGCTGTGAATGCCTCTGAATCATCCTCCGCCCAGTCCTGCCTGTATGGAAGTTACCTGCAGTGAGAATCATCATTACACTTTATGGAGTTGTCTGCTTTATTTTTTGGTCTCAAAGTTCCTTCTCAGTTCGGAGGATATTATTCCATATTCCCACCAACCAACACCCAGATATCCCACTCTGCCCTGCAGAGTTAAGAAATATCTTTAGATAGCCCTGGAAAGGCAGAAAAGCCCTTCCAATTCTGCCCAACCGGAAAATTCCCCAGTCATGTAAAAACGGATAGTGAACTCTTTAAAGGCTACCAAAATATACTTAAAGGCAGATCAGAAAGCCACGCCAATTGAATGGTCACCAGTCAGAGACTGTCTCAAGACATCTCCTTTTGTTCTATAAAACCTATACAGCCCCTTCAAACCCCTGCTGAAAGGAAGGTGACAGTGCTGCTGTAAGCTTATGAATAAATGGCCTTTGCTAACTGGGTCTCTGGTTTGTTTTTGTCTTTGACAGCAGGGTAACCTATTAATTCACCAAAAGTCATTAACGCCTCTCCCCTGATTTGTTGCCAGAGGGTAAGTTTGGAAAGGATGTGTCACAGGACACGTACGCTTACAGAGGGTCAGGACTGAGGCAAGAAGGAGAGTGTGGGTTGCTTCCTGCAAGAAGGGGGACCTGGGGCAACAAACATGCACCAGAGGCAGGCTGGGTTCCTGGGACGAAGAAGCGAAGGAAGCTAAATGAGACAGGGTGTTTTATAAAGAAAGAAACAGAACGCTAAAGACAGATTTTACCAAAGTTACACTTGCTTCCAGTGACTGGCACTGGCTTTGGAAATACTGTGATTCTGAGCTAAAGGCACCATCTGTTTTCAGGTGTAGCGCATATAAATTTGCTCCATTGGACTTGGGTATAAGTAACATCACATTGCTTTATTTTTGGTTTAGATTTAATTTGGTAAGGTGCCTAATATCATGTAAATTCATACATAAGTCCTAGGAAGGGAGAAATGGCTTACATTTCTCTCCATGTTCTTACATCCCTATTGGTTGCTGCTGGAAGAAGAAGGAAGAGGAGGAAAAGAAGATGAATTAGATGAAGAAGAAGAAGAAAAAGGGGAAGGGGAAAAGGAAGAGGAAGGAGATGGAGGAGAAGGGGAAAAGGAAGAGGAAGAAGGGGGAGGGGAGGGGAGGGGAGGGAAGGGGAGGGGGGAGGGGGGGAAGGAGGAGGGGGAGGGGAGGGGAGGGGGGAGGGGGAGGGGAGGGGAGGAGGGGGAGGGGAGGGGAGGGGAAGGAGGAGGGGGAGGGGAGGGGGGAGGGGGAGGGGAGGGGGGAGGGGGAGGAGGAGGGAGAGAAGGAAACAGGCCCAAGGTGGGGCCACTGCCCCCAGTACTGCAAACTAAGACTTAATTGCAGTTCCTGATCAGCACTAGTGAGGTAACCTTGCTGGAAACAGTCCTTTCTTTTTTTAGCTAATAACCTCCTTCTCCCTCTAAGTTCTATAAAAGCCTTAATTGTGTACAGTTGCTCAGAGCCCCTTTTCTATTTACTAGATGGAATGCTGTCTGACTTGTGACTTGTTGAATAAAGCCAATTAGATCCTAAAATTTACTCAGTTGAATTTTGTTTTTTTAACACTACTAAGATGCTCAGTGCTCAGGTTGGCAAGACCTGTTTAGAAGGTGGAATATCCCTGGTCTGTACCAAAGTGGGTCTCGGAGATCCTTTGCCAAGACTTCCAAGCACATCCATTCCCCCCCACCACAACCTTGGCTCTGTGGAGCTACCGTTCCATCCAGGGTACTGTGGACAATCATGGCCTGGGTCTCCACTTCTCATGGAGACCACCACCACTCCCAATCTCTCCCTGGTCATAGGAAAGCCATTCACATTTCTGCAGAACAAGAGAGCCAAGCCAGGGCTGCCTCCTCACTTCCCATTAAGAGACCCTCTGCCCATCATTTCGATGAGCTACCCCTAGATAATACCTAGGTAGGGCCACACAGACACCTGGCTACCTTCATATACTGAAGCAAGGGAGAAAACCCCTCTGTCTTTCAAGTTTCCTGAAGTTTACTCACCTAGGGACTTTGTACAAATAAGAAAAAAGCACCCCTTCCTCAAGACACATCACACATCACTGCCGTCTGTCAGAATATTTTCCATGTTTTTTAGAACAAGACACTTATTGCCATCTTCCAGATTTTGTGTAGTGAGTACACAAAGCCACAATGTATACAACATAATGGAGTCTCCTTAGACAAGGAGCCTTTTTGCAGTGTACAACCTGCACAACTTATAAGCCTAGTTTACAACTGTACATGGAGGCTCTGAAAGCAAAGAGCAAAAAGCAGGATGCAAAATAAAAGCCAGTACAAGAGGACAAGGATGCTGAACGTTCTACCTGCTTAGAGAATGCATGCATTCTGTACGGCTTTCACAGTGCCTGTTTCCAAATTTGAATTATTCACCAGGCTGTCTGAGATGCATGTATGCAGAATGCAGACCACAGGCCTCCAGTATGAATATGAAAAATAATGGAGCACGTCTTCTCTTAATCTTTAAAAGTATCCAAGTTCTTACCTTATGGGGAGAAAAGACACCAGAAGCCAATCATCCAACCTCAAATGCCAGCTTTCCACTTAAGCTGCCTTCATGGCCCAGTGATA
Source organism: Mesoplodon bidens (assembly GCF_964165515.1). Classification (NCBI taxonomy): domain Eukaryota; kingdom Metazoa; phylum Chordata; class Mammalia; order Artiodactyla; family Ziphiidae; genus Mesoplodon; species Mesoplodon bidens. Next base: position 8,423,906 of record NC_138165.1, on the reverse strand, counting down.
AGGAAAACACTCCATACACTGTGCTCAGAGAATGGTTCCTACACTGAGTCAACGATGGCTCTCAAAGAACTGCATTTGGCTTCATTCACTGAGTGATCTTTGGCAGAGGGTTAAGGAGCCACGCTCCATGGCCTGGGATGACAAGAAGACCATTCAAATGCCTGGAGGGGGTGCATGATGAAGCCAAGGTACATTTAATCATACCAGCTTCTGCAGAGCTGGAAAAAGGAATCCAGGGAAATAGGCAAGGAGAGCAGACAATATATATGTGTGCTGTCAACAAACCGAGACCCATAGAGAAATCTTTTGGTGGATGCCCCATGGTGACAATCCATCTCAATGCAACAGGGTTATCGCATCAGTGCCTTTGCCTGCTCCGTCATCTCTCCTGTGAACCAGGGCATTGCTCACACTCAACATAGCTCACGAGGGCCATTTTAGAACTGGAGTGCCATGCATAGTCGCCACTTATACACTGCTTCCTGGACCACTCTATGCTTTTATTCTCAGGTGTGCTGACTTGTTGTTCTCCATTCTCATCTTGCTCTTCAGCCTCGACACTTTGCCTTTTTCTCCAGGTATAACCTTGTTTCCTCTAGACATTGACCTTGATAAGCTCAAACTAATCCTCATGCCAAATATTATCTTTGGCATATTTTGGGGTGGTGAAACCCACTCCCCTTCAAGCCACAGACAACTATTAAATTGTTTCAGAGTTTTCTGGCAAGCTTGGATTCTTATATTACTTATACAGAATAAATTCCAAATAGAATTATACACTAAACCCAAAGTTTCCTTCCTCCCTCCCTTTCTTCCTTTCTCCCTTCCTTCCTTCCCTCCCCTCCCTCATCCTCTTTCTCCTTTTTCTCTTTCTTCTCTCTCTTCTTCTTCTCCTCCCCTTCCCCATCTCACCTCCTTCCTTTTCTCTTTCCTAAATGGCTCAGTCCTTTTCTCATCTAGACCCCCATTTGCCTCCTTACGAAGTTTTCTCAATTAACCAGTTTGAATAGTCCATTCATTTCTCAACTTCACTCTTATAACTTAGCTCTTTTAAAGTTTCATTGGTTGACCTTTTTTCTTCTTTTTCAAATAAAGCAGAGTCTGTAGAAGTCATGACTAAGGGAATAGGCCTTGGAGTCAGATAGCCCAGGTTCAAATCCTGACTCTGCTGTGGTAGACACTGCAGGCTGGCTCACCCAATTTCTATTTCCAACATCCTTATCCTTCATCTAACTCTGTTATGGAGGCTATAAATGCTAAAGGCTAAAGCAGCTAGAGTTGCTCACAAGACACTTTTCTTGTAAATGAGCTATTACTTTTTGATATTATTTAAAATATGGTGGGAGTTAGGTGGGGGAGAGTGTGACTCCTGCCATACGGCGTGCTACGTGCATTATGATTTCCCATTAGAACCATTACTTCTATTTCCACAGGCTCGCCAGTACAGAAATAGTAATATTTTTTTTTTTTTTTTACTAAAATGTTGCTGAAACCTTATTCCCCATGCAGTAGAATGTAGTATAAGTTGAGGTCCACATACTTCTCCCAGCAAATCCTTGGGATCAAAGAGTCAAAAGGTCTTAGAAGATGATACTCTCAGCCATCTGCCTAGGGCTTTGTGTTGCCTGCTTCCAAGTTGGGGAGGGCAGTCAGGACTGAGCATGACCCGTGGTCCCAGAGCAGGCTGGCTGAGCTGGGGAGGCAGGCGGTTTTGGTCAACGGTTCCCCAACAATTCCACCAGGTTGTTGACAAGTGTCACTGAACATATTCTCTGAGAACACTGATCCTTCAAGACAATGGAAGAGTTTACCTGAAAATTGTATATTGTGGAAAACATGTACTTAAATAAATGTCAGCAACTCTACTTGAAAATATCTTAAACATTTACTGTGCAGATTTATATTGTTAATATCTGACAGGTGATATTTAATACCACGTCTCTCAGGCATTATTTTTAAGGAACATTTTGGGAACTAGAATTACACAAATACCATTTTCAGATTTCTGACTCAATGAACTCCCCTTCCTAGACCATCTGTAACCGAGCAGGACCCTCTGAGGCCTTCCCAGAACAGACCCCACCCCCATATCCTCTGCTTTAGCTCCTCTCTGAAATACCAGATAATAGTGTCTGATACACATTTCATGAGTTGTTTTACAGATGCTAAAACCCCCAACGAATGAAAGAAATTAACTACTTGATGACCATGAACGCACAGCCCCCAGACCTACTGGCACCTGAGGATTGATGACGTTGACCCCTGTGACACTACCCTGTTTCCTCACCATCAACCCATCAGAGAATCGTGCACGAGCTGATCACATACCCTGCAACCCCCCTCCCTCACCTGGCATTTAAAATGCTTTGCTGAAACCCATTGGGGACTTTGGGCTTTTTGAGCACTAGCTGCCTGGACCTTTTGCTTAGTGCCCTGCAGCAAACTCACTTTCCTTCACCACAGCCTGGTGTCAGTAGATTGGCTTTGCTGTGCGTGGGTGAGTGGACCCAAGTTTTGTTCAGGAACACATCTTGCATTTTACTGGAATCAACCCTGGGTAAGACTCTTAATGAAACAGGATGGAAGGGGGCAGGGCACAGCCTTTAAAGCAATGACACAGCCATAGGACATGACAAAAACTGGTCAGAACCAGCTAGGTCCAAGATGGTGGAAGATTCGACTTCCAGTGGACATTGAGCCTTATTATAGGCTCATTGTGATACATCAGTATGCTAAATTACACACCCAACAGCACCATGACAGCTCTGAGGCTAACTATAAAAGGCGAAAAAGTGGGCCATAGCCCAATTCCTGGAAATCCCTGCCCCTTCCCCAAATAATTGGAATAATCCTCCTTCTCATTAGCCTATGAAATTACCCAGCCCATAAAAACTAACCACCCATATTTCGGGGCCTCTTGCCTTCTGAGATGGCCCACACTCTGTCTATAAAATGTGTATCTCTCTAAATAAATCCACTTCTTACCTACCACTTTGTCTTTCACTGAATTCTTTCTGCAATGAGACATCAAGAACCTGAGCTTCATTAAGTCCTGAGACCAGGTGTGTGATCTCAGTTAAAAGACTGTGGGTTCAAGTTCCAATCTAAGTTTTGGCTGGGTTCTAGTCCTGGCACATAGGTTCAAGTCCCAATCTGAGGTGCATGGTTTCATTAACAGTGGAAGTTTCAGGCAATAGAGCAAGAGAATGAGGAAGAAGTGCCAGTTCCTGGGTTAGATTTTCTAAATTCCTACTGTTCTACAGCTGTTGGACCATTTGTGGGTGAAGGCAACCCTTCTAGAAGTCAGGGTGGACACCTCCTTGGGCTGAGTGTTCATTTTTCTAAAGACATCCACAGAAAAGCCTTAATCTCAATCAACAACAGGAAATTCACATTCTTCATATCATTAACAAGAAATAAAGATAATAAGAAACCTGGGTCTCAAACATATTCTGTAAATCAACAAGCCGGCAGCAAAATCGCTCCGTTGGCACTGTTGAAAGGGGGAGCTCAAGCAGAGAGCAGCAGGGTAAGGGAAAACAAAAGGGGTTAAAAATCCACATTTCCCATCATCCTGGAAAGTTCCAAAGGGAAATGATTTTGTAAAAAAACAAAATATGTATAAAGGAGGAAACTAAATTATTCTTGTCCCACGCAGGTGGTGTTGTCCCACTGACAGTCGAGTGTTCTAACTTGGGAGCGTCTCCTCTCTCACAAGAAGAGGTAGCAGCTCCCCTCTTACTGGAAGTCACTGTGGACAACTTGCCCCCAGAAAAGCCTGCCTTCTTTGTACCTGATCCCAACAAATCTGCAGGCACTGTTGGCTCTCTTTTTGCTGTTTGCTCTCAGGCAAAACTGCCATTGATTTACAAATGCCACTTGCCATACAAAGAACAATTGGAAGAGGAGAATTATGCCCCAGAATATGTGAGAACTGAAAACATCCCTCTTCATGTTAATAGATGAGAATATAAATGATAAGGGATGTCAATGTGTGAGGCTACCTACTCCACCCCAGGGAGGTAATGACCCTGTAGGTAGAATTCTATGTGACTGGAGGGGGACTGGGAGAATGATCCCCTCGACAGAAGTTTCAGGGGACCTTCAACCAGAGGCATGGGCTTCCAGAACTGAAAACAAAAGAACTCAGGAGACTCCAAGTGGGTATCTAACCCTGAAAAGTCCAAGGCCAGTACTGAAGATGGGGCCATGAAGCCAGGATCCAAAATTCATGAGCAGAAAGAAAAAGAGTCTGGTGTTTTTCATAAATTATCAAACATAATTCTCACAACAGCCCTGCAAGTTTGTTGTTACTGGTCTTGGGAGATAAGTGACTTGCTAAATTAACACAGCCATGAGCAGTAGAACCAGCATTTGAGAGGGGTCTCAACCTTTTCCCTATTAAAAAATAAGACTTACTGTAAGTTTTAAGAGTTTATTTAAGCAAAAATTGATTCAAATTGGACAGTGCCAAGCCAGAAGTGGTTAAAAGAGCTCCTCCAACAAGAGCCAGGGGAAATATTTATACAGAGAAAGTACAAGGCAAAGAAAGGAAATTATTTGATTGGCTAAAGCTTGAATCCTAGTTGGCTGTTTGTGATTGGTTGTCTTTAGCATTTAGCGTTTTGATTTCATAACCTTGAGGCATTTACAAGCTCAGATTTTGGTTTGCCCGTTGAAGGGGAGCAAAACTTGCCACCCCAAAATGTCTCTGGCATGCATGTGTGTTATTTCAAGCTGAAAACAATCAAGGCCCAAAAGACTGAGGAAGAAACTTTGACCTCCCCTCTAACTGCCGAAAAGGATTTTGACAGAGAGCCTGTTCCCCGAATACATCCATCACCAGAGAGATCTGCAAGGAATATGGGCGAGGTTAGGGGGGAGGAACAGGGTCTAGAGATCAGAGTCCACTGTGTGTCCCATTGGCTCTGCCCAGTCTAGCAGAACTTTATCTACCAAACATTTGCTATTCCATCTCCGTGTGAATTGCCTTCCTCCCCTTTGAAGTCCCAACCCCCTACCCCCAGCATCCCCTTTTGTCTTTAGCTGAAGATGGTATTTAAGATGAGGGCTTCAGCCATTTTGGCGAGTTACTCATTGTAACATCTATACGTGTTACTAACCTTTGTTTGATCTTCTCCTGTTAATCTGCCTCATGTCAGTTTAAGTCTTGGACCAGCCAGAAGACCTAGAGGGGCAGAGGAAAGCATCCTCCTCACTGAAAGCACGACAGCAGTACAGCCACATCTGCCTAATGGCCTCCTTGGTTAATTAACTTAAACGCCCTCCAAGGCAACCGTTGCCTAGAACAGTCACTTCCAACTGACTTCTATTTAGTATTTAAAGTCACATGGGTAATACATGAGTATGGTCTCTTCCCTGAGTAACAAGAACTCTCAACTATAACAAATAAGCTCCAACTCCTACTTGGCCATTACCCCCAATCCTGTCTTCTGAAGACAACCATTGCTACCCTTTGGCATCTCTGCTTCCAGAGCTTCTCCTTGCATTTACATCCACATATGTGGACCCATGAAACATATAGTATGGTTTCATGGGAATAACTCTCACCTAAATGGTGTCATAGTTGCTCTGCAGCTCACTTTTTTTACACAACAGTACATCTTTGAGATCTTTCTCTGTTAGAAGACCCAGAACTACCTCATTCGCTTTAGCCACAGAAGTGCACTTAATAGCATGGCTGTGCCATAACTTACGAAGACATTCCTCTCTGGTTGGGCATTATAGTTGTGACTGGCTTTTTTTTTTTTTTTTCCCGGTACGCGGGGCTCTCACTGTTGTGGCCTCTCCCGTTGCGGAGCACAGGCTCCAGATGCGCAGGCTCAGTGGCCATGGCTCACGGGCCCAGCCGCTCCGCGGCATGTGGGATTTTCCCGGACCAGGGCACGAACCCGTGTCCCCTGCATCGGCAGGCGGACTATCAACCACTGCGCCACCAGGGAAGCCCGTGACTGGCTTTTTTTATGTATCAACCTTGCCATGACATGCGGTGGTGATCCAGGCACATTTTAGAACCTGAGATAGGCCAGACCTCTGAGAATTAGCTCAGAAAGCATCCCAGGACAGAGGGATGCAAAGCCTGTAACTGAAGCTAAGCCTCTGGAATTTCTGTCTGAAGATCCTCATCCTGCTTTCCCTAGTGGCTACAGATCAAATTTGTTGGAAACTGATAAGTTACTGTTAAAGCAAGACACAGCCCATCTTCCAGTTTAGGAGGAGACTACAAAGAGAAACACATTCAAAAGTGGAATCAGGGCTTCCCTGGTGGCGCAGTGGTTGAGAGTCTGCCTGCCGATGCAGGGGACACCGGTTTGTGCCCCGGTCCGGGAAGATCCCACATGCCGTGGAGCGGCTGGGCCCGTGAGCACGGCCGCTGAGCCTGCACGTCCAGAGCCTGTGCTCCGCAACGGGAGAGGCCACAGCAGGGAGAGGCCCGCGTACCGCAAAAAAAAAAAAAAAAAAAAAAAAAAAAGGGAATCAAATCCCTCCCTGGAACCAAAGCATTAGTCTTTAAAGATTGAGTAATCAATGCATCCAAAACCCAAACCAACTTGAAAGGTTAATATTGATCAAGTACGGAAATTTCAGCTCTACAAACCAAACAAAGAGGTTTTGAAAAATGCTACTCATTTTAAGTATTTATAATGTTTTTCTTCATTTTAAGCAAACGAGAAAACAAATTAGTTCCCTATCCAATCCATGAAGGTGGAGGGTTACACTGGCTAAGAAAATCCACTGATGTGGACAAATGGAATCTACTACACCAGAAGGAGAGGAAATTCATTTTATTCATCATCCTTACCATTCCAGTTAATCTTGGATTGCATGAAGCTCCAAAAGATTAAGTTGTATTCTTCTTCTTTTCCCACCAGCTATGCCTGGGGAACTCCTACAATTTCTTCTTGACTCTGCCCAGCATCCTCTACTGCAAGACTGCCCCTTCCCTCCCAAACTAATTTCAATACCAGTATAGCAGTGTGGACATATCTAAATATCATAGCACTTCTTGTTTGGTGCTCAAATAAATTACGTGTAAGCTTTTTCAGAGGAGATAGTACGGTGTGTGTATTGTGTTCCCCCAATATATAACACAGTTTCTAGCACATACAAAGTTATCAATAAACATTTATTGACCTGAAGATCTCTAAGGAAAGAGAGTACTCTTCTCATTCAATAATCGCTAAAGGTTTACAGAAGTCGGACATGAGAGGAAAGCAGTAAGTCACTAACTCATTTCATCAATTCACCTCTAACTCTTTTTTTTTTTAATTATTCATGTATTTATTTTTGGCTGTATTGGGTCTTCGTTTCTGTGCGAGGGCTTTTTCTAAGTTGCGGCAAGCGGGGGTCACTCTTCATCGCGGTGCGCGGGCCTCTCACTATCGTGGCCTCTCTTGTTGTGGAGCACAGGCTCCAGACGCGCAGGCTCAGTAGTTGTGGCTCACGGGCCTAGCTGCTCCGCGGCATGTGGGATCTTCCCAGACCAGGGCTCGAACCCGTGTCCCCTGCATCGGGAGGCAGATTCTCAACCACTGCACCACCAGGGAAGCCCCACACCTCTAACTCTTGAAGGAATTAACTCTAAGAAGTAAAGGTTTTTCTTTCCCTCATTAAATTCAAGTATACTTCCTAAAATCTTCAGAATCTGGGATTTTATATTAAGGATTCTTGGTTAAATGAATAGATTTTAGAATCAAAGAACTCAACAAAACGTTCTACAGTTAACTGCAGCAGTTAAGATCTAATAAAGAATTTTTCACCTTTTCTAAAAAGTGTCTTTCCATTTGATAGATAAAAGCTCTCAGGTTCTACTCTTGGAGATTCTGTTGTGTCTCCTGCATCAGGTTGAGAAAATGCCTCATGCCTGGGTGAGAATCTCTTGGCTGTCTCAGGAGCTGAGCTGAGGTTCAGGAGACTAGAAACCACTTCCAGTATTTCCCTTATGAAAGCACATGACCTTGGGCATATTTGTCAACTCTTATGCCTCAGTTTCCCCATATGCAAATTGGGAATAATAAATATGTCCTGCCTACCTAATCAGACTGTCAGATTCTATCACTCCTTACACCATGGCCAAGCATCACCTCAGCTGTTGGAGGCTTCCTCAGCACTGCTGCTATACACATTCCCATTAAGAAAAATATTAGATGCAGCTGCAGTGGACTGCATATTCTAAAAATGACCACGGCAATATCTCTAGTTTCATATATTCTTCCAGTATGTTGTCACTCCCCCCATTTCCCCCCCCTTGACCTTGAACAAGTCTTTGTGACAGTCTCCACAAACAGAATGCATGAAAGCAGTGCTGCATAAGATTCCAAGTTAGGTTATAAAGGACATATCTATCCATCCTTTCATCCTTCTATCCACTCATCAATATGTTTTATTTTTTGGATGCATTTCAAAGTAAGCTGCAGACATCAATAAATATCATCCCTAAACACTTCAGCATGCATGTTGCTAAGTAGAGCCCAATATTTGTTTGCAGTTCTTTTTTGGCAAAATGTACAGAAAGTGAAATACACAAATCTTACATGCCCAATTGAAGAATTTTATTTCTTCGTTTCAGTCATTGATATTTGAAGTCGTTTGTTACCATAGCATAACCCAGCCTATCCTGGCTGATTAATTCCATTGAATGTTGTGTTGCCCTGTGATATCACACACACACCCCCAGACGCCCTAAATCTTCCATTCAGTCTGCCACACACGCAGCCTAGAGTTGGTGGACTGGAGAGAGGAGATGGTCAAGGAAGTCCCCAGTATAGTGATGTGGTAGCGAAATGGGACACTGTATGGAGTCGTTGAAATGCAAGTAGAGATTAAGAAGTCTAAACTAGAAGACTGTGGTGTCAGAGGCAACCTGAAGACATGCAAGTATCCCTTCTCCCCCTCCCCACCGCCCCCAAGACCACTAGGAAATATTGGAAGGAGACCCTGAGTGTCCCCTTATACCCTGGCTGGGGATTTGAGCCAACTTGACTTTGTTGGCCCAGGTGATTACTCCCTCCTCCTTGAACACCTTCTTGGTTTGGCCTCCAGGATCACCCTCTATCCTGGTTTTCCTCTTAGCTTCCTGGTTACTCCTTCTCAGACTCCAGTTTCTCCTCACCTCTAAATGTTAGAGCACCCCAGAGATCAATGTCTGCATCTCTTCTCTTTCGCCTCCATACTTAGCCCCTTACAGATCACATCTAGCTCCATGGCTTTAAATACAAGCAATATGATAAAAATTCTAAAATTTACATTTCCAGCATGGATTTCTCCCCTGAACTCCAGACATCATGATCTGACAGCCAATTTAACATCACGACCATTAAGTCTAATAGGCACCTCAAACTTAACATGTCTAGAATGGAACCTCTGATCATCCCCCCAACTTTCAGTCCTCTTGCTGTCTACCCCAACTAGGTCACATTCATGGCAACTTTGCTCTTCCCATCGCTCAAGCCCAAAATCTATCTTGTTCTCTCTCTCTCTCTCTCTTTCCCCCTCTCTTTCTCTATCTCTATCTCTCTGTCTTTATCGCTATCTCTATCTCTCTACTTATTACGTCAAGATTCATTATTATCTTTACCTTTACTATGTATCCAGATTCTGATGACTTCTAGAGAATTTTACCACTACTCTCTTAGCCTAAGCTACCTTCATCTTTCCCCTGGATTATGTCAATAGAGTCCCAGTAGGTTTCCCTGATTCTATCTTTGACCTCAACAGTCTATTCTCAACATAGCCTGAGTGATTCAGTTACACATAAGTCAGAACACAGCATGCTTCTGCTTACACCTCTCCAATGGTTTCCCATTCGCTGAGCTAAAAGTCCCTAACAAGCTACAAAACCCTACCTGATTTGGTCTCCCCTTACCTCCTAACCTCACCTCCTTCTACACTCCCTCTCATTCACTGCTCTCCAAACACATGGGCCTCTTGTCTATTCAAGCACCCTCCTGCCTGCCCTAAATCAAAGGAATGTTCTGCTAACCTAATTAGAAGATGTAGTCAGTTGCAGCCTTGCTCAGAGGTCAGTTATGTCCACAAGGATGAGACTAATTTTCTCTTTCTAGTCTGCAGACTTCAATACAGAGGCAACAATCTCCTTTTATGGTCGCAAGGGGAGTTGTCACAGCTCTAAGCCTTGCGTAGTCCCATGAGAGTGTCCGAAAGAGAAAGCAAGGGAAGTATTAGCAAAAGGGCTCTAACCTCAAGTGCCTCATCTTGTCAGGGAAGTAAAACTCTTCCAAAGGGCACCAGCAAAGTTCCTCTCATATATCATAGTCCACAGCATACCCACTAGCAAAGAGGAACGTGATTACTAAGAACTAAAATACTGCCTGCCATATCAGTAAACAAAGGATGTTGCAGCCATCAAGCCATTACATTTCAGCTGCTGGGATGTTGAGCTCTGAGGGAACTCAGGATGGAGACAAACGGGCTGCCCACTTCCAAGCCCATCTAGCAGTCAGCCCCTGCAGCCACCTCCATGGTGCGCCCTGAGGAGACTCAGGATGAGAAAACACAGGATACTGGCCCCAGATAGCTGAGGTGCATATCAAAGGAATGACTTCAGTGAGCCCAGACTCTTGCATCTTCCCATACATAGAGAAGAACTAAATTCCTTAACTTGAGATATCTGGTTTTCTTTAATTAACAGTAATCTTTTGATGTTCCAAATACTTGGTCTTTGTTGCAAAAACTCCTATATATCCTGATTCCCCCTCCCCCCTTGACTCTTTGGAACAGTTTTCTCAGCGTTATCTGAGATGCTGTGTCCTGAGCTGGAAGTCCTCAGAAAGTTCTCCGAATAAAACATAACTCTCCACTTTTAGGTTATGCATTTTTTTCAGTCAACATTACCATGATAGTCACCATCTGTCTCACTGGGGCTGGGCATATTATGGCAACATCAAAGTAGACATTATAGGAGCAAGGAGGAATGGGGCAGCCAGCATCTCCTAGACACCACTGACAGGCCACTAGATTCAGAAAGAGGAACCCTGGACCCAATACTTGCTCTGCCATTAAACTTAACAACATTTATAAGTAATGCCCCCCTTGTAGATCACTGCTTCCTCATCTGAAAAATGAGGAGGCTGGGCTAGACATTGCCTTCCACTTTGAATTTTCTCTTATTCTGTGAACTTCCACATGTCATAAAGATCTGAGTCTTCCTATGTGCCATTCCTCATATATATATACATTTCCTAAAATGATAGAAATGCAAGGATGTCTTTGATCATCTATTTTAAAAAGAGAAGGGAAATTTTAATAAGAACATTTTGTACTGCTCATTCCTGGCTGGCCTTTAAGAATAAAGGATCTTTTTCTACCATTACTGACATTTTAAAAACAGCCTTTCAGATTCAGTAATTAGGTCCCAAAATCATTCAGCATAAAACTATGGCTTCCCAACAATTATTCTAGTGAGGAAGTTAGAATGACCTCTCATATCTGTGTTGCTAATGGTAATTCCTAGCCATTATCTTATTACTCAATTTAAATACAAGAAAATGGAAACAATTCTCTCCTTGACACCAGGACCTCTGTCATTAACAGAATATAGGATTGAAGTCTTTATATGACCATATGAGTAGGCTTGGCACCCTGCTCTCCGACAGTAACTGGTGCTGAGAAGCCATACAACAAACAGTGAGCTCCAAAACCTCCAGTAGAAGGCATAGGGAGATCGATCTATCTATGGAAGATGAGAATGAAAAAAATAGACAGGGCTTCCCTGGTGGCGCAGTGGTTGAGAATCTGCCTGCCAATGCAGGGGACACGGGTTCGAGCCCTGGTCTGGGAAGATCCCACATGCCGCGGAGCAACTAGCCCCGTGAGCCACAATTACTGAGCCTGCGCGTCTGGAGCCTGTGCTCCACAACAAGAGAGGCCGCGATAGTGAGAGGCCCGTGCACCGCGATGAGGAGTGGCCCCCACTTGCCACAACTAGAGAAAGCCCTCGCACAGAAACGAAGACCCAACACAGCCAAAAATAAATAAATAAATAAATAAATATTAAAAAAAAAAAAATAGACAGAGAGAACTAAATCATGTGTTTTTCGTATTGAAAGAATAAAGGGACAAGTAAATCAATTGCTTTGCCAGAAAGCTCCATTTAGATGTATCTTAGAATCTGCACAAATCAGCCATCTTACTTCCTCACTCCCTCTGCCTTTGGCAATGATTCATCTTGACTATCATCATTTGTCAGCCCTACTTCTTTGATTCTCATGTTCCTGCAACAGTAATTGCAAAAATGCTTAGAGATAGTAAAGCACAATTCAGCCTTTGGCCCTTGCACACAGAGATTCTTTCAGCTGACCTCTTACCAGAGTGGAATGGACATTGACTCAGGTAAGCCCTCTCTCAGCACCTGTTTTCACAGGGTGTGTCAACTTTTTACCCCCAGCCACTGTCTGTTAGGGCCTTTGGGTCTGTACTTAATTGGTGACACAAAATGCACACACCTTAAGCAAATGTAACATTAAACATGCTGCTGCCTTCTGGTATTTATCAAAAGCTCAGTTTAGAGAAAAAATTATGATGGAGAATGTGTAAAATCTATCCCTTTTATCCTTCCATCCACATATTCTAAGGTCCACTCTTGAATTAAGCTAGACCAGCAGGAATTTGTGAACTAAGACTGTCTTTCACCTTTTTCCCTTTCATATTCTCAAAGGCTTTCACTGATTTGGGCTTTGGTGTGACGCCATCAGTCTACATTGAGAAACACAAGAGACACACCAGTGGAACCTCAGGTCTCTACACGGAGGAGGTTGAGGAAGGACACTGTTGCATTTTACGGTGTGCTCATTAGAGAGAATCCCAGAAGGAATGTTATTCTTGCCATAATACCAAAATGAATTGTGCCTCTCCTTAGGGATGGGTTTGTTTTTATTCTCATGTACTCTGAATAGTACAACCAAACAAATGTTCCGTTTCATTTCATTTCTAGAATACTTACAGAACAATTTGAGGTCCATCTGTTTCAAGAGTAACAGATTGTATAGTCTGCATTTTGTTTTGCCTTCATTCCTGGCCCCTTTTCATATCTCCACCAGTACATTTCTTTCTTGTTTCTCACCTAATCCTATTTATGGTGTTTTAAAAAATTAAATGTACCCTTATAAATGCTTTAAATCATTTATGGACAATGGAGGGGAAGATTTTTATTCATTTGTTCAGGCAAATTAACATGAAAGTAAATCTTACCAAATTTTAAGAGGCATTTTAAACGTGGTCCTCCTTCCCAAAACCTCTGGGAGACATGATAACACACACAAGACATTCTGACGATTTCCTGGTAAGTGGCAACTAGCAAGTGCTTCAATCCACAATGGTTCAAAGGTCTATGAGAAGGCTGTGTCTAATAACTGACTGTGCAGAGGGATAACTAATGGCAGGAAGGAATGTGGTTACTGATTACTGGCCCAGAACTGGAAGGATGAGTACCAAAAGCAAATATTGTGTGTTTAATACTTTTTGCCAAAGCCCAGCCTTAGCATGGTAAAGAGCAATGTACGAAAGACTCCGAAAGTTTGACTGAAGGAATATTGGTGGCACAGAATGCCACATCAGGCCAAAACAGACAGCATGTGATACCCATAACAATTCCACACAACCTTGAACCACCACCTTGGTTGACTAGATCATGCAATTGTCACATGTATAGATTAGGAGGCTTCACTTTTACTCAGAACGAAGAAAGTTTAAGGTTGAAAATGAAAAATAAGAAGAGTTAATCATATCAGCTGCTGTGAAGAAAAATATAACTTGCAAATTTTTTAAAGGCTAAATATTTAAATTCTCTGGGCTGAATATTGGGAGATGGGGGGGGGAATCTACAACATGTAATTCAATTCTTGTATTATATGTTGCTAAAATGACATTGCCTGATATTAAAAGTTCCTATAAAATAAAAAAATCCTCATGAACAGCATCAGAAATAAAACCCAAGTCCTGAAAAATTGCACCTTCCAGCCCAGCTTCATTCCAAATCAAAATATGTATCTCTTTTATTCATAAAATGATACATATACTTATGAATAAAAGCCCAAAGCTGGGCATTTTGAAATGAGTTATCTAACCTCAGAAAGCAAATAAGATCATTTCCTTTCACATCTCTTCACTCCTAGCAATTACCTGACTGAATTTTAACCTGACTCTAAACAGGGAGGGAGCATCTATTTGCCCTGGCTGAATATTACAGCATCCATATGCATGTTTTCTTCCTTTCTAAAAGTCTATCTCTTAATAAGATTTTTTATTAATTTCCTCAAGCACATTTCCACTATCAGATATGCTGGTCATGCCTCACAAATGGCCTATGTTTTAGTGGTTACTGGTCATTATATAAGGAAAGAGGAGAACATCTCCTTCTGTGTGACTCAATGATTTAATAATTATTAATGAGACATTATGCTTTTGTACATTTCTGACAGATGATTAAGTACACTATAAATGTTTAATATCGTTCGTTCTCTGTGGTCTGGAAATGTGATGCCAGATGCCTACCCGTGCTTCACACAATCAGAAAAGACAAATTAGATCATGGCAATATGGCAGCACTGTTGATTTTTTTCAGTAATATTTACAATCTTCAGGTAAAATGTGAAATGAGAAAAAACATGTATGTGATGGCAGGTCCTTTTAATTGAAGGATTTTCCCCATACTCATTCGGAAGCAATTTATCTTGTAGGCAGTGGTGTTGGGATAACTCTTAGGCAAACTTCTTGAGCTGTGTCTTCTTGCATGAGCCTCCAGATGGCCAAAGGAGCCTCATTCTCGCCCTTTGACTCAAGGCTCATTTTTGCCAATCCTTGCACACAGGAACTTTGGCCCACAGAACAAGGCTGCATGTCAGAATCACCTTGAGTTTTGCTTAATATAGATTCCCAGGCCTCCCCTAGCCTAATTAAACCAAAATCTCTTGAGGTGGTCACAAGCACTGGTATTTTATTTTTAACTTCAAAATGTTTCTAAAATACAGCCAGGATTTGAGAACCTCTGATATATACAATCTGCAGTGCCATATTTAACACGTGGACCCAAAATTCTTTGACAGTTCTCCTATTAGGAGGAGAGGTCTAGGGTCCCTCCTCTAGAATCTGGGCTCCATGACAACTTGACCAATACATTAAGGCAAAAGTGACACCATGCCAGTTTCCAAGACCAGTCCTTACCAACTGGCAGCTTCTACTTCCTTCCTGTCTCTTAAGACCTCATTCTTGGAATCCAGCTACTATTCTGTGAGGAAGCCCAAGCAGCTGATCCAGAGTCTAGCTGAGCAAGCAGACTTCCAGTCATGTGAATGAGCCACCTTGGAAGTGGCTCCTCCAGCCCACAGTAGACCTGCCCCAGATCTCATCACAGAGACGTGATGAGACCTGCCAAGCCCTGGCCAGACTTCAGATTCATGGGCAAAATAAATAATCAGTATTCTAAGCCATTAAATTTGTGGTGGTTTGTTAGGCAATAAATAACTGGAACAACTGCTCCCCCAGATGGTGTCATGGAAAGGAATTTGCTCTTTTAAAAGTTGAATCACAAGCATTAATGGGCTCAATGCCTCAAAAAATGCAGGCTTCCACCTTCTCTTTGGCCAAAATAATGAAACTCCTCTCCCTTCTTAACACATGATATAGCTCCTCCATGAAGCCTTCCCAATCTGCATTAGTTCTCTGTAATTTTTTCCCAACATCTCAAGTCTTGTTTACAAAATTAATTAGCACTTTGGTCACATAAAATTATGAACTCGGGCTTCCCTGGTGGCACGGTGGTTGGGAGTCTGCCTGCCGATGCGGGTGGCACAGGTTCGTGCCCCGGTCCGGGAGGATCCTGCGTGCCGTGGCCACTGGGCCTGTGCGTCCGGAGCCTGTGCTCCGCAGCAGGAGAGGCCGCAACAGTGAGAGGCCCGCGTACCGCAAAAAAAAAAAAAAAAAAAAAAAAAAATTATGAACTCAAAATTTTGGATAACAATTTTCATTTGAAAGATAGTTTGATGAGAAGATAATAATAGTCTTTGAAGAGCCAAATTCTGGAAAAGGGTACAAAGGCTTAGATGAAATTGATAAAAATCAGATTGAGTAAGTAAAGAATGCAATGATGGATGGAGAAATTACAACGTGGCGGGGTAAAGGGGGTTGTTTACATAGTGAGGAGCTAAGTGTCAGCAGTGGGCCTTAGAATATTCACTAGTTGGCTCTGGCTGCCATAAGAAAATACCAGACTCGGTTGGCTTAAACAACAGAAATTTGTTTTCTCGCAGTTCTGGAAGCTGGTAGTCCAAGATCAAGGTGCCAAGGTTTCTGGTGAGACTTCTCTTCTTGGCTTGTAGATAGCTACCTTCTCGCTATATCCACACATGTCCTTTCCTCTGTGCATGCTGGGGGAGAGAGAGCTCTGATGTCTCCTTCTCTTCTTATAAGGACATCATTCCTATCAGATTAGCCCCCAATCCTTATGACCTCATTTAACCTTAATTACTTCCTTAAAGACCCTATCTCCAAATATAGTCACATTGTAAGTGAAGACTTCAACAGGTGGATTGGGAGGGGGGCAGGGAGGGGGACACAATTTCATCTATAACAGAATGGGAAATCCTTGGAAAAAATGGAGAATTACACCTTCCCTACATGCCCCAGGCTGGGTGGTCATTTTGCCATCACTCTTACTAATAATAATAACAATGACAATCATTATTGATCAAAAACCAAGTACCCAACATTTCACAGTATCACATTTGCTCCTCAAAACAACTGTAAAATAGGTTCTATTTTCTTCATTCTTATAGCTGAAGAAGCTGAACAAAAGAAAGTTCAATAGTTTATCCATGACCTCATAGCTGGTAAATATCAGAACACGAATTTGAACACAGGTCTGTGGTCTTCAAAGCCCCTGCTTGCAAAGCTAAACCAAGCTACCTATTTCATTCATTCATTCCTTTGTCCCTTCAAAAATTATTGAGCACCAATTATGATCCAGGTCCTGTGTTTGATCCTAGAGATGCAAAGTCGAGCTGCAGAAAAAAAAGTATTCTGACACCTGTTAAGACAGTAAGGAAGACTTTATTCAAGGGACTACCACAATTTGGGGTGGAGGGTGGGAGGGTGCAATAGGGGAGAGAGGTCAGGCTCAACCCTGAATACAACAAGGACAAGGAGGGGGTGTTTACAGCCAAAGAGCAGGGTGAAGGTCAGAGGATGAAAAATTACTAAGAGGAAACAGTAGGGATAAGGAGAATTCTTGCTAGACCAACTCAACGGTATTCTTGCTGAAGGCAGACAAGGGTGATAAGATATTGAGGGTGAGGGATTTGATTAGATATCAAGGGTAGGGGATTTTTGGATAAACTGACCCAGCAGGATTTTTGCTTAAATTGGACTAAGTGGGCTAAGGACAGTGTCCAAATCAGGATCTAGTCAAGAAGAGGGCTCAGAGGACCCTGACTAAAGTCGGGTCAAAGAGAGAGTCTTTGCTACCCTGCTTGCAAGGAGTTTACAGTTCAATGAAGAGAAGGACGCCAGTCAGCAGTTGCGGTGTGGCAAGATAAATCTGTGGATCTCTTACCACGCAAATCACTAGGCTTCCTTCAGTTCTCAGAAATAAGTATTTGCACCTATATACTCTGGTTTTGAAATTGGCAGAGAAAAGTGCAGGAGGTGCTGTGTGTGCCCCTGTTGAAGCCAAGCCAGAGATGGAGATGCCACGATTGTGAGACACTGCTTCACAGAGGTTAGAAGCACTTGGAAGTGATCTCAACCATGGATCGGGCTCCACTTATTTTTGACACTCAATAGCTTCAAAAAGCAGGTTATCCCTAGAGGCCTCCTACACAGGTTTCCTCAGAGCAAATCAGTCGTTTCTTCATGACACAGTCTTTGGTTTTCCTTCTCATCTATTTCCTTGGTGCCACTAACCAAATTCCTGACTTGTGCTCAGCCAGCCTGAAAACACAGAATGTTACTGGACCATCCTTGCCTCTGGATTCAACTTTTATTTTAAAAGCTGGATTCCTTTGCAGGGCAAAAAGAATCTGCCCCTAAATTGATTGAGAGGCTTTAAGAACTCCAGCAGAATTAATGGCCCCGGTTTATCCCAGTCCCCATCGCAGACCTGGATATACTGCCAGATTGACTGGAAATGCCCCGGAATGATTCTGAAATTGTTCCTAGAGATTGGAGGCACACGGTCACTTTCTGGGATGGTTTAAGCGCTGACCAGTATTGCCAAGAGGATCCTGAGGAAAGAAGCCTCGAGAGGTTCCTAGGGTCCACGCCTCGCCCTCTCTGCTTCCTCCACCACCAGTTCTTACACTTGCATCTCTTTCAGCCTTCTCTGTGCCAGAGCCTTACCTCTGCCTCTAGCCTCTGGCAAGAGCACAGAAATTATCATTTATCGTTTTCAATTTTTAATATTTGAAACTGCTTTTTGCCCTACACTTTCCAAAACACAGCACTGTTGGAAATATTTTAATGTTCCACATAAAACAAGAAAATTGTAATAATTTGTCCCAAAGATTTTCAGAAAAGAATATAAAACACTGGCATAATTATATAGTCTTTAGCTCAGGGTATTATATTTCTATTATATAGTTATGGACCTGCCTTTTCTTTTATTCCCATTGGATAAAACAGTTTGCTTCAAAACCTTTTAAGTTCTGTTTTAAACGTCATAAAATTTATATACTGACAAACCTGTATTGACATTTTCAAACTCCGAGGTATTTCCACAAGACAGTTTACATCTGGAGCAGCCCAGGGGTATATGTTCTGGTTGATAAAGCATTTAGATGTTTGGGGATGTCAGGCAAAATTCCAGTGAGGAAGGAGCATGAGATAACCTAAAAAAAGAAGTCAGGATGGGAGACAGTGAGTTTGGGAAAACCTTCTTTCCTGATGGACAACAACTAAAACGCCCTGGGGTTCACCCTGGCAAACAGCGTGCGAATGACTGAAACTCTTTTTTTTTTTTTTTTCCAGAAATGTCAATCAAGAAGTGAGTTCAGGCAGTTGCATAGTCAAACTGCTGAGTTCTTTCAGCTGAGTAATATCGCCAGTGCAAGTAGGAAATGTGTTTAGATTTTCTCAGTGATGTAAGTAAACCATGTTTAACCTAGTTCTGTTATACTCTATTAGAATAGATAGAAAAGGGGTTTCGTGTTCAGTGACCTCATATCTCGTCATGACCTAGAAAAAGTGGTCACGTAGGTAACATACAGAGTGAAGCTTCCTGGGTGTATTATCATTGGATGTAACATAGGCATGAGGGTGGGAGACCAACAAGACATGCCTGATTTGACCCTTAGTCATCTGGTTTAAGACTTTTCTGACCCAGAAATTCTAGGATGGTGGACATACGGACTTCTCTGGTATGATAGTTGATTTTATGTGTCAACTTGACCACGCCACGGGGTGTCCAGATATTTGGTCAAACATTTTTCTAGATGTATCTGTTTCTGGGTGAGGTTAACATTTGAATCACTAGACTGACTAAAGCAGATTGCCCTCCCCAGTGTGAGTGGGTCCCATCTAATCTGCTGAAGGCTTGAATAGAACAGAAAGGTTGAGTAAGGGAGAATATCTCTCTCCCTGACTATCTTCAAACTGGGACATTAGTCTTCTCCTGACTGTGGACTTGGACTGAAAGTGAAACTCACACATTCGGCACTCCTGAGTCTCAGGCTTGCCTCTGCAGATCTTGGGACCTGTCAGCTTCCATCATCATGCGTGCCAATCCCTCATTAATAGATCTCTTTATATATGTATGTCATTATATGACATACATATATAACTATATGTATATAATCATACATCATTTTCTAATGGCTCTGTTTCTCTGCAGAACCCTGACTAATATACTCGGTAACTGTGGGGTGCATAAATCAGGCCCTGCACCAACAGAGAAATCAAGAGAGAGACAAACAGATGCAGACAGGTACAGAGCAGAGACACACAGAGAGAGGCAGATAGAAAAAAAACAGAACAGGGCTTCCCTGGTGGCACAGTGGTTGAGAGTCCGCCTGCCGATGCAGGGGACACGGGTTCGTGCCCCGGTCCGGGAAGATCCCACATGCCGCGGAGTGGCTAGGCCCATGAGCCATGGCTGCTGAGCCTGCGCGTCCGGAGCCTGTGCTCCGCAACGGGAGAGGCCACAACAGTGAGAGGCCCGCATACCGCAAAAAAAAATTTAAAAAAATAAAATTAAAAAAAAAAAACAGAACAAACACACGACAGAAAGAAAGCAGGAAGGTATGCACACAGATATACCTATGCACAGAAGCACAAAGATAAGAAAAAGGTAAGAAAAAATACATGTTCTCTCTGATTCACTCATGGAGCTTTATTTCTCTATTTCAGGGAGTACATCTGAGGGGGAAACATGCCCCTTATATCTTAACTGCACCTCTGCCCAGTCAGAACCAGCTGTCAAAGATGTCTGTGGGCCAGCTACCTGAGCAGACTGCACAGCGCCCAGGAGGAGAGGAATGGTTCCAACACCTCCCGGATACTCACATACGAACCTGTGGCCACACCCCAAGCCTGAGACCCTCTGTAGGTGACACCATGTAAAGATGGCTCACTGTAAACCGGGCATCTCAACGCAGCTGCCCACTGGAGTCTCCTCAGACCTGACCCACCCTGGACCAGTTAAATCAGAATCTCTAGGGCCGAGGCATTGCTGCTTTTTGGAAGCTCCTCAGGGGAACCAGGAAGCAAGCAGGTTTGGGTTCTACTGCTTAAGGCCATTCGCCTGGGTTGCAGAGCTCAAACCTGAGAGCAATGCAAGTAGTCAGGTTCGATGATGTTTGTCACCTGGGCACACGACAGTTATCACTGACATGCCACGAGGTCTACTTTCTGTGCCACTTTCAAAGCTCCAAAGAGCGTGGACTGATCCCAAGAGCACACTGTCGCTCTCTGGTGCCAGGCTAAGTGCTCTACAGATGATGCCGCATTTACTCCTCACAACACCCTGTGTCATGTAGGTATTACCTCCGTTTTTCAGGTAACGAAACTGAGGTCAGAGCGATTAAATGGTTTGCTAAGTTCAAAGAGCTAGTACGTGGCAGAGGCAGGGTTGCAACCAGATCTTCCACTCTGCTGCACAGAAAACACAGTGACGGCAGGCTTGGGTTTTATTCCTTTCATGTTTCAGGCTGTCTTCCACACAGATCGTTCTGAAAACGAAAACCAGCATTGCCTTCTGAGCAATGGGCCACACACAGCAAGGCACGCGGCGCTTCCGTCTGGTGATCTTATTCTAGCCACGCCAACTGCACAATACGCTGTCACTTTTCCCTGGCCTGGGAAAAGACACAGTTAGAGCAACAGCCCACCACAAATGAGGGGGTGAAAGAGCTTTAAGTGTCTTCATTGACTTTAATTAAGCTCACCAGAGAAGTAGATCACAAGGGATTCTGCAGAACTTTCTTTAGTTTTATTTATCTTATTCTTAATTCCGATTTAACAAAAAAAATATTTTCCTCAAACCTATTCCACCAGTTTAAGGGATTTCTTTATCTATTAAGAAACAGTGCCATCTACTGATACATTTTCACACTGTTCATATAAACCATGAAAAAAAAATCACTGTTGTTCACACCTTAATTATGAACACTTTCCAAGACTTTCCTTAATTAGGAACACTTTCCAACACTTTCCAATTCATCCTTTCCAAATGCCTGTTCTGCACTTATAACCATATATATTATTTTCTTTTATAGTGCAAATGACAAACGAGTTTGGAATGACACTAGAACTTTCAACCATAGGTCTTGAAAAATGGCGCCTCATATCGAGATTTAATGAGGTGGGGAGCCAGGAGGCCCTGCCCAGCAGTGACCACACCTGTTCACCTGAGCCTGCCTGGGAGCTGCATAGCCAACCCAGGAGGGCATGAACCCTACATTCCAAAATACCTAGGAATCAATCTAAAAATAAGTGTGTTTGCCTGCTATACAGAAAATTAGAAACATTATTAAGAGAAGTCAAAGTATATCTAAATAAATGGAAAGCTATACTATGGATTGGGATACATATTCACAACAGAACTGAAATCTCCCCCAGAAGGAATAAAAATTGGTTCTGGAGGGATGAAAAATCTTACTGTCCTTACCTGTGTGTAAGGCACAGATATACAGTATATCTGTGGCATTAACATTTCATGGAGGTAGGGGGGTAATTAGGGGGAAAAAGTCTAAAAAAGACTCTTTGGAGGAATATTAGGGAAAAAAAGGTTGAGAAGCCTGAATTAGGAGATTCAATATTGTAAATATATCAATTCTTCTAAACCAGTTCATAGATTTAATTCACTTCTATTGAAAACTCCGAGAGAGAGAGAGAGACAGTAAATTGACAAGCTGGTCATAAATGTATATTGAAGGGAAAGGAAGGATGGACAGTTTATGGTATATCAAGACTCAAGATAGTGCTACAGTAACAAGAGAGTGGTACTGGCCCAGGCCAGGCAAAGAGACCACTATAGACTGGAGAGCCCAGAAACAAATACGTGTACTTTTTGACACTTGGTTTACAGAATAGTGGAAAGCGGACTATCTTGTCAACAAATGGTACTTGGATTTCCATAGGAAAGAAATGAAAACTGACCCTTCATAACTTCTGGTGGATCATAGGTATAAAGACCCCAGACCAGCAGTGTCAGCACTACCCAGGAACTTGATAGAAATGCAAACTCTCCAGCCTCGCCCCAGATGTGCTCAGCCAGAAAGTGTGGCAGTGGGTCTCAGCCAGCTGGGTTCAGTCAAGCCTTTCAGGTGACTCTGATGCACAGGGAAGTGTGAGAGTCACTGTTTTAGATGCTAAATTAGGGGACTATTTGCATGATCAAGGTAAGAAAAGCCTTCCTAAACAAAACATAACTGTAAAGAAAAAGATGGGTAAATAAAAGTGCAGACCTTCTGTTCATCAAACGAGACCATAAAGAAAGTTAAAAGGCAAACTATGCAGTGGAAGAAGAAACTTGTAACACAAAACTGACCAAGTCTTACATCCAGAACATATAAAGAACTATCTATCAGTAAGGAAAAGGCAGACAACCCAAAAGAAAAATGGGCAAGAGACCTGAATAGACACTCCTTAGAAGATAACATCCAAATGGCTAGGTATCCAGTAAATTTAGAAATTAGAGAAATAAAGGTTAAAATTACAGTGTAATACGATTACAGACCCATCAGAATAGCTGAAATTAAAGATTGGCAACATCCAAGTGTTGGTTGGTGAGACTATAGAACAGAAGTTGGCAAACTCTCCTTATAAAGTGCCAGATGCTAAAATTTTTAGGCTGTGCAGTCAAGAGATAAAACCAAGGATAGGATATGGGGAGGGGGAAGGGTAAGCTGTGATAAAGCAAAAGAGAGGCATGGACATATATACATTACCAAACGTAAGGTAGATAGATAGTGGGAAGCAGCCACAGAGCACAGGGAGATCAGCTCGGTGCTTTGTGACTGCCTGGAGAGGTGGGATGGGGAGGGTGGGAGGGAGGGAGATGCATGAGGGAAGGGATGTGGGAACAGATGTATATGTATATGTATGACTGATTCACTTTGTTATAAAGCAGAAACTAATAAAAAAAAATTTTTAAATAAATAAATTAAAAAGAAAAAAAAACAAAAAACCAAGGATATATACACATACATGTATGTATATGTGGTGATTACATACACACATGTTGTATTTTACAATTTTAGTTTTATATGTATGTGTGTCTCTATATATATAGTTAAAATGGTAAAATACATGTATTCATATACATATACATATATTTCATGTTGCTCAGTGGCATGTGGGATCTTCCCAGACCAGGGCTTGAACCCGTGTCCCCTGCATTGGCAGGCGGATTCTTAACCACTGTACCACCAGGGAAGCCCCACGATGATGTATTTCTTAAAGACATTTTAAAGACTCCAGGATGATACCTGAAGGCACTTCCGACAAGTGCCTTGCCAAATGTCGTCACCTCTCTATTTGAGCTGTTCTTAGAAGACTGAACCCAGGTATCCATAAACACAACAAAATTCAATAAAGGAGCCACATTCAGTCCTGCCTTATTTATTCAGTGATGTGAGGGAAGGCAACTTTTAGGATACATTGAGTTTCTCTCTTTTGCATTTAGCAATTCATCCATTCAACAAATATTTACTTAGAGATTTTACCATGCCTAAACTTTTATTTTCACCATTTTAATGCAAATATTTATGAAATATTTTATCTTTCTCTGCCTTTTACACAAAGAAGGCTGAGAATACTTTAATCTTTTCTTAATGATTCAGCCTTATCATAGAACCAAACTATACTCTAAACTGTTGGCTTTCAAATACTATACATTTTAAACGAGAAGCCACATTATACAATTCTAACATATGAAATAGATAAAAAGAAGAGTTGAAGTGAGAAATAGGGGTGTGGCAGAATCCCACCCACTTGGTATTTCTGGGACAACACAGAAAACTAAGACTCCAGGAATCATCCTTAGAAACTTCTGGTGCCACATAGTAACACTCTCAAAGGCTGCTGAAAGATAGAAGGCTACTCCTATGCTCAATAATCCTAAATTATGATCCAAACTTTATGTCCTTTTTTTAAGTTTGAATGTGTTTTATAGTGTCCTTCACAATGTCAGCAATCGCTTCTTGCTGCCTATCAGCATGGCTCTCGGTATCTGCTCTCCTCCGCCCACCCACCCCCAACGTTTGTGGTTTCTGCAGATGAGAAATCAAAGTCATCAATCTTCATAGGAGTGTGGGTAGATCAAGAGTCCAGAGACTAGTAGGACTTCAGAGGCTCTTTCTTGAATAAAAGACATAGGCTTTACATTTTGGACCTTGAGTGATCTATTTTGACAGTCACACATCTGTTTTTCTAAGTTCCAGATTTCAAATATATACTTGAAGATAAGTAACCCTTAATGAAATCATTCTCTAACACCATATACAAAAATAAACTCAAAATGGATTAAAAATTGAAACGTAAGACTGGAAACCATAAAACCCCTAGAAGAAAACATAGGCAAAACACTCTTTGACATAAACTGTAGCAATATTTTTTAAGATCTGTCTCCTAAAGCAAAGGAAATAAAAGCAAAAATGAACAAATGGGACGTAATTAAACTTAAAAGCTTTTTCACAGCAAAAGGAAACCATCGAGAAAGCAAAGAGACAACTTAATGAATAGGAGAAAATATTCACAAATGATATGACCAATAAGGGGTTAATATCCAAAATATAAAAACAGCTCATATAACTCAACATCAAAAAAACAAACAACCCAATTAAAAGAATGGGCAGAAGACCTGAATACACATTTTTCCAAGGAAGACATACACATGGCCAACAGGTACATGAAATCATCAGAAAAACATAAATAAGAACCAAGATGAGTTATCACCTCACACCTGTCAGAATGGCTATCATCAAAAAGACCAAGTTTTTGGTGAGGATGTGGAGAAAAAGGAACCCTCATACACTGCTGGTGGGAATGTAAATTGGTGCAGCCACTATGGAAAACAGAATGGAGGTTCCTCAAAAAACTAAAAATAGAACTACCATATGACCCAGCAATTCCACTCCTGGGTATTTATCTGGGAAAAAAAAAAAAAAAAAGAAGCACTAATTCAAAAAGATACATGCACCCTAATGTTCATATCAGCATTATTTATAATTGCCAAGATATGGAAGCAATCTAAGTGTCCATCAACAGACGAATATATATATATATATATATATATATATATACACATACATATACATTGGGTTGGCCAAAAAGTTCATTCAGGTTTTTCCGTAATGGAAAACCTGAATGAACTTTTTGGTCAACACAATATATACCACATCTTCTTCATATATATATTCTTTGTGTGTGTGTGCATATATGTATATATACACACACATATATATATAATACAATGGAATATTACTTAGCCATAAAAAATAATAAAATTTTACCATTTGCAACAACATGGATAGACCTGGAGGGTATTATGCTAAATGAAATAAGTGAGACACAGAAAGACAAATACTGTATGACAGGGGTTCCCAACCCCCAGGCTGCAGACCAGTAGTGGTCCATGGCCTGGTAGGAACCGGGCCACACAGCAGGAGGTGAGTGGTGGGCAAACGAGTGAAGCTTCATCTACTGCTCCCCGTCACTCCCCGTCACTCCCCATCACTCACATTACCACCTGAACCATCCCGCCACCCCCGTGCATGGAAAAATTGTCTTCCATGAAACTGGTCCCTGGTGCCAAAAAGGTTGGGGACCGCTGCTGTATTATATCACTTATGGGACTTCCCTGATGGTCCAGCAGTAAAGAATCTGCCTTCCAATGCAGGGGACACGGGTTCAATCCCTGGTCGGGGAACTAAGATCCCACATGCTGTGGGGCAACTAAGCCTACGCTCCACAACTACTCAGCTCATACGCCTCAACTAGAGAGCCTGCGTTCCACAAACTACAGAGACCGTGAACTCTGGACCCCATGCACCACAACTACAGAGCCCACACACCCTGGAGCCCTCGCACCACAACTAGAGAGAAGCCCAAGTGCCACAACGAAGAGCCCACACCTCAATGAAAGATCCCATACGCCTCAGTGAAGACCCCGCATGCCGCAACTAAGACCCAATGCAGCCAAAAAAAAAAAAAAAAAAAGGAAAAGAAAAGAAATAAATAAAATAAATAAATATTTTTAAAAATAGATATTACTTATATGTGGAATCTAAAAAGTAAAAGAAACTAGTGAATATAACAAAAAAGAAACAGACTCACAGATATAGAGAACAAACTAGTGGGGAGAGGGAAGAGGAGAGGGGTAATATGCAGCAGGGGGTTATGAGGTACAAACTCCTAGGTATAAAATAAATAAGCTACAAGGGTATATTGTACAAAACAGGGAATATAGCCAATATTTTATAAGAACTATAAATGGTATATAATCTTTAAAAATTGTTGTAAACCTGAAACTTACATAATATTGTACATCAACCACGCCTCAATAAAAAAAGAAGATGTGACCTTTAGTTAAGTATGGAAATTCTCTACTCTCAGTTCAATGAGACTGAATTAGCATTGTAGATAGTGATTCCATTTTCTCAACTGAGGAATGTTTCTAGAATCTCTAAGAACCATATCTACTAGTAACTTTCAAATGCAAATATTTGGATTGACTCCTGTACATTTAAATTTACTTATATAAAATATTTACCTTTAAGAACTGGGGAAGAAATTATTCTCCGTACCACACATGTACATAAACACAAAATCTGTGCCCTTCATTTAACCCAACAGTCTTGGAGTTCACTGAATGAAAGAAGTTGTTGCCAGAAATAAACTGTTAAATTCATTCTAAGATGATATGCTCACCCCTGGCATTTTGGAGCCCTACTAACAGCAGCTTTCTTAGCAAATTGACATAATTTCTTGGTATTATGAGGGCACTGGGTAAAAGAATGCATCAAATGGATTTATAAGGTGAAAATCTAAAACATACAAGTAGACAAAGAGCAAGCACACCATAAAGGCACACAGACTCAGTTATATCCAATGATCAGTTACAGAAACAAATTCAGTTCAATAACTTAACCCTGAATATATGTTTCTCTATGGGCCTTAAGCATCCTGCAAATTCACCTTCAACTTTATTTCATATCACCAAAACATTTTGTCTATATGGAAACTGTGGAGTTTGTGGAAACAACAGTTTTAATAGAACTGAATGTAGTATCTGATTTCACATATGTATAAAATCTAAAATGTGAATAATGTCTTAGGGGATATCTCTACTCACCAGATTTGTGATGCCTGAATCTCTCCTTCTGATTCTTGGCAAGTGGTTATCTGTTTATCGTTGGATACAGGGCCAGAGAGCTTTCTGGATTAGTTCTATATTTATTCAAGCCTTACTAGAATATATTCATGTATTATTAAGTATTTGTATTTGGTACTTTAATTTTGAATTCGATGTGGGTTCCATTAAAACTATAAAATTCTTTCTAATACTTGAGAATACGCATACTTCAGATACGTAATGCTAAACTTGCAAAAGTCAATTCAAAACATAAGCAGAATAAACAGATAATCTTTCATTTCTTCACAATAATAAAGCCTTACTTCTTGTATCTCATTCTAAGTGGTATGAATCCCTCCTCCCCAAAAGAGATCATTTAAATAAAAATAGCAATATTTTGAAATGATGCAAAATCTACTGATAACTATCTGAATGTGAGAAATATTTCTCTAAAAATTTAAATGGATTGCCCAGATTAATAAAATTACTTTAAGGCTACAAATCATATCCCTTTTGAGCAATTAACAGTTATATTTCACGTAACATAATTAAGTATTCATTTGAAAATAATTCAAGGTTCTTGAAATAGATCTAAAGGAAAATTCAGGGTAGATCTGATGCAAAGGATGGGGTGTTACAAAAACTCACCATACACTCAGAACAGACTTTGCAAATCCCCAGTTATTTTAGCTCAGTAAAAAGATAGAGAAAAAAGTTAACTGTTTTCTTTTTTGCTTTTAATTTAAAAAGAAATAAACCTTTTTTCTTACCACAGCGAATATCAAATTTACACAAAACCTTGGCTCATCAAATAGAAGCCAAGACATAAGATTATTCAACATTACAGTAAAAAAATTGATAAAACCCAGAGTACATCAAAGCTATTTCAGCAGCTGCTGCTACATTCTAAGCGAAAATATCCATGGGACAAAGCCAAACTTTAAATAGGGTCCAAGGCACCCCTCCAATCTACACCAGGGATATTTTATCAGCTCTGCTCATTGAAAGAGACCACAGTCCCCAAAATCAGATAGAAACGCTTTCAGGGCCCCCTGGTGGTGATTTATAGACCTCCGGCATCAGATACAAATGACCATGAATCAAATAAACCAAAGCAGCCAGGGCCCAAGACCAGGTTCTACAAACTAGTATCTCCTCTACATGATGCTCAGCATTTTTGTGTGTCTAGTTTGTCTATCTCAGACAGAGTTGATTCAATCTCTCTACATGTAGCCTACTACAAGAAAAATGTTTTTTCATTCCTCTCAATTTGCTACAACTTAAAAAAAAAAGAACTTTAGTACCTTGACACAAATAACCCTCCCTGTCTCCCTCTTTAGATAATTTTCACAAAAAGTATATTGTACAACACGGTGCTTAAGTGTACAAACTCATAAGTCTTCATGGAATCTACCTATTCTCAGCACTGGCAAACGAATTACTGTCAGCTTAAATCTTTTAAATGTCGATATGTTAAGAGTGGTGGATTTAACAGAATAGAAAGGAGTATATAACTGATTTTCACCAGGAACTACAACCTAAAAAAAGGAGCGAATCAATGGCCTATTAAGTCTGGAATGCTCTACCTGGCCAGGTGAGGTTGATCCAATAAACCAGTCCTCTAAATC
Source organism: Mesoplodon bidens (assembly GCF_964165515.1). Lineage (NCBI taxonomy): Eukaryota > Metazoa > Chordata > Mammalia > Artiodactyla > Ziphiidae > Mesoplodon > Mesoplodon bidens. The sequence goes on along the minus strand of NC_138165.1, from coordinate 8,394,455 downwards.
TACCAGAGAGATAGATGGCCCTATTGGTAGAACCAGAATTCACCAAAGAACCTGCACAAGGTGTTCAGCACTTGGCCAAATATTATAATCAACTGAGAAGTCTTTTATAATGAGGAAGCCAGCCTACTCCCAGAGATTCTGATTTAATTGGTTTGGAGTGAGGTCTGGATGTGAGTACTTTATAAAAGCTCCCCAGGTCACTCTTAAGGACAGTCAGAACTGAGAACCCCTGCACTCTTCCTAGGGGCTCTAAGCTAGGCAGTCAGTCAGGCTGCACCCATGTCTGTCTGTGGTTGAGTCCAGACTACCAAGAGTCACTTCTCTCATTCAAGTTGCAGACAAAATAAAGCATAATCTTACCGCAATTTACATTGAAGTTACATTGTTGGAAAATTCTACATATGTTAAAATCATGCAAAAATACTTTGTATTTCTATGTGAAATGGAGTTCAGTGCCAAGCTCAGATAATTAAACACATAAGTATATATGAAAGTCATGTGTGAAGTGAGACAATACCTTGTATAGAAGACTGTCCTGTGAGCTGTAGGCAAACACTCTGTTCCTCTCCCACTAAACACCTCCAACTATTTTGGGGTACAAACAAAAATGCTCCCACAGATTTCCAAAGAGCCTCCTAGGTGGCAGCACTGCCCCCACAAGAGGCAGGTAATACAGCCTTTGGCTTTAGTACTTACACACGCCATGTGCGCTCATAGAACCCTGCTTTTCCTTTGTAATGATACAGCCACATGTAAATATTTGCTTGATGTCTGACACCTTCATACTAAGGGCACCAAGAGAACAGCGACTGTGTCTGCATTTTGCTCACCATTGTGTTCCTAGCGCTTTGCATTGGTGCCAGCACACAGTGGGCACTCAATCAATTTTGCTGAATGAATGATTGAACATGATTCCTCTGGTGCTGAGTGCTGACAGAGCAGACAGCTCCATGCATGGCTGTGTACTAGAGTCAGAAAAGGCACTAATAGGAGTCCAGAACAGCCAACAGGACTCTTGCCTTGATTATTAGAGTTCATGTGTATGTTTCCTGTTGTCTTAGATCAGGTTGCTATAACAAAATTCCATAGCCTAGGTGGTTTATAAACAATGGAAATTTATTTTTTACAGTTCTAGGGGCTGAAAGTCTAAGACAGGTTGCCAGCACTGTGAGGACCCTCTTCTTGTTGCAGATAGAGGATATCTCATTGTAACCCCACATGGCAGAGAGCAAAAAAGGAAAGAAAGCTCTCCAGTGACTCTTATGAGGGCACTAATCCCATTCACGAGGGCTCCACCCTCGTGACCTCATCTATTCCCAATGGCCTCCCAAAGGCCCCACCTCCTAAAACCCTCACATTGAGGTGGTAGAGCTTCAACATAAGAATTGGGGGGGGGGTGACACAAACATTCAGTCTATAACATCTGTTAAATTTCATACATTTTTCCTTAAGAACGATGAAGTTAAGCTTGTACTCTCGTTTACAGCAATGCCAAAGTAAGAGCCAAACCACACAGTTTGTCATAAGTCCTCAAATATGGTTGAAAGTACTAGAATACAAGTTTGTGGTAAAAGCTGATCTGGAAGAGGCAGCAAGAGAGAGCTTCCATTTCAATTTACTGCCTTCAGGTTATTTACAAGTAATATGAGCGGCCAGGGTAATTAGGCCCCTGGAAATTATTCAGATATTCAAATTATCACTATTGCTTTAGTTCACATGTGATTAGTAGGACAAGAAAGAGTGACTAGATTGATTACTCCAAGTACAAAACCCATTGATAACCAGCCAAAACTATTCATGATGGGCTAAGAGGGAGGGCTTGTTCTGGCAGAAGTCACAGATAGGAAAAAAGATAAATATTTTTGATATCAGACCTTAAGAGCTTCCTCATTATAAGTGATATGCATTCGAGTCTCTCCTCTCAACATATTTCTTATGATTTAGAAGGAGATATCATCAAGCCATATAAATCTGTCCCAATTTATTGAAAATTTTGGCATTAGGTAACAGGTCTGAAGAGCAAACAGGTCCTTAATCAAAGAGTACGAGCCACATGAACTTTTAAAAGGATATATTTATCCCATTCTGAGCCTTATTAAAAACAGTATGAGGGGCTTCCCTAGTGGCACAGTGGTTGAGAGTCCGCCTGCCGATGCAGGGGACACGGGTTCGTGCCCCGGTCCAGGAAGATCCCACATGCCATGGAGCGGCTGGGCCCGTGAGCCATGGCCGCTGAGCCTGCGCGTCTGGAGCCTGTGCTCCGCAATGGGAGAGGCCACAGCAGTGAGAGGCCCGCGTACCGCAAAAACAAAACAAAACAAAACAAAAAAAACAGTATGAGTTAGTACACTGTTTCAGTCACAAAAATCCAAATTCTCAAGACCTCAAATACAAGTGCAGAACTTGAGCAATTATGGCTGTATTTTCTCAGACATTGGTTTAGGAGCAGACTGTGGACTAAAAACTTTAAACTCACCACCATCATGACTGAAGGGTAAACTGCACATTTCTGGGTTACTTCGTGGTCATAAGTTACTTTATGAACTGAAAGCAGTGAGTTAAGTCTACAGATTTAGCCCATATTTCTCTTTGTGTGTGTATGTGCATGAATCAATCCCTCATTGTGACTTCTTAAAACATGTATATTTTTTAGCTGAATAGGTATAAAGAACTGCAGTGCACTCTACTGGAAAAAAAAAGAGATTGTATTTCTTTTATTGAGAACCTTCATGTTTAAAGAAAAAAGAATAGTTTCTTATAGAAAAGCCCCAGACCCTAGGGAAAATTATGACTTCAGGATGATGAACCTGTCAATCTATAAGTTATGAGTTAGAAGCAGCATCTGAAATTGTGATTAATCTGCTCATTTTTCAATGACCCTATTGTGGCCTTGACAGCAAGTAAAAAGATCTGCAGTGCTAACATTGCTTTGAGTAGAAACACATGGGAGTAAGTTCTCAACAACAAAATTCTTTGAAGCTTTCTAAGTAAATGGGAGGCCTGTGGAGAGGTGATCTAATAAAACAGGTCCTTGGTGCTTTATGGTTTAAATCCTGTACCTCTAGGAGGCTTCATTCTTCCCCTGCTCAAGGTGTCTGAGCTGTACTGTGAACAGGGCATGCCAAGGGTTAAAGCAGGACTGAGAGCATGTTCATTCATTCAAGCATTTCCTACTGAGTACTGACCATGGGCCAAACACCACACTGCGTGCTGGAAGACAAACAGAGCATGTGCCCTTGGCATCAAGAGTTCGGAGTACAGTAAGCATATTTTTGATGAGCTCTCTGGCTACTTCCAGCCTGCATAAGGCTTTCTTTACAGATGCAAAATAACAAGCCAGAGGAACACCGTTCCAAGCACTTCACCTGTATTTACTCATTTCATTCTCTCAACACTACAAGGTAGCTACTAACCTCATCTTCATTTTACAGATAAGGAAACAAAACACAAAAATTTAAGTAGCTTGCCCCAAGTTTACACAGCCTGACTCTAAGACTTTGTAAGTATTGAGAATGCCAGTTGATTTTCCTTCTCACGTAGACATAAGGCAAACCAAGTGAAAAGGTGGAGGAGAATAAAAAGGCATTCTTATTGCATAGTCACATTGAATTCCCCCAAACAAAGGGGCAAAACAACGTCAATACAGCCACCTAGATCGGCACTGAGCTAATACAATATGCTCATAGCTCAGGCCTTCCTTTGTCTATTACCTGTCGTGTTGCCTCAGGAAGTCTCATGCTTGTGAATTCATAGGCAGCTACTTACAAAAATAGGCCCATGATAATGCAGCACTAAGTATAAGACTTATTCATATTGGGCTTCCCTGGTGGTGCAGTGGTTGAGAGTCCGCCTGCCAATGCAGAGGACACGGGTTCGTGCCCAGGTCTGGGAAGATCCCACATGCTGCGGAGTGGCTGGGCCCGTGAGCCATGGCTGCTGAACCTGCGCGTCTGGAGCCTGTGCTCCACAACGGGAGAGGCCACAACAGTGAGAGGCCCAAGAAGACTTGTTCATATTAAGTTGAGCAGAGAAGATTTAAAGAAAGAGGGGTGGGGGCAGGGGTGTAGGGCAAGGCAAGGGAAAATAACTAACCATGTATCCTTTTCTAGCACCTTTAGCTCCATTGCAATGTCTTATCTAAGAAAATTGATGGAAGATAAACCAATGCGGGGACTAAAGGGTCCACAAAATGTAGATGAGATTGATGCTGTAGATGTTCTGGAGAGGTTTACTGCATGGGACAGAGAATAGGGCACGCGCATGACAGGAAGATACTCAGAGGCTGCCACCTAGGGGTCAACTGGAAGATACGGGTGCATCACAGAAGGACCACCAATGCCTATGGGAACTCCTTAGGGAGTTCCTTGTCCATGGAAAGTGCTGGGGCAGTTTGCCTCCCCCTGTGCTTGCGTTGTGGTAAGGAGCTAGATAAGGGATGGTGACTAGAAAAATGGGTAGAGTAACCTCCCCATTGCCAATATGTGATTGCTTGCCTAAGAAGAAAGCACTTCCAAGTAACAACAACAGCAACAAAAGGAGAACCAACTCACCATGGAAAATCAAGAAAGTAAATGACTCTACATTTTTTTCCTCTCCCTTCTCCTCACTGTAATACCCAAGGAACAAGCACAAGAAAGAGGAGGGAAGAAGAATGTAGCAGACAAAGGCCTCATTCCTCCTCTTTAAATCTCTGGAGAGGAACACCTAGACTGCTCTAGAGGGAGGTGAGAGATTTGAATTGAATAAGAGGTTGACATATTCAATAGCTAGATTTTTAAATAACTAAAGATGAAAAGTTATAGAATCAAACTGAAATATTTTTAAGGGACCTCACAACACAGCAGATACAGGGATCTGACAGGACAGGGTAAGAGTTTAAAAAGTCAAACTCTGCAATGTTTGCACCCCAATGAGCCTGAGATCCTCAATCAAACCAGTTACAGGCTGAAAAAATTATTCAATGAATATGAAAATAATCTCAAGATGTATCTTAAACTATACCAGTCCAAAATATGAGACATTTTGGTAAAATCATAGGCTGAATAATTCAAGTTTGAGGCTCACTCAGTGGCTAATTATACATGTCCTAATACCATTAATGAATACTTGATATAAAACATGCAATTTATTAATACCATTAATAAATATCTGATACAAAATATATCCAGTGTGTACTGGACAGAGATGAGCAATTAATACCTACGTGACAGATGCAATTAACAATAAATATCATAATGCAAAGGAAAAAAAATGATTTCCATTTGGATTTGTGCCTGAATCCTGAGCCAGACTGGCCACTGAGCCATCATCAGTATTTTGGTATTTCCCAGTTCATATTTTTCCTAGATAGTGATTAAGAAACAACTTAAAGGACAAATAGATTGCTTTATTAAATTATCTAAAGAAAACGTACCTTCTTGTTTCTTTTTGCCTTAAAAAAAATATTTTAACCTGAAGTACAGGCTAAGGTCAGGCTGAGGCCTCACAGGACAGGATGTGGAGATCCCCCCAATATTGGGCTTAATTCTTCCTCTGTGATACCAAGAGCACTGGGCCCCTTTGTTTCAGTAGAATTGTTTTTCTTGTCTAAAACCAGGTGTGTGACCCCTGCTACACTGCCTCCTTCCAATGTGTGTGGATTACATAAGAATATATAATCAAATTTTTCTGCAGTAAGCAAGCCTGATGTTTGTGTCAAAGGGGACACAGCTGCATCTTCTCCTAAGAGGAAGGCCTTCACAATTTCCCTCTGAGCCTCTACTCTGAGAAGCTGGTACCCCAACATTCCTTCCAGCCCTGACATTCTATGAATCCTTCTGGACACAATACCTCTGCTTTGTCCATCCCAGACTGGGCCCCCAGGATCCCCATTTGGAAAACAAGTCAGACATTCTGGCAAACAGGATGAGTGAGTCTCTGCACATCTTTACATAAACCCAAGCAAGGAAACCTTTGGAAGTTTGCAGCAGACTGTTCTCTGTCATAGGCTGGAGAATCAAGCCAGCTATTCATAAATTTCATATTTTCAGTATAATGTTCAATTAAGGTATATGAAGATACACTCCTTTGAGCTTTCAATAACCATATTTTCCCCTATACTCTAAAAATGGATAAGCAGCATCAGTTTTCCGTGTGGGACTTCAAGAAAATCTCATGTCAATAATCATAACTCTCTACCCAGGGCTAACACATTCTCTTTCCTTTGACAGAAAAAGGTGACCCTGGCTTGGATATATTCTTCCCAATTAGTCACATGAATGTAGTTAGGATTTCAACCCATATTTCCAGTATAAAATGCAGAAATTCTTCCACCAGATGCTTTGATAGGTGCAGTTTAATTAAACTTACTCAAAAATGATTACATGAATGTATGAGAGATCCATTTCCCTTGTCCCTTCTTTTCTCACTTTAGTAGAAATTCCAGTCCTCAGCTCCAAGGCTTCCCCACAGTTACTGGTTTTAACTGGCTCTCCCTGTTCTTTCTGAACTCCCTTTTAATTCTGCTCCATGTGCATGAATAATACATGTGCATGAATAATAATGACAGTTGTCATTTAATAAATGCTAAGCATCAGCGTAAATGTGCATAACATTTATAAACTCATTGAATTCTCACACAACTCCATGGGATAATTCTTGCTATACCCCTTCTACAGATAAAGAAATTGAGGCTAAAACCAAATAAATATTTGCCGAAAGTAACACAGCTAATAAATGGCAGAGCTGGAATTCAAGCTTATATCTGTTTTACTCCAAACCTGAGCCTTTAACGACTAAACTTAATTTTTCTCTTAAAATCAAAACATTTAGTTTGGAAACTATAAAATATTATATATACTAAATATATGTAATATATACATAGACAGAATTATATGTATAATTTATATATTATATATTAGTTATTCATATTTATGTGTACTGTATTACACTGTTATTTTAATATATTTATACATTATATATTGTTACATACTTATACATACGGTAAGTCCCTTACATACAAATAAGTTCCATTCCAAGAGCACATGTGTAAGTCTAATTTGTTCTTAAGTCCCACAAAGTTCGCCTAGGTACCCAACTAACACAATCAGCTATATAGTACTGTACTGTAATAGGTTTATAACACTTTTCACACAAATAATACATAGAAAACAAACACAAAGAATAAAGAAAACATTGTTAATCTTACAGTACAGTACCTTGAAAAGTACAGTAGTACAGTACAACAGCTGGCACCCAGGGGCTGGCATCGCGTGAACAGGCAAGAAGAGTTACTGACTGGAGGAGGGAGAGGAGGTGGGAGATGGTAGAGCTGAAGGATCCTCAGCAATAGGAGACGGAGGACAAGCTGCAATGTCACTCACACCTGACGCTGATGACACAGGTTCTGGTTCCTTGCTGGATTCACTTCTATCTACACTCTTGAAAAAACGATCCAGTGATGTCTGGGTGGTAGCTTTTTTTTCTCGTCACAGATGACACGGTAGTACTGGATTGCATTCTGAACAGCTGCTGCAACCTTCAGGTACCATTCTATGTTTGGGTCCTGTGCCTCAAAAACTAACAGGGCCTCCTCAAATGAAGAAAACCCCTGTGCCATTTCCTGCGTCGTTACTCTCTTCGGTTCTTCAGTTACTTCTTCTTCCACTTGTCTCTCTTCGTCCTTTCTCTGGGCCTCCAGTTCCATCAGGTCTTCATCAGTAAGCTCCTCATGTTGCACAGCAAGGAGTTCAATGAAGTCGTCCTCTTGCAGATCTAGCTCCAGCTTCTGGCTAAGAGTCACTAAAGCTGCTGAAGACCTCTTTGGACTCCTCATCCACCTTCTCAAATCCACAAAAATCGTAAATAAACTGCAGGCAAAGGTTCTTCCAAACCCTATTCATGGTGATGGCCATAACCTCACGCCAAGCAAAGTCAATGTTTTTTATGGCCTTCTGGATGAACAACAATACTCCTTCCGAAATTGTTGCATGGTTGTTCCTGTTTTGTCACTTGCCTTTACTGGCTGACAAAAAGTATGACATAAATAATATTTCTTGAAAGTCGCTATAACCCCCTGGTCCATAAGTTGGATGAGCAACATAGTATTCGATAGCAGATGCACTACTTTGACGTTGGGATGCAAGTCATCCATGAACGCGAGGTGGCCCTGAATATTGTTGAACAGCAAAAGACTGAATGGGACATCCTTCTCCAAGCAATATTTCTCTACCTCCAGGATAAAGTGGTGGAAAAACCAGTCCTGGAGAATGGTCTGTGTAAACCAGGCTTTGGGGTTACTCTTCCACACAACTGGAAGAGAGCCCTTGGCTATGTTTTTAAGGGTTCTTGGGTTCTCTGAATGATAAACTAAGAGAGGCTTCAGCTTCATATCGCCGAAGCATTGCCACCAAACAACAGAGTTGGCCTATCCTTTGCTGCTTTATAGCCTGGCATCAACTTTTCCTCCTTACTGATGTAACTTTGGTCTGGCATCCTCTTCCAGTACAGTCCTGTCTCATCCACATTAAAAACCTGCTCAGGTAAGTACGTGCCGTCATCAATAATTTCTCTAAGTGTTTTAGGAAATTCCCGGGCAGCTACCATACCTACACTCGCTCCCTCCCACTTACTTTTACCTTGTGAAGGTTGGCTCTAGCCTTGAACTAATGAAACCAGCCATGGTTGGCATTAAAAGATGCACCCTCTGATTCTCTGCCGTGTTTCTTTTTCAAGTCTTCATAAAGGCTTTTAGCTTTCTCTTGAATCAGCATTAAGCTGAGTGGGACTCGATGCTGATGCTGATCCTTCAACCACACACTGAGAAGTTTCTTCACCTCCTCCCTCACTTTTCCATGCTTCTTCGATATTAGTGTTGACATCATCGGCACAGCAGACTTCACATGTTCCACGATCTTGTCCGTGTTTTTTAGAACCGTGCCGATGGCTGAACAATTCATGTTATAAGAACGAGCGATATCTACCATCTTTTTGCCTTGCTCCACTCTCTATTTTCACTTTTGTTTCCATCCTTACTGCTTGGCACTTCTTAGCAGTACCAGGTACATCACCGCTGCTTTTACGCTTGCTTCTGGACATCCTGGGCTTGAAATAAAGATACTGTACTACTGTATTCTATACAGTACTGTACAGTAAAGTACACAAAAGCACAACCACTTGTAGTGGATGCACGCACATGACAATGTACGCCAGACATGTGAACTAACTTGCATGACTGGACATGCGAATTCACATCCGCATCTTTGAAAGTTCGCAACTTGGAGGTCAGTATGCAGGGGACTTACTGTATGTGGCAGTTAAGTGTGTTCCAGACTGAATTTATTACTCCCATTATAGATCACCACCCCTGCTCTACCCTCAATGAATACATCAACTCTATAGGTGACAGTTCTTCTTTTCATTAATCAGTAAACCTCTCCAGTTTTATCCTCCAAATTTACCATTGATCCATACTTTTCTTTCCATTTTCCCTGTCATTAATTTATCCAACATAATTTAATTCAATTCACTGAGTGCCTACTATGTGCTAGGCAGAGTTCTGGAACCGAAGGATAGTATCTCTGTCTTTAAGTAGCTCACAGGGTACTAGAAAGAAAGATATTCCAGAGAACACATTACTATCCAGAAGCATCAGTAAAAACACAATACACAGGCAGTCCTGAGGAGGGAGTGAGCAGCTCAGCCCACAGGGGTTTGGGGGAGCTCCCCAGAGGGGGGCTGCACTGAAGCAGAATCTTGAAGGATGATGAGAAGGTAGCTGACTGGGGGGCAAAACTAAGTGGAGGCAGGGAAGGAGGGGAAGGTGTGCCAAGCAATGGAGACCACATGGGGGCATGAAACTAGCACCATGAAATCCCATCATTTTACTTCTGGACTAGCAAAACAGCCACCAACCAGTCTCAATTCTCTCCCGTATCCAATTCCTACTGAACACTGCTGACAAAAAGTCCTCCAAAAGCATAACTTTGGTCATCCCCACTGCCCTTCTCAAGAGCCTCTATTGTCATACATTATGCCTAAACTTCAGGCTCTTACTTAAGGACCTTACGACCTGTTTCCACATTTCCTTATCTTCCCTATTACTTACCCAACTGCCCTCAAAAACTTCTAATGACTCAACTCCTTTGCCGACAGGAGGTTAAACCCCACCTTACACCTCTGTTATGCCATTCCACAACCAAATTCTATCCATGCTTAGGACCCAGGCCCTGTGCCACCTGTTCTTGTTCCTCCTTTACCTGCTCCGGCTGTCAAAAATACTGGGCAATTGGCATCACAGACTCAGAATTTTATACAAAAAAGCATTCGCCCCATTGAGTCCATCTTCCCCATCTTTCTGTTGACATTCAAGCAGCAATCCATCCCTACCTTCACTCATTCAAGAGGTATTTGTGGGCCATCGACTATATGTACTTCTTCTCCAACTAAATGGTCCCACTAAGCTCATTTTCCCTTTCCCCTCCTCCTCTCCACCATGCCCTCCAAGCCTTCTTCTCTTCCTGTATTCTATACAGCACATCTCAAGCTGCAAACTTCAGAAGCATCCTTTACCCCTCCCTCTCTCTTAACTTCCTCATCCAACTGGTCACCCAGTTACATTCTTTCTTTCTCAGAAAATATACTGAAACTCACTCTGTTCCAGCCCCATGATCTTCATAATGTCCCTACTGAACCATTGCAACACCACCTGATTGATCATCTCACCTCTATTCTCTCCACTGCTGTCAGAGAAGTCTTCTCAAAACAGGGTGTCACACATTTATTGAGGGCCTACATAACTCCAGGCACTGTGCTGGCATGAGAAGTCTAAATGGGAAGGGAGACATCTTTGACTTTCTCCAAAAGTGCGAGCATGTTGACAGAGGGAGCTTTGGCTAATTTAACTTTATATTGCCAGCATATAGCCAATTACTTGTCACATCATCATGGATTCATAGATACTAGTTTGAAAGAATCAGTGAATGAATGGAAAGTTCTAAATGTAGGTGGTCTCTAAAGATGAATGAAACAACACTCCCGTCTTCAAGAAAGGAAAATTAACTGTGAAGTAAAGACCCAGACAATAATATAGGAAGGTAGTTTGATAAATTGTGTGAAATCAGTTGGTGAAGAGTCAGACGTCTCATAGTTTTCACTGTAGTAAAGCAGCTAGGTAGAGGGTTGGGGGGTAGCAGTTGCTTCCCTAAACTCATTCTCTGCAAGTGGCCCATTTTCAAAATTTTTGAGAGAAATATGTTGACCTGGTGGTTGTTAAAATTACTATGACAACACTACCCTGGGAAAGATAGGGTAAGTAAGCATGGGCGGAGGAGAGATCTTCGGTTGTAAAATAAAGAACCAGTAAAAATGACATGCTAGGAAATAAGATGTAGAACTTACCAGGTTCTGGCTGGTAGCCACTACCTTCATTTATTCACATGGATTATTTAGAAAATAGTAAATTGCCAGTGTTAATGTCTTAATTTTGACAAATGTCTTACAGCTACATGAGCTGTTAACATAAGGGGGAGCTGAGTGGCAGGTACTATCATTGCAACAGTTTTGTAATTCTAAAGTCATGCCAGGACTTCCCTGGTGGTGCAATGGTTAAGAATCCGCCTGCCAATGTAGGTGACATGGGTTCGAGCCCTGGTCTGGGAAGAGCCCACATGCTGTGGAGCAACTAAGCCCATGCACCACAACTACTAAGCCTGTGCTCTAGAGCCCGTGAGCCACAACTGCTGAGCCTGTGTGCCACAACTACTGAAGCCCGTGCACCTAGAGCCCATGCTCCTCAACAAGAGAAGCCACCACAATGAGAATCCTGCGCACCGCAATGAAGAGTAGCCCCCGCGCAGCAACGAAGACCCAATGTAGCCATAAATAAATAAATAAATAAATAAATAAATAAATAAATAAATAAAATTTAAAAATAAATAAAGTCATGACAAGTAAAAAGTGTATTAAAGTAAATCCCAATTCTGAACTCTTATTTCCACAAGGTACTGGATAAGTAAAGGTCAGTCTATGATTCTGTCATCAGTGGTCAGACTGGAGGTCTCAGGGGGCAGGTAGTCAAAGGAAGGTGTCTTTTTGAAGTTCTCACTTTCCCCCACCAATTCCTATACCTTTTCAAGCCTCCCTCCCCAAGCCTGGCCCAAGCCCTGGACTCTCCCATGCATAGCTGCTCTTGTGGTCCTGTACTGTCATTTAATGAAATACTAAGGCTTGTCGTTGCCAGCCTTTTCTCTGGCCTCAGATCTCTGCATGGCTGACTTTGGCTCCACAAAAATACCTCCCACCATGAGTAGCATGCTGCCCTGGCCTCCTATCCATCTCTCTCTATTATATGACATCATCTTGTTTTAATGTCTCTCCAGCGTTTAGCTCCATGTAAAGTTACCTTGTTCGCTCACTTGTTTAACTGATTAATATCTGTCTCCCCTCTCTAGGCACTAAGCTCCCTGGAAACAAAGACCTTGCCTGTCTTGTTCACTGCTGATTCCCAGGGCCCGAAACAGTACCTGGAACAGAGTAGATTTTTTAAAATAGCAAATGAATACACTTAGAGAAGGGTTATGTACTCTAGTCCCTAGAACCACTGCAATAATCATGACTTGGAGAATTGTGGCAATGCTCCCTAAAATGCTCTCTCATTTTCATATCTGTCAGTTCATTGAAGAAGACATTTCTCAAGCACCTGCCATCTGCTTAAGACAATACCGAGAACCAGGGTCAAACCACATGAAGGGTGCAACACCCCATTTACTTACAGTAATGCAGCACTTTCCTACACGCTAAAGGGTGATTAACCTTGTAGAAAATAGCATTTGAAAGTCCCTAGGAAAATGTTTCAAGCATCCAAATGCAGTGATTAGAGAGTGATTCAGTTATTTCTGACAAATTCTAAGGGATTTGTGAAATAGACTGATTTCTTTTCCCAGTGAAGTGAGGCATTTTTTTTTTTGAATGAGAAGAAATTTTGTACGGACAAATCTGCTTTTTATTATACAAACACTTGTCTAAGCCTTAAGGATCTCAAATGAAATTGAAAGAATGGTATGGGTAAGGAATATGGTCCATACTAAATTTAAATATTTCTTATAGGCAGGTAAAAGACATTATCTCCACTCCCTGTTCTGCCTGCCTCTAGCCCAGTGCATATGCACAGTGGGTACTGAATGAAGGACTCCACTCCCAGACTAGGGTGTTGTTCCTGTCACGTGCTTCCCTTCTCACTACACAGTTTACCATGATTGTTTTCCATGTAAGTTCTGTAAGCTCCACAAAGGCGAGCCACATCGATCTTACCCACAGTTCTATTCTCAGAACTTAGCACACACCAATCACATACTCATTGCACAGATATGCTCAGAAAATAATTGCTAAATGAGTTGATAATTGAGAAATGAATATCTGGGGAGAGGGACATCTGGGATGGGGAACCAAGGCAAAAAGTTCTAAAGACTTTTGCAAACATATACTAAACAGATATTAAGATAGGCTCAAAATATTAAGATATTTTGTCTCAGTGAGAGACAAAAGGATTTTCAGAGGCACATGTTTTTAATTGCCACCTCTCCAAACCTCACAGATATTTTCTGAAGTCCAATACAGTGATACTCATTTGTTTACCAGACCTGGTCTTGGAAATTCACTCTGTTAAACTCCTACCCTCAATTTTGAGAGTTGATGCAAGGTTATCATCATCTCTCATCCCTTTCCTAAAAGTCTAGAAAAAATGGCATCAATAGCCTTAGATGTGGCTACTGAAAGGTTGCCAATCCCTAAAATTAAGCACTTCCATGTACCTTAAGAAAATATGGAAGATATTAGTTGTTGCACCTAAGAGTGATGGATGTGAATTTCAAAGTCACAGACCCAATATTCAGGTGTGTAATCATGTGAATATATGTTTATGTATATATAGAGAGAATTAGATATGTGTGTATATTCTGTGCTCTTTCATGTTGATAGTCAGGTATGACCACAAGAGGAGACACAGGAGAGGCTCAAGAAAACAAAGTTTATTATACTCACAGGTACTAGAAAGAGGAGGCATGCCACATCATGCAGGGCCACATGGGAAAGCACCAGCATCCCATACAGGCAGAAGGGACAGGACCAAAGGAGGAGCCTAGGCCACAGCCTTTATTGGAGGTTCCTCAGGAAAAGCAAGGCAAGGCAAAACAAACAGTTTGCAGTTGGCTGGTTTAAATAACTTAGGTGGGCTGTAAACTATAGGAGTGGTCCATAGTTGCTTGGTACCTGGCCCTGGGATGATTAAGGCAGAGGAATATTGCCTCTTGGGGTACACAGGCCAGGAGGTATGGCTCTGCATTACTTAGTTTGCATATTAAAGGCATGCTCCTAGCTAAGTCTTTTGCTATCTCTAAAAATTGGCTAGCCCCTGGAGGAGCAATCTCTCTCCAGCCAGAAAGAGTTTTTTAAGATGTGAAAACTTCATAATATACAAAAAAATTCTAAGTATAAAAAATACAATATATATAGACAAATATATAAACTGATATATATCAATTTAAATTGCCATATATATATATTTAAACTGAGATATGTGTGTATGTATGTATGTACATGTGTGTGTCTGTGTGTCTGTGGGTGGGTGTGTCTGTGTGTGTGTGTCTGTGCGTGTGTGCCAGCTTAAATTTCTGACTCATCTGTTAACCCACCAAATTAGTAACAACTTAAGCACATCATGGTTTGTCTCAATTTCTAGTCCAATTCAATGTGATTTCTCAGTCAGTTTATTTACATTCTGTTTAAACTCCCTCCCAAGTTTTCTCCCTCTCTCTTTTTTCCTATGATTATGTCTAATCCCTATGAGCTCAGGCTCTGCCACTCCAAGTGAACAAATTACTCTAGCTTTCATTAACCCTTCCAATTATCGTTCAGCTCAAATTGATTATTGACAAGGGGAATTTGAGCCCATTAGGACCAATTTTTAAAGGAAAATGTGAATTTCTACAAGAACTATCCCAAATTTTTAACGTTGGCAACATTTTTTTTTTTAATGTACCTTCTTCCACACACACAAAAATGTCTACTGGCCAGCCAGATTGTAATTTCTGTCCTGACTTCTGAAGGGTCTGTGGGTATGAGCTTTGGGGATTATAAACCTTCATTTTTCAAACTGCAGCCGATCCTTTAAGAGAGTAGTAAAATCAATTTAAATGCATTCTAATTAGAATATTTAACGGACTCAGAATTTAGGATGGGATGAATGGTATCGAAGGAAAAACATCGAAGTGAAACAAGAGTTAGGGTATTGCTTTGAGAAATGTTATATTTATGTGTGGATTACTGGGTAGCAAGTGACATGGAAAGTGTATTTCTCACTAAGGAGAGCGGTCAAACAAGTTTGAAAACACACATCTACGAAATTTAGGTACTACTCAAATTAAATCGTCCAGGATCCAAAGAGGGTAGGAACATAAGAATGGAGACTCCCAGGCTTCCCTGGTGGCGCAGTGGTTGAGAGTCCGCCTGCCAATTCAGGGGACACGGGTTCATGCCCCGGTCCGGGAAGATCCCACATGCCGCTGAGCGGCTGGGCCCGTGAACCATGGCCACTGAGCCTGCGCGTCCGGAGCCTGTGCTCTGCAACGGGAGAGGCCACAACAGTAAGAGGCCCGCGTAAGAATGGAGACTCCCTAAGGCCCTCTGCTCGGCCTGATTTTTCCCACTTCCCCGGGATAAGCTCAAACTACCAAATGTCCCCAGTGCTCTCCTGGCTCGGGCACAATGCGAAGGAACACAGTGCAGGGTCAGTCCTACCTTCCCCTAGAAGGCGCTGCAGAAAATCCGTTCTCCAAGGGTAAGACGGCGCACACACCCGGAAGCATTTCCGCTCCGGACCCACTTCCGCTCCGCCGACCGCGAGTGCTCCTGTGACGTATTTCCGGCTGGCTGAGCTGAGCTCGGGTGGCCGGAAAGGAAGTAACGTCATCGGGGAGAGCAGAGAAGCCGGGTTGTGGCGCCGCCGTGAAGGCGCTTCACCGACAACATGTCTCATTTACCGATGAAACTTTTACGCAAGAAGATCGAGAAGCGGAACCTCAAATTGCGACAGCGAAACCTAAAGCTCCAGGGTGAGATGCGCTGAGCTTCGCGGCGGCCTGGGTTGCGGAGAGAGCCAGCACGTGGGCCGTGGCGCTCTGCGGCGGCCGCGGGGCCGAGCGGCCGAGCGGCCGAGCGGCGCTGGTGGGGAGGCCCTGCGGCCCCGATGTAGCGCTGGCAGCGTCCCCGCAGAGCGCGCGTGCTTGCGGAGCGTGGAAAGGCAGCCCGGGGCGGCCTCCCGTCGGGCCCCGCGCAGATGCCGACTCTCCGCGTGTCCCCAGATCTGCCCTTTCGGAGCAGCAGTTTGTCCTTATAGAGTTCGGGCAGGAGGCCTCTAAGAGTTCGTTTCCAGCCTGCCCCACTTCCACCCTCCCTTTCTGACTTCCTCACCACCTCTAGGGTCATCCCCACCCCTATTTCCAATCAGGCACGTGGGACTTTCTCACCTCCCCGCATCTTCCTTTCACATCATCTATCTCATGTCTCTGTCGCTTCAGAACAAGCTAGGTGTCGCTCTTCACAGAACATTCCTGATACCCTTGCCTTCCCCTGCCCACCTGCCCTGCTTCGACTCTTGAAGAACTAAATCATTTTCAGCTGCGTAATCTCGTGCTCTGTCTTCCTGTCACCCCTAACTTTAGGTTATAAATTTCTCAAGAGCTTCTACGTATTTGCATCCTTAAAGACCTCCATGAAAAGCATTTTACCTGAATGTCACTTTTCTTTACCTACCTCATTTGCAGTCCTAACTTCCTGACAGTGGGTCAGACATCCTGAAGTTATGTTAACCTTTTTCGGTCCTGTATAATACGGAAGCCCCCTAGGGCAGTGTTGGAGGCATAATGCCTTACACTAGCTGGTTTTCTTCAGAGATTAGTTGATTGAAAGAAATTCTGGAGGAGAGAAGAGGGGTGTGGGTTTTAGGAATAATGTTTTTGAAGTTCCTTTATATTTCCATTTCCTATGGAATAACAAAGCGTTGCTAACTACTTCTTAGTTAAAAGTAACAAAAGATGGTGCTTCTTCTGTATACAAAAAGAAACTTGTAAAGACAGTCTTAGGCATTTATATATGATAAATATCAAGACAAATAAGTGGTTACATCAACAGAATTTTCAATTCACTGATGTCTAGGAAAGTATATTTGTCAGATACCTAATATTAGAATGTGTATTTTGTAAGTAACATTGGCCCCATCTGTTTGTTTAACCTCACTGAAGTTTTCCTGTTCCAGACTTTTAACTCCTTATGGACAGAGATGTGGTTTTTGAAGTTAAAAAATCAATGCGGCTTTCCCTTTTTTTTCTTTTTTTAATTTATTTGTCCTGCAGTAGAACAATGTAAAATTGGAAGTTGTCTTTTAATATACATGACAGGGAAGTAAAAACTAAATCATTTCAGTCCTGGAAGCCATGACATTTCTCATTTGGGATACCAGTGTTTCTAAGTAAACCTCTCCTTCTTTGTCACTATGTGTGTTCTGTTTTTAAACAGGGGCCTCAGTTGTGAATTTGTCAGAAACTCAAAATGGAGATGTGTCTGAAGGAACAGTGGGAGGTGGAAAAATTAAAAAGTCCCTAAAACAGTCTGTGAATGTGGGCTTGTCAGAAACCCAAAATGGAGACATCTCTGAAGAAGCAGTAGTAGGTGGAAAAGTTAAAAAATTCCTAAAACAGTCTATGAATGCAGGCTGGTCAGAAGCCCAAAATGGAGACTTACCTAAAGAAACAGTGGAAAATGTAAAAGTTAAAAAATCCTCCAAGAAATCTACCACACTGACCAGTGGGGAAGCAGCAATGCAGTCTCCCAATTCAGAATCAAAAAAGAAAAAGAAGAAGAAGAAGAAAAAGAGAAAAATAGTGGATGATGCTGGGCCTGGTATGTATTGTCTTTGAACTTAAGCTATTCAGGTTTTCAAGTTATCATTCTGCTTTTCCTCTCTTCTTCTTATGTCCACATGACACGCAAGACTCCTCTGTACTTACTGGCATATGAGAAAATAGCCTGGTAGCTAAAGCAGACATTGGGGGGGTGGTGGGGCGGGGTGTGCAGTTTAACGTTTCTCAAAATACTGCTCTTCTTTGGCAGTTAACTATCTGAGCTTTTAATGATAAACACAATGTACTATGACATAGTATTGGGCTGGCCAAAAAGTTCATTCGAGTTTTTCCGTAAGATCTTACGGAAAATATTTTAGGTTTACCTGTTTCCAAAGAGAATTGTGGAATTACTGACACTAAAGAAATCTGGGCTGGTAGTAGAATCTATCTTGGGTCTTTATGTATCAAGGACTTTGCATTAGTGATTCTTTTCATTTACGTCTTTTTTGCCCCATTCCTTTTTCCTACAATAAATTCTTCCCTTTGAAAGGCAACTTAGTGATAACTTGGATATGCAAAGTGTATAAAATAGCAGTTAGGAAACTTCTGAATAAATGGAACGTTAATTTCCAAGTGAGTAGAATGGCCAGGATTGGGGAGGCAGGGCTATTTTCTTTTGCAAGATTCTTGGATGGAATAAGCTTAGGTGAAAGAATAGGCATTTTAATTGAAATGTGAGCAAGCAGAGATTTCAAGACAAGATAGGACAGGTATCAGCAAACTATTCAGCCTTCTGCCTATTTTTGCAAATAAAGCTTAATTGGAACACTGAGGTGCCCATTTTTTTACTTGGCCTTTGTGGTGATAGAGACCATATGGCCTGCAAAGCCTAAAATGTTTACAGTCTGGCCCTTTATAGAAGTTTGCCAGCACTTGTGTTAACATATCCTATTCATCTTTTGTCTGAAATAAAGGTTTCATTTAGAAAGACACTTTGAATTTTCCAAACATGCATGGCTGTCTTTTTACTGCCTACAGGCTATAATACATTTGTAAGTTATGAGAAATCGTTTAAACAAAAAGTGAAATAAGATAGAGAAAAGCATGAGGATTAGACATTACAGTTTTGATTTAAAGTGATTGTAATCCTATTCTAAAATGATTAGTGCCCTTAGGATTCTTGTTCTGAGTATGCCTAAGGAAGTGATATTATTTCTTCTCTCAAGCATTGAATCACAGGGCTGGGAGTTTAAATCCTATTGGTAACCTTTAAGAACTGTTTTAAGGAAAACAGAAGTAATAGGCCTTGAAGACCAGCTGATAATATCCATGGCCTTTGAACGTGTGGGTCCTGCAGTGTTGACCATTTCCCAGAAGGGTGTTAGTAAGGTCCAAGCAAGAGCCCAGTCCTGGGCTACAAAGAGTCCCGAGTTCTGGTTTAGGTCAATTCTGTTTTAACTAGCATCACTAACTGCCATAAACTTGTAAAAGCCCAGTATGGTAGTTAAGCCATTTGGCCCAGAGTGGAACATTGAAGAGCATGATGGGAGGTAAGACTGGAAAGGTAGTTTAAGGGACTGTGTTACAAAAGTTGTGGATGTAGAAATGAAAAGCCAGGAGGCCTTCCCTCTCCTCCCCTCACCACTTACATTCAAGGAACAGGCCAGTTTCTATCGCCCAGCTAAGTAGATTGTTGCTCTTGCTTTGTAGTCTGCGTCTGGTAACATGAAGAGCCTTTTGTGTTTCTGTTCCCCTTTAAAACAAAATTAGCTTTTATAGAAAATTTATGTTTAATGGCATAGGAGGAAAAACCAGTGCTTGTTACAAGTTTTTTTAAAAAATGTTAATGACTTGCCCTTGTTTTTTTTCTCAGTAAAGGTTATAGAACTGGGTGTGATTAACATACTTAAATTGTTCAGCTTATAAAAAATTTCTTGCTCACTTAAGATGGTATAATATATAAGTAGTAAGTCAGACAGAGAAAGAAATACTATATGATATCCCATATATGTGGAATCTGAAAAATAGTACAAATGAACTTACAAAACAGAAACAGACAGAAAACAAGCTTATGGTTACCAAAGGGGAAGGGGGGTGGATAAATTGGGAGTATGGGGTTAACAGATGCATGCTACCATATATAAAGCAAAGAACAAGGATTTACTGTATAGCACAGGGAACTGTATTCAATATAATGAAAAAGAATTTTTAAAAAAGAATGTCAGTATATACATATATATATGTAGAACTGAATCACTTTGCTGTATACCTGAAACCAACACAATATTGTAAATCAACTATACTTCAGTAAAAGAATATGTATTAAGAAACCTAAAAAGTAAAGTTTGTTGGCAAATCTGTGTGTCCCACTGGGTTTTTTAATATAGCCAGATTTTTTAATCAGGAAAAAGAGATTCTTAGCAAATTAAAACTGAAAATATGTTAAGCTTTTGAAAATATGCCTTTTTGCATCACACATGTTTTCTTTTGTGGTCTCATTTGGTATTCTTATTTTAAGAAAAAAATTTGGGGGGGCTTTGTCCTTTAATCCAAAGATTCCAAAAAAGCAAAAACTGAAGACAAAGGAGACTCTGAAGTTGGTGCCCAGGCTCCTGAAGAAACAGAAAACAGTGTGGAGAAGCCAGACAATGAGGACGATGACAGCATGGTGCCCAGCCTGCCCCTGGGACTGACAGGTAGCTGTCAGTGTTGTCCAGATAGATCTTCTCTAAAATGCCATGCCTCCTTGGATTATAGTATTTAAAGGTTCAGTTGTGGCTTTTAATTTACCTGGAAAAAATAAGTATTGACAAGAAATGGTTTTATATCTAACTGTTGCTTTTTATCATCCATGTTGTGTGCCTTAGTTCTTGTTGTTTCTTTCTCTGTTTTCCCCTTTTCTTTATTTCTAACACTAAATATTCTGACATGCACACGAATAGTTCTTGGGGTCCTCTGTTCCTTTGGTTTGTCACTTTCTAAAGCTCACTCCATGTTGTAGTAGGAAAATCATTGGCCCGGAAGTCTGGAGCCCAGACGTTCAATACTGGCTCCAATACTGAAAGAGAAGGGTGAAATTAACATTATTGAGGGGCTGGTGCCAGAGTCACCTCCTTTAGCCTCTATTTCTTTACCTGTAAAGTCAAGCGTTTAGGCTAGAATCAGTTGCTCCTAACCAGAAATGTCTAGCAGTTGTTTGGGTTGTTTGGTTTGGGTTTTTTGGTTATTAAAATAATTGAGGTCCAGCACCCAATCTCCATAATCAAAATTGCAAAGGTTATGGCAGTGGTTCTCAAACAGGGTGATTTTACCTCCCAGGTAGGGTGACCGGCTCATCCCAGTTTTCCCACTCAAAGTCCTGCATCCCTTAAACCTCTGTCCCAGGCAAACCATGAGGGTTGGCCACCAATATGTTTGGTTGTCAGAACTGGGGGCAGGCTACAGGCATCCAGCAGGTAGAGGTCAGTGATGCTGCAGGACATCCTATAATGCATAGGACAGCCTCTCACAACAAAAAATTACCCATCCCAAAACGTCAGTGGTGTCAAGGTTGCCAAAACTGGGGTTATAGCCAGGGCACGTGTGGGGCGGGGAGCTCCCGGATGATCCTGATGCCTCCCCCTGCCGGAGAACCACAGTACACCTGATACATGGGTACAGTCTAACCATCTGTGGCTACATCTGACTCTTCTCAGTTGTCTTTCTGGAGTGAGAGTTACTATTTTGATTGATTTCATATTCAGTTTTTATTACACTGAATGCTTTCACTATTTATTTCTCATTCCTTAAACATTTCATTTCTCTCTGAACTCTGCCCCCGCAAACCACCCCCGTCTCTCCCCTCTCCCCTTCCCGCCACCTTGGCATTTTCATTTCATACAAGTCCCTCTCCGTCTGTTATTTTGTTACAGTATAGGCTCTGGACTTTACATCACACGGCCATTAGCAGTGGAGAAACTTCAAAAGTATAAGGTTTTTTTATAGGGGTTTATTTTCTTATTGGAAGAAGCTCTTCTAAGCTTGACACCAACCCAGTCATGTTTTCAATCAGCAAAACTAATTTAGGAAACTAGCAGTATTAACTATTAAGAAAAGATACATTTGCTAATGATAAACTGTCTTTTCTCTTCAGGAGCTTTTGAGGATACTTCGTTTGATTCTCTGGCTAATCTTGTCAATGAGAACACTCTGAAGGCAATAAAAGAAATGGGCTTTACAAACATGACTGAAATTCAGCATAAAAGTATCAGACCACTTCTGGAGGGCAGGTATGATTAACATTGAGGTTTGGGCATTAGTATCTCTATTTTTAGTGCTAGTAGTTGGGAAATAAAATACCAGTATGTTCTATTCACCTTGCACCGTGTTGGGTAACATACCCAACCTTCGTTAAAGGCTTTAGCTTATTTACTGATGTTTGGAGAAAACTGTTCACTTCTGATTTTAGCACAATTCTTATTTTTGAGTTAAGTATTTAACCCACATGATTGATTTCAGTGATAGAGAAGATGGGGACTTTTTTCTTGTTATGATCCAGCCTCAGTGCCTAAAACATGTGTGATAGTACATGGTGCTTGTTGAACGAGTAGACTAAATGTCTCTCTCCTTTTCTTTTTTATTTTTTAGGGATCTTCTAGCAGCTGCAAAAACAGGCAGTGGCAAAACCCTGGCATTTCTCATTCCTGCAGTTGAACTCATTGTTAAGTTAAAGTTCATGCCCAGGAATGGTAAGTCTGTGGTCCCACTGTTTCTGCCAGTATCTCACTGGAAGTCTGTTGTAGCTGTTGGTGGACTCCTGGTGATGACTACAGTTTGACTTTCACTGTATATCCTGTCTTGCTTTTTAGGAACAGGAGTCCTTATTCTCTCACCTACTAGGGAACTGGCCATGCAGACGTTTGGTGTCCTTAAGGAGCTGATGACACACCACGTTCACACGTATGGGTTAATAATGGGTGGCAGTAACAGATCTGCTGAAGCACAGAAGCTTGCCAATGGGATCAACGTCATTGTGGCCACACCAGGCCGTCTCCTGGACCATATGCAGGTAAGAGAACACTTGTGTGGTCCCCATCTTTTGTCTGTGTGAAACATAAACTTGACAGCTAACAGTTTTTCTTTGTCCTTTGTGTTGTCAGAATACACCAGGGTTTATGTATAAAAACCTACAGTGTCTGGTTATTGATGAGGCTGATCGTATCTTGGATGTTGGGTTTGAAGAAGAATTAAAGCAAATTATTAAACTTCTGCCAAGTAAGTAGGTAGCATCTGCATGTGGTTTGCCGAGTAGCTGCTGGAAGTAGATGAGAGTTTTTCCTGTATGAAAACTACCAATGTCAGAATTTTAACTTAGCAAGTGAAGTGGTTGTGCCAGTCACCCTCAGATGTAGTTTGCAGCATAAGCATCACTCTCACTAGTGACTTAATGCAGTGGTTTTGCCATTTGAGAGGCTGCCGTGCAAGTTGAACAGCCTTAACGTGCATCTCGTTCCCGTCCGTCCCCGCCACCCCATCTCACATCTCCTGGGTAGTCATCGACTTGCTGCTTTCTGTGTTATGTTTGAGTGGTACATACCTTGGTTATAGTACTTGAAACATTGTAACCTGCTTATGTCTATAAAAACACCATGGTTCAGTACATTATATAGTTGGTTTTTTCATGCTTTGTTGCGGTATAAGTAACATAATAATCTGTACATATTTTAAATGTATGATTTGATACGTTTTTGTCCTGTTTACACCTCGAAACCATCACCACAGTCAATACAGTGAACATTTCCATAACCCTCAAAACTTTCTTTGTGCGCCTTTGTAATCCCTCTCTCTCACCGTCCCCTACTTCCAACAGCTGCCACGCACATCTCTCTCACAGGTGACGATCGATCTGCTTTCTGTCACTGTAGATCAGTTTGCATTTTCCAGGGATTCATATGCAGTGTAACTCTCTTTTTGTCTGGTTTCTTGTGCTCAGCAAATTCTTCTGTGATTCGTCTGTGCCGTTACACATATCAGTAGTTCTTTGCTTTGTTCCTCAGTGGCGTTCTAGTGTATAAATATGCCACAACCTGCTTATCCATTTAACTGTTGATGGACGACTGTGTTGTTAACGGTTTCGGTCTACTACAAATGAAGTTGCTGTGAACATCCATCTACACCTCTTTTTGTGGGCATATATCTCCTTTTCTGCTGGGTGATTACCTAGGAATGGAGTGGCTGGTGTATGCTTAACTTGTGCCAATTTACATCCCCATCAGCAGTGTATGGAATTTCCAGTTCCTGCTGTTAAGTCTTGAAATTAGGTAGTGTTAACCCTCCAACTTTGTTTGTTTTCAAAATTGTTTTGGCTGGTCTTGTCCTTGGCATTTCTATATGAATGTTAGAATCAGTTTTTTAATATCTGAGGATCTTGGGATTGTACTGAATATTGATCATTGGTGGAAGACAATGTTGATTCAACACGTGAATGAGATAGATCTTCGTTTATTAGCTCCCTAATTTCTCTCAGCAGTGTTTCAGAGTTCAGTGTACAGGTTTTTTCATATCTTTGTGAGATAAAATTTTTCACTTAATTGTTTTCTTTCCTGATTGAGCTGGCCAGACCTCCAGTATAACCCTGAGTAGAACTGGCAAGAGAAGACATGTTTGTCTTACTCCTGATCTTAGGTGGGAGAGCATTCAATCTTTCACCATTAAGTATGATGTTAGCTGTAGATGCTCTAGATCTGTATGCCCTCTATCAGACTGAGGGTGATCCCTTTTGTTCCTAGTTTGCTAAGATTTTTCTTAAATCAGAAATAAATGTTAAATTCTGACAGATGTTTTTTTTGTGTCTATTGAAATGATCAGATGCTTTTTCTTTAGTCTGTTAATGTGGTAAATTATATTGGTTAATTTTCAACTGTTAACCAACCCTGCATTCCTAGAATAAACCCCACTTGGTCATGATGCATTATCCTTTATATATATTTCTGGATTCACTTTGCTAAAACTTTGTAAAAGGTATGAGTTGGGAAGCTCTCTTCAATGTCCTGGAGAGTTTATGAAATATTGATAATATTTCTTTCTTAAGTGTTTGATAGACTTCACCAGCAGAGGCCCTTGGGGTTGGAGTCTTCTTCACATGAAGATTTTAACTCTAATTTCCTCAATACGTACAAGGCTATTCAGGTTTTCTGTTTCTTCTTGAGCAAGCTTTAGCAGTTTCTTTTTCAAGGAAGCTGTCCATTTCATCTTAGTTGTCAAATGTCTAGACATAAAGTTGTCCATGGTGTTCCTTTCTTACTATTTATAGTGATACCATGTCTCTCATTTCTGATAGTTCCACTGAGAGCGTTTTTAGTTGTGAAGCAGTTCTAAAGGTTCCCTGAAGGATCTGAGTTATGTTTCTGTGGGTGTGTTTCAGCCCGCAGACAGACCATGCTCTTTTCTGCCACACAAACTCGAAAAGTTGAAGACCTGGCAAGGATTTCTCTGAAAAAGGAGCCCTTGTATGTTGGTGTTGATGACGATAAAGCTCATGCAACCGTGGACGGTCTTGAGCAGGTACTTTTTGTCAATACCTTCAATTTTAAGGATCGTGGGTGTTTCCTTGCAAGTGTTTGGAGGGTCGTCGAGAAAGCAAATGGGTCAATGCACTGAATATGTCACCGCCGATTGTAGAGGAGTAAAAAACATTTTGCTGTTTAATCATCTCTTGCGCTAAGATGTTAGGTGAGTTAGAAGGCAGAGAGGCTGGTTTCAGGCGCCTCGCTGTGGAACTGAGGTGACAGAGATCCAGACTGGGTTGATTAAAACCAGAGCCTGTAAGGTTGAGTCTTCTGATGAACGATGTGAGATGTTTCCCGGAACACTGTAGTTTAAAAACCTTTCATTGGTTGGTTAGTGTTTACAAATATATTCACCCAGCTTTGTGACCATGTTCAGGACAGTGCACTTAAGCTGTGGTTATTTGAGGTATTGCTGTTAAGGACCTTCTAAAAATGAGTCATTGATACACTTGGAGGGTTCCAGTCAATAGAAGTATTGGTGTATTATGATTACAAGAACTTAACAACCACTAGTCTCAGAAATACGGAAAGTATTTAGTATCCAGTGATTGTGGCCAGTAAAAGGAATCAAAAGAGTTAAAAGTAGTCTTACATTTAGGAATGCATTGTTATACTGACGGCAGTAATTTTGCTGTAGCTGAGGCATAACAGTGGTGCTCTCCATCACATTATATTAGCTCATGAAGCTGAAAATGTCCATTTGATTATTTCGTGTCTGTTCACGTGAACCTCTCCTAGGGATATGTTGTCTGTCCTTCCGAAAAGAGATTCCTCCTCCTCTTTACATTCCTTAAGAAGAACCGGAAGAAGAAACTGATGGTCTTCTTCTCATCCTGTAAGTCCGTGAAATACCACTACGAGTTGCTGAACTACATCGATTTGCCTGTCTTGGCCATTCATGTAAGTGATGGTGATGAATTTATTAAAAACAGGTTACACTTATCACGTTATAGAGATTGTGGGGATTGAGGTATTGCTGTCTCCTCCAGACATAGCTCTGAGTAGTTTGGGCGATAGTGGGTGACTGAGCCTGTGGGGGGGGGGCTTTGCTGGGGGAGGAGGGGCGGCGACCAGACAGGAGGAGCGGGCGCCGTCCCTTGAGGAGGTAGGACGGGCTATGAACTGGAAATAAAGCAGGGTAATAGTTCCACAGCTTGGGGATTCTACATCGAGACCTCCCACAAACAACTTCAAGTTTTCTGTTCCAGTGGATGTTTTGTTTTGATTCTAGGGGAGGCAGAAACAAAACAAGCGTACGACCACGTTCTTCCAGTTCTGCAATGCCGATTCGGGGATCTTGCTGTGTACAGACGTGGCAGCTAGAGGGCTGGATATTCCTGAAGTGGACTGGATCGTTCAGTATGACCCTCCGGATGACCCCAAGGTTCCCTGAGAAATTCCACATTCCACAGGATATCCCTTTAGGATGCAGTGACTGCAGTGCTTCTGTGATACTGACAGTGTCGAGGGCTTTTGCGGGACCCAAAGGGGGTGTGTGCAGGGAGATTGCAGAGGTGTCAGTGGGACTTAAGCTAGGCGAGTTGTATGCTTGGAAGGATCTGTTAAGAGCAGTAGGTGTCAGAAGGAAATAAAATTTGCTTACAGAGATAGATACCGTTCTTTAGTATATGTAGTAAAATAAGTTTTATTGGGTATTTCAACAAACAGTAGATTATATAAATTATCAGCCAGCATTTAAATGTGTTTCCCAAAGCCCTTTTGAAGTTGAAGCACACTTAATAGCCATTTGATGAGATCATAGACTTAATGTGAATGTTCTGTCCAGCTTTCCTTGGCCCCGCGCACGGCTCTGTTACCTCTGTGGGGATGCTCCCTGCAGAAGGAATGGGGGACTGGCTTTGGGGAGCACGGGCATGGGCTGCGTGGCGCCACGAGGTGGAGGCGGGCACCGTCTCGCACTGATGGGCTGGCATACTGCCGTCCACCACCGCGCAGGTTCTGGACGTGCAGATCGCCACGGGTTGCCATGGAAACCAGTGTATCACTTCAGGTTTTCTCTCTCCACCAAAGGAGTACATTCATCGTGTGGGTAGAACAGCCAGAGGCCTGAACGGCAGAGGGCATGCCTTGCTCATTTTGCGCCCTGAAGAATTGGGTTTCCTTCGCTACTTGAAGCAGTCCAAGGTAAAGACCTTCACTTGGAAAACCTTAAGCTGGGGACAGAGTCCTCTCCAGAGGAATTGGTAACCGGTGCACCTGGCCTTAAGCACCATTTCTAGGTGTGTCCGAGGAGTCCTGCGTCGTCGCCATGCTGTTTGGACAGTTGTTACAGCAGTTTAGCAGATGAGATTTATGTGGGTCGCCCCCAGGGAACGTGAGCAGGAAACTATCCTCGAGGCCCCGTTCTTGAGCTCTGTGTCGCGCAGGGTGCATCCCGTCCCCAGTCTCCGCTCTCGTCCCCCCAGCCGTGTTTGAGACCTCCTCCACCCCTTGTGAGTGAGCTCCCTCACACCGGTCATCTCTGCTCCCCTGCTGCAGCCCTTTTCCATGTGTCTTCACCCTGGTGTCTGCACCTCGCCCGAGGCCAAGGGAACCCATTCCTTCCTACCTCTTCCTCCTTCGGGCCCTTATTCGTTGACTCAGTCCCTCCCTGGCAGTTAGCTCTTTACCATCTCAAGTGTCTGACCAAAAAAAATAACTTCAACCCTAAACCCGCTCTCCTATCACTAGGTCCAGCATGGCTACTGCCTGTCGCCTTTCCTCAGTCTGCTGTTTTGAAAAGCGGGTTAAATTTCAACTCCTCTGATTTTGGTCTCCAGTCCGCCCTGATCAGGCTTTGGCCTCTCTGTTGCCAGGTCCTGAGAATGCTTGTCGGGCCTTGTCTTGCCTAACATTTGCCTCTTCACTGGCACAGTGTCGCCTGGTGGATTTTCCTTCCCCCACAGCCCCCATCATGGAGCAGTTCCTCGGGATTCCCATCAGCCCTTGCACTTTTTCTCCAGATGCCTGCTTCCTGGCTCTCAGATAGCCTCTGCTTCCGCTAGCTGCCATCTCCTCTGGGAGGCCCAGCCCTCCTTCATGTCCCCCCCAGCACGGGTGCTTGTCAAGTTGTCTCATCACTTACCTGTCTCCCCGCAAGGCTGCAGGCTCCCTGACGGCAGGGCCCGTGACTCGGGCAGCTGTTCTTTTCCCCCAGCATCTAGCACCGGTCTTGCACTTTCCCAGTCATCTAATAAGTTAGAACTGGTAAGAAATATCCTTCCTGTAGGAGTTTGTGATCATTGTGACCTAGTGTCATAAACCCCAGTCACAGGGCAGTGTGGTGTTGGAGAGAAGGGCTAGTGGTTCCTTCAGCCAGAAGCTTCAAGCTGCTTCATCACGTTGCATCCCCAGAGATCTTTGTTTAGAGAAAAGGGCTTCAGTGATTGATTGCCCCTGCCGGTTTCTCGCCTCTTCTTTCAAGAGGGTTCCATAGCATGATTCCTGTGCAGTGAGCAGAGGGAAGGTAAGCCTTTCCCGTTGGCATTGGGAGACAAGCAGATGTCTGGCCCATGGGATCCCACAGGCCTGTCCCCTTTCATCTCTTCAGTGCCTGACGAGCTGCAGCAGAGCCATCCTGCTTTACTCATCTGTGTGCTTTTGTTTTCTAGGTTCCATTAAGTGAATTTGAGTTTTCCTGGTCCAAAGTTTCTGACATTCAGTCTCAGGTATGCAGGGCAGAGGTGGGGAGGAAGGGTCATCCCAGCACCACCTTTGTAGTGTCTCATGGACAGTCATTGTACTCCGAGTCTCCCTTTTCATAAAGTGAGAAGTTTGGACTGAGCGATTGTTTCGGTGTCTTGTCGTGCTGGTGACCACATTCCAGAGCTCTCTACCTTGGTTCAGTCCGTATCTTACAAGAATTTTGTCATTATTCTTAACTGCAGCCTGATTTTTCAGATATTACAGTGCTTGGAGCAGGTGTATTGGAACAAATGTTTTATATGACGTGCTTTTTTATTTCATTAAAAGCAATATTTGTTTCTGTTTCAGCTTGAAAAACTGATTGAAAAGAACTACTTCCTTCATAAGTCAGCCCAGGAAGCGTATAAGTCATACATTCGAGCGTATGATTCCCATTCGCTGAAACAGATCTTTAATGTTAATAACTTAAACTTGCCTCAGGTTGCTCTGTCCTTTGGTTTCAAGGTGCCTCCTTTTGTTGATTTGAGTATCCTTTTCTTTGTGGTTATGAATTCGTCCAGGCACTAAGGGACAGAGGCTTGACCGGGGGCCTTGGGGCTTAGCACTTGGGTTGGTGTGTCTGCTCTGGCTGAGGCCTGCGGGGCCCAGGCCTTCAAGCTGGTCACTGACCTCTTGTCAGTACTCACATGGGATGGGCAGGGGTTAATTGTCAGGGTGGAGACTACAGAAGCGAGACAGTTCATGGCTTTAAAAAAGACAGCAGAATTTGAGTGGCAGAGCAGGGGGAGTTGTACGTTCTGGGGAGAAGCTCAGAGGGGCAGGGCTTGGCGGTTGTGTGGCTTCAGTATACAGGGTGCACAGAGGAGCGGGATACCTTGCAGAAGCTGAAGACAAGATGGAACCTCTCAGGGGGCTTTTATCCTCTCGGTCATTGAAGCATTTCATGCAAGGAAGTCACAAGACCAGTGAAAGAAAATAACCTAAGTGCTACTCAAGATAAAAGGCAAAGGGAACACGTCCAGTTGCTTCTGTTATGATATGTAATATGTGTTTTATTACACATTTTCAACAGAAGAAACAGCCAGCTAGAGTGAGGCCCACTCGTTAACACTGGTAGAAACTCCCAAGGGGACTTGGAGGACCACAGTTCGGGTGGCCGTCTGCATTGGGAGCGTCGAGTGGATGTCTTCCGTTGTGAACACATGTTGAGTCCCCATGTGACAGGAAGAGCAACTCCACTCAGTCAGGCGCCTCTGAATCAGCTCCCAGCAGAGGTGAAAGTCATTTTGTTTTGACACTGGGAGTATTTCTTAATGTGTTCCTACACACTTACCGATTTACCCCTTCGGCTTCATTGCGTGGAAGAATAATACAAGTATTACACTGGGCTTAAAAATCTGTCCTGCTAGGTGTAGTCCACAGTTACGTGGCCACTCCTGATTGTCTGGAATGTTCGCTGTGTTCGTGGCCTGGGGAGGGGTGGTGGGGCCCCTGGGGTACAGCTGGCTGGTTCTGCAGACAGCAGACTGGAGTCCTTGTCTTTGTGTTGCTTGATTTCCTTAACGTCCCCCTTTAGACGTGAACAGCAACGACGGCAAACTTAAAAAAAGGGGCGGCGGTGGTGGCTTCGGCTACCAGAAAGCCAGAAAAGTCGAGAAGTCCAAGATCTTCAAGCACATAAGCAAGAAACCATCTGACGGCAGGCAGTTCTCTCACTGAAGACACGCCTTTGTCCTGAAATGGATTTTTTTTTTTCTTGCTCTAACAAAGGGATTGTTGTTGCCGTAGGATTTGGGACTCATCTAACAAGAGTATGAATTGACTTGGGGCGCTGGCACTGATATTTCCAGTGGGTCTCCTCTTCGGGGATATAAAACAGTTCAGTATTTCTTGATTGGCCAAGGACAAAGCAAGGGGTCTTCTTAGTCTTTGTGATGATAGAATGTTTTTAAGTTTAAATCATTTTTTCCCCAAATTCGTTACTGTTCTAGTGTAATTCTTTTGGTACCTTTCCTTCCTGGTGTCTGAACATTTGTATGGCTTAGGGTGCTGTGTCAGCCTGCCAGGCAGGGCAGGTGACACTGGATAGCTGCAGTTATCTCAGTTTATTTTTTTGGTTTTGGTTGTTTCTTGGACCTTTCGTTGTTTCTTGGACCGTCAGTAGTTTTCTGACCCCTCCTGAAAATGCTGCCATGTAAAAGGGCAGAGGGCTTTGGGAAATACCTAAGAAGCACCTCCGGTTAAAGGTGGCACTGTTTTCTTTATATGTTGGACTTTAAAACAATGATCCTTTCTCCATTTTACTTTTTTAAGAGGAAGAAATACGGGTTGTCATTGTTACTTAAGTAAAGTGCCCCAGCAGTCGTGACATGGAGGGTCGGGTGGGGATGGGATCTGAGAGCTTCGAGCCTCATTTACAGGTGTAATACTCGGCTGTTCTCCATTTGGTAACTGAGCAGACTTTTTTTTTTTTTTTTTTTTTTTTTTAAGGCACAGAGAATGGTGACACTCCTCAGTCAAACTTGTCTGTTTGAAGTGGTTTGGAGTTTGGTGAGCCCTTCCAACTCTTCACAGTACTTAGAAGGCAGAGCATCTTTTTGAGAAAAATTGCCTCTTTTAGATCCACGAAACAAAAATAGATTTATGGTGAAAATTGAAAATGAACACACATCAGAATGAGCAACGAAGTCAGTGGTTTAGGCAGATGGGGTTTTTTGTTGTAGGAACTTTTGATTTCTGGTGTGTTTTATGTTTTATTTCTAGCGTGGTTTGTAGCTAAGAATGGTTATTACATTTTGTAGTTGTTTAAAACCAAACTTGCTAGCATCATTTTGCTGTTGTACCAGTTCGTATTCATAGATTCCTAGTAACTGTTACCATCAAGTGTAGAAGAAACCGTCTGGCGAACAGCACTGCAGCAGGAAAAGGAAGGAATGGTATTCTGTCCCACACCTGGGCTCGACCACTGTCCCCCTGGCTGGACAGGTCCTGGGTGTCAGGCCTTGATTGCTGGGCTTCTGGCATTTAATAACTGTTTCTCTTTCCAGTAACTATTCTTTTTTGTTGCAGAAATAATCATGTTTCAGAAAGTACACAAAAGCAAAGAGAAGAATATTTAATCACTGAACAGAAGTAAATACTGCCAGTATTTTGATACATAACCCTCCAGTGTTTTGTATACATTTTAATTTTTTTAATCAAAGGTGAAGTAAGTCATCCTTACCCACTATTTGTAACCATCTTGTTTCATAACATTATTTTCCTGTCATTAAATAATTACATCAACTTTATATCTCATTTATTACTATGCTTTAACCTTGCCTGGTCTGCCTGGATTTGAGTTCTGGAGGCCTGCATGTCCCACACTGGCTCTCCTTGTCTCAGTGTGTCTAGTGCCTATTTTGTCATTTGTGACAAAAGTATATAAACAGAAGGTGGAAAGATTGTCCTTACTACGATAACGGCTTACTTCAGGACTTGCTGGGAGTCCTCTGTGCAATTCTGCTGGCAGGCTGGTCCAGCCTAGGGACATTCAGACAACCAGACTTGACCAGCCTGGCCAGGATTCAAATGTGAGGGAGCGGTCACTAGAATCAGATCACGAGGTCAGTGCAGCACCATCTGCAAGGCTCGTTTGCACAAAGAGAAGGCCTCCTTAGGTTCCTGTGCTAAGAGTACAGCTGCTGGTGGCACGTGTGCGGCCACTATCTTGACAAATGGGATTAAGTGGCTTCAGCCAGGAAGGCCAGGCAGCGTGGACTGGAAGCAAGCAGATCACTGCCAGCAGATAGAGACCTTTGGGTCCTCTGGACTGCAGGTGTGTCATTGCTATTTCTAAATTTATTTGGTCTTAGCTGCCCAGGTTAAAGCTGAATTTGGGATATCCAAAAAAGGATCTTGTTTATTCAAAAATACGTAGTGATGGGACTTTCCTGGTGGCGCAGTGGTTAAGAATCGGCCTGCCAATGCAGGGGACATGGGTTTGAGCCCTGGTCCGGGGAGATCCCACATGCTGCGGAGCAGCTAAGCCCGTGTGCCACAACTACTGAGCCCGTGCGCCTAGAGCCCGTGCTCCGCAACAAGAGAAGCCACCGCGGTGAGAAGCCCGCGCGCCGCAACTAGAGAAAGTCTGCACGCAGCAACAAAGACCCAGCACAGCCAAAGATAAATTTATATTAAGAAAAAAAAATCATAGTGGTTACAAATGAGTACTCTGGAACCAGAATGCCTGGGTTCAAATTCCAGCTCTGCCTATTTTCTGGGCCTGTTAAATGAGTAGAACAAAGAAAGTAATAAAACCTACTTTGTAAGGTGGTAAGAATTGAAGGCACTAACATGTAAGGTGCCAGGACAGTACGAAGTACCTGTTAGCTGTCTTTATTAATACCTAATTCCTACACAAGAGGCCTGCTGCCCAACGGGGATCAGGTACAAGGACTCACTGAGAAGCCTGAGCTATCTTGGGCCTTTTGGAGAACAGGCCAAGGATTTCTGACAGTCTAGGTCCCCTGGAATTCTGATCAGACCCAGGTTCTGGGAAGGGCTCCAATCCTGCAGTACCTTCCTAAGGCAACTGTCAAGTTGATTCATGCAGTTTTCAAGGCTGATTTGTATTGGGTATTTGGTGGAGGGAACAATGACTTTGGATAACGCTACATGTTCATGAATCAAGAGCCTGCTAGGTGCCAGGAATTGCAGAGGACACAGATGCATGTGGCTGAGCTCCTCTTAGGAGCCTGGTAGGTCTAGAGAAGATAGGTGTCATCAGCAATTGTAATACTGTTTTCCAAGTCATGTGACATGGAGATATATAGAGAAATGTCCCAGCTATTTCTAAGCCTGGAAATTCTGCATCCTTGGGTTCATGTGGACTTCGGATGATAAAGAGCTGTCGGAACCTTCTCTACCTATGGAAGACAGGCTTCTGTTCTGGGAAGTGAGTTCCCAAATGCCACACAAGAAATGTGCCACACAAGAAACCAGGAGATTTTTTTTTTTTTTTTTAAGATTTTTCTTGCCCATGCCCAGGAGATTGCCCATATAGGCCTTTAGCAGGGCAGAGGAATCTGGATGGTTCTCAGCACAGCTAGGTGTGGGAACATCCAGTCTAGAGTACAAACACAGACAGTCTCTTGCTAAACCTTGTAATGTTCTCATCCTGTAAAGTAAAATTGCCAGACACAGGAAATGGTGTTAGTGTGTTTCGCCATCCACAAGGCAGGGTGGCCAGAGGAGACACCTAAGACTCAGGCTTTCCAGCAAGAAACAGCTGTGCCTTTGTTTGAAATGCCTGACGTGGGAAAGCACAGTGCAGGACAGCACAACCACCTTGGCCCCCATTCCTCTCCCAGCCAGCCAAAGCCTCGAGACCCCCCAACAGTGCTCCAGTCAGTTGGGACCCAGTTGGTTGGTTTTAGCACAGGAGATGTCACTAAGAAAGCCATTCTCCCCTCTGGGACTCAGCATCTCATCTGTAATTTAAGGCAGGGGGAGGGGAGGGGGTGCAAACAAATTTTAACTAGATGACCGCTGTAGTGGACATTTTTGGTTTGTGGGGCTGCCCAGCATCTAATCTTCCTGGGTTCAGACACCGAGCCATGTAAGTCCTGGTGTGTGGGCGGGATCACTTCCCCTTGGAAAGCAGAAAGCCTCCCCTGCAGTCAGAAGGGCTGTGACCTAGGTGTAACCTGAAGGCATCGGAATGCTGAATCAGCTACTAAAAAAGGAGCAGAAACAAGTAGCAGATTCCTCATCCATCTTCCAGAGACAGCTGCGTCAGGAGCAGAGGTGGCTCCAGCTGTGGCGTCCGGGCAGCAGCAGGACTTAGCGCCAGACTGACTGTGGGATGTGACTTTGGCTGTGGTCCTGCCCATTAACGACCTGCCCCTGTTTCTGCCTCTTCTCCAAGCCGGGGTCTCCAGCCACCCACTGTCATTTCAATTAATTCCTTTCAGTTTAAATCATTGAGTGGCTCTTTGTTGCTTATAAGAAAGAACCTAACGAAATAACCTCTAAGGCCCCTCCAACACTCTGTGACTCTAAGGTTTGGTTTCTCTCTCTCCCTCTGTTGGGAGAGGGTAGAAAGTCCAGGTTGCTTCCCACCATCCAGGCTCTCCCTGCGCAGACTCCTGCCTCCTACACAGGGAAAATGGCTGATGTGGAGCAAAGCCAGGACTTGAAACATGCCAACATCCTTGAGGCAAGGATGCATCAAAGGAGCAACAAGTGGCAAGTTCACCACCTCCAGGGAAAGATCATGGAGTACTGCCCTGGATCTGGGGGCCTGCGGGGCGGGAGAACGTGGGGCCTTCGCATTTCTCAGAGCCTCGTGTGGAGCATTGGCGCTGGGAACGGACTGGGCTGCCCTCATCGAGCCTTCCAGGGCCGCAGCTTCTGGAGTCACAACCTGTGTGAATCCCGACTCCACCACTGACCGTGAGGCTTTGAACAGCGACTTCCCTCTCTGCGCCTCAGTTTCCTCATCCACAGAAAGGGAGGAAGTCACGGCATCCGCAGGATTAAACGCAGTAGAGCAAGGGAAAACTTTAGCACCGAATGGAACCGAGTCAGCTCTTGGAAATGACAGCTATTGACAGCTACTACCGCGAACATCAGAAAAGGGATAGGGTGGGTCAGAAACAAAACAATGTTTTCTCGGACTTCCCTGCTTTCTCACACCCTCTCCCCACCATCAAAACGTCAGGGTTTCAGACATAGGCCAGTAAAGCCCGGGAGGTGTCGTACGCTTTCTGTGATTCCGCATCTCGCCAGCAGGGGGCGTGGCAGCCGAGCGGGAGCGACCTCTGCGCAGAATCCGGGGGTTGATTGGTCTTCCTTTTGTTGGCAGAGGAGGGCCATAGGGGGCTCCTTCCCCCGTCCCCAGCCTAGAGGAAAGGGCGCGGGGCGAGTAGGGGGAGAGCAGGGGTGCCCGCTCGCCAGGCTCCATCCTGCTCAGGGCTGGCGCGGGTGTCCCCAGATGCAGACGGGACACAGAGCCCCTGAGCCCTGACAGAGCGGGCGATGCTGGCCGAGGGCTCAGGAGGCGTACCTCGTAGCCCTGATGCTCCGGTCAATAGGGCTACCAGGGCGGCTGTGATAGAGGAAAAATTTTAAAGGTCAGAAACCACATGAGAACTGGGCCTCAACTTTTTGTTCAGGTAACGTGTATTTGAGCATCTACTAAGGGTAGAACCCCAGGAGTGTAGGGGCGGTTCTGATGCCATTCTAGAAGCTTACTGTGAGAGGGATATGACATAAATACAGGCACAGTGTACTATACAGAGAAAATAACCATCTCCAAGGGTTAAAAGACAGCAGCTTTGGGAAGGTGTGACGTCAGAGTGGAGTCTTGCAGGAGGCTTTACCTGGAGCAAAGGGGGTGACGCAAAGGAGGAAGCAGGTGTCCAGGCAACGATGTGAACAGCCTGAGCAAAGGCAAAAATGAAGCAGCTTGGGTAAAACAAGAACAGTACTGTCCACCTCACTGGGCTGCTGTAAGGATTCTATGAACCAATATAAGCACTTCAGATATACTAGCTGCTATTAGCAGAGCAGGACGTGTACTTTAGGAGGCAGTGAGAGACGGGACTAGGAACCTGGGCGGAACTTGGCTCGAAAGCCAAGCCATGAAGCTTGGACTTTAATTTGGTTCGCAGTGGAAAGAAAGCGGGTGCAATGTCAGATTGTGCATTAGGATCCATGCTGGTTAATGTTTAGGGTGGAGAGGACCAGGGTAAAACTGGAGGTGGGGCAAGCTGGGAATTAGAGAAGGAAACAAGAACAGAGATGAGACATTGTGATGCTGCAGTCCTCCAGGCATGACACTGATGGATTCGGGGGTGACACTGGAGTGGCTCGAAGAAGACGGTGCGGTGTGCTGACCACAAAGACAGGGCACGGAGAGGAATGTGATGCCATTAGCAAATACAAATACATCGCCTTGAGCACGTAACCTTAACTCATTAGCTCACTTTCCTCCTCTAACTAATGGAAAACCATCCCTGCCTCGCAGGATTGTCGTGAGAATGAAATGAATCCACAGATGCGAAGCAGCTTCTGCACAGCAAGGACTGAACAAGGTTTAACCCCCTCGTCTCCCATCATGAAAACGCTGTCTTGTGTTGCCTTTTAATTATTTCATGTGACGAAGCTTTAGATTCTTGGCCAGTTCATCAGTGTACCTACAAGTATTTTCCAAGTCTCCAATTTAATTTTCTTACAGATCACTTCTGTACTTTGTGCTTACATCTACCTCATTTGGAAATTTTTCTCTCTCTGTTTCTTGATGTCTCTGCATGTAGACCAGTGGTTCTCAACGGAGGTCAGTTTTGTCTCACAAGGGACATTTGACAGTGTCTGCAGACGTTTTTGGTCGTCATGATTGGGAGAAGGATGCTGCCAGCGCTTATCGGGCAGAGGCCAGAGATGCTGCTTGCACACCCTACAGTGCACAGGACAGGCCCTCACAGCAGAGAATTATCCAGCCCCAAATGTCAGTGGCATCAAGAATGGGAAACCCTGACCTAGACCCTCCTTGAGGGCATGGCTCTGGGTCTTATTTATCTTTGTATCCCTTGTGTCTAGCACACAGAGTTAAGAGTTTAATAAATAGGGATTAAACATGGGGCTTCCCTGGTGGCGCAGTGGTTGAGAATCTGCCTGCCAATGCAGAGGACACGGGTTCGAGCCCTGGTCTGGGAAGATCCCACATGCCGCGGAGCAACTAGGCCCATGAGCCACTACTACTGAGCCTGCGCGTCTGGAGCCTGTGCTCCGCAACAAGAAAGGCCGCGATAGTGAGAAGCCCGCGCACCGCGATGAAAAGTGGCCCCCGCTCGCCGCAACTAGAGAAAGCCCTCGCACAGAAACTAAGACCCAACACAGCCAAAAATAAATAAATAAATAAATTAATTAATTAATTAATTTTTTTTTTTTTAAAAAGAATGGGAAACCCTGATCTAGACCCTCCTTGAGGGCATGGCTCTGGGTCTTATTTATCTTTGTACCCCTTGTGTCTAGCACACAGAGTTAAGAGTTTAATAAATAGGGATTGAACAGAAAAGAAATCAGGAAGAGGTGCTGATTTCTGGGGCTTCGGAGCAAGTCAATGTTGAGAATTCAGCAGCAAGGAGGACCAGAAGTCATGAGAGAACTTGCAGCAGGACATCTGGAGTCATTCCGTCACCCATGAGAGCTGTACTGAGTAACTACTTTGTATGAGGCGCCGTGCTAGACGCTGCAGCAGCAGAGGGGAGCAACTCCATCCCTACTCACAAGGAGCTCGTGGTCCACTGGAGGAGGAGACGCTCAGAAGCAAATCCATCATGAGCAGAGCCTCGTGGGAGCCCTGAGGATGGGCCGCTAATGCTGCCTGCGGATTCGTGGATGACGCGAGCATTGACCAGAGGCAGGAGGGGCCGGGAGAGATGTCTTGGGTAAAGAAGACGAGCAAGGACTGGAAGATATTCCAGGTGGTGGGAACTGCTCATGCCAAGCGAAAATGGTGGAAATGCCGGGCAGGGCTGCACGAGAGGACACTGAGGAGTGATGTGTGGTGGGGAATAGCAGGTGAGCCAGGGCTCTGTATTTGGAGAAGGGTAGGAAGCATTTGTAGGTGGACACAAAGACAGAGGGCGGGACTTCCCTGGTGGCGCAGTGGTTGAGAGTCCGCCTGCCGATGCAGGGGACACAGGTTCGTGCCCCGGTCCGGGAAGATCCCACATGCCACGCAGCGGCTGGGCCTTTGAGCCATGGCTGCTGAGCCTGCACGTCTGGAACCTGTGCTCCGCAACGGGAGAGGCCACAACAGTGAGAGGCCCGCGTACCGCAAAAAAAAAAAAAAAAAGACAGAGGGCGGTCAAGAGTCCTGTACAGCAGCTACACGTGTCCTGTGTAATGAACACTGATTTCCTGTTAAATAAAGGTTCTTGAACTGCCACCGTGCCTAGGTCAAGAGCCGCTGTAGTGTCCTGGGAAGACAATGCTGTTTGCTTTTCTAGGATAGAAGAGGCTTAAACATATCGTTGGGCAAAGGAGCGAGAAATTGAAGATGGAAAAGAGAAAGTGAGGGTAGTCGAAGAAGCAAAGCCTCAGAGAAGGCTGGCAGGTGAGTAATTGATATAAACAGGACACTTTCCTGTTTGATGTTTTCCCCACTCTAAGTAAAACTTAAGAAGTGTCTGCTTCCTAACAGCATCCCTGGGCATCCTTGGCTTTGAGGTGTAAGGTGGCATTCTAGCTCCCCTGGCACCAGAGCCTGGAGGTTTGCAGCTCCATAGCGACCCAGGTGAAAAGACCAGGTTCTGGTTAGAGCAGGAGTACCTCGGATATGTGGGGATCTGTGGCAGCCAAAATAATGGCCCCCCCAATAATGTCCATGTCCTAATCCCCAGAAACCATGAATACACTACCTTACGTGACAAAAGGGACTTGTGGATGTGATTAAGTGATAATCTTGAGATGGAAAGTTATCCTGGATTACCCAGACGGACTCACTGTGATCACAGAGGTCCTTATAAGAGAAAGGCAAGAGGGTCAGACTCAAAGAAGGTGATGTGAAAACGGGAACAGAGATCAGAGAGTCAGGGAGAGATTTGAAGATACTACCCAGCCAGCTTTGAAGACAGAGGAAGGGCTGAGAGTCAAGGAATGCAGGCAGATGCTAGAAGCTGGAAGAGCAAGGAAACATTCTCCCTGGAGCCTCCAAAAGGCTCTGCTGACACTTTGACTTTAGTTCAGGGAAGCCCACTTTGGACTTCCAATTATTGTCAGATAATAAATTTGTGTTGTTTTACACCACTAAGTGTGTGGTAATCCATTACAGCAGCCATAGGAAACTAATATAGCACCTTTCCCCCATTTCGAGTTGAAAGACTTCTTTGTACCTGTGCACATTTCCCAGGATCCTTGGCAACCATTTGGAAGACACAAGCTGTAAAACATTGGACTTCTGCATTCAGCCTTGGAACAACATTCACAGCTGTGGAAACTGGAGTTTCAATCTTAATAGAACTCCACAGGAACTGAAGACGCTTTAAAACGAGCTATCTTTTGACCCCAAATCAGACATCTGGAAGTCTCATTACAGACTCTTCTGCAAACGCCAGTGTGGCAAGGAATTAAATTCACCAGCATTCTCTGCTTCAGAGAAGTGTCCTCTGCAAACGCCAGCTGGGTTGAACCCTTCTGCATCTGTGATGGACAGAGTGCAGCAATGTATTCAGTACCTACATGTTTGTTTCCCTTAATTCTTTCAGGTGCCTTTGGGGAATAAGCGGTGGTGGAACGGTTGTAATACTCAGTTTTTTAGTCCACCTTCATTTCCCTCAACTCTAAGTAACAGCTTTACATGCCGGAATAGGTTACCATAGCAATATTTTCTAAGCAATAGATGGGCTGAATTGCACTATTGAAGAATCTCAAGAGAAAATATGAATAACGACCTGGGAAAGTCCAGCATGCTACAGAGCCTCGAGGCTGTTTAAACAAGGGGCTCAATGGATTCCCTAGTGATCGATCAGAAAGGTGCGACCCCCCAGGTCATATAAAGTGCAGTGTGGGCAGCTATGGATCACCCTCAGAGCGCCCACCTCCTCATCTCCAAGTGACCCATCCACGAAGCTCAAATGACAAAAGACAAATTAAACAGGTTGGGGGGAGGAATCTTTGAAATTCATATCAAAAATGGGTACTTGACAAACCTCTCCTACAGGGATCCTAGGAAGATGGTGGTCACCCTGACAGAATAAGTTTTTCATTTTTCTGAATCCCCACATAAAAACAGAGCAGCCAGAGAGCAAAACAAAAAACCACAGACAATAGTTACATAAAAACAGAGCAGCCAGAGAGCAAAACAAAAAAGCCACAGACAATAATTACAACAAAAAGTAGGTTACAGAGTGTCCCGTTGAATCCCAAAGCACAGGTGGCAAACAGCCACAGACCTGCTGGTTATTGGCAAAGTGCAGGAGGAAACAGTGGGAAATAATGCAGCAGCTGACGGATCTAAGAACAGGAGAAACCCAAAAAGAACAAACAGGGGGCCAAGTTGAGACCAGCAGCTGAAACTGGAGGTTTTCCCACTCTATCGTGAGTGAGGGCAAGGCTGGAAGGGCTGGAGGAGTCCAATCCCTTTGAACCCTTTTTGGTAGCTCTAATGAGACATAATATATATTATTATACCATTCATGTACCATACAATTCACTCACTGAAAGTGTTTTTCACATATTCAGGGAGTTGTGCAACCATCACCACAATCAATTTTAGAACATTTCCACCATCTCAAAAAGAAAGCCTGTACCCATTAGCAGCCCCTACCCCCTGCCTCCAGCCACTGGCAGTCACTAATCTACTCTCTGTTTTTATAAATATGCCTATTCACTATCTTGCACATAAATGGAATCATACAATATGAAGCCTTTTGTGCCTGGCTTCTTTCACTTAGCATGTTTCCAAGATTTATCCATGTTGTCACGTGAACTAGTACTTCATCCCTTTTTATGGCCAAATAATAATCCATTGTATGAATATACCACATTTTATTTAAACATTTGTCCATTGACAGGCATCTGGATTGCTTCTGTTTGGGGGTGTTATAAACAATGCTACTATGAACATTTGTGTACCAGTTTTTGTGTGGACACATATTTTCATTTCGCTTGGGAACATACCTAGGAGTGGAATTGTTGGGCCAAATAGTAACTCATGTTTAACTTTTTTGAGGAACTGCCAGGCTGTTTTCCAAAGTGTCTGCACCATTTACATTTTTAACAGCAGTGTATGAAGGTTCTAATTTCTCACATCCTCAATGACACTGGTTATTGCCTGACTGTGGTTTGTAGCCATCCTAGTAAGTGTGGAATGATATCTCATTGTGGTTTTGATTTTCATTTCTCTGATGACTAATGATGTCATGAAGATTTTCCTCCATGTTGTCTCCTAAGAATTTTACAGTTACAGCTCTTACACTTTGGTCTTTGCTCTATTTTAGTTAATTTCTGTATATGGTGTGAGGTAAGGGTCTAACATAATTTCTTTATGTGTGGATATCCAGCTGTCCCAGCACCATTTTTTGAAGAGGATGTTCTTTCCCCCATTGAATGGTCTTGGCATCAATGTCAAAATCAACTGGCCATGAATATATGGGGTTATTTTTGGACTCTCTATTCCAGAGGTCTATTGTGTCTGTCTTTATGCCAGCACCACACTATTTTGATGACTGTGACTTTGTAGTCACTTTTGAATTTGGGAATTATGATTCCTACAACTTTGCTCTTCTTTTACCCAATTGTTTTGGCTATTGGGGGTCCCTTGAGACTCTTTATAAATTTTAGGATCAGGTTTTTCATTCTGCAAGAAGGCCATTGTGATTTTGATAGGGATTACATTGAATCTATAGATCACACTGAGGAGTATTTCAGTCTTAACACTATTGTCTTCCAATGAATGAACATAGGATGTCTTTCTGTTTCTTGAAGTCTTTTAAAATTTCTTTCAGCAATATTTTGTAGTTTTAATTTACAAGTCCTGAACCTTTTTGGTTGATTTTATTCCTAAGTATTTTATTGTTTTTAATGATATTGTAAATGAAATTGTTTTTTTTTGTTTTTTTTGTTTTTTTTGTGGTACGCGGGCCTCTCACTGTTGTGGCCTCTCTAGTTGCAGAGCACAGGCTCCGGACGCGCAGGCTCAGCGGCCATGGCTCATGGGCCCAGCCGCTCCGCGGCATGTGGGACCTTCCCGTACCGGGGCACGAACCTGTGTCCCCTGCATCGGCAGGTAGGCTCTCAACCACTGCGCCACCAGTGAAATTGTTTTTAATTGTCTTTTTGGGTTACTCACTGCTTGTGTATGGAAATATTCATTTTCGCATGTTGATCTTATAGCCTGCAACTTTGATGAATTTGTTTATTAGCTCTAACAGTTTTTTGTGGAATCTTTAGGGTTTTCTTCATATAACATCATGTCATCTGTGACATGTCTTAGTACCTTCTTTCCAATTTGGATGCCTTTTGTTTCTTTTCTTGCCTAGTTGCTGTGGCTATAAACATGGTGAACATAAGTGATGAAAGTGGGTATCCTTGTCTTGTTCTTAATCTTAAGCTTTCAGACTTTCACTACTGAACATGATATTAGCTATAGGTTTTCCATTTATATCCTTTATTATGTTGAGAAAGTTCCCTTCCATTCCGAGGTTATCTAGTGCTTTATCTTCAAAGGGTGATCGATTCCTCAAATGCTTTTTTTGCAGGCAGGCATAATTTTTAAAGATTTGGAAACCATACCCAAAGATTACCTTATACTTTTCCTCTATTGCATGTTCAAAACATATAAGAAAAAGAAAGAAAAGAGAGTTTTATTTTCCTTTGTGATTGACTGCCATTAGCCCTTCTTAAAGTCATTAATGAAAATAATAGCTAGTATTTGGCTGGGGAAGTTTTTGAAGAAAGACAGTCTGAGGATTTCAGAATTTGTCATGAAGTCAATCCTGGCAGGGTAAGGGGTGGGTCTGGTTGTAGCTACTTCCATAGTCCTGTATCGTTTCACCCTCAATGAAGGACACTCTGATACTGGGAGTTGCATATCTTGCCAACAGAATATAAATGTTACTCAAAAGAGACAACAAGGACTAGCAGCTCTTTCGACTAGATGAGTTCAACTGTCAGATTGCTCAGGAAACAGAAGAATCTCCACTGGCCCATACAGGCATAACTCTAGAGACTTGACGAAGAAAAACAGCAAAAGAAAATCCTCCATGACAAGATCATCTAGGAAGTGAAAAGCAATTTGAATGGAGAGCTTCGTAACACAGAATGTGAGCTCTTTTAAGGCAGCTTAAGTCCAGTGTATCTATTTCTAAGAGGCTTACAATAAAAATCAATATAGAGCTAGGTTATTAAAATTGTTGCAAAGTAAGGAAAAAGAAATACACAAAAATAATTTCTACAGTTAAGAATGAAATATGAACCACAGTGACATACCACTTCACATCTACTAGGATGTCTATAGTTTTCAAAATGGAAAATAACAAGTGTTGGTGAGGCCGTAGAGAAATTGTAACTCTCACACATTGCTGGTGGAACGTAAAATGGTGCAGTTGCTGTGGAAAACAGTGGGGTGGCTCCCCAGGAAGTTAACCATAGAGTTACCATATGACCCAGCAATTCCACTCCTAGGTACATACCCAAAGGAGTCAAAAACATGGACTCAGTTACTTGCAGGCCTATGTTCATCACAGCATTATTCACAATAGCCAAAAGGTAGAAGCAACCCAAGTGCCCATCAATAGATACATGGTTAAACAAAATGTGGTTTATACACTTCAGTCCAATATTATTCAGCCATAAAAAGGAATGAGATGTTGATACATGCTACACATTGTTCCTGCCCAGATGCCAAGCTCCCTTCACACGCCACTTGCATCAGTGGAATTTTCACCCACCTGCTTTCCTTCCTCCAATTTAGTCCCAATGCTAACC
The DNA here is from genome assembly GCF_964165515.1 of Mesoplodon bidens. Taxonomy (NCBI): domain Eukaryota; kingdom Metazoa; phylum Chordata; class Mammalia; order Artiodactyla; family Ziphiidae; genus Mesoplodon; species Mesoplodon bidens. The sequence goes on along the minus strand of NC_138165.1, from coordinate 8,349,913 downwards.
CGTCATAAAAACTGCTGGCAAAATAGCAATAAGACTCCTAAACACACAAACCCAGGAGGCGGATATCATGGCAGTACATGCCCTGGTACCTCCCTCAAACTCCCTACATTATGTGCCAACATCCCAGGAGGGGGAAAGTGTAATTGCAAAGGAACAGTCAAAGGTTGATAAAACAGCTACACATGTAGTGAAATTTGGATCCAGGTAGTCATTTACAACCAAGTAAAAAATAGTGGATTTTTGTTAAAATAAGTAAAATTAGGAGTGATTGTCAATAACTGGCAGCAAGTATTACTATGAAATCTCTGCCCACCTGGCCCCAGCCATGAATCAGCATCACCAATACCTGGATAAGCTTCCTCGTGTCCCCGTCTGCTCCAATATGCCCAAGTGCTCCTCACTGCTTGTGGGTATTGGATGTCATGGCCTGGCTGTCCAAGTTCTTCCAAATCTAATATTTAACCACAGTCTAGCATATCCAAACCCTATATCTAGCTCCCTCCCACCCCCCAGCAAACGGTGTCTGCTTTGCCTTCCTAAAACTCCTGTTTCACAAACTAGGGATGCTCAGTGTCAAATTGCTTGAGTGATTCCCCCTGTCAAAAGCATCCTGTGTTGTTCTTTCTTCTTTACAAATCCTACCCATCAAGAAGTCCCAACACTTACAACACCTCCTCCAGGAAGCCCCCCTCACTATTTTCACCCTATTGAAGTTTTCCTGTGAATCTGTTTTTTGAGTGGTAACTTAATGACCCTTCGTTAGCCTTCATCTTGTATTGCTCTCAACCCATTTAATGTGCACTTCCTCATCCATCAAATTGTGTCTTCGGTATCCTACCTCATCACAGCTGTTGCAGGTGGAATTCCCTAGGACACAGATGCTGGGATGGAGATTAGTGTGCAGGAAGTTTATTGGGGTGTGGCTCAGGGGAAAACATCACCTTCAGGGGCTAAGTGAGAAGCTGAGCTGGGACACAGTCACCAAAACTTCACAGCTAAGCCCACTGGGGGCTCTGAAGCTGAGATGATCCTTCTGAGTCTCAAGTTGGAAGAGGGGCTGAGACTTTATACTCTGTGTTGGTCATGGCTGAGCGGTCCTGGGAGGGGCTGCGACCTGGGCCAGGGACTCCCTTCAGCAGAGGCAATTCCAGAATAAGCCGGGGGTGGAGGACTCTCTGTGGCAGCTCCCCCAGCTACCAGGGGACCAAGTCCTTTGATTCTAAAGGGGGAGCTGGTTGTCAACTCTGAGGGACCACCACTCTCACTCCCTGAAGAGCCTTCAGAATTTATTTTAACCTACGGTTTCAAGGACTTTTTCACCTAATATTTACTGATGGAGTATGGGATCAATGCATCTTGAATGAGGCTGGAGGGGAGGGGTTGGCCAAGGTTGGAGTGGCCTCATGTCGCTGTACCATCCAATGATATGTTTTATTTTTGAATTCCACGTTTCCCTTGTTCCCAGGTGAAGGAGGCTGAGATGGTGTTCACGGCGCGTTGACCTGTGGTGGCCTTTCAGATGAACAGAGCCTCGTGGCGGGAGCATAAGGTGAAGCGGGCAGCCGTGATGGTGGGCGTTCTCATCGGCGTGTTCGTGCTGTGCTGGAGCCCCTTCTTCCTGACGGAGCTCATCAGCCCCCTCTGTGCCTGCAGCTTGCCCCCCATCTGGAAAAGCGTATTCTTGTGGCTTGGCTACTCCAACTCTTTCTTCAATCCCCTGATTTACACGGCATTGAACAAGAGCTACAACAATGCCTTCAGGAAACTTTTCACCAAGCAAGGATAAACCCAGGGCTTGGAGAGACACGCAGGTAGGATTGTGGGGAGGGAACTGGGATTTCTCCCCTTCACTGGAGAGCCGTCACTGTGGAAGCCGTCCCCACAGCTGAGTATTAATGACGTATTAATGGGAACCATACCACTTGGGCCTGGACTATAGGAGCAGCAGTGCCAAAAGTTCTCCAGAAAAACAGCAAATGGTTGGCAAACGTGCAGCTATGTCCTCTTGTCGTGTATGTGGAAGACATTGCTAATTGATCTCGGCACATCTCCCCACTGAGGAGGAACTTGGCCTCAGAATCCTTTTCAGACAGCACATCAGGCAGTTACTGCAAATTGGCTAGAATTCATACAAGAGTCAAAGCTGATTTGCCCTTCCTTTATCTAATTACCATATTCCTCAGCACAGGGCCCCAGTGGCCTGTTTTGTGGCCCACTCAGGAGCCTGTCTTCTTTGTGAAACAGCCCTCCCCTCACCCTTATCCACCCAATTCAACTTATCTTTCCCAAATTCCAAGGCAGTGTATCCCAATTTGGGTGATAAGGATCATCTGAACTTTTGTTTTCCAAAAAAATTGTCCAGTTCAACCCATATCTACTGAATCAGTCTGGTAAAGAAGAGGTCTGGTAATTTACATTTTATTAAATTCTCTAGATGATCTTTACTTTTTTTGCGGTACGTGGGCCTCTCATTGTTGTGGCCTCTCCCGTTGCGGAGCACAGGCTCCGGATGCGCAGGCTCAGCGGCCATGGCTCACGGGCCCAGCCGCTCCGCGGCATGTGGGATCTTCCCGGACCAGAGCACGAACCCACGTCCCCTGCATCGGCTGGTGGACTCTCAACCACTGCGCCACCAGGGAAGCCCGATGATCTTTTTTTTAATCAGTGAGAGACACTGCTGGATGCTTAGGCTGCTCTTTAGAGCAATTAAATTGGCATTTCTGGGGGTTAAAATCCAGGCAGTAGTGCTTTTTAAAGCTCCCTGGGTGATTCCACTGTGCAGACAGCATTGGGAACCCCTGGTGAGGCCTTTCCTCTGCTTCTGTACAAGGGACAGCAGCTGTGAGAAATGTTTCCATTACTTCACCATTCTGACTTGTATACGTAATGAAGTACTTTTGAAGCATCCATTTCTGGGTTCAGAATCATTCACATGTGATTGGTCACACACATGGATACATGTTCATATGTACATACACTCACGTGTATGTCACTGAGATGGGGAAAATGTCTGTTGTGAAACTACAACACAAACACCAACAACAACCTCTCCCCCCAAAACTGCCATAGTGAATCTTGGCCTTCCTGAAAATATTAAATGTGGCCCACATATGGAGGAATCCAAGGGCTTTGATGAGGGGGGTGCCTGGACTAAGTCTTCTTGGCCAGGGTCTACCTGACTTTGGAGGTGGCTGGCTGCCTATTGATTAGGTGTTTTAATTTACATGAAACAGTTCACCCCACCGTTGACTCACTTGATGTCTGAGGTATGCAGACCATCTTTCAACTTACACTATAGAGTATCTGCACTTTGGAGCTTATCAGAATATAGGTCCACTGGGCCTTTTCCAAAATCTTTGGGACAGATAGAATCTTTTTTTTAAGTTTTAGAAATGCAATATGGTGTGTAATCCATAGATTAATTAATACCCCCAGCTGGTCTGAGCCAGCAGCCTCTAATCAAACACATGGGTACTTCTGCAGTAAAATGCATGAATATTTACACTGTGAGAAAAGAACTAAAAATAACCTCACACTGGGTCAGATCAGATTTTATCATCAAATGAGTTAGAAACAACCTTTGTTTCCTGAGCTTTCTGTGCTTTGCTATTGAGGACCCGTATAACCTCAAGCCATCTGAAGTCCCAAACTTGCTCAGCCCTGCTGAGAGGAGGGATTCTGCAGGGAGTCTGGGAAGAGTACGTGGTCCAACCATTCCTTTGTTGCTAGAGGCCGGGACATCACACAGTGCTTGGCATGGCCCCTAGGACAGCCTTCTTGGAGTCGTATTTTGGAAATACGTTCTTCTCTTTCATTGAAGGTGCTTCAAGAAATAGTCTTATGAAACTTATCAATGCCTTTCACATAACGCTGTAGTTGAAGGCATCTGATTACACTCTTTGTGAAGGCATGTTTTCTTATGATAATGGGAACTTTTAATTGACCATGTTTCCGTTTTTATTTTGATCAGGAGGCAGAACCAAATTTATGGCTTAACTTTGGAACCTATATAGGAAGGGGTAACCTACGTGTGTTTGATGTTCTTAGCCAGTCTATAATCCCAATTCTTATTTAGGTTCTCCCTATTCTAGCGTTTTATGTCTTATTTATACTTTACCATCATATTCTGTGTATTTCCTACAAGCTACCTCAAATCCTCTGTGAACTGAGACAGGGAAGCAAGGACCAGGAGATGACTGACAACCTGGATGCAGTGGAACAGGTGGGCACATCATTACTGATCAAATGGCGTCCTCAAACATCGTCACTGGTGGGTTTTAAGGGCTATAGCTCAAGCTTGGGGCTAGTGAGGATTTTCCCCTCTTGGTTGAAGGATGCTAGGTGGTGTTAATGGTCTTCTCCCCATCCCTCCCCTCATAAAACACACAATCAGGAATACACTTAACAGTACTCTTTATTGAGCACCCACCATGTGTAGCTGCTATACTTGGTTTCATATACAAATACTCGTTTAATCCTACATCTATCCTACAAGGTAGGTACTGTCCTCATTTAATCATGTTCCAAGAGGGTGAGAAGCTTGCCTGTGGTCACACAGCACATGGTAGAACAGTACTTGGACTCAAGTCTGCCTGAATCCAAACATGGGAAAGTGAAGGGAACACAACAGAAATCTGACTGGACTCCATGTTTCAATGTTGGCTTGCATTTCGCAGCACGGGACCCATACCTGCGGCAGTGGCTCCACTTGCATTGTTCTGGTTGGATTCCAGGCAGGAGCCTTAGAGGAAGAGTCTAGGTATGGCTGGGGGGTGGGGAGGGGAATGCAAGTTTTTGGTTTACTCTCACTATTGGATAGGATGCTTTATCACTGTGTTCATTTGGCCTGGGCTTTGACTTAATGCAGGATCATTATGGAAGCATCCCAGGCAGAAGGAATCATTTATGTTGAGTTCTTCTTGAAAGGAAGTTGTTTGCCGCCTAACTTGATGGCAATTTCTGTTGGACCTTTCAGAGTTGAACTTTTTCTTCAGTTAGTGAGGCCTTCCCTGACTACTCACTGTAATTACAAAATGCTCAGTTTCTGAGACAGATCCGTTGATGACTCACTTTATGTAAGGATGTACTTGTAATTCCTTTCAGTACAGAGTATCAGAAATGGAAATCTATAGACAAACTCATGGATTTACAATAAACATTGTAGGAACTCCCTTAAGCCTAATGTCTCTGTTCTGCCTCCAATCTCTCTGCCTGTAGGACACGAGGGAGAGAGGGTTGGGAGGCTGTAGGAGGAACTAATCTCTTCCTTGCCAGAATTTATTTGCTGATTAAGTTATCACTAAAGGGTCTTCATGTCCAAATCCAATTCCATAAAGTTCCAGGCCTGTAGGGTGGGTGTGGCTAACCTAATAGTTTTATTTTGTAAATTTAGTCCTGCATAAAGTATGCTACTTCTCTCCCCTTTATCACAGCCTCCATGTTTCTGGAGTCTGTGCCTGAAGGGAACCTGGGTTCTGCTCACGACTGCTGTCCTCTGTGAGCATCTCTTCCACGTGTGGGTACCAGCCCCAGAAGCCCTCTCTTCTGGCCCCTGACCTTCTCCCTCCACACTAAAGCTGGATGATACAGAGAAGGGTTTTTTTTTTTTTTTTTTTTTGTGGTACGCGGGCCTCTCACTGTTGTGGCCTCTCCCTCTGTGAAGCACAGGCTCTGGACACGCAGGCTCAGCGGCCATGGCTCACGGGCCCAGCCACTCCGCGGCATGTGGGATCCTCCCGGACCGGGGCACGAACCCGCGTCCCCTGCATCGGCAGGCGGACTCTCAACCACTGCGCCACCAGGGAAGCCCTAGAGAAGTGTCTTTTAAACTCCAGGTCACAACTTGTCATGCAATCAGTTGGTGATTGTCTCAGACAGCTGTGTTCTCAGTGTCTGTACACAATCACTACAGAATCTGGGTGGCACAGAGCAACAGGCCTTCACTCCCTGCTAAGGTGTCTGTGAGTTGCTGGGATTTCACTGGTCCAGGCTGGGCTCTTCTGGGCTCAGCTTCAAGCTTCAAGCTGGTCTCCGTCTGCTCCATGTGTCTCTCAACCTTCTCGGGCCAGCAGGGCAAGTTCTTTTCCAGAGAGACGTGCAAGGAGACAAGCCCAGCACACAGCACATTCTCAAACCTTTGCTCCTATCAAGGCTGCGAATAACCCACAGACCAGACCGAGCCCAAAGTCAAGGGTGGGGAAGCACATTCCAGCTGCCAGGGTGCCATGACGAACACGTCCGTTCCGGGCGGGGAGTGAAGAATGGAATCCAATAATTCAATGTTTAGCATTTTTCAAAAGTTACGTAAGACAGGAAAAACATCAGAGTGTAGTGTGGAAAGGGTAAGCACTGTCTCATAAACCCCCAGGCATGTTGCAGCTGGAGTATCAGTCACTGCTTAGCCGGACTCCCCACTTCTCTCCTTGCCCCCCCTGCCGTCTGTAGTCAGCACAGCCACCAGAGGGGTCTCTGCTGAAATCTTCTCAAAACCCTCCAGTGGTTTCCCACACAGGACGCCTTCCTGCCCCTCACTCACCTGCTGGGCATATGCTCGTACCTACACCTTGACACTTGCTACTTCCTCTGCCTGGAATTCTCTTCACACGGTATCTACCTATGTGATTCATTCCTCCACTAGTAGTGAGGTTTTGTTTATTAATATTTATTTAATGCTAAGAACACAGATATCCTAAAGAAGGGGCCGACAATTAAAGAACAGTCTTTTTTTTTTCTAAATAGGATTTTCGCAATAAAACCACTAGTGATTCAAACCTCTAAACAGAAAAGCACACAAATCTAGAAAAATGCACAACATATTTTCTCCCTTACTGGAATTAATCCGACAACACCTAAATATTATCTTTAAGAAAGAGCCATATTAAAATGGTGCAAAGAGACAGTACCCATAGCTTTTAAACCATGAAACCAGCACCTGGCTTGTAATCAAATGAAAGCATGTAAAACAGTCTGCAGTTTATAGAATTCAAAGAAAATCAGGGGGACTAAAAAGTGAAAGAAAGGCAATTAGGCACAGGAGATACCCTGTAAAGCAGGATGCTCCCATGACGTCTGCTGCAAGCTTGGACGAAACCAGGCTCTGAACGCCGAGAACCACTGATCAGACGGATAAAATGTGGCATCTATGACAGGCAGCAAATTATCTGGCTGTCTGGTAAAACTTCCAGACTATAAACTGAGGTAGTTTTCAGTAAAGAATGAAAAGTAGTATCCCCTGCCTACGCATTATAAAATTGCAGCCATCATCACCGAACCAGACACTTTGCTGGTTTGCTTAGTCAGCACACTGAAGCAGAACGCGATAGTGTACGTGTTACCTGTTTGTACACTTTCCCCTCAGGAGTGTACCTCTAGGAAAACTGGTTCCTTTGCCTGCTTGGGTCTATTCCCAGGGCCTGACCCAGAGCAGAAGCTCAAATATTTGTTGGTTGAATGAATGAGTGAACAGGGATTTATTTTTCTCATGGAATAAGAAAGGAGGCAGGCGGTCCCCACGTTGGTTTGGAAGCTCGTCGTGCCTTCAGGGAGCCAAACTCTTTCCAGCCTTTCGCTCAGGGCGCCGGATGTTCTTTCTGATGGTCTGGAAATGGCGAAGGCTGCTCCAATGCCCTGCTCTTCCCCAGGCAGCTGCCAGGACAGAAGCTCTTCTCTGCATCTCGTGCCGATCAGCAGCAGCAAGGTCTCCTCCGTATTGACCATAACTGGGTTAGACACTCAATTATGTGCATGTCGGTAAACCAATTCTTGGCAAACAGAAATAGAATTCTCATGACTGTTTTAGGACAGCTGTCACGATTCCTCTCCTGGGGCTGGACACACTGCCACCCAGAGGTGGACAGAATTGGTTCTGCTGGTCAGGAAAGGGATCACCCACATCAGGTTTCCACATAGGACAGGCACAGCTCCCCCTGGACCATGACTCAGAGGTCCCATCTCCATCTTTTAAAGCCCAAAAGCCAGAGGAACACGGGTTGTGCTGTGATCCTCATGAGATGGAGGCAACCATACAGCAGCCCTGGTCTGTTCCCAGGATGCAGCCATTTCACTGTCCCTCAACCGCGCGTCCCCCTCACTGCCACCCAAACCCACTCACGTAATCAGAGCAGAGCCACTCTCACTGCTTCGTCTCCCCAGAGCTGTTCCTCCAGAAGAGGAGGGTGTCCTCTTTGCTTCGCTATTTCCCCCAAGACCCGAGAAAAGGAGATTAACTACTTTGGGCTCAAGGACTTTCAATTCCTAAAGAAAGCAGATTTACTGAACAAGAATCTGATGTCCTGTTTCTATTTTTTAGAATAGTAAACCAAGTTAAAATTTAAAAACTTTATTTTTTGGATAATACATGTAGATGGTACAAAATTCAAAAGGTACAAAAGGTACAGAGTGAAAAGTCCCCCCCAGCCCTCTTCCCAGAGGCACCCAAGGCTGTCAGGTGTCAGGTTCCTGTGGATCCCTTCAGAGGCACTCTATCTGTACACACACACGTACGGACATGCACAGCCACAGGCATTTTCCTCCATCCCCTTCCTTTTTTTTTTTTTTAGAAACAAACACTACTAAGCCAAGAGCCTCTTTTTTCCCCACTTAACCATGCATCTTAGGGATCATTCCATGGCCGTACATACAGAGTGGCTTAATATTCCATTGTATGGATTTGCCACAATTTGTTTAACCATTGCCCTACGTTGGTGGTAGTTTCCAACTTTTTACTATTACAAATAATGCTGCAATGAAAATCCTTAGAAGTAGCATGGCTGGCCCGAAAGATTTGTGCATTTGCACTTTTGATAGAAATTGTCTGACCACCCTCCATGGGGTTGTACTGCTCATACTTCTGTATCCAGAAGGCTGTATCCCGGGGCTGCTTCCCACTTCTTGGTTTCACGTGGCTCAGTTGTTTCAACCAGACAAGTTACCTTAATGCATGGTTTACTTTGAGCCCAAACATGCTCATGACCTCATCACTGACAGTAACGTGCTTCCTTTCTCCCCGCTTCCCCCCACCTACATGGGGAGACATGGGGAGAAAATACTTCTGTAAAACATAATTCCTTTGAAAGGCCTGAAACCTCTGACACCTTTCTCATCCCAACCATCAAGGTTAGAGTGTAACAAAGACTCTGGGATCCTCTAAAGCTGCTGAATAAAACTGCCTCCTTGTTCTCAAGCTAAGCATAAAATAGATGAAAGGTTCAATCTAAACTTTGCTAATACGGGGATGCATAGCTGCAATGTGGAGAAGCTGTTTTATCCAGCCAGAATTTCCTGATCATCCACTCTAGCCAGATGCCGAGGAGACCGCGGGGAATGATACAGGCGAGGTGCCTGCATTTGCTGCTCTTACACACCAGAGGGGAGGGCAGGCAACACACGTCGCAGAAGACTACGTCAGAGTCCAACAGTGACGTGTGCCATCAAGACAGAGCAGGGGAGAGGGCGGTGTGTGGTCAGGGCTGCAGGCTGACACTGAGGGGTCTGTATGAGCAGCAGGGTGGGGGGGGTCTGGCAAAGCCCTTGCCCACGATCTGGAGGGAGGGCGGTCCAGGAAGAGGCAAAGCAGGTGTGAGCCTGGAACTTTTGAGGAACTGATGCAAGGCTGACGCGGAGAACCCGTCGTGGTCCCCACGCTGTCAAAGAGGCTGCAGACCAGCCCTAATGTTTTTACACATTTATTGTGAGAACAGGGGAGACCATAACGTTATTTTTTAGCAGCATTTTCAGCCTATCACCATGTGCTGTGAGAGGGAATGCTGTGGGCTGGCGGAAAAGGACCAAGAGCGGGCCTGGGGACTCTGAAGACGCATCACACAAGGCCCCTCTCCCGGCCAGCGCCCAGCCACCTGGACAGACAGCGGGCCCTCACCCCACGGGGGCTCTTCACCGTCCGGCTCTGCGGCAAGTCGTGCTTTCCCTGAGGCCAGCACTGGCCGTGAGCGACTCATAAAGCACCTCCTTCCTCACAGTGTGTTCTAGGCCAGGCATCCCCGACCCACAGGCCGGTACCGGTCCGAGGCCTGTCAGGAACCGGGCCGCACACAGGAGGCGAGTGGTGGCGGGCGGAGCTTCATCTGCCGCACCCCCCCGCCCCGTCACTCCCCGTTGCTCGCATCACCACCTGAACCTCCCTCCCACCACCTTCTGTGGAAAGACTGTCTTCCACGAAACCGGGCCCTGGTGCCAAAAAGGCTGGGGACCACCCACTAACTGCAGCTCAGGCTCCGCCTAGTAACTGTCAGCACGTGTTGCTAAAAGGTCCACTGCCCTCTCACACTGATCACACATCACCTGCAGAGAGGGCAACACAAGGCCGTGCTGAGGTGACAGAGATCAGGGTGGAACAGGTGCGCAGGCCACAACTGACGGCCCACAGTGCCCTCGGGCAGGGCTGCTTTGGTCACTACAGACGCGATCGGGGCTGTCAACTTGACAGCCTGAGGCCTCCCCATCCCCTGCGCCTGGTTTCAGGAGGCCCGGGAGCTGTGGGGTTCGTCTGGGAGTGGATCCTCAGCCTGGGAAAGGCCTCCTGTCTTCTGGCCCTGCTGCCGGCCCAGTGGACACTGATAGGACCCAGCTCTCCACAGAACATGAGCAATGAACCCACACCCAATTAGAACCATACCCTGTGGACTCTAAGAGAGCCCAGGCCTGACGAACTTGGGCTGTGCCCTCCCTGTTAAAAAGGGAGACAGGCCCCTGGCTTGTAACTCAGCGCCTCCCTCGGGTGTGATTAGCTGAGCCCAGTGAGCCAGGAGCCTGAATCCAGGCCAAGGACAGCAACAATTACGTCCCCAGATGCCTCGTGGTTGTCTAGCACGTCCTGCTCGCGGCAGCTCTGATTTCCGTTTAAACCGAAGCAGCCCCATGTACTCCCTGAGGACCAAGTGGGATGGAGGGGAGCCCCAGCCCACAGGCTCCCCGAGAATCCTAGGGCACCTGCCGTCAGCAAGCTCGCTGCTCTGACTGAGCAGGGACGACGGACCACTCACTCCCCGGGGAAACCCTGTTCCTCCCGAAGCACAGGTTTCCTAAAAGTAACTTATTTTTTAGCTCCAGAAAAGCCTGTGGGCTTGGCAGAACAGCCAGCCATACTCTGTGGCCACACAGAAGGACACGATCCTGGGAGGGCCCCCTGAGGGGCTTCTGAAATGATCAGGGCCTCGGGGCATCTCCTCAGCCTCTGAGGCCTAACTGTAAAGCACATTTTATGTCCTCATAACTCACAAGGGCAGCATCCGCCCCGTGGCTTATCTGTGGCAAACAGAATTCTGAAGACCGACTTCTGTAGTTTAATTCAAAATGTGCTCAAGGAACAGAAATTGATTTATTATCTGTCTTAGGCCTTGCAGATTAAAAAATGGGAAAAGATATCTACTGATACCTCCCTACACCAGAACCAAACCAAACGGAACCCTTTAGAAACAGCCCAAAGTAAACGCCCCTACTTTTAGAAGAATTATCGGTTGCTTTGGATTAGTCATGCCCTACTTTCCCCAGTCATCTAGGAGGAGGACCACCACAACCTCTGATATTACCTGTTCCTCTTCCCTACCACCTGTGGATAATACACGAATAATGTAATTGCTCAAAAGTTGTTGGTTAGGGAATGGGTCCGTGAGCTTCTCAACATGATAACCAAGATGCTTCTCTGAACCCGAAATAGTTTCCAGTCAAACTGTTGTCTCCTTCCCCTGCCCTCGGAGCCCCACCTGCTCTTTGGCAGTCACTTGTTTCAACTTCATTGAGTCCTTTCAAAACCCACAAATGACCAGGGCTCAGGGCCAAGTGGAGAAGCGCATGGCCCAGGGACAGTGCCCTTATCACTCGGGCACCGGGAGCAGCCTCCTCACGGGGTGGGCCTCGCTGAGAGGACACAGAAGCCAAAGGCTGTTAATCCAGCAAGAGACTGTTGAAGTCTGTACGCATCAGCCCCGCTTAACGTATACGTTAGGGAACTAAAAATCAGCACGGCGTCCCTGTGGCCGCACTGAGCGCCCTCCTTGCATGTTTGAGCTTTTATGTTTTATGACCCAAACCTGCTGACTGGTACGTATGCAAGGCTCGTGTGGAATGAGGTGCAAGCCTCGAGCTGGGTTCACTGACCCCAAGCTGCCAGATTGCCCAGGGCTGGGGCAGGAGAAGTTCCGTCTGGATGGACTGCTCCTTCCAGAGGAGAAACCTGAGCCCTCCACCTTCCCTTCAAGGCCCTGCAAAGGCGGATCGCAGCCCACCTTTCCCGACTGGTCTCTAAAGCCTCCTGCAGAGACTGGCCGCTCACTCGTCTCCCCACAAGCATGCCTTGTACTCTCCCCACACCCTCCTCAGTTTTAATCACAGCCGTACTTTATCCAAAATGGCCTTCCCACCAATCTCTGCTATTAAATAGCTATTCCCCCTTCAGATCCAGCCCAGACCCAGCCTGCTCCATGAAGCCCTCTGGATCTCCGCACACCTCGCCGCTCTTCCTGCTGGGACGCCCTCTGCCACCTGCTCACAGCTGGTCCCTCTGCCACTTACACGCTGGCCTGGACGGCAGTGGCTGGTGGGAGAGCCCATCTCCGGGCCCAGCCCTGACCTGTGCAGAGCGGAGGGCATGTGATGTGCTCTTGGCGAGGGGGATGCACAGGACCATCCACAAGTTGGCTGGGACTCACAGGAGAATAGGGTGAGGTGAGGTGTCATTCTTACTTACGTGTCCTCAAGCTGAGGCCCCTGTTTTCGATTTGTGGTGAGATGAACTTGAGCGGAGTGGGAGGGGGAAGCCAGGGCAGGTGCTGAGCTTCCTTTCTAGTTGCTACACCATCAAGCCTGCTGGCTGGCACCCGAGGGGACGGGAACAAAAGGCACCATGGGCACGTGAAAGGCCCAAGTGAGCAACACTCACCTGGGCTGGTCATTCAGCTAAAAGCCTTGTTTACTAAGAAAAAAAAAATCCCAGTGGTCAAGCTCTGGGGCCACTCGCTGGGAGCCTGGCTGCAGGGTCTACGCCACCCTGCTCTCTCCCTCAGTGCCTCCTTCTCAGTGGCTGCTCAATTAACATTACTTTATTCAGAGTCCAGACAAACACGGTACCTTCATATGTGCAATGTCACTGGAGAAATAAGAGTTGAATCGACACAGAGAACAAATAATGCCCACATTTCTTCACCGGAGGATGGGTGTTATCCAAGACACAGTGGTTGCACCATCTGATTCCATTGACAACAATGGAAGCAAATAGGAGAAAGGAAATATCCAGGGTGTCGAGATCATCACACCTGCGTCCTTGCTGCAGCGTTCAGAACCATTTCACCACCTTGTAGTTGATACACGGCATTTAGAAAAAGACATCAGTGACGTACGGTGCCGTCTGGGAATTTTCAGGAGGCCTTGGCTTTCACCTTGGACAGCAGCACCTCGTTCTTGCGGCCCTCCTGGAGGGGAAGCAGAGACAGAGAGAGAGAGAGCAGAGAGGTGGGGACTGCGTCAGCACCCGCATGAGGCTCAGGTGGCCTCTGCATCCTTTCCCATCCCGCAGGGAGCCCTGTGGACCATGGACCGGCCTCCTTGCACGCTGCCACCGGCATGGCGGAGCTTCCTGGCCACACGCTGACCTTCAAGGCCCCAACGGCTACAAAGACGACTGGTTTCTGGACTGTCAGACTGAGGATAGGAGAGGATTAGGCACTGTCATTCCAAAAGACTTCAAGAAGCCTCTAAAATCCCAAGGGACAGAAGCAGAAAGCAGATACTTACGTGCCAATCTCGGACCCCTCCAGCGAGGAGGGGGGAAAGTCCTCGGAGACCATGGGCTAAGGAGTTACAAGAGGCAGCGCCCGTCCACACAGCAGGCGGAGCACGGAGAAAAGCTCTTACCCCGGCAAGAGTGAAGGTTAAGAACACCCTTGGCTTTACGAGAGAAACCCACAGAAGACAGAGGGAGAGAGACGCGTCAAGGGACGCCTCCCCCTCGAAGTGAGCTGAAGGAAACCCATCACTGTGTGTGCTGAGGGGTCACTGGGGCCTCCCCCGCGTGGGGAGTCTGGCGTCCAGGGTGCGAGGCCACTGCTGCCTCGTTCTGTACCCCCTTCTTCCAAAGCTTATCACTGTGTGTCCTCCCTCCCCCTTGTTCGTAGAGGCCTGGACAGCTCAGGGTACCTGCATCTGCTGGCACACCGTCTCCACCCCTTCCCCGGGCCACGTCACAAGGAGCCCTGTTTAGAGTGAGAGGTGAATGCGGCGGGGGGAAGGGCCTGGAGGGGACGAGCCCGAGGGTGCAGGCCCGGCGTGTGGCTAGGCCTCCAGCTGCCATGCTTGGCTGGAGATCCACTTAGTGTGGAAGAAAGTTTCTGTCACCCTTGGCCCCTCTGCATCCAAGACCCCTAAAGTCAATGTTTCCATCTCCCTGGGCCCGGCCAGGTGCTCCCACTTCTCTGGAGGCCCTTTGGTCTTTCTGGCTGCAAGGACCCTGGTTCACCTGTAGGGTTTCTGCGTATCTTCCACTCAGAGCTGGGGAGGCTCTGGGCTGGGTGGGGGTGAAGCTGAATTGTTCTGCCAGAAGCAACATACTCTGACATTTTTTAAGCACGTGTTTTTGGAGGGGTAGATAGTTAATTTTTCCTGGGGATGGGAAAAAAAAAAAGAAGGTGAAGATAAGTAACATTTGTTGTGTTAGAAAAGTTGAGAAGAAAGTTTTCTTATTTAAAACGAGCTACTGAGATTTGCTTGGGTGAAAAACCTCCAGCCAGAATAAAAGGGGGGGGAGGGGTAAAGACAGACCAAGACAGGCAGAGTCATGCTATTATATTGTGAGACTACTTTCTCTACTTCTGTGTGTTTTTCAAAATTTCCATAATAAAAAGATAAAATAATAAAACAATGAATAAATAACTTTTGTTACCCACCTCACCTTCTGAATAGGGCAAAAAAAAAAAACCCTAAAAACCCAAATAAACAACTCATAAGCATCAAAACACTGCTGTGGCAGAGTCCACCAGGGGTGATTTTGCTCGTCACACCACACTGAGATGATGCTGGAAGTTCTCAGTAAAAACATCCTTGGCTGTCACCTGGTGCGTGAGCACTGATTACATTTCATGGAATCTCCTCGGAGCCTTTCGGGGCTACAGAATGATACTGTCGGTCTGTGCAAAGCAAATACAGAAAGGGCCCTTTAGGTGTTTCTTTCTATAAGAAAAGGGAAAATGTCTCCTCCCTCCTGCTTCTTTCCTGCTGAAGACGGTATGGGGCTCGCTATGTGCCAGACACCCTGAGCTCCGCTCACCGGAGATTACGTGCCCAGAGCCAGCGTCATAAAAATGTATGGCTGGCATTCGTCAGAGCCAGGCTAGAATCTGAATCTTGGTTTGGTGACCTTGTGACAGACTGTGCTTTGAGAAACACAATTAGTTGGTGTAATAATGCAATTAAGGTGATTCCAGAGTATGTGTTTTTTCCTGGCAGACTTGTTATTAATAAACCGTCCCAGAGCAAGCAAGCCCATGGGATTTCAGAGACAACCCGACATTGCCAGTCAAAAAGGCCTTGATCCCAGAGGAGGCTGGACCAGGCACGGAGCCCACAGGCGTCATGGGGCTCAGTTAATGTGGAGTCAACTAAACCATAAAGGGATGACGGCGGTGGTCAAAGGCCATGTTCTGGCTAAAACCGTGCTCTGCATGAAGAACCATTACTGCCCAGGACGGTGCTGGGGACCAGGATGCAGTGAGAATTCAGAACTGGGAAGCAGTAACCCAAGCAGGTCGAGGAGAGGCGAATAAAGGAGGCAGACAGAGGGTTCTGGGAGGAGAGTCCATCCTGGGATGAAAGTCTGACTTTTCGAGCTGTGTTTCTTCCACAAATGAGATCTTACCTGGCACTGCAATACGTAAAAGAGCAGAATTCCTCTACCTGGAGGAATGGGGTGGAAACTGGGGAGCAGCAAGCAAGCCTCAGCACCTGTGATGGCCCCAAGTTACCTCAGAGGATCTTGAAAAAAAAACTTAAGATTTGGGAATGCTAACCTGTGGTTGTTAATTTTAAATTTTTGCCAAGTAAAATGATTAAAAAAAAAGGAATGCGTACTGTCACTATCATTTTATAAGACAGAACAATTTTAACATCAAAAAACAAGGGGATGTGCAATTTTTTAGAAAGGTGAGTCCTTTAAGTGAAATACACTTAGCTATCTGAGGAACATATATCACATTCCCCCTACCCCCTTTTTTCCAACTTGTTTTGGACTGAAGAAAACTGAGGCCAGCACCTGGCCCAGTCTGGGGTCTTCTCGGGCTCTGAGGGACCCACCCTCAGTCTCTGACTGAGAGTAACTGTGCCGAAGAGGCAGGAACGTGGAAACCTCAACCTTAACACGTCTGAGGGAACCTTCCCTTCGGAGCAGAGACCACCCCAAGCCTTCAGCCTGAGAGTCTGCAGTGCAACAGTGAGCTTTTCTATGCCACTTTTATTTGCTTTGATTCTGACAGCTTATACTTATCCTCCTCAGCTCATTTGCTTTCTGTTCCTGCTGTCAAAAGGGCGGTGCTGGAGTTCACGCAACATGTGAAATGCAGTTCTCCTCTGGGCCTTTTCTCTTTGTGCGTTATTTGGGAAAAAAGAGCTCAGATGGGGAGCAGTGGGTCCCTACTTGTTCCCCGTCAGCTCACTCACTGGCCCTTCAGCTCCAACTGCTGCTGGCCACAGGGGCTTCCAGACCCGGAGCACCTCGCCTGGCCACTCTGCCCAAGGCCAGGTCCTTCTCATTGGAAAGAGGCCTTCCCTGACCACACCCTCTACATTAGTCCCCGCCAAGGCAATGGCTGGAAGTACTTCTTATTTGTTACTACTTGTTTATGAGGGTCTGTTTCCTAGCTTGCTATCTGTCTCCCCGACCACAGTGCAAGCTCCCGGACACAGGGACCCAGTCTGTTTTACGACCTGATGTATCTATCCCAGGGCCGTGGCGGGAGCTGGAAGAAAGAACATTTATTGAAAGGACGAGAGAATCTGAAATGCCTACGGTTGTGGTTCTCAAAAATTAAGTTACAAAAAAGGGGAGGAGAAGTAGAGAAGAAAAAGACAAGGAAGGGAGAGAGAAGAGCCTCAAAACAGGTAAGGACCAAATTACTGGTATGGACACATTGTATTTTTTATTCCACTGACCACACCCCAGGATACAACTACCTTTAGCCGCCCCCCTGTATTTTCAGCAATCTCTAAATTCACTAAAACCACATGGATTTACATTAGAAAGGGGGAAAAAATTCCGGAACATAAAGCTGATGAGACAGATCTTGGCAAGCAACAGAATGAAGTCTCCTTTCTGGAAATTTTCTTAAAAGGGCACGTTTCCTTCTGGAATGATGGAGAATAATCCTGCCCAAATGCAGGGAGAAAAGACAGGGGCAAACAAAGTTCACCTGCGTGTGGGTGTGACAGGTGCCAGACACAGACTAGATGCTCTCCTCTCTCGTCTGACCCAACAGGGATGAGGTCCCTCTCCACCTGCACAGCTGGCGAGTGGCAGGATGTGAACCCAAGCCTGCCACACTCAAAGTCACTCTCCTCCCATGTGGCTTCTCAAGGTCCCTCCCCAGTCTAAGATTGGGAGGAGGGCAAATGCCAGACCTGAACCCACAGCAAACACTGTTTCCAGGTGGGCTGATGAGGCCATTTTACTCGTGAGTTTAATGTGGTTACTGAGTGTTAGGAAACTGAAGTGACGTTTCTTAGAATGTTCAGTTAGAGCCTCAAGATGGGCCACAGAACAACGCAATCGTGATGCACGCTTCACTGTCGCAACCACTGCCAACTTGCTATCTCCCATTTCAGACCAGTGGAAAAACAAAGCAATGCCCTGGTTTGCAAAGGCTCACCTGGGGGTGAACACAAATCTCGCCCAGCCTTACATGCCAGCCCGGCCCTCCTCTTACCTCCTTGAACTCTTTCACAGTCTTAAAGTACAGCCTCTGTTTTTCTAACAGTTCCAAGTACTGGTCGTTCAGCTGGTCTCTTCTCATTTTGTTCTCCTGCTTCTTCTTCTCCATCTGTTGAAACATTTTGGGAAATGGTGATAAAAGGCATGTTCTGACCAAGGGCGGCTGGCAACGTCCAAAAGGCAACTATTACTAACATTTTCGTGGATTTCCTTCCAGTGGTTTCCTTCTATGCATCATTTTTGAGGTTGGCTTATTGATTTGCATAATATTGCACAGAGACTCTATAATTTTTCAGCAATTCTCCTATCACTGGGCATTAACTGTTTCCTTTACAGTAAGTCCCCTATATACGAACCTTCAAGTTGTGAACTTTCAAAGATGAGAACGTGCATTTGCATGTCCAAATGCACGTTAGTTCATGTGTCTGGCGTACACTGTCATGTGTGTGCATCCTCTATAAGTGGTTGTGCTTTTGTGTACCTTACTGTACTGTATAGAGTACAGTATCTTTATTTCAAATCCAGGATGTCCGGAAGCAACCGTAAAAGCAGTGGTGACGTAGCTGGTACTGTACTGTACTTTTCAAGGTACTGTACTGTAAGATTAAAAATGTTTTATTTTTTTTTGTGTGTTTTTTTTTTTTTTTTTTTTTTTTTGCGGTACGTGGGCCTCTCACTGTTGTGGCCTTTTCCACTGCGGAGCACAGGCTCTGGACGCGCAGGCTCAGCGGCCATGGCTCACGGGCCCAGCCGCTCCGCGGCACGTGGGATCCTCCCGGACCGGGGCGCGAACCCGCGTCCCCTGCATCGGCAGGCGGACTCTCAACCACCGCGCCACCAGGGAAGCCCTTGTGTGTGTTTTTTATGTATTATTTGTGTGAAAAGTATTATAAACCTATTACAGTACAGTACTGTATAACTGATTGTGTTAGTTGGGTACCTAGGCCAACTTTGTTGGACTTAAGAACAAATTGGACTTAACGAATGTGCTCTCGGAACGGAATTCGTTTGTAGGGGACTTACTGTAATGAGTTTTTGTGTGAATATTTGTGTGAATATAAACAATTTCACAAGAAACAGGTAGGCAGTACCCTCTTTATTCAGCAACTCTTCCATGGACACCTAGTCTATTACTTGCACTCACTGCTCGTCTGTTCTGTGTACACCCTGCACCTGTCAGTTCCGGGGAAACCTGAGCTCTGGGGTACACACACTCCCCTGCCACCTCTATCTGAGCAGGACCCATCATGACACCTAGATACGGAGGGCTATGATTTTGTTTCTTTTAAATAAACACAACAAAAGACATCCATCCAAATGAGCACTGCTCTGCAGAGCAGACTTACTCCATTCAAGTGCCAGTCAATACTCAAACCCTACCTGGAACCCTTGTTGAGAACTGCTTTTGGAGGCAACAGAATGAATTCACTTAAAACAAACAGTTCTTGGGTGCCTGCTACAGGTCAGGTGCTGTTGTCAGCCACCAGCAGCACAGACACGAGAGGAGAGAGTCCTCCCTGCCCTGGGACCTGACCACCCTTCTGGTGCCCGGCCACCTTGTGGGGGGGGACGGCCACAAGGGCTGCCTCCTTCGCTGGCCAGCACTGAGGTGCCTTCACCATGAAGCCTGGGGGAGGATGGAGAGAATGAAGGGGTCGGGCTCATTTCTTTCCCCAGAAATGCATCAGATAGTAAACAAAGGGGAAGCCAAAGGCGAAAAACCCCAGTAACTTCCTGTTGTCCTTTACTATGAGCAACAGCATCCCCTGAGGACAAGCATGGTGGGTGGAAAGGTCCCTGCACTGAGGGTGGGTTGTTACAGGCCTGTGGTTGGCCAGGCTCTCTGCCCCCCACTTCCCTCACACCCCAGATCATCAAGAAGGGACTCCACTCCCTCCTGCAAGAGAGCCTGTCCGCCCTGGGTTAGGGTCCACGCACGTGGACAGGTGCCGCCTCATCTTTGCCCTCATTTTTGAGGTTGAATAGTCTTGTCACCAGTGACACATTTTTTTCTTTTTTTTGCTCTTTTGACATGATTTCATGGACGTCCTTAATAGGAAGATGAATATTTTGCTACAGGGAAGGGGATATGGTGAGCTTTTGCCCGCAGTTCATCTCTGGTGAGATGGGATTACAGGCAGCTTGAATGAGTGGATTTTTAGGACAGGTCCTACAGGCAATCCTCCCTTTCATGTGTTTACATTCTGGTTGCCCTCATTGGACCACTTTGCCCCAGGATTGTGAGACGAGATGCCTCAAGTCCCCAGAAGGTTTCACTGCCATGCCCAAGGACCAGGTGTGTGATATGTTTTAAAAACACGACCAAAAACAAGAGACGTTGGAAGCACTAGTTAAGATTTGTCTGGCTATGGTAGTGGGAGGCTGTGGCTGCGTGTCCGCCTTTCAGACCATCAGCAGATCTTCTTTCCTACTGACACAGTGTGCCCGTGCAGAGCCACAGAGCGTGGGAATCCCCACGCTGCGCCCCGTCTGGATGATTCTCTGCAAAGCTATCTCTGGAGCACCCATACCCCTCTTCAGCTCCTCTCTTTTCTCTTCTGACTTCTGAGGCTCAATATCATCTCACTTTAGCAGAGTTCAGCAATTACTTGCACTTTTTACAGGGGGTTCCTGGAAACGAAAATGCTCTTAAGCTGCTAAGGAATGAATCCCTAACGGTAGAATGTCAGGAACCAAAGAGCCAGTGAGGATGTGATTCTGGGCAAGAGAGAAGGCCTGCTGGTGAAAGTATCCTCATCTGTGAAATGGGGGGAACCCCACTCACTTAAGAGGGCTTTAGGAGGATTAGCACAGTGCTTGGCACATGGTAGGTGTTCAGTCCACAGAGCTGTTGCTAAGAGCAGCCTTTGAACAACCAGTGCGGGCAGCCCGTGGAGCTAGCCCACCCACTGCAGCGTCAGAGGCCTGGTGGGACCCCTTGCAGAGACACTGAAGATGTGTCTTCAGAATTGAGAGCACATTCCCAGGACAAACAGAAGAGGCCTGCTTTCCCCAGGGCCTTCTCCGTCACCAGTGTGAAACCCTGGCCGCATTACAGAAAGGAAACCATCTGACCTTCATTCGACTTTGCTTAATTCCTTCTACGATCTGTTCCATCTGACGTAAAAACTGGTCCCGGGAAGCAGGGGAGGCCATGGCTCTGAAAGAAAGACCAGCAGAGGTACGACCAGCAAACAGGACTCTCAGAAAGGGGGAGGCACCGAGGGGGTCAGCCCTGTACCCAGATAATGCCCCAAGAGGCAAGCAGGCATTTGCAAGGCAGGATGGACCCGTGGGGCCCCCGAGATTCCAGGCAGCCAAAGATTCTAAACTCTGAGGAAGGCATGAAAATTAGCCTGGTCTTGTAACTGAATAGTAATCTTTTTTTCCCACGCTCCCTATAGTCTTCTTACTAATACATATTTTCTTAAATAAAATAAAACGTGACTAAAATTAACAATTTTTTTTAAATTTTGAACAATGGCAGGTTCTGCTTAAGAAATGAATTTCACTTAGTTTTTAAAAACCTGCAGATTTAGAGGCACTGCTCACAACTGAGAGACATTTTCTGAGGTTTTCCTAAAACCAGGCGGGGAAACCTGGTCCTGCTTCCAGGAATAGCAGCTAAAGAAATGATGCCCTAAAACATGCCCCTTCACCTGCAGTTCTGCAGAGGAAATGACACCAGAAGGATCAGAGCACATGGATACAAGAGTGAGAATTCTTCCAAAGGACAGGCTGAGAGAAAGCAGAATTGGCCACAAAAACATTCAAACCTCAGCTTCTCTCCATGATCAGGGGATAAAGATGAAGGCACCATTTTTAGAAGTGTCACAAGGTTGTTAAAGTCACTAACTGAATCTGAATATTAAATGGGGCTGTGAGGATTTTTGTTTTTAGTTAGAAATGAAACTTAAAGTCTAGAACTTGTTATCCATTAAGATTTTAGTTGCTGGTCACCTGCTAGGGGACAGCAGAGACCTGTGCTGGAAGGGGAGGAAGCCTGATGGGCGGAGCGCCAGCCTGGGGTTGCCCGGATGGCGGGCAGGCCAATGGCCATGCTTGAGGGCTGGTATGATTTGGGTACAGATGGGCCTTGCCATCCAACTTTTAGAGAATATATTTATACCTGAACAAAGTAGTTTAGAGTATGCACATGACTTAAAAGCCAAAATCTACCACAAGATTTGAAAAGTATTTAAAAAAAATCATATAGATTATTTCATTATTTAAATTTTATCTTATTTTATTTTTTGGCCACGCCACACGGCTTGTGGGATCTTAGTTCCCCGACGAGGGACTGAAGCTGGGCCCTCGGCAGTGAAAGCACAGAGTCCTAACCACTGGGCCGCCAGGTAATTCCCTCGTTATCTAAACTTTAAAGCATCTCTACGTGCTCAAGAACAAATGTTATTAATCTCATCCTAGCAGGACAAAAGTAATCTATGCAGAAATCATAGTAGTTAGGCATAGTCAAATTATTTGAAAGTTCACCTTTTCCCTAAGCTATTCTTTGGTGTTTTAAAAATTCACTGTATCATTAAGTTTTTGCAAGAACTCAAGCTCTGCGTAAACCGAGGCACATCCGCACGTAGCAGCAGGGGTGAAAGTGTAAGAATCCCACCCTGAGCACTAAGCCTTGCTCGATCGGGCAGAGGTGAGCCAACAAAAGCGCAGGGCAGACAAGCCACCGATGGGAGGAGGGCCGAGAGCACTTACTGTGAGAAGTTCTCATGAACTGAGTTCAGCAGGCTAATCTGGGGAGGAAAGAAGAACAAGAACACAAACCAAAGGCTGAGAGACGCCTGCGCTGACCCCAGCCACCGCAAGCTCGTCCCGTGTCTCTGGAGGCTGCTTCTGAGATGAACACACCTTGTTCGCACAGATGAAAGTAACAGGAAAAAAAAGAGCGACGTGTTCTCACCTCCGGAGTTTCCCCAGAGCGTCTACCTTCCCACAGCCATGACCACAGGAATGACGGAACCCAGATCCCAGCTGGGAAGGCTCAGCCAACATTAGGGCTCTTAGGGCTGGACCACAGCCCTTTCGATCTCACTAAACACTGCTCTTTATTTTCAGGGACATCAGCTTAGCAGAGGGTCAGTGGTCGTGGACGGTGAGAACACTGTGCCCATTCTACTCCTTCCCACAAAGTCTCTGCCAATGCGGCCAGCTGCCGGGCAGCTCCGAGAGCCTCCACGGGGATGCGCCATTCAAGGCCCCTCTCTCCCCTAGAAATGCCACAGCCCGCACCTAGGACCCTCTATGTGTCCTGATGATCATCCGGGGTAGGCCTCTGAGTCTGGAGTCTAGAAACCTAGGTCCTCTTTCTGGCTCTGTCACTGACTCGGCTTGTGAGCTCAGGACTGAGCATTTACTATACTTGGACTCAGGTTCACACTCTGTAAAATGGAGATGATATTCTTGTCTTTATGACTCCATAGGCATGTTGAAAGCTAAAATATCACAGGTATAAATAGACTTGAGATAAAATGTACAGTTTATGCAAATGCAAACTTCTAACCGCATTAGTATGGCTTGGAATAGCCCCGCCCCCTTGCATACTCCTCGTTTTTCAAAGAATGCAACAACTTTAAACACTGCTGATGAAGGAAGGTCAGTGGGGTTCGAGGCTTCCTCAGAAGTGGCTGCCTGTCTTCCCTCACCAGGCAGGAAGAACCCAAGGCCAGGGTGTGCAGCAGAGCTACCCCCAGGGCTGACGTACATCCCCCCAACACACTCGGTTCATCTACTCGAACGTTTATCAGATGCCTGTCCTGTGCCCATTACTGTGTACGGCCCTGGATACAGAGAAAACAGAACCCAACCCCTCCTCAAGGAGTGCATCTCGGAGGAGAGAGATTGATCTGGTTTGACTGACAACAGGCAGTCAAGGACAGTACTCACTGATGCCTCCATTTGGGTCCGGGTAAAAGACACACCTGTAATATTGTTCTTAGTAAAGTGGTAATTAGTGCAGGTTGCAGGATGATGATAAAATAAAAACAGGTTCTGTCACCCTCAAGGGGAGGGGGAGGCAGGAGCTACCACGTATCACCACATGCGAGGGCCTTCACAGGCATTGTCCCGTTCTGTCTCCATCACTGCAGGAGTTCTCCCCGTTTTACAGGTGAGGAAGATAAGGCCACACTGAAACCCAAACCCGTGTGAGTCCAGAGTGCCTGCTGGGGCCACCACACTGTGCTGCCGCGGGGAAGACGGCGCAGCTTTTTCCTGAACACAGCTGTACACCTGCCCCCATCGCCTGCCTTCCATCGAGGGCCCTGACCACCAGCTGATCTGGCCTGAGTCAGAGGAACAAGGAGGGGCTGCCCCGGTCACCCCTTCCGCTCCTGCTTTCGTTCTCACAGTTCTTTTAGTTCACGCCTCTGCCTGCCATGGATGATTAAACCGCCATTTCCCCGTCAACCCTGACAGCCCACCCTCCCCATTTCCTTTAGCTGGCTCTTTCCTTCCCCTAAAACTCAAACTAAAGTCTCACCAGCTCCAGGTCCTCCTCCTTATGCACCTCTTGAGCTTCCAGGATGTTTCTTTTTATGACGTCACCGCTCACGAGGCACCGTACAACTGCTGCCCACCCTGCACAGTGGGCACTTTCTGCCCCTGTACCCGGCACGGGGCACACAACAGGTGCTCCTCCCACTTCAGCCGAGGCATCCCGACACCAGGTTTGTGAGAGCTTCCCGGGCGGACAGCACTGGTAGCTGCTCGTCTGATTATGTTTCTTCTTTCTATAAAGGCTCTTACCTCTTTTTCCAAATAAACCTTCTTGTCATCCAGGGTATTATATAAAGTGAAGAACTGCTTGGTTTCTTTGTGCACTGCTGAAACTGCAAATGCAAAGAAATCAGCACAGGAGTGAGAAAATGTATCAAAAGAATCCTGAGTACCCTCTCCCCGCGGAGGCACTGCGGACCTGCCGGCGCCGTCTGTGCGGAAGCCCCACGGGGCACAAAGGCTGGTGCAGGGCCGCCGCAGGCTGACGGCACGTGCGTGGCAGCCGTGACGGGCCCGCTGAGACGAGGAGCCAGCGGAAGCTCCCTGTCGGCGTGTGGGACGCGGGTTTCTCCGAAGTCCTCCAGGTGAGGGGTCCCGGGAGGAGGGCAGGGGGACGAAGCAGCCCCGTGCCAGCTCTTGCTGTCTGTGTGGCTCCCTGCCTTCCCACGCTCCTCAGGGGCGGGAGCCACAGCCGGCTCACTTTTGTAAACCCCGTGCTTAGGGAGAAAGATTTAACTTAAGGCAGAAACTATTTTCTGCTGAGAAACTGCCATCGTTGACACCTGCCCCTGATCATCTGAGTCAAACATGAGGACCGTATAAAACGTCAGGGTGGTGAGGTAAGACGTGAAAGGAAGTGTGCGTCTGGACGCATGTTCTGAGTAGGGACAGTGCTCCAGCTCGAACCAGGAAGAATGGCTGAGATGCCAACATCTCAAGAGAAAATCTGGGCTATATTCTGAAAGAAGACTTGGAGTTTTCCAAGTGGGAACTGTAGGGCGCTGGCCTCCTGGGCCTGGGACCAGCTCACAGGGGTGAGGGACACAGGGACCGCAGGGGGGCCAGCTGGCCCAGACGAGGCAGGACTTAGGATTCTGAAGATTGTCCATCCAGTTAGGGGGAGCTATTAAATATCAAGGCTTTTAAAGCAAGAGTGTAAAATGATCAAATTTTGTGTGAGAAAGATCCCTCAGGCAAGAGTGCAGACAAGGGGTTAGACCCTGGGCAGTGGTGAGAAGGTGGCTATAGCAGAGAAGACAGGGGGGTCTAACTTGGCTTGACGGCGATCCCAGTGACCGAGCGGAAAGACGGGGTGTGGGGAGGCAAATTCAGTCTTGTATGTATTGAGTTTGAGGTACCCAGGAGACAAGCAAGAGTGGGAACCTAAGGAAGGGGTGCTGGTCCAGGATCTGTTTACAGAGGATGTGAGCTGGGCCTTGAAGGATTTTGTCTAACAGAGTGAACAAGGGGTCCCAGGCGCAGGTTAACAGGAGTCAAGGCCTAGGATGTCAAAGTGCATGGTGCAGGCAGAGGCAGCGTGTGGACTGAGGAGGCCAGAGTGGGGACCGCGGGCAAGAATCGGGACCTTCAGGCGGGCCACCTAGACGGGGGACGGTCCTGGGCAGCACAAGGAGAGAGGCTTTCTTCAGCGGGTCTAGGAAGCGCCAGAGGATTTGTCACAGGAGAGAAGTGATATGACTGGATGGGTGGGTGACAGACTCGGAAGGGGCTGCCGACCAGCTAAGGCTCACCGGGCTGAGCTGTGACGCCAGGGAGAACAGATATGGCAACAGCGCTGGGAAGAGAAAGGCAATGACAGCTCTGAGCGTCACTCTGAGCCTGACGAGATGTGCTCACTGATTTAGGCTGAGAGAGACCCAGCCCTGCATCCCTGGGTGAACAGGATGCTGTTAAAGGCAAGGACCACATGAGCAAGAAGGTCTGCAGAGGAGAAGAACAATGAGCGAAGGCTGATCTAGAGACGCCGGGGTCACGAGGTTCCGCATGACGCTGGAAAGAGAAGCCCGATGACTGACAGGGGTGAGGGTGGGCTAGAAGCATCACTCAAAGAGCTCAATCAGCTCAAGCTGTCTGTCCAGGGAGAGGGCAGTCAGAGCTCCATGGTGTTGCTCTTGGGCTTCTGGGCTACATGAAATGAGTGGGCCTGACGATGAGCTGGGGGCCTTCCCAGGGGTGGCCTTCATGGACGGCACCACCACGCTGAAGTGGGACGGAGCCCCTCGCCTCCTGCCCCTCCCAGGGTCAGCCCCGGGGGCTGGTGTGTGGTCGATGCACCTACTCTGGCGGTAGAGTTCGAGAAATCTCTTCTGATACTGTATTAGCTCGGCTCTGCTGGGCACTTCGTCAATCCTGCGATGCAAAATCGCTATTTCTCGGTTTCTTCGAGCCTAGATGCAAAAGGGAGGGGGAGACAACACCGTTTGGTGAAAGGCCTTACATGTCCTCTGGGGAGCCAAAACACTGCTGCCACCCATCCTGTGCCCACACACCCGCCCTGGAAGGCAGGCACCCGACGCGGCTGCGGCCTGAGGTGCGCGTCTCAGACCCTGACTGCCCCGGCAACACAGGGAGAAGGCGTCAAAATAATGGATCGGAGGGAGGATTCTGAACGGGAGGGCATGTGTGGATGGCGCCCCCGGCCAGCCCACCAGGCCCCCGAGGACTCCAGAGCAGCTGATTCCCAGCGTCAGGCAGGGACCCGGAAACCGAAGTGCTTCCCAGATGACAAGGGATGCTGCCCCGCTGCCCCCATGCACATCCCACATCCCTTGGCGTGTTTGAAACGCTCCTACAGCTTCCTCCTAAAGCAGCTTTCTGGCACTCTCCCCCTCCTGTGAAACGAACTGGACTCTTCTAGCCGAACTGCCCCAGGTGCACCCGGGGAGGCAGGGCTGTGCGTGGCACAGGGGAGACCTCGGGCTCTGAGGTGGGCGGCTTCCCCGAGGGGCAGCGCTGAAGAGGGCCACCCAGCTCCTACCACAGGTTCACGGTCTCAGCGCTGTCCTTCTGCTGCGTCTCCCGTCCTCCCCCTCTCCTGGCCCACGTCATCACAGCGGCAGACGGGGACCTCTAATTCGTTAGGGCGCAAAAACCCCTCCAGGCACAAAACCCACTATCAACTCTCGTGATCAAACCAACATAGTGCCTGCTGCTCTGGCTAGAGTAGAGGGAAAGATGCACCTCTCCTTGTGGCCAAGGCTACACCTCCCATGGGTGCTCAGGCTCTGGCTCCTATACTTTCTCAGGAATCTAAAGATAAAATCATTCACTCTTTTCACTGTATCTTTAACCTCTCCTTTTCTACTGGCTTCTTCTCACTGGCATTTAAATATGTTCAAGTCCCTCATCCTTAGAAAGGCCCTTCCTTAAACCCTGATCACCTTTCAGCTTCCATCTTTCTCCTCCCTTTAATAGCACAACTTCCCGAGAGCAACATACCCCGGTGCCTCTGACCCCTGCACTCCCCTCGGTCACCCTTCAACCCAGTGCCGCTGGCTGCTCCCAAGACCCACTGGTACTGCTCTCGCCAAGGTCACCACAGACCTGCTCTCTGCACCTATGGCAATTCTCAGCTTCCAGCTTTCCTGACTTCTGGCAACACTGACCCTTCTCTCCACTGAGCTCGCTGCTCAGCTGCCACGAGACCTTGGGCTCCTGTCTTCCCTGGGCCTCCGGCTGCCTGCTTGGTCTCAACCCTCATTGGTGGAGTCCTTCTTTCCCTCTTCTCAGCCTGTATTTTCACATCCTAGGTTATCACCTATACAGCGCTGACCCCCAGATCTCCAGCCCAGACTATTCCTACTTGGGTGAGTACCCCAACCTTTAAAAGCCCTAAATAGATCTTATTAACACTTCTATTCACACTCCCATCCCCTTCAGCCCTATCCTTTCTCCTTTAGGCTTTTGCTCAATGAATAACTCAAGGATCCACACTAGTGCCCAACTCAGAAATTCCCCCACCATCCTCGACTCCACTTTTTCTCTAACCCATCCCAAGTTCCATGGATACAGCTGCTCAGACTCTCACCTGCCAGTTTATTTCTGTCCATTTTCACTGACCCAGCCCTGGCTCAGGGCTCAGCAGGCTTGGGGTTCTACTGCACCTTCCCTCTAGCCAGTATGTATGACTGACCCCAGGTCTCCAGCCTGCAGTATGCAATTCGCATATAAGCCCCCTTGTACTTTGATGTATATGGACATATCTTGGTTCTCAAACAGCCAGCCAGCTCCCAGAAGACAGAGCATCCCATTTACTATTCCTGGGATCTAATGCAACACTGAATACATAGTAAGCACACAGTCAAAAAGTTTCCAAGTATGCAGCTGTACTGTCCTGATTTTATTTAATTCTGTGTCTCTTTAAGATTGGTACAGTGTCCTTGTATCAGGACAAATTTGACTCCCCGGAATTTAGCCAAATGACTCAGCAAAATAAGCACGGGCCAGAGAAAGGAGAAAGAGGGTCCCATTGGCCCCTGCAGCCCCTTGGCCACTCCCCCCAGAACCTGGCCTTCCTTTCCCAGAGAACAGAGAGAAGGCCTGGGCCAAAGTGCAACACAATTTAACTCTTGGCTTTTGAATGTGCATGAGCCAGACCCTGGCAATGTAAAAGATTCTGTAACGTAATCTTGATCTATGTGAATTTAGAGCCAACTTTAAAACTCCCCATATCTGATGGCCTCCTCACAAACCCCTAAGGTTATCAACTAAGACAGCTAAAGTGGGCACTTAATTTTAGGGGAAAGGTACTAGACAAGAACACAATTTTTTTTTTCTTTTTTTTTTTTTTGCAGTACGCGGGCTTCTCACTGTTGTGGCCTCTCCCGTTGTGGAGCACAGGCTCCGGACGCGCAGGCTCAGCGGCCATGGCTCACAGGCCCAGCCGCTCCGCGGCATGTGGGATCTTCCCGGACCGGGGCACGAACCCGCGTCCCCTGCATCGGCAGGCAGACTCTCAACCACTGCGCCACCAGGGAAGCCCAAGAACACAATATTTTAAAATCTACCTTATCCTCCCCCTCCACTTTTTTTTAAACAGCTATGAGATAAAATTCACAGGCCATACATTTCACCCAAACTATACAATTCAACGGTTTTTAGTAAACTCACAGAGTCATGTGACCATCACCACTACCTAAAATTGCAGAACTTTTCCATCACCCCAGAAGAAACCCGTACCAATCAGCAGTCACTCCCATGTCTCCCGACCCCTTACCCCCACCATCAGGCAGCATTAATGAACTTTCTGTCTCTACAGATTTGCCTCTTCCAGACATTTTAACAATTTTTTGTAGTTTGCAGAGTACACGTTTTACAATTCTTTTGTTAAATATATTCCTAAGTATTCTGTTCTACTGTAAATAAAATTTTCTTAATTAAAAAACAAAAAAAAAGTACTGGGCTAGAACATTAGACCTCTAACCTTGGCTCTGGCACTTACCAGCTGCTTGTACTTCACAGATGTGAGTCAATTTCTTCACATAGAAGATGAGGCTAATAGCTACTTTCCACCCATCTCAAATCAAACGGACAATGGTGAAACAACATACCAATGTGAGGTGTTATAACCAACATAATCCGCTGAGTTACACTCCAGATAGAAGAGCAAACAGCAGCTTTCCTGAGTCTCTCCAGCTCTTAGATGCTGAGACTTTCTACTTCTGCTATAGGCACGCAAGCCTAGTTATAGGCATTTATTGGCTCTTGTTTTCACTCACCTGTAGTAAACGGATCTTGTAAAGCTTCTCTTTCTCCATATTATACCGTCTGTCTAGGTCTTCCTGAAATTGGAAAGAAACACAATTATCTGGGAATAGGAAATTTTCATTTTTTGATGAAATCTTTTGAAGCTGAACAGTTTTTATATATCTCCCTCATCCTGAGGCTCCAAATTCCTTTTTTCTAATGGCCGAATTCAGGGTCGGGTCCTAAGTCCTGTGAGACCCTTGACACTCTTTCACACCACTTTATAACAACTCTTCCTTCTTCCGGGACCCAGGCTGCATCCCGGGTTCTTAAGTGAAGTATCCCTCAAGTCCACATGCCCTTTCCTCCCGCACCAAAAAAGATCCATGAGGAGGAGGAGACAACCGTGATTTAAAGAGCCTGTTGTTTTACGTATCTGTGTTTGGAGATGATGATGGCTTGCTTCCTATGTTTCTGTTTAGACCTGCACTATCCAATATGATAGCCATCAGCCACAAGTGGCTATTTAAATTTACATTAACTAAAACTTAAAAATATTCAGTTTCTCAACTTCCCTAGCCACGTTTCAAGTGCTCAGTAGCCACATGTAGCTAGCGGCTACCATATTGGATAGCACAGATAGAGAACATTTCTACCACTGCTGAAAGGCCCTTTGGACAGAGTTGAATTAAAAGAGAGAAACTAGCCCCTCACTGAACCCAATGGGGTAAAAGACATGGCTGGATGGTTTGCTGAACTGGGGAAAGCTACAGTAGTGTCAGAGGTGCCCCTTCCCCACTGTGTGCGTACACACACACACACACACACACCCCAGCTCCTCCATGGGGCTCAGCTGCAGGCAAACCTCAATAGCCTTTACCATGGGAGTCCCGAAGCTCACTCTCTAGGAGCCTCTGAGGGCACGAAGGGAAGAGAAACCCTAAAGGAGGAGAATGTTAGAGGCTTTCCTGTTTCTCTCTTCCTTCTCCTCTTCCTTTTCTATTCCTTTCTCCTAGAAGCACCTGTTTAACTCAGAACAGGGGTCCGCAAACTACAGCCCAGCAGCTAAATCCCACAGCCCTTGGGTCAATTTCGCCTCTGTGCCTAGTTTTGTAAGTAAAGTTTTACTGGAATGTAGCCATGTCCTTTCACTTATCTATAGACTACGACGACCACAGTGCAGCTGGCCCACAAAGGTGACAAAATTTACTACCCAGCCCTTTACAGGCTGCTGACCCTGGAACGCAGTCCCCCCAGAGAGAGCTCTCTCCCTGTGCACTGCTCACCCCTCGGAGCCTGGGCTGTGATGGGCACGTGTGGACCACACAGGCCTGTCCCCTGCCCGGCTCAGATGCCAGGGTGGGGACGGCATGCCTTGTGCCAGGTGCCCGCCGTCAGGGCCGCCCCCGGGAGGTGCTGCTCCACCCAAGGGGCGGATGCACAAGATGGAGCCACGTCCCGAGAGCCCGAAGACAAGGAGGTGGCCGCAGACAGGATGAAAGGACGTGTGAGAAGCTGCCACACCCGCAGAGGATAGCGGTGGTCCTGAGAATGGGCAGGTACTTACGTTGTGCGTCATGGCAGGGGTTAGGGCACCATGCCGCTCTCCCCCAGAGAGGGTCTGCAATGAGGAAAAGTAAAAAAAAAAAAAAGAAAAAAAATGTTTCTGAGGAAAGGGATGGGACAGAAAAGCTGAGGGTCCAGATGTAGGAAGGGGGGTGGGTGGGCAGACCACGTCTGAACAGGGCGCAGCCTGCACACGAGCCCCAGATTTTAAATTGTTCTTAAATGCCTGTCAGCCACACACTAACAAGCTAAACTCTAACTGTCTTTGAATGTCAGTCAATCCCTCTAACAAGGTGTGGCTGCTAAGAAGAGAAACACCATCCTGCAAGTCTGTGATCTGTGCAAACCCAGAGGCTGCTGAGCTCATGGGAGCCTCCGACTCAAAGTCTTAGAAACAACTGGAAAGGCTGGATGTGGGTGGGTGGTGCCAGGACACCACCCACTGCATGGCCACACTCTGCTATCCCTGTGCCAGTCCTCACGGCTGTGGCTGGAGTGGCACAGCCCATCACGACAGGGAGGCGGCACCTCTGAGGCCCATCTCCCCGCAGCCCTGGTGGAAAGCATCTGGACTCATGCTGGCTGCTTGGACAAGTCCCCTCCCCTCTCTGAGCCCCAAGTTCCCCATTTCCCCAAGAGAGAGGGTGCCATGGATGGGGCCCAAAGCCACACCCAGCTCTCACATGTGAAGCACAGGGAGCCTCAGCAGATAAGCCTTGAATGGAGTGTGAGAAGGACAAACCACAGTGATGCCTACGACCTCCTCGGGTCAGAGAAACAGACTTATTTTTCCGTCCTTGTCCACACTAGCTCCTGGGAAGATCAAGGCGTCTGTTCCGAGAGCCAGTGGGCCGTGTTCCTGAGCCCGGGATGCTCCCATGCTGCCAGAGCTCTGACCTCACATCCCCTGCTGCTCCCTGCTGCCTTCCTGTGTCCTCGGGCAGGAGCACAGGGTGAAATGAGCAGCAAACTGGCACAGAATTTACAGGCAAATGGGACGAGTGGGAACAGAGCTCAGGGGGCTCCTGCAAACACCCTGTCCCTGACAGAGGGGGCAGCCGGGCTTCTGACCCGTTAATTCTTATCTGGAGTTGCTGCTGGCCACACCTATGGACGCTTTAACCCATAGAAGGAAGACAAAGGACAGGGACAAATATCTAAGAAAACTACTTGAGAAATGTGTGTTCAGAGGACCAGGCTGAGGGAAGTCTGGTCTTTTTCGGCACCAGACGCTTCGTTGTTGAGTCCTCTAGAAACCCTTTCACGGTGGAAGTCACACAGCCCCCAGCAGACTGGAGCGCTTCTCCACAGCCCGCACCTTTTCATCTCTGCCTGGAGCCCTCTCAGCCTTCAGGTTTTCAATTTCCTGCTGCAGCCGGGCCAACTCCTCCTTTAAAAGTAACATGAACATTTGTTAAGATATGGACAGGCTAGTAATCGGAGGTAATTATTTACCTTGATCTAGAGGCTTTTATTCACATTTCGTGAGTTTACGTGGAGTCAGAAAGTCCATTAGGCAGTAGCTCCCCAGGCCCCTGATTTTCAGCCTGGGAAGGTTAACTCAGGAGGAGACAGGCAGCTGCACCTCAGTCAGAAGGGGCCTTTCTTCCTAAAGGGCAGGCGAGGCTCGCAGTAACCCCTGGGACACGGAATGAACGAGTGGCTTAGAGCCCAGTCCAAGCCTCCTTCTCGGTGCCAACCCTTCTCCACCTTTCCTGGGACCTTGCAGCCGGAGCCCTGGCTCACCGAGGCACTCCTCCCCTGCCACCCGGCCCTGCGCAAGTCAGACCAGCCTCCGGATGGCTCTGGCGCTACCGGACCACGAGGTCTCACGTGGCAGAACACGCAACACACAGGCACGCCAGGTTTTCAGGGCGGCCCTGGTCTCCTAAGATGCTACGCCTTTCGCACTTTGTGAGACTTTTCTTTTCAGTACATTTGGAAATTAGAAAACATCGTTTGTTAGACTGTGCTCTCAGTCTGCGGGTTTGGCACACCTAAGTCACTCGCGGTGTCCTCGGAGGGCACCTACCATAGTCGTCTACCCGTCTCACACACTGCCGCGTACCCGCCTGGTGAGCCTGCTTTTCTGACCGCACCTGCACAGGACCCTCGGCAGCGCAAGAGACGGAAAGCAGGAGATTTTACAAGAATCTTGTTTAACATCTGCCGACACCAAGCAACACTTACTCGACAATGTGCTTTAAACTCCTGTTCCTGACTTTTCAGATTTTCATTCATGGCTACAAGGGCTCTCAAGTTCTGCAGGATGCTGAAAAGAAAAGACCAAAAAATGACTGACTTGAAACAAACTATTATGATTTTATGAATCACGGGGAAAACCAAGACCCCAGATAAAAAGGGATTTCTTTCTTAATTTCCTTGTCTCTCCCAAGAGTGTCTAATGGGCTTCCCACAAATGGTTATGACTACCCTTTAACTGACATTATTATTCATTTATAAGCCGAGTCCATCAGGCCACATCCAAACAAACACTACAGAATTCAGCATTAAAATGTCAGCTGCAGAAACAACAAGGAGTTTCAAGATTACTGTATATTTTTAATGATACTAATTACTTAACAGACTCAGAGCACAGACAGTATCGTAATTTTAATTCCTATTTTTCATTTCCCTTCTGAAAGGAAATGAGTTTTAAGGTCATTAAAAGCACTAATTTCAAATTTAAAATGTCAAGTATCTAATAGTACTTTGCTCCACATCATGAAAAGAGGGTTTCTAATCATAAAGCCAAGTAATCTGTAGGTACTTCTTGGCTAAAAATGTCCACCAAACCCAGAACTGCTCAATCTGTGCCTGAAGCATTTTATTATTTCATGATTTCACTCAAGTGAGTGACACTTGGGAGATTTCACCACCCAAACAGTTTGGTGCTAAAATGGTCAAATGTAAGTGATTATATTTAATTTAAATTGTCTAAATACAATTAATTGAAAAACAAAACAAAACAAAACACAAAAACCCAGCAGCTGTGTCTTGGTCAAAAAAGACTGTACCTTCACTCCCAAAGGACAGGGCTAAAATGTGTGCTGTTAAAACCTGGTAACCATGGTTGATTCTAAGGGAGGGGGGCAAGGGCGGGAGGAGACTTTTCGGCGCACGTCCTTTTGAACCTTGAATGTATTACTTAGTTTTTAAAAACAGAAAAACAAAACAAAACACAAAACGAGCTGTTCCTGACCCCAGGGGGAACTGGGCGGGGAAGAGCAGGCTAACTCAGCACCCCCTGGGCAACAGGCACGGCCCAGATCAGCGGTGAAGTAACTGAGCGGCACGGGGCCAGCAGCAATGACCCCCAGCTCCTCAGCCCTGTGCTCAGACCACCAGATAGCTTCACGGAGAAAATAAGCACATGCTGAAACCTCTTACCTTGGATCAGCTTTGGCTTCTACCTTTTCAAGGGCGGCCTGTTCTTTGTCCAGTTTCTCACCATAACTCTTGAGCTGCGGGAGACAAGGAGGCACGTTGGGGGGACAGGAGATGTCCTCTCCTTCCCGGCTCACACCTGCACCCCTTTCCTGACAGCCCACTGGATTTGGCTGTATGTTGAGAAAATAGATGGACGAGAGGAAGAGGATGGGGGTGGAGGGACAGCATGGAAAGGTCAAAACCAGACCCTTCTTGACACATTCTGTTGGTAAATGAGACCTTAAAGGCAATACCTTTAAATCACAGCAGCAAATGGGTGGAAAGCCAAAAGTAATGCTGACAGCAGGTGTCTTTCAGTAGGAAGAGGTAAATAATAACAGTGGCTGTGAGAGACAGACCTGGGTTTCAGTTTCAGGATACCACTATCATGGCTGCTTGACAGGGGCAGGGTTAAATCTCCCATCTTGAAAAACTCCACTTTCTTTTTCTGAGTCAGACAGTTGGGGATTTTAAAAAAGAAACTTGAAAGAAACTCAGATTTTAATTTTTAAGGTGTGCAGATCTATCACACAATAGAATACTAAGCTGCTATTAAAAAAAGAAAGAATAAACAGCTCTTTTATGATCTCTAACATCTACTGTTGGTTGAGGAAAACAACATATAAAACCATGATTCCAATGTGCTTCCAATGTGTATAAAGGAATGTATACATCGGATGTACACAGGTATAAAAGAACCTACATGTTATTTATATATGCATGAAAATTTTCTGAAAAGATTCATAAGAAACTGGTTACCCTCTGGAGTGAGTAGCTGTTTGCTTGGGTTACAGGGGGTCACCCTTCATACTTTTGGAATTTTGAACCATGTGAATGGGTTACCTATTAAAAAAAAACAAGTTAAAGAAGTTCTAAGAGTTCCAGCTGAAAATGGAAGACCAAACACAAGCTGCAGCAAGCTCCTCTTGCCTCAAGTCCTAGAAAGTCCAGGTGATTCTGCTGGACCCCAGGAGTTGGGTACCTCAGGGACAAGGAAGATGGCGGCAGACAGGAAGGGCCTGCGGAGGACAGCCGTGTGGACCCTGAGGACGCAGGAAGGCCTGGGGTGCAGGGCTGGGGTCTGCATCAGGACGAGCCAGCGGGCTACGCAGTGAAGCCTGGCTCCCTTAACCCAAGGGCTGGCGCATGGGTCCCAGAGGCAGGGCAGCCCCCAGAGAGCTGGCAACGCTCGGCAGCAGAGACGGCGCCCCAGCCCCGAACATCAGGTGCCACTGGTTCATCCCACCAAGTAGTGGGACCCACCCTTCCAGAACAGTCACTGCACAAAATGGACACAGAACCCATACAGCTGGTAACAGAAAATTTCAGAATCAACAGTAAGCACACCATGAAGAATTATCAAACATCTGAAGAAAGATATAACCATAGGGGGCTTCCCTGGTGGCGCAGTGGTTGAGAGTCCGCCTGCCGATGCAGGGGACACGGGTTTGTGTCCCGGTCTGGGAGGATCCCACATGCCGCGGAGCGGCTGGGCCCGTGAGCCATGACCACTGAGCCTGCGCGTCCGGAGCCTGTGCTCCACAACGGGAGAGGCCGCAACAGTGAGAGGCCCGCGTACCACAAAAAAAAAAAAAAAAAAAAAAAAAAGATATAACCATAAAAAATGTATCAATTCAACAAATGAATTCTGATCTGAAGGAATAGTTTATAGATCAAGAAAAACTTCAGACACAGTTAATGCCCTCAGAGAAGCAGGAGAGGATACTGCATATTTACAACAGAATTAACCTCTCAGGTACAAAATCAAAGCCGTGATTGCTGAAGTTGAAAGCGCACAGGCTAGAACCCGGGCGCCTCTGCTGACGCGGGGGCCTGTGGCAGCCCCCATCCCCCGGCCACACGTCAGGGCTCCCGTCTGTCCTCTCCGTGTTCTGCTTCACTTCTCCTAAGCTCACTGGGAAGGCAGATCTTCCCTGTTTTCCAGGGCTACTAGGTTATCCTGCAAGGCAGGTTTTGCTGAAAAGGTAAAACCTGGGCACACTGGCACGAAAGGGCTCAGAGTGGTCAGTCTGCCCAGTCCTTGCCTTGAACAGATAAGAAGACTGAGGCCCAAAGGCAAAGTTCATTACTGATTCAGGTTCACAGTGCTCAGGACTCTGACCAAATCCGTCTTCTATAGAAGTTGTTCAGCGCTAGGTTTTGGATAGCCTCCCATTTTTCTAGATGGGGATTAGTTTGACTGCCCTCCTAGACAGCGAGCTCGCTAAGAGGTCACTGGTGCCAGACTGTTAGCAGTGGAATCTGAACGGCCCCTCTGCTTTAGTTTCTCCAGCTGAGAAACAGGGATAGCAACAGTGTGGTGTCAGGGTTGTTATGAAGATTCAATGACTAATACAAATGATGTGCCCAGAGCACACCCAGCACACTGTAATGTTAGCTGCTACTATTATGTGAGGACAGGAAGACTATCTCTTATTATTGACTTAACTCATACCTTCCACCTTTCTAGCACGTGTACGGG
This sequence comes from Mesoplodon bidens, assembly GCF_964165515.1. NCBI lineage: Eukaryota > Metazoa > Chordata > Mammalia > Artiodactyla > Ziphiidae > Mesoplodon > Mesoplodon bidens. The sequence goes on along the minus strand of NC_138165.1, from coordinate 8,312,285 downwards.
GTTCAAAAAATATTTGATTTAGTGTCTAATACCAAAAGTGACTTGATAGCCATTCTGGATTTATATCCTAAGACATTTAAGTGTTTTGGGAAATTGATATCAAGATGTTTTGCCTTTAATCTCTTCCAGATTGTTATAGAAAGATGGATCCATGACTTGGCAAACTTCAAGCCAGGGACTGTGTAGCATGAAAAGTAGGACAGCTGCAGGGATCCCACTCCAGGTGTTTGCCATCTAATCCAGAAGGAATGGAGTCACAGAATAGTGTAAAGAAAGCTGATGTGTCCAAATGCAACACAGGCATCTTTAGAAAGAATTAAAAAAAAAATTCCTCTAATTGTCATTCTTGCGTCTGCCCTTTTCAAACATTCTGACAGTAATTGAAGCCACCAGTCCAGGTCAAAATTACAAAGCTTTGTCAGCTTTATAGCAAAGCAGTGAACTAAGTGCTGCATACTGCTAGAGAAGTGACAATTTTAAATGGGCAAATTTCATGTGAAATTAAAAAAAAAAAATTAGGGACTGCCTTGGCTTCAGAGATGCCTTTGAAGGCCAGTCCGGCTTCCACATGGTCCAGAAAGCACTAGGTGGGGCCCTTGCAGCGAGGCCCTTGTAAAGTACAGCTGTAGCCCGAGCACAAAAATCACAATGGGGAGAGCTCTTCAGACCTGGGTGAGGATTCGCTTTCCGTGGAAACAGGGACAGAAGTAAAAAGAACTACATTCCTCGCATGACAGAGCTGGTGTCACAAATGTTTGTTTTCCTCGCCTGGCTTCCGAGGCGGTTGCCAGTGGGAGGTAAGCATGCTGTGATGCTGACGGAGGACCGCACGGTCGCCACCTGGGTCAGGACACGGACCACAGGGTCAAAGAGACCCACAGCCCCTCTCCCATTCCGCCTAGGAGATCACCGGCAATTGTGAACAACGAATTATACCCTCTGTAGTCGTGTCATCTCACAAAAAGAAACCTTCTCTCTCTCACGGAATCCAGTGTTCTAGAGCAGAGGCCCTTTGCCGTGAATGACCCACCGTGTGCTTCAACGGGGCCGCCCTGCCTGTCCGGCCCACTGTCCTCAGGAAGCTTCCCTGACCCTTGCAGCCCACGGCGACCTCTCCCAGCCACACTCTGATGGTTTAGAACACGGCAGTGTGGATAAACTGATGGCTCGAGTCATGCGCTACCATGTGATTGTCCTTTGTCCCCAGATGGACCTGAGCCCTGAGAAGGGGATGGTGACCCCTCCACACGGACTGATGATACAGGCATCCCGTCAGCAGTGCAGGTCAAACGATTACCAACAAGACCCGTGGAGGAAGGAAACCTGCTCACCTCTGTCAGTGTTTTCTTCTTTTCCTCGTATCTGGCTTGTAGGTCGGTACGACTTGCCTGCAGCTGTGAACGAAAGATAAAAGACATCTGTTCTCATTCGATCCTCACAATGGCACAGATATGGGAAGTATCCACATTTCACAGATGAGAAAATGGAAGCTCAGAAAGATTTAAACTAAACAAATATGGACGTTTCTGACTCAATTAGCACCAACTACATGTCAGGTGATATACTAGGTTTTCTGCGCAAATCCTAACAGTGAATCCTTACTAAAGTCCATGGACGAAGACATTATCCTTATTTAACAGATGAGGAAATAAAGACTCAGAGGGGTTAAGTTACTTTCCTAAAGTTTCATAGCTGATAACTGATAAGGCCTCCGGTCAAATTCGGGTCTGACTTCTTTGTATGCCTACAATCACTTCAGCTAACAAACCTGCTCGTTCACAGGATACAAACTGCATTGCTGCACTCAAGAATCTAGCATAGAACTTGACTGATGGCAGACAATGCCAGATAGAAGAAAGGATTCAGGACTTCAACATGAAGAGAAAGAAAATGAACTAGCTTTACTGCTCCAAGTTATACAATCGTAAACTTACATCTCAAAAATGTCATTTCCCTTCTCCTTACAAAAAAGGTGTATCTTGTGCTGTCTATGAGCTTTCAGATATCTGAAAACATTCCATTCAAAGCTCAAAGCGTTTGTACATTTCTACTTTTGAAAAGGGGATGTGGTAGAAAACCACAGTTAGACTCATCAGACACTTTGGTTGTTACCTGCATACAAATTAACAATGAGAAATTGTATTTTGTATCTCAACGATTATTTCAAAATAACTCAGCCCATTAAAAAATTTTATTTATTTATTTATCGTCTGTGCCACGTGGCTTGTGAGATCTTAGTTCCCCAACCAGGAATTGAACCCGGGTCCCAGCAGTGAGAGCATGGAGTCCTAACCATTGGACCACCAGGGAATTCCCAACTCAGCCCATCTTTGAACCTGTAAGCAACCTATTAAGAATTATGTCACCTTCAAAAATCATTACTCTTAAACTGTGCTTCTAGTTACCAGTCTCCACAACTGATGAATTTCCAGCCAGGCCTCTCACGAAGCTGCCTCAAGCAGAGGGCAGGAGAGAGAGAGGAGGGAAGCAGGGGGCTCTGGCTTCTTGCTTTTCAAAGTGTGCCATCTGTGCAATGGGGACTGTTATTAACCTGTGTCACTAGCAGATGAGAGCATTTCTGGAGAAAGTTTGTTTTTCTCTTGAAATCCTAATGACTTAACTCTTGAAGCTCCAGGAAGAGTTCCTGCTGTTTTCGCACCTGCTTCACCCACCTTCCTGCCCCCCTCCCTCCCCTGCACCCACCCACCCATCTGACGAGGCTCTGCTCAGATGAGGTGTGCAGTGGAAGGCAAAGAGCACGGCACAGTCCTTTCCCTCAAGGAGCCGAACCAGTAAACTGGGGATTACTGGTATTAAAGTATGAGAAGAGCTGGGCCAGAGACAGGCCCCGGGGAGGCCAAGGAAAGAGTCGGCTTGCTCATCAAGGAAGGAGTCACCGACAAAGACACACGGGGGCTGGATCCTGACAGGGAAGACACCTCTTCTCTTTAATTAACTAATCACAGATCTGCCCAGCTTTTCTCTAACAGGGGCTGTCCCGATAGCTTAGCTAAGTTTTTGTCTTGCTGGAGTCCTTCACGATTCTCCCATCTCCATCTTCTTCTTCACCATTAACCCCGAGATTTACCCCCCAAACTTCAGCTGCTGGTTAACACTTCCTTTCTGGATTCCTCTTTCTTCAACCTCAGGTTTCTTGTCAGCTGTCTACTAGCTGGCTTCCTGCTCTCTGCCTTTGGCAGCATATTCCCCTATTGGACCATGTTCTTTATTCCTTCTCCTTCTTTTACTCCTCCTTCCATCTCTCTGTTGGGCTAAGGCTCTCTCCGTGGTTCTCAACACCAAGGCCGCAGGAGAATCCTGGTCACTTTCTACCCTCATGGCCTTGTCGGAGAGGTTCTTGGATTTAAAGAGTTTGGATTTTCTCATACACTATTGGTAGAAGTATAAATTAGTAAAACAATTGGTGAATAATTTGACAGTTTCTAGAAAAATTGAAAATGCATATTTTTTTGATCCAGCAATTCCACTTCTCCAAATCCATTTTACAGAAATATTTACATATTTGCACAAAGATGACTGTACAAAGATGTTCACGGTAGCATAAGTTTACAACTGGGAAAAAAACCCTGGGGAAGAAACCTCATAAATAGAGGACAGGTGAAATAAACTACAGTACATATATACTGTGTATATATACTACGTTCTTTCATCAGAAAGAATGAGGTAGATCTGTATGTTCCAATCTTGGTTCCACTGCTAATAAGCTGTGTGGCCACAGGCAAAACTGCTTCACTTTTGTGTCTCAGGTTCTTCACTTGTAAAATGAGGGTAATAATAGTATCTCCTTCACAAGGATGTTGTGTGAACTGAACGAGTTAATTTTTTAAAAATTAATTAATTTATTTATTTTTGGCTGCGGTGGATCTTCATTGCTGTGCATCTTCGTTGCTGTGCACAGGCTTTCTCTAGTTGCGGCGAGTGGGAGCTACTCTTTGTTGCTGTGCACGGGCTTCTCTTTCGGTGGTTTCTCTTGCTGCGGAGCACGGGCTCTAGGCATGCAGGCTTCAGTAGTTGTGGCCTTAGGGCTCTAGAGCACAGGCTCAGCAGTTGTGGCGCACGGGCTTAGCTGCTCCGCGGCATGTGGGATCTTCCCGGACCAGGGCTTGAACCTGTGTCCCCTGCGTTGGCAGGTGTATTCTTAACCATTGTGCCACCAGGGAAGTCCCTGAATGAGTCAATTTTGAAAAGCACTTTGTAATTACTCTAAAAGAAAGTCTTTATTAGACATTGCTATTACTGACAGAGAGATATCTGTGATAAAATAAGTGAAGAACAAACTCAATTTTTATAACCAGACAACCCCCTCTCCCCAGGTGAATGAGCATATATAAGAGCTTGCAAAGCCTAGGAAACAGTGGGTTGCTCTAGGGAACGGGACTGGGCGAGAGTACAAGGGGATTCCCATTTTTAACTTCATACAGTTCTATATTATTTTGTTTATTTACAGTGAGCTTGTATTATCCCTATAATTTAAATTTAATGAGCTGAAGCATTTAAATTTATAAAGACAGAAAAAAATGATGTATTTGTCTAGAGTACGTCTCCTCATCACTACCTTCAGACCCCTGAGAGCAGAGATCATAACTTCTTGTTCTTTCACCACCACGGCCTAGTTCAGTGCCCAGCACAGCGGTGCTCAGCTAATCTCTGTGAATTAATAAATGCTCTTCTTGCCCTGTGATCTTCTTCTAGAACAGACGTTGGCAAATATTCTCTATAAAGGACCAGATAGTAAATACTTCAGGCTCTGTAGGTCTCAATTCTGCCACTGGAGCTTGAAAGCAGCCACAGAACATATGTAAACAAATGAGTGTGCATGCATTCCAATAAAACTATTTACAAAAACAGGTGGTGGCTGGACTGCCCTAGGGCCTGTGAGTGTCGACCCCTGTTCTAGAATCTCCTTTGACCATTCTGACATGGAGATCTTAACTCCTTCCCCAGTTTCTCTCTTCTTGAAGAATGGTTTTATTTTACTTGAATAAAATTATGAAAAGAAAACACTAACCTCTTCCAGTTGTTTGGTCTTCTGCAGAATCTGCTTGTTCAAGGAAATGACTTTATGATGATGTAGTTGGGAGGTTCCTAATTTTTCTGGACTTTCTTCAGCTGATAGCTCAGACTGCTGTGGGAAACAGATGCAAGACCCAAAGGATTTAATTAGCCCACCCCAGTGCATTAAGACAGCCCTATCCCTGTGCAGTCTGGGCAAAACACTACTGGGCAGCCAGTTACAACCAAGCCAGTGGGGCCCCGGGGTCCAGTGCAAACCCAATTCAGAGAAGAAGATTTTGACCCAATGACCAAAAGCCCTATCAGGAGCGTCTACATTCCTGGCAGAGTGAACAGCGTGCGCAGAAGCACAGGGATATATAACTGCGGTTAGGTTGATATCACATAAGCAACAGGGTCTCATCACAGGGTTTCAAATAGAGGAATAACATGGTCATCTTAGTATCTTCATTAAGACCATTCTGCAGTTATCAAGAACGATGAATTGATTCACTTTCATCAAGGTATTATAAATATATGGTTAAAAAGTTTAACCATTCGGAAGCACTTACAATGAAAAGAAACGGTCTCTCACCTTACTCTCCCCATCCATGGGCCCATTTCTTATTTCTATTCCTCTGGTGTTCAGAGGATAGATTTGAGAGGGGTGAGAGTTGCTGCGAGAGGCCAGGAGGAAGGTCCTGAAATTGTGTCAATGATGAGCGGATGGAGAAGGGCTGGACAGGACGTCAAGACTGTCAGGACAGGAGGAGAGGAAGGGAGAGATTTCTGGTTGGGGTGATGAGGTGAACGCAGCAACGTTACCAAGAAACCATGCAAAGAAGGGGGCAGCTTGGTGCAGATACTGAAAACAAACACTTGCCTCGAGACCCCAGAGAGGGAAGTCCGAGGAACAAGAAACAAGAAGTTTGACCCTATTCCAATAGGCATCTTTAAAACACTTCTTGGGTGATCACAGAATAGACAGCTTCATTGACCAGCCAATGAACATCCATTATAACCACATTGCCTTCTTTACTGGAAGTACCCCAATTCCAAGCTAATCACTGATTTTAAGCCCAAGCACAATGAAACTGTATGAATATCTGATTTTCCCTGCATGTTTTAACAGTGATCATGAGCTTCAAAGTTTTGGAAGATTTACCTCTAGTGGAAAGAGACAGAAAAGTGAGAAGGAGAAGAAACTGGATGGTACAGTCACTACTTATCTGGGTTAAGGATTTCCCTGAATAAGTCAGAGGCACTATTAATAGGGGCTAAGTTTTTTGCTGCTTAATGACTCTGGAGGTGGGAGTCAACCAGCAGGATATGGCTGCATAAAATGGCAGGAAACATCATTTTCTATCTTGTGAGCTGCTAGGCCATAAAGGAGAACTAGGCATTACAAAATAACTAGCCTTGAAACCTGGGATCTTTGGAAAATGTCAACTAACACACTCCAGCTTATCTGAATTTCTTCAAATTGGAGTTAACTTTTAAAATGCAATTAACTTTGGGCACATCAAGATATTTACAACCTGTAGTCAAGGGAAGGAGAGCTGTTCCTGAAAATTATTTGAGAGCATAAAAAAAGGGGGAAAAGGAAAGAGCACTCCCTCGTGATTTTCAAATCACTTGTCAGAAACATAATTATAATTAACCAATTATATCTCCTCCACTTTGACTACATCACCCTGAACTATGTTATCAATTTGGCCACTTTTGTCTGTTATATATTTAGTAGCTTTCTTCTTATAGTTCATTTCAGATTTGGGTTTTAACATCCAGCTTAGATTCCTTGACACTGATTTCCAAAATGTCACTGGCATATCCTCAGAGCATCCTGCTTTACTAGCAGAATTACATAAACCCTCCATCTCATGCTTTATTGATGTCTGAAATGGAATTAATTCCCTAATCATAGGAACTACCCCACGTGGTATGTCTCTAGGTCTGATGTCAGGATTATCTTGAGTGCCCTGACCTCCTCTGGCTGTCTCTCTGGCTTTGGATCAGGTCAAGCTGTGGGTGAGCAGGCTCCAGGGGATCCATGTCTTGGTCACCTCCCAGGGAGACTTCTTCCAGTCTGTGGGGGTGAGGGGTAGGCACATACTCATTCAGTGCTGTCCTGCACCTTTGGCATGAGTTGGATGATGTCTCCAACTCTCAGCATGCCTTCCTGCTGAGAAACTGCTTTTATGGCCCAGGTCCCAACAGAATGAAAACTGCATTTCCCACCCAGCTTCCACACCCTCTTATCAGTGTACCTGGCAACACGCACAGCTTTGTTTAAGACTATGACCTTTGACTTCACTTCCAAGAACCCTTCTTGCAGGAAAACCAGTAGCTAGCTTGCAACCTGGAAAGAGGACTTCTGGGCTAGCTGGCTATTCCTCCCCCCTGCCCCTGCCTCTCTCTCAATTTAAATTTTTAGCCACATGGTCCCTTAAGATCCTTTCAGGGGGTCTCTGAAGTCAAAATCCTTTTCATAATGATACTAGGATATGATTTTTTTTCACTCATTCTCTCATGATTGTACAGTGAAATTTTCCACCTGCTATATGACACGTGACGGTATCACTGCTCTGATGTTAATATGTAATGCATTTATCATTGTTATTTGTAAATGAATTAATATGTAAGTTTAGGACCTCCTCAGTGATTTTTAAGGGTTCTTATAGGGTCCTGAAACTAAAAATTTTGAGAACCATTACGTTAAGGGGCTGGCTCTCTTGGGAATCTACTCACTGACTGGGGCAGCCTCATTAACCCTGACTCCAGCCAATGCAGTGGGCCCACCCACGAAACTGAGAGGGGAAGCGCTTTCTGATTCCACCCTCACTAGACAGCTGCTTCAACCAACCAGAGAGAAAATACTTGTAGTGCACCGAAAGGATGCTCAAGTCTCCATACAAACTTACTATTACATCTCTGTTAGGACAGTGTATGTCCCAAGCAAACATGGGCTTCCAAAATCCTTTCTCTTGCTGCTAGGTAGCAATTCTCACTGCTCTGTGCAGTCCCTTAAACTTGCATCTGCAAAGCATTAATGCACAAGTCAGGTTATTAAGTGCCATTTCCACATCTGACATTTCTCCAGTGCAATTAAAATGAATAATATGCACATAAACAGGCCCACAGTACATATAAATTTGTGAATTCCTCCATTTGCCTGAGTCTAGAGAGGGTGCTATGCAAACTGCTTTATTTAACGGGAAGTTATTTTTGTAACAGAAAAAAATCATTTATTCCAGAGCTGAACTGAAGAGAGTTCTTAACCTAGTCAACGGAAAGCTGATTGCTCTATATTTCAAACACACTTTTTATTAAGTAATTGAAATTTTCATTTCTTTCAAATACCCTCCTCAAAGCCAAAAGAACTAGAGCAATGAAGGCAGAAACAGGTCTTTGGAACAGTATGGCTCATCTGACATTGTGTTCACTGACAGTCACAGTGGGAAGAAAACTAAAGATCACCAAGTTGGATCTTAAAGGATGAAACAAAGTTGGACAGATGGGGAAAGGAGAACGGGCTTTACAGTAAATCCTTGACAGAAAAAAATTAAGTCCCTGGGGTATATTAACTGATTTTTACTTGAAAAGCCCAACATCCCTCAAAGAATGCCAACCATCTATAAATATTCCACTGTGTTTACATTAGAGCAGGGGCTAAAGTGCCAATCTAATTTTGTTCAACAATTTCAGATTAAGAACGTGCTTTCAAAACCACAGGGTGGATTAAGATGACTTCTAGTGCAGATGCAATGTTTTCTAATAATTGACAGATGTTTGCAATTTCTATTCTTAGGGGAACCAGATATAAATGTCACTCCATAATATTAGTCCAGTTCAAAATAGTAAATTCCTAAGAGAAACAAAAAATTGATTACTTTAGCTAAAACTATATACTTTCATAATGAAAGAGACCCAAAAGGTTATCTACATATCAACCTTCCTAATACAGGAATCTTTCCTATGTCATCCCTCTCCGATTCCCCCACTAAAATATGGCTACTAAGCTGTCAATAATAAAAGATCCTTATCTCATGAGGGTGCCACAAGTTCTCCATACTGAACAGATGAACTTCAGTTTCTGGACCTTGACAAACCTTCCCACTGAAAACAAGTAAACAGACAATACAAAATATTTATTTTTTTAATCTTAAAAAAAAATCTATGTGCTAGCAAGAATGTAAGAAATCCTAAAAGGCCAAAAAGTTAGTAAAGGTGGGAATCCAAGAGGTAGGTGTACCCGTGGAGGTTGGCTTTTTTCTTGAGAGTATTTGCCAAAACCAAGTTGATCTCAGGCTTTGATTTTTATAATTCAACAACTGCTTTGCATGATCCTTGACACAGATGTAGGAGGAAAAAAAAATCTGCAGTGAGATTGTGTGACAACAGATATGCCCTCGTGCAGTTCTATAATCTAAATTTACACACTACCTGGATGGTCCAAAAAACCTACAAGTCAAGACTGTGTGTACAATGGGCCTGAGCTGGGGTGTGCCCAAATGCGTGTAAGAGCAAAAGAAAATCCTCTCTGGAAGAATAGAGCTTCAACTCCAGGTCTCAAAGAATTTCTACAGATAAATTTCCAAGCAGTATGAACTGACAGTCAAAACTCAAGAGCACACAGGAAGTCAAAGCATCATGAGAAAAAGCTGCCAGAAACGAACAGCAGAAATGGACCTGCCGACTCACACACATATACCCACTCCTCCCGGAAGCCACAGAGATGAAGTGTAATCACTCTTGTGTAACGGTCCAACTTTTCTAACAAAGAAGCATCCACAGCTCTGTCTTCTCTCCTTTTCATAATAAGATGTTGGCTCCTTTCACCATCTTGGCTATCCCCTGGACATACCATAGCTCATAATCCTTTTCGAGCATGTCCAGTGGAATCTGAGTACTGCAGACAGGATGGGATCATTCACTTTCCCTGATCTACACTCTGCTCCCATTAATGAAACCAGATACATAAATGTGCTTTTCAATATTCTTGACTTCCACTAACGAAGTCCCATGAATTTCAAAGACCCATATTCAGGTAAACTTGCTGAGTCTAATGCACAGCTCTGGGTCCCAAGGTGAGCAATACAGTCTACCTGCCCAGAATGCAGCTAATATTTAGGAGGTGTGGACAAAATCCAAAACCTCCCACTTTTACCCCATGAACTAATGTCAGGTCGGACGGCATCCTCACCAAATCCTGAACTTGTATGACTGATTTTTCTGAAATAAAATAGTTCCCTCTTACCTTCCTTAAAAAATGAATTTATCTGTTTGGGCTTCACATTTCAGTCTAAGATATTTTTGAATGTTGAGTCTATTCTCCAATCTATTAGCCACCTTTTCTACTCTAGCTTTAAATGACATTTAAATCTGACGAAGCTAATTCCTATGTTTTTATCCAAATTGATAAAGACCCTGAAAGGTACAGGTTATGCTGTGTGACTTGAGACAATCCCACCAGGTCAACAACTCATTAGCTAGTATCATTCTCTTCGCTGTTAGTTTCTGTGTTACATAACTCAGAATTTAGGAAATCTTGGAGCAGTTTGGAGGCACAAACATATTAGCATATTCTCTCCAGATATACAGGGTTCCTTCATCTCCAAATTCTGATTGTTTTAAATCTCTCTCCCTACCTTCCTTCGTTTCATCAGCTAACCTTTACTGGGGCACAGTGTCAGGCACTGGAAACGTGGAAAAAGACACAGATCTCACTGTCTAGTCAGGTAACACCCGCTCATCCATAAAGGTGCTATATCCGCCACATTCTCCCCAAGCCTTCACTGTGACAGAGCAAGAGAGTTTTGAAAGCTCTTCTCGTTCCTTCTTCTTCCTCCCTTCCTTTTTTCCTTCCTTCAACAAATGGTTATGAAAACCCCATTATGTTAGGCACAGGGCATGTACGATGCTCCCAGCCCTGGTTAACAGCACACATTCTAGCCCTGGGAGACAGGCAGAGACAAATGAAATAGTGCCTTGTGAGCAGTGCTATGAAGGAGACGACACGGAGCTGACCCACACATCAGAGAAAAGCCTGAGGAAGGAGAGGCACCCGCAACTACGGGCGAGCGTTATTATGTGCCAGGCAACAGGAACACGGAGATGAAAGATGAAATCTTGGCCCTCCAGAAGTTTACACATCTGGAATATGACCTGTCTAACATCTGTGACCTTAAGTGAAAAAATGGAGCCTAGAAGGAAGGGGCTTAAAAATCCTCCCCGACCTCGCCACCCCACTGAACCCCCGAATCCCAACCTGGGTTTTTCTATCTGCGGCCACAGTAGGAGGGCCCCGAGAGGGAACCTCCTCCCCTGTACTGCACTTCTTCCCCAACCGTATGTGCTCATGCTGCTAGAAGAAAAGTTTTTCGGGTGGGGTCAGGTGATGCGATTAGAATCATTCATACCCAAGCTTATTAGAAATCACACTGGTTCCAGCTCAGCTCAGGACAGATTCTCTAACGAAAGTCAGGGTCTCCTAGTTGCTAAGCACCCCATGACCTTCTGATGCAGTCAAGGTCCCTGTGCTGGACAGCAAAGTTTCCAAAACCTATGGAGAAAAAGAATTTCCTCCACAAATAAGTCCCCGATGACCCCCAATGCATCTCACCTTAAAATAAGATCAAGATGTTGACAGTCTTCTGGCTAGGACGTTACACTCTGGAAAGCTGGATGAGAGTATTTTAATGTGGCATTTTCCAGTGATATGAAAAGCCACTCACATACCCCAAACAGAAAGTCCCACAGTTTTTAGTAGCTTAGGCATGACTGCGTGGGAGTGCTTGCGCTGCATCAGTTTTTTACTTATCTCTGTGGTTAGTCCCCAACATGACCTGGCCTCTTCACTCCACTCAGCTCCAGTGGGCAGTCAGACAGTGGGAGAGTCTAAAGAGGCTTAGTCACTGCAAAGCCTGGGAGGCAGACACTAAAGATGGCCAAGGAGGCCGTCCCTGCTGCTCCCTGAGGACACTCCGCCCTGCCACAGAGACACGTTTCAAAGTCAGACAGTCCTGTATGCAAACCTGGAACTTATTAGCTACATGGTAGTACACAAACTACTTAACACCTCTGATGATCATCCCATCTGCAAAACAGATATAATATCACATGCTTACGTATTGAGCGCCAACACTGCCAGGCGCTCGGTGAGGCTCTGAGGTTGCAGAGAAGAAGAGTAAAGTGTGGTCCACGTGCAATAAACAGGTAGCTTCAATTGCACGTGAGTAAGCATCAACATAAGGATGGAGGAAGGCAGAGGATTATAAGCAAGGAGGCAGCATGCTCTTTTGAAAATTAAGTAAAATAGTGCTACAAAAAGTACCTGGAACGGAGGTCGATCAAGATGGTGGAGTAGAAGTGGAACTCACCCCTCCCATGAACACATCCAAAACACACCTACAGGCGGAACAGTTCTCACCGAAAACTAACTGGAAACTGGCAGAAAGACTCCTGTACAACCAACGCTGTAAGAAAGATCCACACGGAATCGGGCAGGAAGGGAAGAAAAGCAATCAGGTCGGGTCCCCTGGGAAGGGAGTCAGAGGAAAAGGGAGATTATGTGGGCGGAGATCCACCCTGGGGAGTGAGCAGTTCAAGCCGCATGTTGGGCTCCCCGTTCCCGGGGTCCAGCACCGGGAAGATGAGCCCCTCGAGCTGACTGGAGCGCCAGTGGGACGGACAAACAGGAGGGCTGTGGGAAGCCTGGACTCTGCTCGAGAGAAGCATATCTGCGGTGGCTTGCTCTCAGGGCAAGGTGGAGGGTGGACGGAGGACTGCTCCAGTGGCTGCCTCGTTTCCCACCCCGGCATGTGCCCCAACCTGAGACAAGTGAACACCCTAGCCCAGCTTACGTCACATCGCAGCTCCACGGTGGACTGAGGGCCGTCACGACTGGGGAGAGAGCTCGGCCACTGCTGGCACTCACTCAGCCAGTGCATCAGAAGCAGCCCTGCTCTCTGACGGCACCTGGACTCCACAGCCCACACCCTGATAGAGACTGAGAGCCCACCTGGGCCCCATCTGCCCTGTGGCATGGCTCCACAACAGGGCAGGGGAGGCAGAGGCTGGGGGCAGGGGCTGGCTGTGAGGGACAAAGAAGACGTGGCCCCGAGGCTGCGTCTGAGCAGGGTGGAAGCAGCCACTGCGGCGCTTGCACAGGCGGCACAGGGAAGCAGCCCTGACCTCTGTCTGTGGCTGGGTCGCCACAGTCCGTGCCCCATCATGAGCCGAGAGCCCACACAGGCCCCATCTCGCTCCAGCACTGCTCCCCCGTCTGGGGAAAGGGTCCCAGTGCTGAGAAAGGGGAGAGCACACACTTAAAGGGAACAGAGCCGGCTTGGAGCCAACCCTCAGGGCTTCTGCTACAGCAACTGGGGATCTTACCCTGCCCCTGATAGGGCAGTAACGGCCACAGAGCAGAGGGGAAGCCTGAGCTCACAGCTGGCTCCAGCTTTAGCCCCTCCATCTATAGCCCCACCTTCTACCAAGGTGAGAGGTGCCGGCACACCCTGAGGAAAGATGTGACTTGCTTTGAGGTCAAATCCAGCTCTCCCACCAAAGGCAGGAGGCAAATGTAGTCTGTACAGGGACACTCCCACATAAGGACACGCTTCAGGACTGTAACAGATAACTACTGTTTCATGTAAGTTCATAAAGGCAGAGAAAGTTAAGCAAAATGAGAAGGCAGAGGAACTGGTCTCAACTGAAAGAGCAAGAGAAACCCCTGAAAAAATAAATAATGAAAGAGAAGTAAACAAATTACCAGATAAAGAATTCAAAGCATTAGTAATAAAAATGCTAACTGAATTAGGGAAAAGAATAGGTGAGCACAGTGAGAATTTTAACAAGGAACTAGAAAATATAAAAAAGAACCAGTCAGAAGTGAAAAATACAACAACAAATGAAAAACACTATAAGGAATTAATAGCAGACTAAGTGATACAGAAGGATGCATAAGTGATCTGGAAGACAGAATTATGGAAGTCACCCACTTGGAACAGCAAAAAGAAAAAACCAAATATGAAAAAATGAGAACAGTTTAAAAGATCTCTGAGATAACACCACGCATTACCAATATTCACACTGTAGGGGTCCCAGTAGGAGAAGGGAGCCAAAAATATATTTGATGAAATTATGGTTGAAAAATTCCCAAACCTGAAGAAGGAAACAGATATTAAGGTATAGGAAGCACAGAGAGTCCCAACCAAGATGAACTCAATCAGACCCATGCCAAGACATATCATAATTAAAATGGCAAAAGTTAAAAATAAAGAGAGAATTCTAAAGGCAGCAAGAGAAAAACAGAGTCATATACAAGGCTATCAGCTGATTTTTCTGCAGAAACTTTGCAGGATAGAGGGAGTGGCACGATATACTCAAAATGCTGAGAGGGAAAAACCTGCAACCCAGGATACTCTACCCAGCAAGTTTATCATTTAGAATTGGAGGAGAAATAAAGAACTTCTCAGATAAGCAAAAACTAAGAGAGTTCATCAATGTTAAACCTACCCTAAATGAAATGTTAAAGGGTCTTCTCTAAGTGGAAAAGAAAAGGCTATAACAAGAAGCAAGAATCTATAGAAAAGGAAAAATCCAACTAGGAAAGGCCTCAGTGAGGGCTGAGGATCAACCACTTAAATAAGCTAGTATGAAGATTAAAGACAAAAAACTGGAAAAGCAACTCTGACTACAATAAATGGTGAAGGGATAGACCTGAAGCTGTAAAATGTGACATCAAAACCACAAAACGTGGGGGAGGGGAGTAAAAAAATGCAGATCTTTTAGAATGTGTTTGGACTTAAATGACTATCAGTCTGCAACAAGTATCAACAGACATAGTTATAAGTCGAGATACATGAACCCCATGGTAACCACACATCGAAAACCAGCAATAGATACACACAAACTAGAAGGAAACACAAACATACTACTAAAGAACCACAAGGGAAGAAACAAGAAGAAGAAGAAATTAACAGAGAAGAACTATAAAAACAATAGGAAAACAAGTAATAAAACAGAAATAAATACATACCTATCAATAATTAATTTAAATGTCCATGGACTAAATGTTCCAATCAAAAGACATAGGGTAGATGACTGGATTAAAATTTTAAAAAAGACCCATTTATATACTGTTTACAAGAGACTCACTTCAGAGCTAAAAACATATACAGACTGAAAATGAGGGGATGGAAAAAGATATTTTATGCAAATGGAAATGACAAGAAAGTAGGTGTAACAATACTCGTATCAGACAAAAGAGACTTTAAAATAAAGTCTATAACAAAAGACAAAGAAGGGTACTATATAATGATAAACGGATCAATACAAGGAGAGGATATTTTACTTGTTACCATATATGCATGCACCCAATATAGGAGCACCTAAAAGTATAAAGCAAATATTAACAGACATAAATGAAGAAATTGACAATAAAACAGTAATAGTAGGGGACTTTAGCACCCCACTTACATCAATGGACAGATCACCCAGAGAGAAAACAAATAAGGCAACAGTGGTCTCAAATGATACAATCAACCAGTTGGATTTAATAGATATCTACAGGACACTCTATTTCAAAACAGCAGAATACACGTTATTTTCAAGTACACATGGAATGCTCTCCAGGACAGATCACATGCTAGGCCACAAAATAAGTCACAACAACTTTAAGAGGACAGAATTATATCAAGCATTTTTTTCCCCAACCATAACAGTATGAAACTAGAAATCAATTACAGTAAGAAAAATAGGAAAAGCACAAATATGTGGAGACTAAACAACATGCTACTTAAAAACCAATAATAAAATCAAAGAGCAAATCAGAAAATACCTCAAGACAAATGAAAATGGAAACACAACTTTAAAAAATCTATGGGATGCAGCAAAAGCAGCTCTAAAAGGGAAGTTTATAGTGATGCAGGCCTTCTAGAAGAAACAAGAAAAACATCAAATAAACAACCTAATCTAACATCTAAAGGAATTAGAGAAAGAAGAACAAAGTCTAAAGTCAGCAGAAGGAAGGAAATAGTAAAGATGAGAGGAAATAGAGACCAAAAGAACAATGGAAAAAAATTCATGAACCTAACAGCTGTCTTCTTTTTTGAAAAGATAAACAAAATTGATAAAGCTTTAGCCAGGCTCACCAAGAAGAAAAAAGAAAGAGGACCCAAATAAACAAAACAAGAAATGAAAGAGAAGAAATAACAAACGATGCCACAGATATACAAAAATCATAAGAGAATGTTATGAACAACAAATTGGAAAATTGCTATGCCACCAAATTGGAAAACTTAGAAGAAACAGACAAGTTTCTAGAAACATATAGCCTGCCAAAACTGAGTCAAGAATAAACAGATAATTTGACAGATTACTAGATGTGAAACAGAATTAAAAAAACTCTCTGAAAAGTCCAGGACCAGATGGCTTCACTGGGAAATTCTACCAAACATACAAAGAACTTATACCTATCCTTCCCAAACTATTCTGAAAAACTCCCAAATTCATTCTATGAGGCCATTATTACCTGGATACCAAAACCAGACAAAGACACCACAAAAGAAGAAAATTACAAGCCAACATCTTTGATAAATGTAGATGCAAAAATCCTCAATGAAACATTAGGAAACTGAATCCAACAACACATACAAAGAATCATACACCATGCTCAAGTGGGATTTATTCCAGGATTTCAAGGATGGTCCAATATTTGCAAATCAGTCAATGTAATATACCACATTAACAAAAGGAAAGATAAAAATCACATGATCATAGATGCAGAGAAAGCATTTGACAAAATTCAATATCCATTCATGATTAAAGCTCTCAAAGT
Source organism: Mesoplodon bidens (assembly GCF_964165515.1). Classification (NCBI taxonomy): domain Eukaryota; kingdom Metazoa; phylum Chordata; class Mammalia; order Artiodactyla; family Ziphiidae; genus Mesoplodon; species Mesoplodon bidens. The sequence continues at coordinate 8,295,430 of NC_138165.1, read as the reverse complement.
GGGTATAAAGGGAATATATCTCAACACAATAAAGGCCATTTATGATAAACCCACAGCTAACATCATACTCAATGGGAAAAAGCTGAAAGTCTTTCCCCTAAAATCAGGAACAAGAGAAGAATGTCCACTCTTACCACTTCTATTTAACATAGTATTAGAAGTCCTAACCACAGCAATCAGACAAGAAACGAAGGAAGAAAGGAAGAAAGAAAGAAAGAAAGACATCCAATTGGAAGGGAAGATGTAAAACCGTTACTATTTGCAGATGACATGGCACTATATAAAGAAAATCCTAAAGTCTCCACCAAAAAAAACTATTAGAACTAATAAATGAATTCAGTAAGGTTGCAGGATACAAGATTAATATACAGAAATCTGTTGCATTTCTATAAACTTATAATGAACTATCAGAAAGAGAAAGTTAAAAACAAAATCCCATTTAAAATTGTGTCAAAAAAAATACCTAGGAATAAACTTAACCAAGGAGGTGAAAGAACTATATTCTGAAAATTATAAAACACTGATAAAGGAAATTGAAGATAATTCAAAGATATGGAAAGATATCCTGTGCTCTTGGATTGGAAGAATTAATATTATTAAAATGGCCATACTACCCAAAGCAATATACAGATTTAATGCAATCCCTATCAAAATACCCATGACACTTTCCACAGAACTAGAACAAATAATCCTAAAACTTATATGGAACCATAAAAGACTCCAAATTGCCAAAACACTCTTGAGAAAAATGAACAAAGCTGGAGGTATCATGCTCCCTAACTTCAGACTATGCTACAAAGCTACAGAAATCAAAAACAGCATGGTTCTGGCATAAAAACAGACACGTAGATCAATGCGACAGAATAGAAAGCCCAGAAATAAATCCACACATCTGTGATCAATTCATCTACAACAAAGGAGGCAAGAATATACAATGGAGAAAAGACAGTCTCTTCAACAAGTGATGCTGGTAAAACTGGATAGCTACATGTAAAAAAATGAGATTAGAACATTTCCCAACACCATATGCAAAACAAACTCGAAATGAATTAAAGACCTAAATGTAAGACCTGAAACCATGAAACTCCTGGAAGAGAAAACAGGCAGAACACTCTTTGACATAAATCACAGCAATATTTTTTTGGATCTGTCTCCTAAGGCAAAAAAAAAAATAAAAGCAAAAATAAACAAATGGGACCTAAATACACTTGAAAGCTTTTGCATAGCAAAGGAAACCGCTGACAAAATGAAAAGACAACTGTTGGAATGGGAGAAAATATTTGCAAATGATATTACCGATAAGGGGTTAGTATTCAAAATACATAAACAGCTCATACAACTCAATATCAAAAAAACAAACAACCCAATTAAAAAGTGGGCAGAAGGTCTGAACAGACATTTTCCAAAGAAGACGTACAGATGGCTAACAGGCAAACGAAAAGATTTTGAACATCGCTATTAGAGAAATGCAAATCAAAACCACAATGAGCTATCACACATCTGTCAGATTGGCTATCATCAAAAAGTCTACAAGTAACACATTTCGGTGAGGATGTGGAGAAAAGGGAACACTTGTACGCTACTGATGGGAATGCAAATTGATACAGCCACTATGGAAAACAGTATGGAGGTTCCTCAAAAGCCTAAAAATAGAATTACCATAAAATCCAGTAATTCCACTCATAGGTAAATATAAAAAAAAAAATGAAAATGCTAACTCAAAAAGATACATGCACCCCAATGTTCATAGCAGCATTATTTATACAATAGCCAGGATGTGGAAGCAACCTGAGTGTCCATCAACAGATGAACGAAGAAGATGTGGTGTATATACACACACATACCCCCCACACAATGGAATATTACTCAGCCATAAAAAATGAAATTCTGCCATCTGCAAAAACGTGGATGGACCTAGAGCGTATTATGCTCAGTGAAATAAGAAAGACAAATACTGTATGTTATCACTTATATATAGAATCTATAAAAAAACAAATGCACAGATATAGAAAACAAGCTAGTGGTTACCAGTAGGGAGAGGGGTTGGGGGAGGGACAAGATAGGGGTATGGGATTAAGAGATACAAAATACTATGTATAAGATAAATAAGCAACAAGGACACATTGTACAGCACAGGGAAATACAGCCATTATTTTGTAATAACTTTAAACAGAGTATAGTCTATAAAATACTGAATCACTATGCTGTACACCCAATAGTAATGTAATGTTGTAAATCAACTATACTTTAAAAAATATTTTTTAAAGTACCTGGCACTGAGAAGGCACTCAGGGTAGATTCTTCTGATTCCCCAAGACAGATCTGTGCCTCTAGATGTACAAAATGTTTTCAGATCCTGTCTCAGGGAGATGTTGACCAAGAATGATTTAGTTGCAGATGAGTCAACATGGTGTACAGTTGATTCACATGTGGCATTGAGGAGAGTCCCTTCCTGCCTTTCTAGGCACCCTGCACCTTCCCTGGCCCAGCCTTGCTTGGCTCAGCTTCCTTTCCTTCCTTCTGGGATAGTACAGTGGAAGTATTTTGGGGACAGTCAAGCTTTTAGTTTTCTGCAAATCACAGTACTAGATTCTTCTTCCCTGTAAAAATGAATGCTACGATGCAGTGAGCATGTTGGACAGTAACACCACGAAGCACAGTGGCGCCTCACCAAGTACATTCTGGGAAGAGTGTCACCCTCTGGAAACAAAGAGAGATGGTGTTCCCTGGCCGGAGCCTGCTGACACTCATGAATTATGTATCTGGAAGCTTATTCACATTCCTCTTCCCTGCTTTACAGGAACCATATGAAATTGAGTTATGTATCTCAGGGACTTGCTCTGAAAAACACGGATTACGTACCATGTTACACTGTTGTAAGAACCTGTGAACTTTACAAATGAAAGAGAAGCCTGTACATGTTTTTTTACTTCATTTTTATTTCTCAGTGCCTGTCGACTTTCCAACCACTCGCACCAGGCAGGCTGTTTGATTCATTCCCTAGTCACAAAATCACTTTCACACTTTCATCCTCCCAAAATTATCGCGTCCCTTTTCTTCACTAGGCAAAAAATCCATCCTGATCTCAGCCTAATTTGGGTTTCTTTCAAGTACCACCAAAGGCTTTCCTCCTGAGCATTCCTCAATCCCATCTCTACTTTCAAGGGTTTCATTACTGAGGCCAGGAAGGTAGGGGCATGGATTTTTACTTGAATTGCCAGTGCCCTGTTTCAGCCCAATGTATGGCAGTAAGATTAAAGAGAAAAACAAATACGCTGTGGTGAGCAACCCTAACAGAGCCCCACAGTCTCTGCAAACGCGGTGGGATGCATGTAATTGCATGTACATAATTATGTCACATAAAACTGTAATGTCTGTCTTGTGGGGAGGTGCTTCCTTTGCTGGCTTTGATGAAATAAGTGATGTTGGTGAGGCCCACCTGGCAAGGAACTGAGGGTAGCCTCCAGCTGACTGCCAGAACTGCTGACCTCAGCCAACGGGTGTCAAGGAACTGAATGCTGCCAACAACCATGTGAACTTGGAAGTGGATCCTTCTCCGGTCAAGCCCCAGATGAGACTGCAGGCCAGGTCAGCACCTTCACTGTAACCTTGTAAGAGTCTGAAACAAAGGACCCTGCTACACTGTGCCAACCACCGACCCACAGAAAGTGCAATAATAAACCAGGTTATTTTAGGCCACCGCATTTATGTAATATTCCTGTGTAGCAATACATAACTAAATTCAGAGAAAGAGAAAACCAGCCCCTGACATCTGAGAGCTAATCTGGTACTCTCAGCAAGGCCTTGATGTTGCTGGGAGCCGGCCTGCACTCATACTAGGCTTCGGTGTTAAAGATAAATAATTCCAGAGAACAGCAACATCAGACAACCACAAGGATCGACCACTCTGGAGTCATGTTTGTACGTGAACAAAAACCTGAACATTGTTCAAATCCCCTAAATGATCAAACATCCCCCTATACCAGCTAACATGGGCATACAGCTTTAACCTTGATTCACTGCCCTTGTCTCATAGATTTCTTTAGATAAGATTCACTGAACTGCCCCTCCTTAAGGCATACAACACAAAGCGAAGCTCTACTTTCTTGAAGTGTCCCCCAAATCCCCTAAAACAAGTCTGAATCCCATAAGCCTTTTCTAATGCCTCCTTACTGAGATGCTGTATGATTCCCCATTGGTGTGTGGTCTCCCTCACTACAACCAGCAATAAACCCAACTTGTTCAACGATGGGTATGCTCCTAGTGGTCTTTGGCTGGAGGACATTGACAAGACTATAGCGAACAAATAAAGCAAATAACAAAAACAAAAAAGCAAACATGATTTTACCATGGAACTTGCATAAAAATAGAAGTATAAACCAATAAAGCAAGAAAATACATAGTTTAAATTAGATCTAAAATACAAAAATATAACAAAGTATCTCCAACTGAGTATAAAGAAATTATTTGATAAATGATATTAAGTGGAGAGGAACAGGAAAACTAGGATGAATGTACATTCAGACTAAATAAAAATGAACTCTACACAGGTTAAAAGATTAAACATAATAAAAAATGAGCTGAAATGTAATGAATTACTTTTTTTTTTTTTTTTTTTGCGGTACGCGGGCCTCTCACTGTTGTGGCCTCTCGCATTGCGGAGCACAGGCTCCAGACGCGCAGGCTCAGCGGCCATGGCTCACGGGCCCAGCCGCTCCACAGCATGTGGGATCCTCCCGGACCAGGGCACGAACCCGTGTCCCCTGCATCGGCAGGCAGACTCTCAACTACTGTGCCACCAGGGAAGCCCTAATGAATTACTTTATCAGATCCATGTGAAAACTATTTTGAAGACTGGAAACATGGAAAATGTTTAGAATTTGATGCGACAAAAAAAAAAAAAAAAAGCAGATTGTAAAAGTGCAAATAAAGCCTACCATTAGGTGCATGGCTATAACGTGCCAGGAACTGTTTTAGGCATTTTGTTCACATTTCATTTAATCTTCAGAACGCCATGCCAGGAAAGTTATATTATTCCCATTTTATAGATGAAGATACTAGAGCACAGAAGGTAAATAAACTGCCCAAGGTCACAGAGCTAGGAAGTTGAGGAGACAGACATGAACCAAGATAGGACTCCAATGCTGTGTTTGTAACTACACCGTTCCACCTCTTTTAGACACACATGATGATTGCAACTAGGTGTTACCATGGATATCTGGGGACAAACACTGGATTAAACATGCAAATGTGAAATAACTGTGATACGGGAACAGGATTAAAGGCAATTTAATTTGAAAAGCACTCGTCTTTAATGCTATATATTTAATGCAAACAACACAGACAATCAAGCAATGAACTGGTGAACTCCAATTCTCCATGAAAAGTTTTAATTATATACGTCCTTGGAAAAAGACTTGTCCAAAACTACTATTTCACTCTTTTCTGGAAGAACAGAACAGGTGCAGAGAAGCAAGAATACAGAATGCAGCCATCAGATCACCGTACAAGGGTGAGGTAGGGAACGCTCAAGGGATAGAGACCCAGGAGGAATAGCTGAGCTGATGGGGAAGACAGGTAAGCGTCAAGACTTGCAAGCAAGGACAGGTATACTAAGGAGGGTCTGCCTACTTGCTTCCCCTCTTATAATCTGAGCTCCTATCTGCTTGCAGTGGGCAAGTATGAAGATAAAAAGCAGAGTCCCTGTAGGAACGGCAGTGAGTGCCCCATCCATCTGTCTTTTGGTAAAAACTGGATTCAGCAATGCTATGTGGCGACCTAAGGGCAGGTACAGACTCACCCTCTTGCCATCCAGGTGTGTGTGCTGACTGCAAACCAAGATAACTTCTTCTTAGGGCAGTGAATTAATCCCTCTTTCCACAACTATGTCTTCAAGTCTTTTGATTTTACGGGTACTTTTAGGATGACCTAAATCTTTTTCCGGTCAAATCTCAGATGACACTTTGACAACTGTCACCTTTTCTAGGTGGCAAATATAAAATACAGGATACTCTGGATTCTATGAAAGTTGGATTAGAAAACCCACGTTAAGAAGCATTGATGTGGAGGGTGGGGAAAACAAGAGAACTCCATTCCCCAGACATTCTATGCCATTTTTAAAAAGCTGGTTTATAACATTACATGAATGTATGTGTACAACGTTTTATTTCGACTTCTGAAAGTGTGTTCACCGACAAAAGTTGTTTCCACCCGTCACCGTACTGTTGACTCCCTTTACCCATTTCACCCTCCCTCCGCCTTCCTCCCTTCTGGTAACCACTACTCTGTACCACTTTCCTCAGCCTTGCTCAGAAGGCCCCCCACTTGGTGAGAGATGACCACCTGCTGTGCTTACAGCAGATTATAACTACCAGATTACAGGTGACACCTGTTCCCCAACTACATCATCTGTGCAACTGCTCCAGAAGAATATTTCTCAGAGGGTGAGGGCAGAGCTAATTTGTCATCAAGACTTTTGAGACAGGGAAAGCAAAGCTGGATGCTTCAACAGACATCAACATTTTAGTGCGGCAGCCTGAGTAGGGCTGGGGAAGGACGGATGTGAAACAATGCCCTGTAAATCTGATTTTACCGATACTACATTTCAGCCAGACCAGGATCAGTTATGCGCCAAATGATTAAGCACTGTCTCCCTGAAATATTCAAGGTCCTGCTACCTATTCTTAGGATGGAAAAAAATCTAACGCTGAAATACGACTTTCAGGCTTTTGTTCATTCTATACTCTTTTAATAAAGCAGAACACAAAATTCTGCCTTGGGCTTGGCTGACTTATGGGGTTCACCTCCTAAGTGGCAAAGTTTCACCCCTCAGTCCCATCACCAAACTGAGCCCAAGTTATAAGAAGCCTGGTAGAGAAGGAAAAATGCGGGTGCTGTACCTAACACATCCATTTATCAGATGCAATAATTGCTCTGAGAGACAGGTTTTCTCTTTATATTTATAGAAAAATGGGCACTGCAGAAGAAAATGAATTCAGCTAACGGGCAAATGCGGATGACTCCGCGTGGTGTACGTTTTTGACAAACGAGGCTGATGAATTACAACTTGCCTCCCTCACTGCTGGGAGGGGGTAGGGAAGCAGGAGAAGTCCTTGGGGCATTATCTGAGGCAAAGGCTCCAGCTGGGTCCCCACATACCTTCTCTGCATACTCAGACACGATCTGCTTGATCTCGGCAGAGCAGAGGCCCACGATCTGGCCCACGGAGCTAGCGGTCAGACGGCTCTGCAATCACAGGGAGGGTGTGTTCTCAAGGCCGTGCACTGTCTGGAAACCCTGAACACTATTAAAGTAAAATAGATAATATTCCCAGGGGAAAAAATAATTTGGCTTTTGCTCATGTGTTCGGAAACACGGAAGGGAGAAAACAAGCTTCAGGGCAAAGGTTAAGTCACCTCCCTCCTCCTGAGTCACTCAGCAGACTGTGTTAGATTCTCCTCGGACCCTGGGTATCCTGGAAAATCATTCCAGGGTTTTTACTGCTGAGGATCACTAAAAAGAGCCTGAAGGGAACTTGGCAGGCATCAGACTCAGAGGAAGAAAGTACAAATGGGAGAGGAAAAGGGATCTCAGAATTCCTGAACTATCTCTTGACTGCCACAGGCCCTTCCTGCCCTAAAAAGGAATTCTCCTTTCAAAGCACTTGGTTAAACCTTTTACACAGGTCATGAGCTCTGGGAAGAGTGAATATAAATTTAGTACCCTATCATCTACCTAGATGGTGTAGGAGGGAAACAAGGGCTCCTTTGACATGGGATGCCACATGCAGTTAGGGAGAGGCAGGGCTGAACCACAGCTCTCCTGCAGGGGCCCTGTGATGCCACCCCAGCTGGGACATCCTGTCTTCACATGGGTCCTTCAAATCTCCTTCCTAGAGGTTCCCATGGCCGGCAACACCGTGCCTGTATAAAAGGTTTCCAAAAGAAAGATCCCAAGAAAACGGGAAGCAGGGTGCTGAAACGAGAGGGCCCTGAGGGTGGACACTCGGAAGAGGCCCCCTCATAGCAGAGCCGGGGTGGTGCCAAGCCTCCACCTCCACACCACGCCCACCCACATGACCACGCCTGCCTCACCTCCTCACGTGCCATGGCAGTCATCTTGGTCATCAGGGACTGAATACGCTGCTAAAAGAAGAACAGGGAGAGGTAGCAGTGAGCAGGTCTGACCACACAAGACTTAAGCAGGGTGTCGCAACAGGTCTTCACAGTGGAACCCAAGGGCTATTTCAGCCGGTCTCGTTTTACGGTGAGCTTCACGAGAGGTGATGAAAGGAAGCTGAAAAGGGTGCGAAAGGCCAGCCAACAGCAGCTGGCTGTGGGAGGCAGCTGGCCATCCTGGAAAGCTGCGGATGAAAGTGAGATTTCCCCCAAAGACTTAGGCGGAAACCTCAGGGGCTACACGGACCACTCACCTCTTCAGCAGCCTGAAGCTCGTCTTCCTCGCGGGCGTCGGCTTTCTCTGCAGCTAACAGTCCTGTGGGAAGTGCCATTTTCTTGTCCTCAGCCTGGAAGGGAAGATGGGAAGAGAGCTGAGCACTGCAGTTAGAGATTCAGTAGAGAAAGGACAACACTGCAAAGGAGCATGAGTCTGTGAAGGAAAACACACAGATCTGGACAAGTCACCCAGTCTCTGGGGAAGAAAGCAGGATCCAGAGACCAGGGCTTCCCCTACTTTAATTCCTGCCAAGAGCAGATAACTGCCTTAAGATCACTGCCTGTTTTTCAGCAGAGACCCATTAGTGGGATAGGAAAGTAATTTAGCAGGTATGATTGGCATCTAAATAAATTAAATAAAAATAACAGAACACAACACATCCAAGTGCACTACAGGTAGTAAAGGGTTATGTACTGCTTTGTGAAACTTTTGTTTTGGGGGTTGTATCTGCAGGTGTGTGTGTGTGTGTTGTGTGTGTGTGTGTGTGTGTGTGTGTGTGTGTACTGAACCATGATGAAAAACAGCATTCTTACTGCCAAGAGTGGTCAGCAAAGTTTGAAAACCACTGGCCTGAAGGATAAAGACTCTAAACTGCTTGCCCTGGTGCTTAAGCTCCAGGCTATGGAACCAGCTCAAGCTCTAAATACACGGCACCACGCTCAGGACACCTGGAGTAATGGCTGCTCCCCAAACCTGGGCTGCAAGTCTAGGGTTCTTGGTTTTAGCTCCATCTTTGCCATTCACCAGCTGGCAACCTCAGGCTTACCTTCTCTGGATACTGGGGTCTTCTAGGGTTGAATGAGAGGACTGCCCTCAGATACCCTTCTGAGACCATCCCAGTTCTGAGATGCATTTCTATAACAAGCCTATGACTGACCCTGGGGCGTGGCCTGAGCATCTCCATATATCTACAGGGGATAAGACTTCCAGTTCAAATGTGCCATCTCAGATGAGAATGATAAGGCAAGGCCAATGCGAATAATATTTCATGGGCATCTCATGATTTTTCCAATCATAACCAAATTGCCTTATTTCAGAATATAGTCATATACATAGACATTCTTTTCAGACTTAAAATTACATATTACACATACACATCAAATTCTTATACACTAGATGCCACATGACACTCAAACCCAGAAAAAAAACCTTGCTTTGGAGGAAATGGCTGTTTGGTTGAGTGAAAACAGAAATGTGGAAGAAATAAGAAGAAAACCAAAAAAGAAGATGTCGTAATGAATGCATAAATGATTGTTAATGAGAATCATAATGATGATAGTTAATGCTTTGTAGGTGTGCACTATGGGCTGGATTATTCTACATCCCTTACATTTTAATCTTCACAACCATGCTGTGAGTTAGTACAATTTCTGCCCCCATTTCACAGATGCTGTGAACTAAGGCACAACAAAGTATACTGACCACAGTCACACAGTGAAGGGGAGGAGCTAGGACTTGAAACCAGCCAGTGTGGCTTTAGAACATAAGCTCCAAGTCACTGTCAGTGCCCTCCAAGGACTGAGACAATGACCGCAGAAAGCAGAGGGAGGCCGCAGTCAGGGAAGGATTCCTGGAAGGACTGAGGAATGGGGGATCTGCACAGAGGAGGGGTGGCAGGAGAACGGCAGGGGGAGTGGTGTCTCATTCAAGAAAATCTGGAGGTCAGGAGGGGAATAAGGAAAGAGGTTTTACTAGATCTCAAGCTGTGGAGTCTACTTTTAAAGAGGCCACTGGCCACTTAGTTAGCATGTTATTATTGCAAAGGCAGTGGATAAGAGCACAGGCTTTGATGTCACACAGATCTGGGTTCAGATTCTTATTATGGCACTTTAGGAGCTGTGTGATCTTAGACCAATCACTGAGCCTCTCTGAACTTCAGCTTTCTGCCCTGAAAAACAGAAATAAGTATCTTCCTCCCAGAGTTGTTCAGAGGAATAAGTGAAAAAATACACGTAGGGCCCTGAACAAAGGGCCTGAACACAGGAAAGGTTTGGCACTGTAAGATTTATATGCCTTCCCTGCTGCTGACAATTAAGAACCATGAATGGATACTGATACATACAAAAAAAATACGTGAATGAAGAGAAATCCTTGATACTCTTTTATGAACTTATAAAGCCCCATCTTGAATGTTCCGTTTTTCCCACACCAGGTTGTCTTAGTACAGGGCCAGCCTGTAACACTTGCTGTGCTCTCTCTCACTGCCAGCAGCCCGCTCACACCTGTGTAGGGCCTCTCTCATCAGATGAGGAGTGCTAAGGGCTCTGGGAGTGGACTTCATCTCTACAGTTTTAGAGTTATTACAGGCCATCTGTTTGACCCTGGTGTCATGACTTCCAATCACCCTTCACTTCCAGTTCCATGACGAGGTGTTGCCTGCAGGGGCAACAGACTGGGGATGCCACGAGGGAGATTCAGGGGCCAAAGGTAGATGGCACATCCCCGCTGCCCGGGGTTGCCCAGGGACCAGAGTCCTGCTGTCCCACCCCTGCTGGGAGCCCGTCCGCGTCAGACAGAGGCAAAGGGCAGGAGCATTTGCGTCTCTCAAACATTCTCTCCCATTAGCCAAGCTTTTCTTACCTTCTCTGCTTTGCTCTGGCGGCTAAATCCATACCTCCTGCAAGCCACAAAAGAGGGGAGTTCAATTACTATTAAAAAAATAAATTTGATCACAGGCATTTTAGTTGGATTTTTATATGAAAAGCACCAAAAAGAATTTAGGCTATTTGGTGACTGGAGAACATGTTTCAAGTGCCTAAACCAAAACCATATCCCATTGTTTTTGAATAAAGGGCCCGCCATTCTATTTGCCATATAAATGCCATAAATGGGAACGCTTCCCGCAAAGTGCAACGTTCTCTTTAAGTGCGATTATTACTCATTGAATCGGGAACTGCATTTCAGATCCACGGTTTAAGCTAAAAGCCTTAAAAATATCTGTATGATATGTGAATGAGTTTGCTCAAGCTAAATATGCTTTCTAAATGACTACTTTCATAACCTCATGTCCAGCCCATTTTTCATTCTCAAACACAATCCAAGCATGACGCCAATAATGTTGTGTGCTCACTGCATGCCAAGTTTAAATTCAAAGATGCTCACAAATGCACTTTGGTTTAAATTAGCTTTTCAGGTTCTAATTAATATCTATTTTTTAAAGCAATGCAAAAACCATTCGACCTAGAACAAAAACCATAATGCAAGACACCCAAACTCACTTACCTTTAAATAGCTTTTAAGGAAATAAAATCACACGCAACCGTTTAAGAACAACAAATCAAGGGCTCCTGCTCTGCCCTCGCTCATACCTCACCCTGCTTGCTGCGTCATGTGCTGGCCTCTGACGTGGTCTCGGGCCTCCACGCCCCCTCTTCCTTCCCCATCCCTTATTCAACCTCCCGCTGGCCTGGCCCACACCTGTCACTGGCAGGGAACACATGCCCTTGTGGCCACTGTCACCAGAGCCTCCCTTCCACGGCCCCGCCTAACAACCGCTGAGCCTCCCTCACCGCCAGCAGGTCGCCTTCCCCACTCCTGTGAGTCGGCCCCTGAGCAGAGCTCTGCACACTGTGCTAGTCTGCTGGCTCCTCCTACTTTCCTATTCACTCCTCACACCTCAGCTCTAAAGCCACCTCTTCTTTGAAGCGTTCCCAGACTTTGCTTTGGATGGTTTTAGTCATTTCCAAAAGTCAGTTCCACTTTCAATCTGAAAATCTCAATCTGGGACCAGTGCTTTGCCTGCCATGTGATGAGTGTGAAGGGAAACACACACTTGGGCACAGGATTTCTTAGAACTGCTGACAAATCACAGGCTTAGTTTACAGTTGAATCTGGTATACAAGGTGGGTTGGGAAGTAGAAAGTCAGGACAATGGGTTTAGCTAGAGTCTTCACTCTGGTGCCAGCAAACTGTGTAACATGGGAGAAATTGCTTCACCTCTCTGAGCTTTGTACCACTGATATGGAATTGCAAACATGATCCCAAGCCCTGTTTAAACAGCTTCCATAGGATTTCTATAAATTACCACTGACGGTACGGGAGGGCCAGAAGGAGATACAAACTATAGGCTGGGTAGTTTGGGTTGGAAACTTTTCAATTGCTCAAACATTCTGCCCTGGCTGATCCATCCCTGTGCCTGTACGTGTTCTCCCTACTTCCTCGACAGAAATCATGTCCAACTGCCTGTTTGCCTGTCTGCATCCTTCTCCAAGAAAATGGAGAAATCAAGAAGCCAAAACTATCACCCGACCCTGCAACAGGTTGTCTTATAACTGGAGAAACCAAAAGTCACTGCTGGTTACACTGTGCCCATCCTCTAGGCACAGATCTACAGGCCCAAAGTGCAGCAGACCAAAGTTATGTTTTGAGTATCCACCCAAATCCTGTACAGGACCTTATGGCAGATTCAGTGAACTGGCTTAGTCAACATCTAGCATCTTACTATACCGTGGAGGCAGGAGAACAAACAACTCTATTTTCCATACTCTCTTGCACCTGGGGCTCTGAATACTACTTAGGTTCAATCAGTGAGATGCATTTGCTGGAGTTCTGAATGTGTAGCAGTTAGAGAAGGAGACAGCAAAAGCACAAAGGATTCACTGCACTGGTGCGGATCCCAGTAGCAGTAACCTGGTTCTGGGGCCAGAAGCTGTCACGGTGGTTTTCTGATTTTGGCAAAGTGGGTGGGTTCTTTGTCAGCAGCTGCAGTACCAGCTTCCCAACTCCACAGGCAACAGCTTGATGGAGGCAGAAGCAGCATCCTAGGCAGCCCAGATCTAATGTGACACTTGGGAAGTGACCCTGCTCAGCCCACGTCACATCTCTTAACTCCTCCCATCCACCCCTGCAATCAGTCCTTTCTGCTGAAACTAGTGGGAAGGCTTTGTGTCCTGAACCAGGGAGCGCTGACCAACAGAGGGTCTCTCTGAAGTTTCCCACTCCTAGAAGTGTCCTTGCACCCTGGGTATTCTTTTGTTTCCCAGGCCTTCAGTCTGTGGAGACCTTCAGGGCAGAAGACATACCCTCAGGCAGACGGGCCTTATCTAAGGCCCAGGAACTTTACAGATTTTTCAAACAAAGCAGTAAACAGCTAAATCTGAGTATATCAATTCCCAGGTCCCAGCTACTTCTCCTTAAAGACAGAGGCTCTGGGAAGACTTTTCTGACCACCCAAAACTAGGTTAGGCCCACACAGATATGCACTTCTGTGCTGACACCCACGGGGTACAATAATTATGTGTTATGTGCAATCTGTCTGTTGAGCCCTGGAGGGGAGGAAATTTGCTTCATTCACTTTTTTTTTTCTTTACATTTTTTAAATTGAGGTATAATTCATATAACATAAAATTCACCATTTTAAAATGTATGCTTCAGTGGTTTTTAGTGTATTCACTATTTTGTGCAACCACCACTACTGTCTAATTCTAGAATAGTTCCATCACCCAAAGAGCTCCACACCTAATATATATATAAATAGCAGTTAGTCCAATTTTCCCCTATCCCCTTCCCCTGGCAACCACTAATCTACTTTCTGTCTCTGTGGATTTGCCTATTCTGAACATTTCATATAAATGGAATTGTACAACACGTGGCCTTTTGTGCCTGGATTCTTTCACTTAGCATGCTTTCAAAGTTCATCAATATTATAGCATGAATCAGTACTTAGTGCCTTCTCATGACTAAATAGTATCCCATTGTATGAAAAAACCACATTTTGTCTGTCCATTCAGCAGCTGATGGACATCTGGTTTGTTTCCACTTTTTGGTGACTGTGAATAGGGCTGCTATGAATACTCACTTTTGTATCCCCAGCGTCTAGTGCAGTGCCTGGCACATAGTAGGTACTTGATTAACGTTTGCTGAATGAAGAGTCCTGCTGACTCTTCTAAAGGTTTCCTTCTCCATGTGACACAGTGGCAACGCTTCCATGACAAAAAAAGAGCTGTCCTCAGCTGCCTATCAACATCTGCCTCACTTGCTCACTGGTCCCACATCTCTGGGAGACTCTTCCGTGCTGTTTGAGTTTCACCAGGAGAACATGATACCCTTTTGCGGCCTATCATCCTCACAAAGAGCAGGGAGATGCTTCAACTTATTTCTACTACAAACACATTTACTTCTCTTTCATCCTTCCTAAAGCATCCTTTCATGCTGTATCCTACAACCTACCTTTCCTCTTGCCCTGTCAGCTGGGCCCTTTCCTCTCAAGTGCCAGCCTGATATGCAGTGCCACATGCCTCAGTGTGCTCCTGGATTTCCCGTTGTTAGCTCTGACCCACCAACCTGGCTGACCTCTACACCGTCAACACCAACAGAGCTCCAGCCCTCTCACCACCCAGTCACTTCCTCACACTCCAGACCCAGGACTCGGTCTTTATCATCAAGGATGTACATCTTCTAGAACTTTAAATTAGTGTTCATATACCCAAGTTATTCCAGACATACTTAAACATATTCCAATAACTAAAGCATGTAATAAAAGAAATGTAAATTTAACTTAATTATTAAAATTCTGTTCCTGAGCCATACTAGTCACATTGTAAGTGCTCAACAGTCACACGTGGCTACTGGCTACCATACTGTACATCACAGTTCTAGAAAACAAACTAACTTTCTCCCCTAGGGCAAAGTAAGACAGATATCAAATCGTCTGGAATCCAGAACAAATCAGGGGCATAAAAAAGCCCTAAATACTAAGGACTGTGGATTCTGTTCTTTGTTCAGTCAACGAGCATTTACTAAATACTCTATGAGCATGTCATGGGCCTTCAAAGGGGACACAGGTTGGGAGAGACATGTCATATGCACTTAAAATGCATTTCCCCACAGTGACAGTTTCATAGTGTGGTTAGTTGTTTAAGTTTAGCTCTTAAAAGTTGATTGGACCCATAATATAATTGAAATATTATAATGATACAATTGTGTTTAAGTCTAAAATTGAAACTATGAGTCTTGTTTTTCCAACAACATAACATTTAAACAAATATACCCAACATGTTTTTAACAAGACACACAGTCTGTAAGGTCCTCAGCATAGTTGGCCAGGCTCAAAGTCTAGCCTTATTTAAGCAACTGAAAGTCAAAAAAGGGAGAAGAAACTGGGATGCGGGCCTCAAAGCCAGATGCTCTGCGGGCTTAGGCTGATGACTGACCTCTAACCCCAAAGAGGAAACACTGCTTTCAGACCTTCTTATGCTAGGAGTCAAAATATTTTCCCTCTTGTCAAGAGGCGAGATGAAGAGGAAAACAGAAGCACTGACAACAGATGAGGGATGAGGATTCCTAGGTGGGGATGAGCAATTAAGGGGTGCCACGACAGTGAGGAGGAGGCAGGGAAGAGTGGAGTGAGTCCCCAGGGCAGCAGGGGCCCAGCCTTGCTGGATTAGGAAGGAAAGGGAAGAGGGTAAGGCTTCTCATAAAGGGGCTGGAGGGAGGGCTAGAGCTGGGGGTAAGGAGAACATAGGGACAAGGAGAACTGAAAGGAGGGGCTCAGGTGAGGCTCCTCATCTGATTCTAAAGGTCACACTTAAGGGCATTTGAGAACTGAAAACTGCTGCTGCTCAGGATGATGGTGATAAAGACAACAGTGGTGATGGTGATAGTGATGAAGAGGAAGATGATAGTGATAATGATGGTGATGATGATGGTGATGATAGTGATGGTGATGATGATGGTGTTGGTGGTGATGGTGATGATAATGATGATGGTGGTGGTGATGATGATTGTGATAATGATGGTGATGATAGTGATGGTGATGATGATGGTGCTGGTGGTGGTGGTGACAGCACCTAACAGTTGACATTTCCTTTTTTTACATGAGACAAACTGTTCAAAGTCCTTCATAAGGACATTGTTATGTAATCCTCATTGAATGGGAAGGATCTCAAGCCGTGGAGAGTATTGACTTAAAACCCTAAGGGAAGGGCCTCCCTGGTGGCGCAGTGGTTGAGAGTCCGCCTGCCGATGCAGGGGATACGGGTTCGTGCCCCGGTCTGGGAGGATCCCATATGCCGCGGAGCGGCTGGGCCCGTGAGCCATGGCCTCTGGGCCTGCGCGTCCAGAGCCTGTGCTCCGCAACGGGAGAGGCCACAACAGTGAGAGGCCCGCATACCGCAAAAAGAAAAAAAAAGAAAAAAAAAAAAAAAAAAAAAAAAAAACCCTAAGGGAAGAGTAAGAGAGACAGAAAGGAGGCAAGCAGCCTGCCCAAGGAAGGGGAACAAACGGACACTTCTTGGGGCTCTAAGTTTTATCCCATTTGCTCTGTCAGCTGTAACATCCACTCTCTGGTTGTTCAGTCTCAGATCAAACAACCAACGCTGGGCCTGTCTTCCTGAAATCAAGAACCAAACTCCCACCAGAGGCCCAAACAACATTTGCAGATAATAATGATGACCTGTTTTTGGAGTCCAGCAAACCTGAGTTCAAGTCCCAGTGTGAGGCTCTTACTAGTTCTTAATCGTCAGCAGTTGACCTTGGGCAGGTTATTTTTTAACCTTTCTGAGTGCTGTCTTCATCATTCTCAAAAACGGGAATGAGCTGAATAAACCATCAGAATTCTCCACCTTCACAAACTCACCCTCTCCTTACCAGAAAAGCTTAAAAAAAAAAGGCAAAATAACCCCATCTCCTAAAAAACAAACAAAAAAAGGCTTCATCAAACACCCACCCCAGGCTCAGAAATCCGGCGTCAGCATGATGCCACCAATAAGAACTAAGGCTAGTTCTGAGACACGTACTGGATATTGGAAAAAATGGAGGTATGAACAATACAAACTACCAAAAACCACACTTCCCTAAGTCTTCTCTGGCTCCGGAACATGGGACACTCCCAGAGGCTGCCTCTCCAGCTCTGGCTCGCCCGGACCAGCACAGTCTCGTGTGCCCGCCTGCAGCTGAGGGGTGGCTAGAGAGCCCCCCTCACAGTGTCCAAGGCGTGCAACTCGTCCAGTGGCACGGGACCTCACACCCGAAGGGCCCCGCATTTGGCTGTTGCCGCTGTCATGAAATCCTTAATGATTAATCATTATTTATGATTCCCAGGGGCCTAAGGTGCCCTGCATTTTCCTTTTACGCTGATTGGGCCCTGCAAATTATGTCGCTGGTCTGGAGGTGCCTGACTCAGAAGCAGCTCAATTCGCAGCAACAGCTGGTGAGCTGTGGGGCAGCCCTCACGCTCAGGTCAGGGTCAGAACTAACAACTTCCTCTGAATGAAAATGGACTAGCTTTCGTTCTCAGGAAGAAAGGATCTGAGCCCGCATTACTCTCTCAAAAACAAACAAATGAACAAACAAAAAGCCGCAACTGCAATTCCATTTGAGAGACGGAATCAGTAAGGCAATTAAGCCTTAATTTCCTTCTGGTTGTCTCCAGTACCCTAGAGGAAGAAGCCATCAGGTGCTCACTTGGAGATGCTAGTGGCAGTTCTGTTACTTCCAGCCCCCCAGTGAGGGCTGGGTTATGAGCAGGGCAGCACACAGCAATCACTCCGAGCAGAGGGAGAGGAGGCACAGGAGACATACTCACATCAAGGAATCAGTGACCCTAAGTAGAACATTCAGGACACAAAGGAAGGTTAATACCCAGAGTCAAGCACAAAATTCAACGAGGAGTAGCATTTCCGCGTGTGTGTGTGTGTGTGTGTGTAACTGAAAACTGAGGCTGTAAGAACTGTATTTTTTAAAATTAGAGATTTTTTTTTTCATTTTCAATTTTAATTTAGTATTTCTAAGAAAACAAAAATGTTCCCACAATTCTCAAATTAATATTCACCAGTGACATTTTCAACCTGATTTGAGAGGCTGAGGAGGGAATGTAGGTTGTGTACATAATAAAAATTATATTTTAATTGCCCTCTATCTTTTGGCTGTGTGTAAAGAAGAAACATAGGATACATGAGGGAAAAATGCTTTGAAAACTCTAAAGTGAGTTGCAGATGTTAGTTTATGTTTTCACACAACTAAAGCAGAAACTGCCTATGCCCTCAGTCCCTTGCAGACTGAAGCAGACATCAGTGTTTGGATGGGACACAGGAATGGTGGAAGGAATGGTTACTTTTTGCACAGAGAATTCAATTGTTCTGGGCTTAGCCAGGATGCAGATGGTTTTCCATTGCTAGAATTGGTCAGGGATGGTGGGGGAAGCACTTAGGCATGGTTTCACTGAATTGGCAATGCAGGCTTTCAAGAAATCTTTGAACAATAACACTGTTCAGGTACCTACTTGGAGAGGTCAACTGCTTGATTCGTTTTTTTAAATACATATCAAGCAAGTGACAGTGACACGTCTTGGTGCCATTTCATACCATCCCTGACTTCTCAGAAGCAGCTGGCGCCAGTTGTCTTCCCTGGCAGGGATCGCTAGCCCTGGCTTTGCAACAGTCCCGAGAGCCTGCAGTCGAGATGTTTTTAAGAAGTGACAAAACTACTTCTAAATTCTTCATTTTCCTGGTCAGGACACTTCTTCACAGGGAACCAAAACTATTAGACTCTGACACAAAGTAAAACCGCCGTAACTGCTTTCAATTCTTAGTTTACCTGAAGGTGTTAACATATGGCAGGGGCATGAAGGCAGCCCACCTGGGCCTCTGCGAACGCCCCGCGCTTCCCAACTCCCCGAGGAGGGCAGAGCCGGGGATGGGGGCTCGGTGAGAAACTTCAAAGATCAGGCCTCTCCCACCACCAGAGAAGCCACCCACAGAAACTGAGCTAATTCAACACGAGGGAGAAAAGTCCCCGGTGCTGGCAATCACAGGCTCAAACCCGTAGACTCAGTCAGGTGAAAACCAACCAAGTTCACCCCAATGAAGCAATTTAAACTAGCTTTCCTTTTCAATGGTTTTATCAAATAGACACTTTAGACTGGGCCGCCTTCCTTACCTGCCATATTCCAACAGCGTCGTGTGGACCCGTGATTCCTCATCCAGCATCTCCCCTGCTCCCCGCTGGCGTCTGTACTTCCGACGGGGTTTGTAAGCATCCTAAGAAGTGGATGAGGCGGGGAGTTAATAAGCGTGAGGGGGCTGGTCCAGCCTGCCAGGGGCTGGAGTCCTTTCCCATGGCAGCGGGTGTACAGCTCCCCTGCAGGAGGACAGCTGGCACATGGCGACGGCCTTCAAGGAATCTGCCCCTTTGATTTTTATACTGGAGCAAATATTTCCACCCCATCTATTGCCTGTCAACTTTGTTTAATCTTGTTGGGTTTTTTTGTCCTATGACATTTTAATATTTCATGCAATCAAACTTATCAATCATCTTACTTCCTAACCCAGGGACTGCAAAAAAAAAAAAAGGCTCTTGTATGTTATTTTTATAGATTATATTTAGCCTTTTAATCTATTCAGAATTTTTTTGGGGGGTACAGCGAAAGGTAGGTATCTATAGATATATGTTTTTCTCTGAATGGAAAATTAAGAATCCCAACATCATCAGTTTCATAGTCTATCCTTTCCTTGATTTAAAATGACAACTATATACATATATATAAAACATGTACCAATATCACCCTCTTCAATTCCTCTTGCTTTATGAGCCTTTATCCTGTCTCCACTGTTCTTTTTCAAATTTCCTGGCTATTCTTACTCTTCCAAATGAATTCTAGCATCAGCTTGTCAAGTTCATTATGAAAAACTGTTGAGCTTTGACTAGAATCACACCAAATCTATACATTACTTTGGGAAGAGCTGACATCTCTATAATACTGAATCTTGCCTTGAAAAGCAAGATTTATCTCTCTATTCAAATCCTTTTTATTCTTTAATAAAATGTTCCAGAAAAAAATACAAAATTTCCAGTCACTACATATCCAGACCTTTCTACCACCCAGAGACATAAACCACGCAACAATCACAGATATACATGTTAACCTAGAATGTTTAAAAAAAAATTCTCTCATGGCATAGAAATCTCCATTACCAGAAAAGGAAAGTAAATACAAACCCTACAGAGATATATATCTCTTTACAAAAGTGTTTTGAGGTTTATCCTTAAAAAACTTATAAAAACACAAAATGCACTTTAAACTTTCAATGACTTTAAAATTGTTAGAGTATTATTTAGTTATAAATGTAGAAACACAGATCTCTTTTGTGTAGGACACATTCTGAAACTGCATATATATATATATGTATATATATATGTATTTCCTAAACACAAAGTACACGACACGTAGTAGGTGCTCAATTAATGTAGGTCCTCACCCCCAGATGGCCTGGTTTGTCATTCTACCCCAAATGAATGTCCTTCTTGGCTGTCAAACTGGCATCAAACAATACCTAATAATATTTGCTCAGGGCTCTGGGTGCAAACAGGCAGCTGTTTGTGCAAGGTATTCCAGTCAGGGCTCTGGGTGCAAACAGGCAGCTGTTTGTGCAAGGTGTTCCAGTTTGTCCCTGGATCTTTCCTTCTCCACTAGCGGAGTCCACCACACCTAATCTCTACCTGGACATCACCAGGACAAGCACACTATCAGGTTTCTCCACACAGTGGTATTTTAATGCTAATTAGAATTGTTCCCCTCTTGATAATTCTTGTTAACTTTATTATCATCTCACTTTTTGTTATGAAAAGTTTCAAACATACAGAAAAACATCCTTTCTGTAACATATATAATCTCAACAATTTTGTGGAAAAGGAATGAAACAGGTGCTGGGATGACCCTGGAGGGTTGTTCTTGTAACTCACTGCCGCAAATAGTCCTAGGTTGCTGCTGGTGCCTACATGAATAGGAAGCTATAAATAACACAAAACAGACTTATGGGGAAATGAAAAACACAATAGACCCATATGACGTCAGTTACTGTGTACGATTTAATTTCCACGGAGCTCTACCATTACAGCCGCACTATATGATTGAGCTTAACTGCTACTTTCCTTAGTCACCATTCATAGAGTCAATGACCCCAGACAGGAAACTGGAGTCTAAAGGACTGACTCCAAAACAATAGCATACTGAAACCGACAGCCACAAGGACCTTTTATTCTGCCAAACAATGACAAATGTTGGCCTTCATGTAATTATCCTTACACTTTAAAGCACGCCACATACATCTCACCTTTTACATTTTGTAACTACACCAGGAGGTAGAAGCAGGGCAGATGCCATTACCTCCACCTTTTGCTACTAAAGAAGCCGAGATTAAATAATTTGCCTCTCAGTTACGGTGGGCAACCCCTTCAGGAAATACCCAGCGGGCAGCAAGACAGCCACGAGCAGCCACTGCCCTCCAGAGCTCCAGGGGGCCGGACCACACCCAACTCGGCAGGAAGCACATCTCATTCTCCCAGGGCTCACCTGGCAACCCAAACCCAAACCCTACTCTCACGGACACACCTCCGCCCACCAGCCCCTGAACAAACGCTGCCTTCCACCCAGAGGGGCTCCGCTGATGTTCCCATCAGCAAGTGCAGGGCCCTGAAACACCCCATAAGCAAGTCATTATAACTGAGACAAATCAGGTTGTTTTCTTCATTCTCACATGAATAAAACAACAACCACCACCACAAAAATGAAGCCCTGGGAACTGAGTGAGGGAATGACGAGAGACGGATGGCAATCATGTCTATGGGTAGGAAAGTTAGCTGGGGAGGTAGGGTTTTCTCCAGACGCCCCTAAACTTTGTTCTTCCTCTATTCTCTTTTACATGAGCTCCGCTGTGCAGGCCTGTCTTCTGTTTTTTTTTTTTTTGCGGTACGCAGGCCTCTCACTGTCGTGGCCTCTCCCGTTGCGGAGCACAGGCTCCGGACGTGCAGGCTCAGCGGCCATGGCTCACGGGCCCAGCCGCTCCGCGGCATGTGGGATCTTCCCGGACCGGGGCACGAACCCGCGTCCCTTGCATCGGCAGGCGGACTCTCAACCACTGTGCCACCAGGGAAGCGCCTGTCTTCTGTTTGAGGTTCGGCACAAGTCCCACCTCGGGTCCCCTTGAGTTTGTACAAAACAGTGTAACTCAGTGGGTAAGAATGAGGTCACTGTTTTGCATACATGAGCCAAGATGGCTTCTGTGTATCGACTCCTAGCTTTACTTCTTCACAGCAGGCTGAGACCCACAGCTCAAAACCCTCCAGCGCCAACCTCAAACTTCTCACAGACCCAGTTGTTTAAAAGATGGCCCCACTAAGCGGAGTTGAGCGGTTTACAGCCTGCCCACGTTGCACGCTCTGCAAAACTGCACCTGACATTTGCGAACCACAGGTAGGATAAGCCCCGTGGTTATAAAGACCCCAGGCTGCAGCTGTCCTTCAGATTTCTCGAACCTGCCCCGGCCGAGGCTCCCTCGTTTCCTTGTCTCCCCGCCTGAATGGTGGCCCCGGCGCCTCGGCCTCGGGATGGCCTGCGCACTGACAGCCTCCCCGCCCTTCAGGCAAACCTGTCAAAGCATCGCCCAGAGACCCTGTGTGTGCTACTGCTAACCCCCCGTCCCATCTTTTCCCTTGATGAGTCCCGAAATCCCTTGAATCCCTTACAGCTGCAATGCTCCTCCTTTCACCTCATACCCTAGAGTGCGGTCTGGCACACAGTGAGCGCTCAATTACTATTATGGAATGAATATATGGAGTCAGACAGACAGGGTTTTAACCCGTGCCCCATTACTACCTCTCTGATTTGGGGCAAATTACTTTAACCTCCGAGGTTTTCCATCTGTAAAATAGGTATATGGAGAGAGTCGTAAGGATTAGTCAATCTATTTAATGTTATCTGATACACATTAAGGGCGAAGATATACATACATGTGTATATTTGCTATTATTGATAAAATGTACTAATATATATTTTTTCACTTATGCTGCCACATTTACATTTCATGCCCTGGATAGAAAGGCCCTCCTCACAGCGTTTCCTATGGAAGAACACAGTGGAGTCATAGTTTTAAATGACCTGGTCTCTTAGGGGACCAATAAGAAGTCTTTTTTTGTTCCCTCTGTCTCCTCTGTTCTCATACAAAATTCTAAACATTACCAAGAAATGCTCAACAAATAGTAAGCAAATGTATCTTTGGGGGCTTTGTGTAAAATTTCACAGCTACTCTTTACTCGAGGTTGAGAGGGAGTAAAAGACCTCACTGCACAGGTCAGATACTTCATGAATATGGAAGGCTGACAGTTCAGAAAAGGAGGAAGTAGGCTATACAACAGCACATTAGGTGAGACAAATGAGCGATGATGATTATGATGCGAAAGTGGAAGGGTAAGGGGAGGCCTGTCCTGGGCAACAGTTTCATTTTCTTATGTCCTTTGAAAATACCACCTCCCATCAAGCAGGCCTTCTACAAAGCGGCCACCTATTCCGTAAAAAGGAGATACGGAGAAGTCAAGAAAAGAACACATTTCAAAGGAGAAGCAGAAGTACTGGGAATAATCCCCAGGACGAAGAAGAATGAGGCCAAGACAAAAAGAGAGAACACTGGAAGGTGATAAGCTCAGAAGTTAAAAGTTCACACAACAGGGCTTCCCTGGTGGCACAGTGGTTGAGAGTCCGCCTGCCGATGCAGGGGACACGGGTTCGTGCCCCGGTCCGGGAGGATCCCACATGCCGCGGAGCAGCTGGGCCCGTGAGCCATGGCCGCTGAGCCTGTGCGTCCGGAGCCTGTGCTCCGCAACGGGAGAGGCCACAACAGTGAGAGGCCCGCGTACCGCAAAAAAAAAAAAAAGTTCACACAACAGCCTTGCTGCCAGGCAATCTGGCAAGAGGTACTAACAGACTGAGGCATAACCTCTGAACCAACCCCACTTCATGGAATGTAACCCAAGTAAATAATTAAATATAAAAGAAAAAATTTAGCTATGGGGATGTCCTACATAATAGCCAAAACAAAACAAAACCAAAAAAACCCCCCAAAAACAAACTAAGCTAGTTAAGTTAGTACCACACAATGCATAATGTACAGCCACTAAAAATGCGATGGAGGTATATTTATTGGCATGGAAATATATCCTTGATTATACTGTTGAGCAAACTAACCACACAACGAAACAATATATAGTATCATGTCATTTTCTGTGCTCTCTAATTTTCTATATGGATATCCATAACTATATATTTCCCACTTGGAATAACAGTGGTTATCCCTGGCTAGTGGTATCGTGGGTGATTGAGTCTTTGTACTTTTTCTCCAATTCCTAATTTTTCATTATTACCACAGTAGTAGTATGAAAGAAAAATAACCTTTTGTAAAACAAAAAATCATGCATCAAAAAAATAGATAAGCTACATAACCAAGGATGAGTGCAAAAAATTGGAACGGTCCTACAATGATGGCTAAAGACAAGACAAGCTTATATTCTTATAAGCTAAAATATTTTGTAAAATATTAAAAAGTTTAATATTTATTTAAAAAAAGACATGTAAGCAAGAGTAAGTAAAGTCTGCTTGTTGAGGCACAATGATAACTTGTTAACAGATGGAAAAAAAGACAACAGGACAATCTCCACTTGGCACCCATTCCCCAGCTGGACAAATGGTCTTCAAACGGGCAAAGGCAGAGGAGACGTCCTTACAAGGGCAGAGCACGCAAGCACTCTGCATGCATTTGAGTCTCTGGGACCCTGATAAATACTACTCCAGCGTCCTGAAATCAGTCAGAAACATTATGGCCAAATCAGTGTCAGGGATATGTCGGAAATCAGAGACCAGGGGAACAGTGGAAAACTAGAGAAGCACCAACACCTGCTGTGTCTGAGAAGCCAGATGTAAAATGAAAACCTGGCTGCCTCTTCTCAGCCCTGCAACTGTAAAGGGAATTTATTAACCTTTCTGAGTTTCAACTTCCTGATTTATAAAATGGAAATGTAACGCATAAGTCCTTGAGTGTTGATGAGGAGTACATGAGACAACGCTTGTAAAATGCCTCATTAGATGTCAAGCACATAGAAGGCGCTCAGTCAGTACCCGGCAGCTATATGCATATTTTATAAAAGGCTGGCTCTAGAAACCTGGCACTGTCTGTAAGAGCGAATTTTAATCCTTAATTTACCATTCAGAGTTTAAATTTGGGATTCTACATGTGTCAGTATAAGGGGCAGGTAAGAAACAGTGATGAGACATCTGAAGGGGAGAACTGGGGAGAGGCTGGAAGGAGAAGAAAACATTCTTGAGAAACTGAGACTTGCAAAGAGCCACACCCTGGTCACCTAGGAAAGACTCTATTCCCTTTACGAGGGGAGGGACTCTCTTTGGAGAGAGTGACTGCAAACAAAATGCAGCAAGCTGTTCCATGTCTTACACTGACTCACAAGAAGAAGACAGGGGCATGGAGCCCCGGAGTCCCCGACAAGCTCCTGGGACCCTCACTCCAAGGCCGCAAGCAAGCGTGTGCAGAAGTGGTGGGTGGGAAGGATGGAAGTTAATGGCAACAGGGCTCAGCTCAGAAACCTAAGAAGACAGCATCTAGAAATGGGAGAGTATTTTCAGTAGGTAGAGAAAGAAGAAAACAAACAAACAAGACCCAAAGGCCAGCTCTGGCCATCCATAAAAATTTTTTTATCATTCCTGTGGCAAATGTATTGACAGTCAACCGAGGAGTAGGTTCACACATAAAAAAAGGAAATAAACTAAGCAATTTGAACTGTTATCAGAGACCTACAATTTTTTTCCATTTTCCTTTATCTTGAGATTATTTTCTAATGAGCTGCAAACAGCATTTTATCTAGCATTTTATTGCATCCTGGCTCCATCATCAGCAATGTGACCTAGGGCAACCTACATAACCAATCTGTGCCTTAGTTTCCTCACCTGTCCAAAAAAAATACTATTACTTCATAGGGCTGTGGTGAGCACTAGATAAGTTACATATAAATGCTTAGAACAATGTTTGGGCACTATGTATTTGTCAAGAATTTAAGTCATATTGCCAAGCAGAAGACGATTATCTTTAAAAACTCCATTACAAACGAGAAGAAGAAATAATGTGTCTCTAGAGGCCTGAAATGTTTAATAGGTAAAGAGACATCAGGCCCAGTTTGATCAACAGCTACACTGGCCTTTTATTCTTGGTGATACAGCCAAAAAATGTAATATTTCTCACTCTCTACCCAGGGCTCCAAGTGAGATTTGCACATGAAGATATTCAATTAAACATTAAATATTTTTTACACTATTGATACTATGTATAAAATAGATAACTAGTGAGAACCTATTGTATAGCACAGGGAGCTCTACTCAGTTCTCTGCAGTGACCTAAATGGGAAGGAAATCCAAAAAAGAGGGGATATATGTATATGTAGAGCTGATTCACTCTGCTGTACAGCGGAAACTAACACAACGTTGTAAAGCAACTATACTCCAATAAAATAAAATCAAATAAAACAACATGCTGAAAATATCAAAAAAAAAAGAATTGGATTTTATAAGATTTGATACAGTAATATATGCCTATAGTTGTAATTCTGGAAAAATAAACTTCCTACAGCTTCTTAATGAAAAAAATTAAATAGTTTTTACGTTATTGTTTTTGAATAGGTAATACACAGACTTAGTATAAAATCCAAATAGTACAGAGTTTATAGGGAAAAGAGAATTTCCCTTCCTCTCCTGCCACTGGCTCCCCGGCTCCCTGTATCAGCGGAGAAATGAAAGCATTTCTTTTCACTTCTTTTAAATGAAGCATCATTTTAAAACAAGGGAAAGCAACAGCACATCCAACCAATTGGTTATTATTTGTCATGAAAATGCGATTAGGAGGAAACTTTAACAGCATACAAGACTCTATATTGGTTTAGCGGAAAAAAAACTACAAAATTACATTCAAAGTATAATTCTAATTCACTATAAAAATACACATTAAAAACACAAAAGAAATATGTCCAAGCATCAAAAGTGGCTGCTTCTGTGTTGTTAGATTAGGGTTGATTTTCTTCCTCTCATCTATCTTTTTTTTTTTTTTTTTTTTTAATGGCGGCACGCGGGCTGGCTCCGGACACGCAGGCTCAGCGGCCATGGCTCACGGGCCCAGCTGCTCCACGGCACGTGGGATCTTCCCGGACCGGGGCACGAACCCGCGTCCCCTGCATCGGCAGGCGGACTCCCAACCACTGCGCCACCAGGGAAGCCCCTATCAATCTTTTTAAAGAAAACTTTAAAGATGTTCTAAACTGAACGTCTACCTCACAACCAGGAAAAAAATTACTTGCTGTTCTATCATGTCCTCTTAGTATTATTATTTAATACTGCCACCAAATCTGAAAACAGCATCTGGCTTCAGAGTGTAACTATGTTAAAGGTTTTCCATTTCTCCCATTTCCAAAATGGAACTGTGGAAAAGATACGAATTACAACCATAAACTGACAGAGGCTTTTTTGTTTTAAATGAGCATTTCATGTCTTTCATCATCAAACTACTGTTATTCTTTTCACAGTAATCACCTGGGGAGACCACACATTTATTCTTAAAAGTAAAAAAAAAAATGCAGAATAACTCTAGACATTATTTTCTAAAGGAAGTGAATTTACAGCCAGGCGTTGAGGCTCCATTCCCATCAGCTCACGTAGGGAGGCTGGGGGGTGAAGGTTGGCAAGGTCCTGCGGGGCTCTGGCCCAGCGTGTTTTGAAAAGGCCCAAAGCTCTCCTCTGGCCCTTGCACTGGGGAAGTGGGCACATGAGTGCAGACCCTGAGGTTAAGATACACTGTGCTTGGGGACAAAGGCCGTCCCAGAGTTTCCCACACAAAGCTCAGAAGCTACTCTGCCATCCCGAAGGCGTCATGGCGGTGGTCACCTCAGTGCAGCAGCTCTAGTTCGTCGTCTGCTCTTTGGAGCTACGTGAAGTTTACAGCTGCCGCTGGCACAAATGAGGAAGGGCTTCGGGTCTGGAAAACTGGAACTAAGGGAAACACAGGGCAGTGGTTGTGGCCCGTTCTACCCTGAACGCTGGCATCGGATACCGGGCACGCACGGCGGGCAGGGCCTCCCTCACCTGTGCACCCGAGATCAGCTCTTGGGCAACCCGGCAGATGGAAACCTCGGGGGGCAGGGGCTTTTGTGATTTAACTCAAAGGGCTGCTTGGAGGCTACGACCCTATGCTCTTCCGTTACAGAAGAACTCAGGCAGGGAACTCACCGAGAGGTCAACCACTGTCTTGACGGCCTTTTCTTTTCTCTTGATGAAGTCATCATCCTGCAAGACAAGAAGACACAGGGATGAAACAAATCTGCCTGCGTAAAGATGGGAACTCAACTGGACTGCTCAGCAGTCCGTCTTATAAACTGACTTCTCGTCACAACTTTGCCTGAAGAAGTCTCAATTTTCTAACAAATTGGAGTACATCCTGCATGGGAAAAAGCTAGGGCCTCTGCCGATGGCTGCGAAACAGATCCCTATAGCTGGTGAGAAAGAGGGGGACCACAGGGTGTAGAGGTGAAGACAAGCGTTCTCACTTCAAATCCGTATGAGTCTGCAACCCCAGCAAGTTACCTAACCTCTGAGCCTTAGCTTTTCCACCTGCAAAATGGGGATGGTACCGCCTATCTCAGGGAGCAGTCACGAGGATCCAAAAGCAGAAGGCATGTGATGTGCCGGGACTGGAATGTAGTATCTGACAGTGATCGTTTAGTACTGTTGCTGTGATTACTATTCAGCTGTTACTATAGGTGTGTCCCAAGCAGGTGGGCTCTCGAAAACCTTCATAAGACTACACAAAAATACACTCATGCTCTTGTAATTTAACAAAAGGTCCAGATCCAGTACCAAAATTGAGAGACAAGGACCAAACTGTAGGGCTTGACACTCAGTGCCCATTTAAACAGGCGATTCTAATGAACCAGGAGGCCCAGTTTCAGTGCTGATCAGGTGGGGGCAGGGATGCCACGCAGGTGGGCGGGAGTGCAGGGGAGCCTGAGCGTGCTCTGAGCCTTCCCAGGGGTCCCTCACTGTGCACTCAGGTTCCCAACTGGGCTAGAAAAGAACACTGACCTCAGGGAGACTGTAGGTTTTCTGGAACTGGGAAATGGAGTAGGAACGGATGTAGTCGCCCATCTCTTCTTTTGTTTCTATAGCTCGCTTCACCAGCCACTGGGGAAGAAAGTAAGGAAACGTGAGCCGATAGGGATGAAACACACTGTGGTAAAGGCCAGCTCAGAGACGGCACGGGTCCTGCACCCGAATCACAGAACATGAACTGCCCAGGTGGCGAATAACCACCAACACATACTGCCCTGCAGGAAAAACAGCCGCTGGGTGTCTGGATGCTGAGATCCAGGGGGACCTGAGCTGAGAGCCGCGCAGGAGCCTTCGAGCCTCGCTTCAGGTGCCCGGGCCTCAGTTTCCCCCTCTGCTAAAGAGGAGGTGAGAGTATCAGTTCCCTTCACGTCACAGAGCAACTGTGGGAGCAAATGAAACACAAGCACTAGACAGCTCTGTAAACACCTGGGGCCCGACACAAACAGAGCTGTCCCCCAAACCTCCCCGCGCCGAGTGGCAGATCCTACCAGAACTCTCTCCTTCCCGTGCTGCTCGCACCGCAGACCAGAGGGAGGGAAGGGAACCAGTGAGAATGCCTAGTGTAACCCTCGTTTGATAGGTGGAAAAAAATCCCCCCAGTATTCAGACTTGAGACCCGGTGTACTGAGTACAAGCCCTCGGCTTCAGGTGAGCTCGGCACTCACAGCACAGCGCTCAAATCCACCCAACACTATAAGGTAATCGGCACTGGGTGCGTTTTACAGAATCGGAAGCTCGGAGAGATGACGTGATCCGCCCACCGATCCACAGCCAGCAGCCACACAGCCGCCGGCCACATCGGGACACTGCGCGTCTGGGCTTCACGCCGCGTGTCCTAGGTCAACGGGGCTGATATGCGCACACCCACGCCCCACAGCCTGCGGGAGGCCCAGGCGCTCTGCAGGTGAGAATGCAAAGTGCAAAAAGAGCCTTTGCTTCTCCTCCTAACTCTTCATTCATTCCCGTTATAACTAAAGAACTTTACGGAAGGACGCTATCCTCTCTCCAGAGACAGCTACTGCATCTCAGGAGCAGTTTCTGGACAGCAGCTGTGCTTCCCCGGGGCAGGGCCACACGTGGCAAGGTTCAGACACATGCACACGGCACAGGGCTCCTGCGGGGACGGCAGGAACGTGCGCTCAGGGAGGGCGGCCCGCTCAAGTAAAGGACACACTTAGGAAGCAGCTGCCCAGGAGAGCAGTGGCTGCAAATAATTCTGTGAGGAGTATTCTTTTGTTGCTAGTATCTTCCATTTGTTTGCATCACTCCACTCCACCGCCCCACCAAGCAGTGACCTCAGGCACTGACTAAAACCCAGAAAGGCAGGGGCAGAAAATCGGACGGCATCTGGGGCTACTCCAGCCCCTCACCTGTACCCCAGCCCCGGCCCTGGACATCTAAGGAGGCTGAGTCACTGCTCAACTCAACTTCTCTCTGCTTCGCTTTGCATCGGGAGAGGCAGTTTCTGGCCTTTCATTGTTGTTGCCTTTTCAGATCTGCCTCTGTTAATTAGATCGACACTGAGTGGTAACTTGGCTGGATCCTGGAGAACGCTCAGATGAGGAAGGCAAAGCCCGCTGATTCAAAGGATTCCTTAGAGACGCGACCGCTGTGTCTTGGAGTTCCCAGCATGAAGGGTTGCGGAGGGAACCTCTAGGACGGCTGAGCTCTGCCACAAGCCCCTGGCATTTGAGAAGAATACCTACCCTCACAGGATTCATGTGCCCCACATGGGAGAAAAAGATGTGACCTGGAACTACCAGTAGCCGGCAGTCAGCTCTTCTTTCCTCCTGGTCGCATTCAGAGAGTGTCACCGCAGCTGTGCTAAACAGCGCGAGCAAGGGTGGTGGGCCTCTAGTCCCACACAAGACAACCAGTTTAGTGGTTCCCCGTGGCTGGTCCACGATTGCTCTTTCACTGGTGTCTGGCAAAACAGAAAACTACAGGCATGTGGCGAGTTTTTCCTAAGGCTACATGTATTCCATTTGAAGGACTGTCCTTTATTCTGAGAGTGAGAGTTAAATGGCCTCTCTTTTAGGAGACGGTAAAGAAAGCAAAATAGTTGTTGCCTTTAAAAGCGTCCCTTCCTGCTAAAATACAGGTTGCAACCACAGGTCAACCTCTATTTGCGCTTTAAAATTTTACAGATCCACGAAATTAAGATATGGGATAACCATCAGAGAGGGCTCTCACATCCAGACAGGAAGCCCTCTGACATTCCGCTCACAACACAAACATAAGATACTCAAAATGCCCAAACCAACTGTAGACAATCACTTCCCTTTCATCCCCTTCTCATATATGGACTAGAGTTTTGGTCCTCAAAGTTCTAGCAGAGTTTTGAGTAAGGTCTAGTCGCTAGAGATCCAGGCTTCAGGGGAAAGGGCAACAACTTCACAGTATGATGGGGTTGGAGGTTTCTGTAAGACTCTACACAGACTCCCTACTTCTTACTTTCACAAAATGATTGGGTACCATCCA
Source organism: Mesoplodon bidens (assembly GCF_964165515.1). Taxonomy (NCBI): domain Eukaryota; kingdom Metazoa; phylum Chordata; class Mammalia; order Artiodactyla; family Ziphiidae; genus Mesoplodon; species Mesoplodon bidens. The sequence goes on along the minus strand of NC_138165.1, from coordinate 8,263,569 downwards.
TCCCCTAACAAACAAACAAGTCAAATCCTGAGTTAAAGTCCTAGCCTCAAATTTACAAATTTCAGTTATAAATTTCAACATATTTGATTTGAAGTCTAGTGCAGGGGAAGATTCCCAATAGCAGTAACAACAACAGAAACAACTATATAACACTTACAAAGCACTTACTGAAAGGTGCCAGCCCTGCAACCAAGTGATTTACACGTACTAACTTACTCAGCTTTCATCCCGTCAGATAGGTACTATTATTATTTCTACTTATCAGGTAAGAAGTTAAGTCATTTGCTCAAGATCACACAGCTAGAAAGTGGCAGAGCCCAGATGTGAGCCCAGGAAGTCTCCAGAGTCCAAGTTCTTAACTGCTACACCACATAATCTTAACAGAATCACAAAACCTCTCCAGCAGGGGCTGTGCGGCTTTCCTCTGGGTGGCTGCATGGTGGTGGAGGGGAAAGTACAGGCTTAAAGACACGGAGTTTAGAGGAATCTGCCTCTCCACTCACTAGTTCTCTGCCCTTAAGCAAACTGATTATCCTCTCCGAGTCTCACTTTCCTCAGAGGTAAGACTGGGATTACAATAGATGCTTCAAAGAACTCTATTAGGATCCGAGGCAAAGTACTGTCCACACAGCAGGCAACAAAGGTAAGTCCCTTCGCTCCTCTTCTTTCTGTGGTGCCTGGAGGAGGGGCTGAGACACGAGAACCGCACAGAATACAGGGACTTGTACAGCAGGGCCACTTAATCACAGGGCCTTGGGGAAAAGCCAAGGTGGAGATAGGGCTCCTGTTAGAAATTTAGTCCTTTGTAGGACTGAATGCCTACAAAGTGCCAGACATTCCAAGAGCTGCTGGAGACACAAGAGCAAGCTGGACAGCCATGGTACCTGCCCTCAGGAAGCTTACAGTCTGATGGGAGAGATGTACAAATGACCAAACATCGAATGGACACAGTCACAAACTGCAGTGAGGAAGCTTCCGGTGAGGGTAGGGAATATGCCATATGAGAGGATATAGCAAAGGAACCTACTCTAGATCTGGCAGTCAGGGGAAGCTTTCCTGAGAAGACTTGGTGGAACTGAGATCTGGAAGATAAAGGTAAGGAGAGAAGGGAAGACCTTCCCACCCTGAAAGGTCCCGCGACAGGAGGAAGCACAGTGTGTATGAGGAAATTTGAAAGAAAGTCAGAGGGGCTAGAATAGAAAGAACAAAGAAAAGCAAAGAATAAATTGAGGCTGGAGAGGTCAAAGGGGGCCAGCGCATGGGGTGCGATGGGGGGCTATGGGCTTCCATCTTTACCAGAAGGGCAATGAAAAGCTACCCATGGAAACATTCAAAGATCAGAACAGGCGACGGTGTGAAACTAGGGTAGACTGAGTACTGGCAACGTTCTGAGGAGTGTCATCATGTTTTGCTGCCACCAAATCCATACCACACCCATCAGATCCAGGACCTAGGCCAGACGGCCCAAGAGCCAAACCCGTTACAGGAATTCCAATGTTCAGAGGTCAAGAAACCCCACAGATGCTCTTACCTGGACAACAGGAAATATGTGAATAAAATCCATCCCCTGGATCTGGTGGGGCTCCAGCTGGTGTGGACATTTCATTCTTGGCAGGACGGAGACAATTTTTTCTGATAGAGCTCTGCTCAGAGAAAAACAATGAGCCAAGAGTGAGAACACACCAAGTGGCTCTTAAGACATCTCTCAAGTCTGGCTGCAACCCAAAGGGATCTGAGGTTTCTCAATAGCAGACCATGACCACATTTCTCCTGGCTGATGTCAAATTGAGAAAAATAAGCACAACTTAGGCTTGTGTGTGTGTGGAAGGACACAAAACTATCTTCATCCTTAATTCTAACATCGTGTTCGTCCTACTTTTTACATTAAAATATTTTGTTTCTTGAAGTTATGGCGGTGTTTGAGGTAGGAGCTATTTTTTTAACATCCTTACATGGTAAAATAAAAAGTTATTAGTGCTGCATATTCTTTTACATTTCACTTAACTGCCCTACTTTTTCCAAGTCTGGAAACCATTAGGTTGAACATTAAAAAAAATTGTTCTAAATATCATTCAAGCAACAAATAATTACCAGACTCTGTGCCAGGTGCCAAGAATATTAAGACAAAACATGAGGCCTCATGCTCAAAAAAATAAATAAATAAATAAAAGAAGTTCTCTACTCCAATACAAAATATTTTTGAAATAAAAAATAGCCTTTGGGGGCTTCCCTGGTGGCACAGTGGTCGGGAGTCCGCCTGCCGATGCAGGGGACGCAGGTTCATGCCCCGGTCTGGGAGGATCCCACATGCCGCAGAGCGGCTGGGCCCGTGAGCCATGGCCGCTGAGCCTGCGCCTCCGGAGCCTGTGCTCTGCAACGGGAGAGGCCACAGCAGTGAAAGGCCCGTGTTCCGCAAAAAAAAAAAAAAAAAAAAAAAGCCTTTAATTTATTTGATACTCTAAAATTAACCCTATATGCCCTCACTCTCCCTTCCAGAGAGAAGGTGCTTTCCAGTTCGCACGAGGGACACTTGATCTCTCTCCTACACCTTGCTCAGCCTTCTCTTGAAGTGGCTGGAGGAAGAGAGCAGGAGTCAGGCTCCTTGAGGCCCTGAGCATCGCCTGCCTCAGTCAGGAGTTGAGCACAGCTGGATGCACAGCTGAGCCCTGGCCTGGGTGGGGCAGTTTTACGGCCGGAGTGACAGAGGGACTTGTGTGCAAGTCCACTTCACCACAGATTTAAATCTTCTCTAACCAGCTGCTATTTGATCTCCAACTGTCTGGTTCCTATTTCTTACACCTTAATCGGATCACATTCAAAAGGAGAGAATAGAGGTTATTTAACGGGTCCGCGAACCCCCAAAGCCATGGTACATAGCCTAGGAAGCCTGAGAAACAAGTCACAAGCTGTGGCCTTGTGAGGCCATGTGGAGAAATGGGAGCTCTGGCTCAGCCTACATGGATAGTTTAGGTTATACTCCATCTAAGACACTAAAAAAAAAAAAAAAAAATCGTAGCTAGTTACAGCAGCTACTGTGTAGCTCCAAGTGTCAGACTTTTCTCTAATAGATGAAGGCCCTGTTGAACAGTCACCAGGTTCTTATTAGATGCTTCAAATGCAGTAAGTTTGGGGTCTATCTCTCAAAAGTATTTCTTGTTCAAAGAAATCTTGTATACTTTTGTCTTTCTGCAGTTCCATAATCCTTCTCAGGGGACAGACGCCCTTAAGACCGACACCTAACTCAGGCCTGGCTGAGAGTACTTACCTCACCGATGTTCCCTTTGGTATGTTCCATGCCCTCACTCTTGGTAGGAACCAAGGTAGCAATTCAGGGACAGAAGCCAAACAGCTCCCAGAGAATGATCCCTGGAGAACCTGCTACAAAATCACGTTTATGTCTACAGTAGCTTTACAAGGTGGGGCCAAGGTTAAAACTGCTGAGTGGAAACAGTCACAGCCCCAGCTCCACTGATCACAATATCGAGTCCAATATGTTAAGAGAAAAAATCTGGAGAGGGAAGACTGATCCCTGCTGCACACAGTCACGGAAGGAAGGACTACCCACCTCCCAGGAGAGGAGCACACGGGAGGACGTTTCCACCGCAAACAGAAGGGGTTGTGTGTGTGTAATTTATCCAAAAGGTCCGAGACGGGGAAGGAAAGTGTCATCTGACTCCCAGCAGCCCCTGCAGGCCCTCCTTTCTGAGCAGCCCGTCCTTAGGACACATGCATCTTCTCTGCCACGAGGTACATGTCCTGCCCCAGTGGGGAAGCCTCTGGTCGTCCAACTCTTCCTGGGGCCCAAATGGGAGTTTAGTTGGAAGGATTGGCAAACCCATTTGGCAACATAGCTAAGGCTCTCTCTCTGAAGAGCTTTACTTTTTAATGTGGTTTCCATAAGACGCCCATTCCTTGTTCCTTAATTTCTTTGAAACCTGTGAGGGGAAGAGATGGATGCCTAATTGGCCCTGCTCCCCAGACTCCAAGCTTAGCAAATGAAGATGGTCCCCAGCTCTGGCTTTGCGTCCTTGCTCAGGGCAGGTCTTCACTAGGCATTCACATCTTGGTTTGGCAGGAGGAGAGCGCCCTCTAGTGGCTACAGATCCGTGGGTCTGTGTAGGGTTACTGATTGCCTACAACCAGTCAGCAGCTTACAAATCACCATCCAGCCAACCCTCTACCTTCAGACAACGTTCTCCCTGGCCACTCCTCAGAGACGGCCCACTCTCCCAGTTCACAAGGGCCCTGAGGGAAGGACGCCCAGGGTCATCTCAGGGTTTACAACCCTCTTCAACCCGCTTCCCAGAAATGACTGCCAAGTCTGCAGTGGGGGTGGGGGCCGGAGGGAAACAGGTCGGCCGAGGGGCAGAAGTCAGGAAGGCTTCTTGCGGAAACCTACCAGCCCCCATTCGGCGTCTCCCTGGGGCTCAGAGGAGATCCTCTGACTTTCTGAAAATCAGGGAACATGACAGTCTCAGAGGTCACCAGATGGGTTTCCTAATCTAAGATCCCTCATCTAACAAGCCCACGTTTCATTACAGGTGACTGGTTTGAGTCCTTAGCTTTCTAAGTGTTCAGTGCACTGTTTCCCCCTCCACCGCAAACAGTGTGAAAGAGAGTGAATTAAACCAGGGTCTAAATTCCAAGTTCCATCACCTACCACGGAACTTCTGGCAAGCCACCCGGTCCCACTGGTCCAATAATCCCATCATAAAACAAGGGGTAATCCCTGTCCTGCCTGTTCAAGGGTTGCTGTGAAGGTAAAATAATAAAATGCATGTGTAAGTACTCTGCACACAGGTGGCTAGTAAATATGTGCTGTAGAAATGAACCCAGTTATAAGCCTAAAATCTCATTTATGGACCTCAGAACATAGCACTCTGTGGTAATGGGGTTTTAGGACAGGCTGGGGATAGAGGGTCGAAGCTCATGGAACCCCCAAGAAAGAAGGATCAAGAAGGAGGGCAAGGTCCCAACGGAGCCTGGAAGATAACTGTGCCCTATACACAGGCAAGTGTGCTCCTCAGAGGTGCTGCTGGCCCCCGCTCACAGCAGCTGGGGTGTGCGGAGACACTGCAAACACACGGCGGTATTAGTCTGATCTGCAAGTAACCAGAAACTTTGTGGGGGGGACCCCAAACACAGAACATATTCCAAAACCAAACAGAAAAGATGTTTGGATAATTCAGTGCCCTATGGCTATGCCATTTCTCCTGCAGATAATAAAAGACCCAACTGTCTGATGCACTGCTAGGAGTCTGCTGGGTCTTTACAAGTTAACGCTTGTCAACAGCTTTGTCTTCAATTGTAGCTCATGGCTGTGCACTTAAAAGCTACACATCAAATACTTACCAGGGAACACAATACACCCTCAACCCCTTATCCAAACCCTTTAGGAGCAGATGTGTTTCAGAAGTCAGAATTCTTTAGATGTTTGTACCTTAGTATACCTAAGGGGCATATACTGTGTATTAGGTAAGACCCAGTGAAATCTAGAGCAGCACCCTATAATCAAAGAAGTGAATATTTCTGCAGTAAAACATATGAATATTCATATAAATGGGATCAATAAAGACTATAAATAAACTTAAGTCAGTTCAGGTCATGTTTTGCTTCCAAATAGTTTTGTATCGGCACTTGAAAGTAAAAAAAAACCCATTTTCAGTGTTTTTTAGATATCAGAAACACAGATAAGGAATTGAGAATCGTAGCCCAGAAGGAATGCAATGGAAAGATATCCCAGAACATTAGGGGTGCCACAGGTGTAAGAAGCAATCAGCTCAAATTGGAACAGAAAGAGGCTTCAACCAAGAGTGTACTCAAGAAGACAGTGAATTCATGTTAGTCGACAGACTGATTAAGAAGCTGGCTGATCTTCATTACAGGTGAAACTACGTGCTTCTCTGTCATCAAGAAAAAAGAAAAGCAATCAGAAATGTAAGGGAAAAAAGCCGTATAAACGTGAAGCAACTTGCAGTGTGCTTGATTCTCAATGACTTGCACAGACCATCTCCACTCGCTAGGGCCAAATACTTCCGAATCACCCTCAGCTCCTCTCTTACTCACATTCCAAATCCAATGTCATGAAATCCTGTTGGTTCTACCTTCAGAATAGATCCAGAATGCCACCACTGCTAGCCCACCGTTCAGGGCACCACCATCATCTCCTGGGAGGATTACTATAATACGCTGAAGAATCTCCCTGATTCCCCTTAATTTGGTAATCAGACCAGGGTTCCTTCTTAAACATAGAACAGATTATGTTCCTCCTCTGCTCAAAACCCTCCAAGGATTTCCCATCTCACACAGACTAAACCCCAAGTCCTCACTCTGACCTACAAGGCACTGCACCTGATCTGCCCCCACGACCTCTCTGTGCTGACGTCCTGTGCTCCCCGCTCCGCCTTCCACCGCAGGCAAGCTTCTGCTTGGGGCCTTCACGGTGGCAGTTCCCTTTGCCTGGAACCCTCGTCCCTCAAGTCTTAGCTCTAATATCACCCTCTCGGTGAGGCCTACACTAACTGAAAACAACTGCCTCCTGCCCTACGTCCCTCCTCATACCCCTTCCCAGCTTTAATTTTTTTCACAGCACATATTATTTCTATATATAATTTAGTGATTTATTAAATTAGTTTTTGGTCTGTCTCCCCAAATAGACTATAAGCTCCATGAGGGCAGGACATTTTTCATTAATGTATCCAGAACAATGCCTGATTGTTCGGTAAATGTAGGAGTTTGATATTTACTGAGTCTATGAATAAATGAAAACAGATTGCTTTTGACTATGATACATTGAATATTCTCCTTTAAACAGCACCATTATGGTCCAAAAGATTACAGTTCCTTCTTTCTGACCCCATGACAATTCTCAGTTCTTATTGTAAATACTGTTTATAGATTTGCTTTTAGAATTTACCTGTAGATAAAGCACGGACAATTTAACTGCTACTACAGAAGAGACTATAAATATTATACGCTAAACATTATAAAAGTGATGTCATGATGGTACATGGACGCTGAAGGATAGAAGGAAAGATAGAGATACTAAAAGGTTTACTCAGGACCTAGGAGAAACCACCTTATGTTAATGGGTCAAGAAACAGAAGCTTAAGTAGATTCAAATTATGCAAGTGATCATAGAAAAACCAGAAAACAATTAAAAGAGTGGAAGATGGGAGACAAAGGGGATGCAGTGAGTGGTACAGGTGAGCCAACTGCCTCCTCTCATTAGACTTGAATGAAACAGACTGTATACATTGTTGGAGATGTATTAGTGACCACTCTGAAGAATCTAAAACCTGGACAGCCAAAGATGACTGTTTCCAGGCAATAAAACTGGGGTGTAAAATAGGAAGGAGGAGAGGCATCAGCTGAATGTTTTGTTCCCTTTGGTAGTATTCGAATTTTTTTTTTAACCTTCAAGTATGTAACACCTACATAAAAACAAACAAAAGAACAAGAATACCATCTACCTCTGGATTGAGCTGGACCGGCAGGGAGCAGAACCACGCGCCTGGACTCCATCGTACCCTCCCAGTGGAGGACTTTTCACTGCGGGTCGCTGGACGTGATGCCACAGCCCCACACAGACGTTAGGACACAGAGCCCACTACTCATGGCCGGGCACCGATGACAGTGTCTCTGTGTCAAACAGCATGTCCTCCTTAACCAAGGAGCCAAGAGATGACTTTTGGTCTTAGTGTTAAGAATTTTGGTGATTCACAGGGACCTATTTTTCTTCTACTGTATGGAAACTGTAAATTGGGTAATTTACCATGTTTTTTTCTTCTTTTCGCAGTCAAATCTGTGTCCCACCCTTGGAAAAACAGGGCCTGTATGGCCCCTCACAGGTGTGTCCCTTATCCCCAACTCTGCCTTTTGTTTCCTTTTTTTTTCCTTTTGCTTTGCTTCACTTTTCCAGTATTACTGCTCCCCATGCATGTTTGCAAACTATCTTTAATCCATTTAGGGGAGGATAAGGCTTCAGAAAAATGAGGAAGTAAGTCACAGAATCATACAGATCTGAGATCACAAACACTCCTTCCTACAGAAAAGAGAACTAAGGTTTGCCCAAGGTCATACGGCTGCCCAGGGCAGGGCTGAACAGAACTGGGGATCCCAATGGTCTCATGAAATCACCAAGCCCCTGCTGAGCTACGGACGACCAGCCAGGGCACCCTCCCGTGACATCTCCAGCGAGGAGCCCAGGCTGCCTTCTCTCGATGGCAGGCAAAGTGCGGCTCTGCCTTACCCAGAGGCAACGGGGAGGGAAAGAGTCCCCTTCTCCCACCTATTCAACTTCCATCCACATTCACTGCCTTTGGAAAGAGATACATGAGCAGTCAACAGAAACTGTGATCAAGGAAAAGCACCAGAAATAGCCTATATAACATTAGAAGAACATTAGGCGACCCTCATATGTTAGCTGTGTGACCTTGGCTTCTTTCAGCCTATAGGTAAACTGCCTAACACAACTTCTGGCACATAGCACACGCTCAAGAGTTAGTTCTTTTTTCCCCCTTCAGTCTCCTCCATGGAAAGCCGGATAACTTACATTTTCTGACCTATTGTAGAGTTCTCCTGAAAGAGCAAATCAACATCCACATCAAAGTTGCAAGTGGTGATGCACCAGGTCATTCCTCCTACCACCTGAAAGACACAAAAAAAGACCTATTTTCTCTTCCTAGTTTGGGAAGACGGGAAGAAGTGGAAGGTAGATAAAATATAAATAGTTTTTATATACAAAATTGGGTAACCTCAGAGAGATAATACATGTCCTGACTCCATCCACTACAATTCACCTAAACAGCACTGCTGAATACTGTGAAGCTTTCTGCAAAGACGGGAACAGTCTGTATCTGCACTGTTTAGTACCTAGTGCTGCTAGCCACATGCAGTTACTGAGCACTTGACTCATGTCCAGTGGACTGAGAAGCTAACTTCTATTACTAAATGGACCTATGATGCATAGATCCTCTTTATACTGATGGGACAGACATTCACTCTCAGCTGGGTGAAGCCTTAATCCAATTATAGGCAAGTGCCAGACTGCAGAGAAATTATGTATTTTATGGACCAGATATGTGGGTAACAAGGGTGTCATTCTGTGACTCATTACTTCATTTCCATACATCTCATTTTTTTCTACTACCTAAAGGAGATGAGAAACCTTGCTCTAGTTTTGTCATGGGATTTCTCTCAGATGCAAATGAGACTCAGGCTAAAAATCCATTCTGAAACAAAACATTTTTAGACACAGCTTGATGTTAGAAAAGAACAACAGTGAATCTTATCCCTGGCTCTACTGTAGACTCATGTGAGATGCATAATAAAATACAGATTCCAGTGCCCAACCCAGACCTAACAAACCAGAATTTCAATGGCCGAGGCCTAGATATCTGTATTACAAAAGAATCTGTTACGTGCAGCCAGGGCCGTGGCCCACTGGAGGACTGAACGCTTTCTTCCACCAGGAAGCTTTCCCGGCCTGCCCCAACTGATCTGAATGCTTCATTTCTGTGCACAGTTCACTGTGGCACTTACCGAATTGTGCCATTTAGTCCATGCACGATGTTTTACTTGCCTCTCTTCCCTACTCTTGAGAAGTCAGGCTCTTTGGGTATAAGGCCTTTGTTCTTATCCTTGTGCCCTCAACACCTACTACTATGCCTTGTGCATAAGAACTGTTCAAGGTTCTGCTGAATTAAATGACTTCATCCCATAGTGACTTCTTCCTCCTCTAAACCCAGCGTTTACCACCCACAGAACACCTGGCAATTGTCTGTGAGCGCCCCGACTTGGGATAGCTCCTCAAATTATTTTATCTTACAGAAACTTTATCTCCCCACCCAAGCGTCAAGTTCCTTGAAAGAAGGAACTATTTATTTTGCTTATTTGTATATCTCAAAGCTTCGAGCACAGAAAGGACTTCAAGGTGTACCTACTGATACATGATTATTTTCTTTTAAGAGGAAATCTGAACACTTCCATAATGAATCTGAATCCAGGAGAAATGGCTACAAGGACGTAGAGAAAGTAAAAACACAATCTCTTCCTCGTTTCCACAGTAAACCACGCCGTCCTGACAAAAACTAGCCCAATGCTTAGAAAGACTTCGTCTTACCTTGTCAAAAGGTGACAAGCCTTTAATTCTTGCCCTGAAATACCCAGCTGCAACCAAGAGCTCCAGAATCTCAGTCAACTTGACATTTTGTTCTTCATCTTCTCTTGTTTCTACCTAAAACAAAAGCAAAAGGCTGGTAAAAGCTACCTTGGATAAAGGAACACCAGGTATATTTCCGACGCCACAATCTCATTGCCAAGGAGCAGATGACGTTGGCTGTATCACGGCATTCATGCTGGAGCGAGGGGACACAGTGCTGCCAGAGTCACACAGAACAGGGTCCCTGGTGCTCAACCAGCTGTTAATCGTCATAGGTGGGGGAGGGGGGGGGCGAGAAGACGTACACAGGTGGTATGCACTGTTCATCAGGTGTGAAGGAATCCAGGGAAAGGAATATTCCAGCACATTACCGCCCTGTTCTCTAACATGTGACTTGTATGGCAGGCTTCTCGAGTGGATTATAAACTCCTTTCAGACAGAACAGGTGGTTTGTTTTGTTTCAGTTTATACTCATCTTGGTCCTAGAAGTTACTGACAAGAGGGGCAAGAACAAAGAATTCAAACATGTGTCTCCATCTGCACTTTGATCTCTACAGCAAATACAAGGAAGGCTTTCAACCCAGATATATTACGGGGAGATTACTACCACATAACAGGATTGCCTTAAAAATAAAAAATTCACTTAATATGTTTAAATAAGGATTTTATTTAAATGTTTTTAATTAATAGCCTACCTTTGCTCTCAGGTTTTTTATCTACAAGTTCAATATATCTAAATATTCCAGTACTTTTGCCTCCATTTACTTTCCTGAACTGTGCCTTTCCTGACTTCCATTACTGCAGAAAATAAAAAACTACCTCTCTACAGAAAACAATGCCAAGGTACCCTGGTTTAAATCCTCACACCCACCTCTGACTCCTCCCTTACCCAACAATGCCTGCTAAACCTTCCTTGACTACGCAGCTCACATTTATCCTCCCTCCCCTTTTCTTTGCACATTATGCCAGGACTATGGCAACTGCCTCTCAATCTTTCTTCCCTGTTAATTTGTCTTGCTCATTCCTTCCTAAATCACAGCTTTCTCATCATCCCTCTTCAGCTCAGCCCCCAGCCCTCATCATTAAGGCATCATTCACTGTCTATCAGATAAATTCCAAACGTCTTGGTTTGGCATTCAGATCTTGGGCTGCAACCTATCTTTTCAGCTTCATCCTTTACCTCCTGCCAAAACAATACAGACATGGCTGTGGCCAACCTAAACAAGCCCTGTTCACTCTCATCCCTTCACGGCTCTCCTGATATTCTCTAACCACCCAGACGTCATCTTCAAACCCTAGCTCCTATTCCATGTCAACCCTACAGCTTCAAGTGGTCACTCCTCTGCATTTCTATTTTATTTATAGTCTGTCATTCATACAGTTATCAACCTCTTCTGAGTGAGATGTCTGGTGTTAATGTACACTCCAGTCTTTCCAAATAGACTATTAGCTGGTTCAGGGGAGGACCCATATATTCCATATGTTATCCACCCATGTTTACTCCTCTGTTCTGAACAGCATTAGGCTCCAAGAACACACTTGTTAAATATGGAATGACATGCTCAAACATTACATAAAGTGCATGACCTAAGCCAGTCTTGTATTAACAAAATGTTTTCAGAGTCATGACACTGATAATGGAAATTCAAGTTTATTTTAAAGGACAAACTGCCAGGAGAAGGAGCACACACGTAGGGCTTCCCTGGTGGCGCAGTGGTTGAGAGTCCGCCTGCCGATGCAGGAGACATGGGTTCGTGCCCCGGTCTGGGAGGATCCCACATGCCGTGGAGCGGCTGGGCCCGTGAGCCATGGCCACTGAGCCTGTGCGTCCGGAGCCTGTGCTCCGCAACGGGAGAGACCACAGCAGTGAGAGGCCCGTGTACCACAAAAAAAAAAAAAAAAAAAAAAAAAAGAAGGAGCACACATGTTAACACATAGCTGGACATGGAACTATTCAAGTGACTGTTAATCTCTTGCAATGGGCAGTGATGGAAGAGACAGCCTTGCAACACTGCTCAGTTTACTTCCCTCTCAAAGGACCCTGGTCTGGCCTATCAAAGATTCTGAAGGTTAGCGTTCACTAATTCCCAGGAGACATGCAAAAGTAAATATTAATTATTCACACATTCTCTTCCTTGGCAAAAGATCTGTGATGGTTGAGAACCATGTACAAGTCGAGACACAAAGAGAAGAGAAAATAAAGAATAGTTATGGTTCATAAAAATAGAATAGAAAAGGAAAATGGGATGATATAAGTATTTTCTTAAAACTCTTGGGATGTAAAACAGAAACCCTTCATTCGTTCAATCATTTATCATGAATACACTTCCAAGAAGAGGACAGGACATCTGGAGAAGGGCATCCCTGACTCAGCTTGCACCTAATGAGCACCCACTGCCCACACCATGGCAGGTGCCTGGTCCATGCTTCCCATCCACTTATCCCACGAATGGAGAAGTGTACTTTTGCTATGTACCCTGCGAAGTAACTTTTTAGCACGAGACAATGAATGGAGAATGTTAACAGGACTCCAAATTCAATTCACAGATTAACACTAAAACAAAATGCAAAAGGGTTACTGGCTAATATGCAGGGAATGAAAGAATATCCTCTCTTTAAGCCATAAAAAGTCACCAGGCTGGGTAATACATCCCACTGTTAAAACTAAAATTCTGATAAAGATGAATGCTGTGAGCTCTTAAACCAGGCACACTAAATTATCAGTTGTCTGATACTGTAGTTCACATGAGCTGGAAGGCAGGGCCACATCTAACTATATCTCTATCCTTCACATACATACAATAAAGGGCTTACAAAATTGAATTTAATGAATTAACCGGACTAGTGACAGCTGAATGACATATTCATATGTACTGGTCTTTGAACGAAGTGATAATAATTGGATTATTATATTCACCCTCACCCTGTTTGCCTCCAATTGCCAGGAACTTGGAAAAGTGACAAATTAGACCCAGTCTCCTGACAGTGAAGGGTTAAGCAAAGGACAAACAGGGGCAAGTTGCTTTTTATTTTAGAAAGACTCTACTGGTAGTACAGTGGGACAATGAAAACGTCAGAAAACTTGTTAGGTTTTCTGGAGATAACAAAATGGATTTGCATTCTGGGAGCACACACTGACAGCTTAAGTCTGTCCTATTACTACACCTCCGGCTTTTATGCACAGAACAGGGATCCCTCAATTAGTGGTACTAGTGGGATTTAAGAACTACGGATGCGGGGAGAGGGGAAAAGAAGCAACATTGGCCACAGGCAGCTAAGTGTGAAGGGACCACGCACCATGTCAAGGAATCAGTCTCTCTGACAAATGCCTGCTTCAGAACCCTAGAAAGGAGACAGAGGTGCAGCGTGGATTCCACTTCTTTCAAGAATCTAGTAAACTAGACTAGCTTTTGAGTAAATCAACTGGAATAGAGGACAGATGCAAACCACCTAGCTAAGTGATATTTGCAGCCAAAAGGAAATGCACTTTTCCTCTCCTCCCAGGTAATGTGTATGTAAATCCAGAAACCGTTGTTCATCCTGTCCCTCAGGACCAAGTGAGTACTTAATAACAAACACCTACCTTCTTGAGAAGCAGCGATGGTTTCCGCCCGGCCACTCCGCACGGCTCCCAAACTTCCTCCCGCCGGCCCGGCGGGGCGTGGGGACAAACGCAGGGCGGCATTCCCTCCCGATACCAAGGCGGCGGGTGCCGGCCGCCAGGACCCCGTGGGCCCGGGGAGGTGGCGGCCGGCGCCACAAGGTCACCGCCCTTTGCACAACCCAAGCCCGGACCGTCCCACCGCGCGTCTCGTGACTACTGCGCGCAGCACCCCCTGTCCTCGAGGCGAGCCGAGCGGCGCCGGGGATCGCGGGGGACTGCCGGGGGAAGCCGGAGAGGTGGCACCCCAGGCCCCGCGGGGCCTGGGGCTGCGTCGGCGCAGGTATTGGGCTGGCAAGGCTCCCTCCGTCCCGGGAGACCCGGCACCGGCTGAAGTTTGTCCCCGCCCACGCCCACACTTGCTCGGCCCCCAGCGGACAGGGCCGGTGCTCCCGGCGGTGGATACACCTGAGAGAGGGGGCGGGGCGCCCTAATCGCAGCCGGCCCCTTGGGCTCGGCCCTCTTTCGGAAACCCGGACGTGTCAGGGAGGGAGGGGGGTTCCTTACCTCCGGGAGACCCTGGCCTTCCGGCCCCTTGGGCAACCCCATGATCTCGTCGGACTGCCGTGCGGCGGCAGCGAAGCCCGCTGAGCGTCCGGAGGAAGCTGTCCCCAGCCCCGAAGCTGCTACCGGGGTGGAGTGCAAAGCGGTAACTTCCTCCCGCCGCTGCCGCCACCGCCGCCGCCGCCGCCGGCCGGGAGCGCCCCGGCCCGGCGGAGCATGCGCGTTGGGGCGGGAGCGCTGCGCGACTACGCCTGCGCGAGGGCAGGTCCGGGAGAGGTCCGGACTCGATCTGGCGCGCGAGCTGCAGTCCAGGCCGCCTGCCGAGCTCCAGGTTCTGCGGAGCTTCGCGCCGGGGCTCTGCATTTTCTTCGAGGTGCTTTATAAAAGGGATTATTCTTCTATCTTGGGGAAATTTTGCATCCTGGTTCCCGTCTCTGCTTCTTACGGGCATCAGATGCCCCAAGTGGGTTCGGTCCTCTCCGCGAGCTGGACTTCGGAAGCCCGCTTGCTTCCGGGTCAAGGCTTGAGCACTGATGAGCTTGGCGATTCAGACCCGGCTGGTTGTGGCTCAGAATCGGGGTGTCCCCTGATTAACACGCACTTGGGCAAACTTCTTGATATACGGACCAGGGAACCGAGTACCCGAAGAAGGATTCTTCAGCTCGCTGCCGCCCCAGTGTCCGAGCATCGTGTTCCCCGGGAACTAACCCCCACCATCCCCAGTTTCAGGTTCTTCCTGAGGAGAAGGTCATCTCTGAGAACGCGACTCCGGTATTGACGTCATTTTAGGTACATCATTTACCTGAAGCACCCCTTGTCTGTCCCAGAGGATGGCAGCTATGTAAAGGAGTGGTGTCCCTAGCCACAAGCCCCTCGCACCCGCTCCATAATGGGCTTCTCCAACCTTTTTTGTTTAAGCGATGAAGAAAGAGGTGACATGTGAAAACTTTTCTGTAGGAAAGGTCCTTCCCTCTGTGAGTGTGTAGGGTGGGGCGGGGGGAGGGGGCAGAGCGAGGAGTGTGAGGCTATGAGCCCCTTGAGATCAAAGAGGGGGTGTGTGTGTTCCTCTCTGTAGCCCCAGCATCTTAAAAAGTAGGTGCTCAGTTAACGTTTGTCCTTGAAGAAATTCTTTGTGCCTTTTGTACTCCTCCTGGAGTTTATCCTGACAGAACAGAGATTTCTCTGGAACCAGAGTATACAAATTGTTGGAAGCATCCTAAGAATGACCATTTCCTTTTAAAATGTAGTTGGTAAATATTGCTAACAGTATTTAGCAGTTATTTGAGAAATTTGAATATGCAAATTAAGGTGCTATGAGAGCTCTCTTGACTGTGTTGTGTGATATTTTGCTCTCACCCATTGTGAAGCCAGTGAAACTCAGTGTCTAAGGTGCCCACTCTCATAACTTCCCAGATGTGTTATCTTTGTAATCTTAACATTGTCCTTCCCTGAGATGGTATAGGATGAGGGGGACTAAAGGTGGATAATTTGTAGCCATTGTTGAATGACCAGACAGGTGTTGATGCCTAGGGAACGGGTGGCACAATCTCACATCGCAGCAAGCCTAAATAGCTGTATTTAAAGTAGCTTGGGGAATAGGGCCTGGAGAATAATAGGACTCAGGTAGGCCACACTGGACTTCCCTGTTGTAAATGGCTTTGCAATGTTTTAAATAAACATGAGCAGCTCTCTTTCCCAGTAAGAAACCATCCTGTCTGTGTAGGGCGACAGTAGCAGAGTCAGGGTGGCAACATGCCTTTCTTTGTTTTTTTTTAAAGATCCAGCAAGGGGTCTTCCCTGGTGGCGCAGTGGTTAAGAATCCTCCTGCCAATGTAGGGGACACGTGTTCGAGCCCTGGTCTGAGACGATCCCCCATGCCGCAGAGCAACGAAGCCTGTGCACCACAGCTACTGAGCCTATGCTCTAGAGCCTGCAAGCCACAACTACTCAGCCTGTGCACCACAGCTACTGAAGTCCGTGCACCTAGAGCCTGTGCTCCACAACAAGAGAAGCCACCGCAATGAAAAGCCTGCACACTGCAACGAAGAGTAGCCCCTGCTCACCACAACTAGAGAAAGCCCGTGCGCAGCAATGAAGACCCAACACAGCCAAAAATAAAAAAAATAAATAAATAAGTAAATTTGTATTAAAAAAAAAAAAGAATCCAGCAAAATAGCCATGGCAAAAATCAAGAAAGCTTGAGTAGGACCCCAGTGTTCATTGCAGCACTATTTACAATAGCCAGGACGTGGAAACAACCGTAATGTCCATCAACAGAGGAATGGATAAAGAAGATGTGGTACATATATACAATGGAATATTACTCGGCCATAAAAAGGAATGAAATAGTGCAATTTGCAGAGATGTGGATGGACCTAGAGACTGTTATACAGAGTGAAGTAAGTCAGAAAGAGAAAAATATAGTATAATATCACTTATATGTGGAATCTAGAAAAATGATACAGATGAACTTATTTGTGAAGCAGAAATAGAGACACAGAGGTAAGGAACAGACATATGGATACCAGGGGAGGTGGGATGAATTGGGAGATTGGAAGTGACATATATACACTACTATGTATAAAATAGATAACTAATGAGAACCTACTGTATAGCACACAGAACTCTGCTCAGTACTCTGTGGTAACCTAAATGGGAAGGAAATCCAAAAAAGAGCGGATATATGTATACGTATGGCTGATTCACTTTGCTGTACAGCAGAAACTGACGTAACATTGTAAAGCAACTATACCCCAATAAAAAATAATAAAAAACGAAAAAAAAAAAAAAAAAGAAAGCTTAAGTAGGGACTTCCCTGGTGGTCCAGTGGTTAAGAATCCACCTCCCAACGCAGGGGATGCAGGTTCGATCCCTGGTCAGGGGACTAAGATCCCACATGCCACGGGGCAACTAAGCCCCTGTGCCGAAACTACTGAGGCCGCACGCCACTACAAAGCCCACGTGCTCTGGAGCCCACGCACCACAACTAGAGAGAACCCTGCGCACTGCAACAAAGAGCCCGTGCATTGCAACAAAGATCCTGCGTGCCGCAGCTAAGACCCAATACAGCCATAAATAAATAAATAAATAAATAAAATAAACATTAAAAAAGAAAGAAAAGAAAGAGCATCTCACCACAAGAAAAACAATTTAAAAAAAAAAAGAAAGTTTGAGTAGCCCAAACCTTCTCTAAGGTTTGCCTTAGAGAAGACCTCAAACAGGTAATATCAGAAGAGGAGGTTTGTGAGGGCTCAGATAAATGCATCTCTCCCCTTCTTCTGGCTCAGGGTACCCATACACACATTTTATCTCCCTAGTGGAGTATTTGGGGATTAAGGATCAGTCTGTCCCTCCTCTGCACATCCAGTACAGAGATGTGTGATGTTCTTCTAAGTGCAAGATTCTTGGGAACTCCACAGATACTT
Organism: Mesoplodon bidens; assembly: GCF_964165515.1. Lineage (NCBI taxonomy): Eukaryota > Metazoa > Chordata > Mammalia > Artiodactyla > Ziphiidae > Mesoplodon > Mesoplodon bidens. The sequence goes on along the minus strand of NC_138165.1, from coordinate 8,245,817 downwards.
TCCTTTTCCAGGTGAAATGTTGCTATAGTAAAGAGCTTCCTGTTAGGATCAACTTTATCCTGGGTGACAGTTTTACAAAGCCTCAATCGTTCTGTCCTCATGTTTCTCCCAGCTCTTCCACTCCATGGCTCTTACTGTAACCAAGAAGGGGAATTGTGAAGTCTTGAAGCAGGAATTTAGACAGCAACTATGGGTGTTTAGAAAAGTAGAGTGACACAATTTAGGGCACATAGCATGTTATTGGCAGTGCTGGGACTAGAGCCCCAAATTTCCAATTCACAGTGTCCTTTTTTCCTTCCATCATCCATCCATCCATCCATCCAACAAATACTCCTGAGTTCCTTTTACGTCAGTGGCTCTCAAACTTGGCTGCACCTTGGAATCACCAAGGGATTTTTAAAAGGTACTAGTGCCTTGAGTTCTACCCCCAGGGATTCTGGTTTAATTGATCTGGAAAGACACATGAATACTGAATTTTTTCCCTTGGAATATATTGTTTACATATAAAACAATACAGGTATATGTACCTGGGCAACACAGTGGTAACTACAGTGACTATTATTATGTTTCTTTATAGATTACAGTGGCCTACAAAATTTAAGATTCCTAAACAAACTAAGAGTCTTTAAGTTAAATGAGTTCTTCCTGAAAATTCTTAGTTGTATGCTGATCTATTCTCATGCAGTAAAATTTTACAACACACTACCCTGTATTTAGCATGTCACATTTCTATAGTAAAAAATAGAGGCACAGATGATACAAGCAAACCTAACCCTCCTCTGCTTCTGGACACAACCCAGCACACACACACACACACACACACACACACACACAGAAACAAACACACTTGGATGAGTTCTTCTAGTGCATTTTCCTAAACGTAGTTTTATTAAAGAATTCCAACAATTTCCACAATTTTCACAACCACACTCTATTCACTACACTACAAAGGACTTGACGAGGAGCCAGCTACACAGCAATGAATAAATGCTTGAGAACATCTCTTACATTCTGTATCTCCTGCAGAAAATGATATCTAACATTTTCTTGGTGAAACGATTGGGGAGACAAGTGGATTTTTAAATCTTCACAGGTGATTTCGATGAGCAGCCAATTTGACAACCACTCTCTCTGTGCCAAAGACTCATTCCTGGTGCTGGAGATGCTGCATTTAGCAAACCAGACAGGATGGTGACAGAAATTAAACATGTAAATGAATAAGATAGTATTGGATACAAATAAGTGTTCTTCATGAAAGAGAAACAGTGTAATGTGATAGGGAATATTTGGAGTCAGAGGCTCTTTTAGATCTGTCATCATGTACATCTTTTAGATGAAGGGGTCAGTATAGGGCTTTCAGGTGCCATTTGAAGGGAGACCCAAATCTTAAGAAGGTGCCATGGGAAGATCTTCCAGGCAGAAGGAGCATCTAGGGTGTTCTGGACAACCTCTCTTTGCCCCTCCAGACCCACTCTTACCCCTCTCGCCTTGCTTGCTGCTATACAAAGCTGGCCAGTAAGAGTCCATCAGCAGGACCTCGGGTACGGGTGCCTAGGATGTGAGGATCTGGAGTGTCAGTCCTGGGGTGGCAAGTTCTGGGGTGTGGGACCTGGAAAGTAGGGTATCAATAGTAATTTGGCAAACTATATCAAGAACTTACAACATATCCTTGGACATGATACTTCCATTTTTAGGACTTACACACAAAGATCTTCATCATGATGTTATTTGTGAGAGGAAAACCTGGAAACTACGTAAATAGTCCATGGAAAGGGAATGGGTAAATACATTAGAGTATGTCCTTTTGGTGCAACATCATGTTGCCTGTTAAAACGTTCACTGCAGCAGGCCAGGAAAGAAAAGGGTAAGAGATGAGGCTATATAAATATTAGCAATGTCTGCCTGTCAAAAACTCATTAAAACATTGAAAAGGCAAACTGGAAAACTATTCATTACCAGTGGCAAGAGTTCTTGCAAATGAGGAAGAAAAGTTTAATAGAAAAATGAGCCAAAGACTTGAATAGAGAATTACTCAAAGAAATTGTCACTGTATATATGAAAAAATTTCTCAGCCTCACGTTAGTTATAACCTTTGCATGGAAGAAATAATTAATGTTTTGAGGACAGTAAACTCATGCCATAACACTCCCTCATCATTAAGATTTTGCAAGGGTTTTGGAGGGCAATTTGGCAAAGTTAATTTGTTACCAAATATCTGTTGAGTGCCTACTGTGTGCCAGGCATGGAGAAGGGTTCTCAGTGGGGGTGGAAGGTGTGATTCAGCACCCAAGGGGCATTTGCAGTTTTCACAGTGACTGAGAGTCATTACCAACATGGTGGATGTCAAGTGTCCTGTATGGAATTTGAGTCATAAGAATTGCTTTGGCTGGAGGAATGAGGGAAGATACGAGACTGTGCCAGTTCTGGGTGGGGTTGCTAAGAGCCCTTCTGTTCATTCCAACTGTTATGAGAATGCACCCAGGCAGCCACGGCTCCCTCTGCCTGGGTCCTTCCATGAGAAACAGAGAAGGGAGCAGACCTGAGACCCAGCCCAGCCAAACCCAGCCCAGCCAGCCGCATGAGTGGGGTATCAGCATGAGCACTGAGATTTGGCGGTTGTTTGCCAACATCATCACAGCATAGTCTGACTAATGCACCACACAAGGAAGAATTGTCTCTCCAGATGCCACAAGCACCCCCAAACCTCTGACTGAAAAACACTGGGTACAGTAAGTGAACAAAATGGAGCTGTGAGATGAACGTGCACAGAAAAATAATGCATCAAAATAATACAACAAAAATAATACAAACGAATACAAAATAATACAACGAAAAGTAATCACATCAAAGCTACATGACTGCAGGTGAAATACATGCCATTCATGGCAGGTTGAAAGGTGGGATGAGAAAGCAGAGAAGGAGGAATGGCTTTGAGTGGGAAGTCAATGAGATTTTTTCCAAGGATATCCATTTAAGAGGTGGGGTGGAGTAAGAGACACCGCAGGGGAAAGCGTTCGGGGCTGAGGGATGTGCGCAGGCAGAGCAGGGGGAGCTGGGTGAGCCTGAGGGACTGGACTTCAGAGAGCGGGAGGTGGAGGGGCCCCGCCCACGCAGGGCCTTGAGGGCCCCCCCGCCAAGGTGTTCGGATTTCACCTAAGCACAAGGACAGCGATCAGACAACTCGAAGAAAAAGTATTTCATAAGCACGTTCATCTTGTCCCTGGAGTCAGTTCAGCGCTTGGTTCACAGAAATGGACTTTGGGTTTCAAATGTCCCCCAGTGACAAGATTGCTCATGTAAAACTCCTACTACTGTTCACGTTATGGGAACTCAGTAAACAGCAACAGCCTAAACCCAGCCCTTACACCGTCTGGAAACGGTAGGGGAGGAAACAATTGACTCAGGAAATGTATTTCTAAATAAAGTGCATTTATGTAACATTATCCAAGGAACCACAGTTCCATCAAGTTTCTGTGTGAAGCTAAATGAAAAAAAATCCAAAATTATTTTAGAAGAGAGACCAAAAAACAATGTTTTCCTGGATCAGTAGGAGACACTTCTTTAATAGTCTTAAATAAAGACATATTATGCTTTCATTAGCTTGAAATCAAATAAAATGGAAATAATTTACTAGTAAAATTTACAATTATGTTGTCGATTTCTGAAATGTTCTCCTAAGACCCTTCACATTTCTTGGCAACGACAAATGATTGCTGCAGTGTTTCTGGATTATTTGATTGGATTTTTTAAAACAACAAAACTGCTCTATTTACTCTACCTGCAAACAGAATGACATGGAAGTCATCAGCTTATAAGATTGGCATTTAAATAATCTAAAATTAGAAAACATCATCCTAAAAATTTTAATTCTAACAGGCTTCTTTTTGAACCATTACTTAATAGCAATAAATGTAAGAGAAAAAGAAAACAGAATTAAATTAGTAGAGAGAGAAAAAATCATCTTGTTGCAGTTCTGGATCCTCAAAATTGGACTCATCACAAGGTGGGATCAACTTGGAAGGTAAGTCACTTCTGTTCTCAGGCTGTGTGGATAGAATCCAACGCTTCGGGTAGTGACATTTCTTGTTGAGAGTAGAGGATGTGATGGACGGGCAAAGACCCTCAATAGAGAAAACACCTGGGGAGTTTCCTCGTCACTTTCCCGAACAGGGCAGGGAGTTTCCTCCTCACTTTCCAGCTGCAGGACAGAGGGTCCTCTTTTCAATAACTACACATGTGGACAAGGAGGTGTACATGAGATTGTTCATGGCAAGCATTTTTTGAGATAGAAAAATACAGTGACCTAAATATTCATCAAACGAAGAATGGATATATATAATTTCGGATATCTTCATACAATGGTTTAATATCCAGTGGTGAAAATGAACTAGAGTTATGTGTTTGAAGATGGATAATTGTGAAACATAGAAAGTTGAATTTTTAAGAAAAGCAACATTCATAAGGATTTGCTAAGTTTACACACATTCAAAATAATATTAGTCAATGCTTATGGATACATAAATATGTAGTAAAAGTGTGAAAGCCTGCCTGGGAATTATGCTCCTGACTGTGATTCTCTCGGGGCGGGGGGAGATGGAGCAGGGAAAGGAGTGGGAAGGAGGGTCAGAGATGATCTATTCTATCTGTAATGTTTTATTTCCTGGGGAAAGAAGATCTAAGGCAAATATGATATAATATCAATATTTGATAAAGGTGGGTGATAAATACATGGGCAATTTTATTATTATTTTCTGCATATTTTAACTATTTATAGTAAAATATATTAAAAATGAAATAAAGAAAAACTTTAAAGTGAATTAGCAGCAAGAAACAGGGGACAGAGGGTGTAGACCCCTCTGTGGAGAAGCTTGGTTATGAATTGGAGGAAAGAAATAAGATGGTTAGGGGTACGAGATCGATGGAGAGTTTGTTTCTTTGGCTTTTTAAAAAGACAGCAGGGACTGGAATAACTTTTAGTAAATTGCAGGGAAGAAGCCAGTTGAGAAAAAAAAATAAAGTTGAAAATACAGACTTGAACCTTAGTGCCTTAGCTCTTACAAATCTCCCTAAAAAATGCATGTTTTTCTCCCCGTTAGATTGTCAGCTCCTCAAGGATGGACAAGGGTTGTGTGTTTTCTGTTTATCTTAATGCCCAGAGCCTGCCTCGAACAAGTGCACCATGGATGTATGGATGGATGATGGATGGATTGGTGGATGGATGAAAAGGTGTGGGCCAGGTGTGCAATATTAGCATAATGTGTACATCAGAATGGCCACCAGGTGGCAGATGTGACAGTGATTATCCTTTCAGAGAAAAGCGTTCAGATGGACCACAGTTATAACTGTTCTCTTGAGTAAGCTTACGTAAGTGAAATACACCCAATATTTACGTGGGCACTTGGGACTGTCCTATCATCTATTGATTTCTCATTTCAGATATCAGTAGGTCAACTTAGTCATTCTTGGAAAAAGAGCTCTTGGTGTAAAAAAAATGCAGTTGCATTGATTTGTGGTTAAAAAAGGGACTAGACTAGACACATGTGTCCATCTTCTTTCTGTCCTGATATCCAGATAGTATGATAGTGAAAGTATGATTCCACAAGGACAAAAAGAATGGAAGAAAATGGAAGAGGAAACCAAAAAAAGCTATTATAACCAGTTCAGTAAATGGGTTATACTCGATAAGCTGCAAACAGAGGGAAACCTGGTTTTCCTCCCACCCATCTTCTTTAAAGTTGCTCTGTTAGAGTTCCTTTCCCCCCCATCTGGATCAGATCTTGTGCAGATTCTAAGGCTCTTATGGGCACTTTGGGAGGTTAAAATCCTCTCCTTGTCAGGTCTTAAAAAGTCCAGTCTAATCTAATCTTCAGTCTTTTCATCCAGTTCATACATTCTCCCCCTTCCTAGCTTGAATCTGACCTGGAATTCTGCAAAATGGAAGCAGGGGTCCATGGACTATTCTTTTATCGCTCTCACCCCACTTCTTCCCACATTCACTAACTGATGCTTCTGCCCCTCCCAGTGGCATGCCCAAGGGGAACCGGAATCAGAAGAGGAAAATTGTATTTGACTGGGGTGTTATGCCTGTCATTGATGCCTCTATGTGACAGGTGCCCCAAGCTGATCCCTTCTGGTGAGCATGCTGTTGTAGTATTTTTTTTGCCAACTGTCTCGTGGGACTTTTGAACTTGCTCTGTTCTCCCCACACTTCACTGGGGGAAACACCATGCTGCTGACATCTCATGCAATTCCCTCTATTCTCCTTCCATGTGCTCCTGAAGAAAGCTCATTCTGCTAGTGCATAACTGTTAGGTGGGGGGCCCTTTCAAGCTCACTCTTACCTTCCTGGTTTTCCACTTAGTTCCTGGAACTCATGAATCTCCATCCAATCCAACTATGAAAGTTTATAGACTATTCCCACTCTAGTCTCTTCTTTGTTCTATACAGGTAATACCAGGTAGCCTCAGGTGATTAGAAGGCACTAATCTGTCCACCCCCCACCCATCAGACCCCCTAAGTCCAGAGGACATGGGTCTAGTTCTCCCCCAAAGCACTCTCTTCCCACACTTTGCCCGACTGCCCAGGTTGCAGCATAGAGCAGACCTACAGGTGTCTGCAGCTCAGCAGAAGCTGTCTGGGGCCCAAGATGTTAGTCTCTACCCATGGCAGAGAATCCCAGGGTCTTAAGTGTGTGTTGAGAAGCCTCCCTTTGCTGGGCCTGAGGGGTAGAGAGAAGCATCCACTTTAAATGTTCCCACTCCCACGTATAATTCTTTAAAAAAATTTTGACTCACTTTGAAGTGTCTCCAGCCTTTCTTTTTCCCTCCCTCCCTCCTTCCCTCCTTCCTTCCTTCCTTCTTTCTCTCTCTCTCTCTCTGTCTCTCTCCCTCCCTCCCTCCTTTCCTCTTTCTTGCTTTCTCTTCATATATGCATAGAGGTGGAAGGTAGGTTAAGGGCACAGGACCTGTTTCACGATCTCATAGTGAGTCTTATATGAATGGTCTAGCATCTTTCTTTGGAATATGGGGGTACATTACATTCTAAGTTTTAAGCCTCAGCCAAAACTCCAAATTTTTTAAAAAATCCTCACTTCACAGCCTTGTATGCTGTACTTATACAATTACAATTATAGATGTTTACTAATTATAATTAATAATAATTCACATATGAAAGGGAGCCCTTGGCAATTAAAAAAAGATAGCTGATTAAAAATCAGTAGAAGAGTTGGAAGATAGAGCAAAGGAAATGTCCAGGAGGTCAGACATCATAATAGAAGACAGTAGGGGAGGCGATTTTCAAAGATATAATAAAGGAGTGTCCAGGTTAGAAAGACCCTCCAAATGCCACGCATAATGAATGGAAAAGTGATTCACACCAAAGCACAGTATAATGACATTTCACAACACTAGTGATGAAGAGAAAATGCCAAGATTTTACAGAGAGAAAGACCAGGTCACAGAGAAATGAGAATTAGAATGGCATGATTTTGCAACAGTAGCACTGGAAGCTAGAACAAGATGGAGCAACACATTCAAAATTCTAATGAAAAAAATTTTTTAACCTAGAATTCTGTACTCCAGTAAGATTTTAATCAACCAGGTAAATAGAATAAAAATATACATAAACAGGCAAAATGTACTCGCTAGTCACCTATGACGTCCATTCTTCCTTGCTTCCTTTGTAGTAGAACCTGTTGGGTGTAAAAATATGCTCAGTTAAATTTCTAACTAACCTTGAAACCTTCCTCTGCCTGAAGACAATAAGTTTCCTCTTTGATCAAAGCTGGTGACGTAATGTGTTTTGTTGGTGTCTGTATTCCCAATGCCCAGTGGAGTAGGTTTTCAATGACAGGTTTTTTAAATGAATAAATGAGCCAAACGGTGAAGACGTATCATCCTCCTCTATCACCTTCCAAGATATGCCCACCCTCCTTTAAGACATCAGCATTTAATTCATAGTTTATTTTCCTCGCCGTCTTTGGCTCACAACCTCCATGATTTCAATGCCCACAAGATCCTTCCAACCTCAGACCTCACTGTGCCTCGACTTCTAAGGGGATGAACTAGATTATTCCCAGATTCTGTTCCTTGCACCTGTATTTTCGTCTCCCACAATTTTTTATTGCCTCTCGGCAGAACAATTACAATACCTTCCAGTACTCTTTCATCCCATGACACCGCCACCCGATTTATCATGTGAACAATGCAGCCCCCTGATATAAAAACCCATTTATGAGAAATAGTCTGAGGATTTTGTTTCCCCTTCATAACCTCGTCCCAACATGTCCTCCTCTCCTAACCTCACACAGCCACCCTAGATTTCTCACCTCTTCTCAGAACCCACCTGGAATCGTCCTAGTTCTTTACAATTGTATATACTGTTCCCTCTGCCTGGAACTGACCTTGCATTACCTCCAGCCCACAGTGCTTCATCTCAGCCAATTAAAAATGTACCCATTGTCCTAGGACCTGTTCCAATGCCACTGTCTCCCATGAAGCATCCCCCAATGACTCAAGCAGAATTAGTCCCTGAAGCCTCTATGACTGCAAAACACTTTGCTCTTATGTCTAGTCTATTACAACATTTATTAGGACAGTTAATAGTATACATGGCTACCTGCCCATGGACCCTCATTGAGGATGCTCCATTTCTGTGATACTCCAAGACTTAGCTGTATGCATTGTATGTGCCTAGCACATAGTACATACCAGAAGTTGTTAGATGAACTGAACTGAGGTTCAAGGAGCTATCTCTGACTGTGATTTAAGTCTAGTGACTTGTGGAAATGGGCAAGAGCAATGCATATCTCCTCCCTTAGGGACACTGCCTCATAATTATTTTTAAAGTTTTCTATTTTATCAGAGCCTTAGAAACTGCTCCTTTTCAAATCTCCACCAAAGTATTATTTTCCTAATTAATTATTGCAGAAGGATAACTATTGCATAAATCAATTCTCAACTTAGTTTGATCGTGACCACTAATGAACTAGATTGGAGATCTGGAGCCCCAAAGAGAATGTTTTCGGACGAATAATATACTTTATTTGTCAGCAGTCCTCAGCCTCAATTTATGGTGAAATTAACTGAAAGTGGATTGCATATAATTGTCAGCTCATTGTCAGTCTGCGTTTCCAAGGCCGGGAGAAGATAGAATGACGAAAGGTAATTTCGTTTTTCTTCATAATTGCTTCTGGATGATACCAGAGCCTTTGAAAGGGAACGTGAGGCTCTGCATTTTGAAAATTGCAAAGAAAATGCAAAGCTTGGGTTGAATACCAAAAATTCTGAATATGTCAGCTGTAGCCGAATTAACATTTCTCTATATATATACTTTTGCAATCTGTTCCACTAAAATTGTTTACAACAGATAACATGATTTTGGACTTGAGATATGAAAAACACTATTTTATGTGTCATCAGTGATAGGATGGGGATTTGAGTCCAATTAGCTTTATGGTAATTTCTAAAAAGGGTTAAAGAGCAATAGACTTTCTTTCAAATGATACAAAGAGTTGGTGGAAGTTTTTTAGGTACTTAAAATTACCAGGGAAGAGAATAATCTACAGCCGATGCAGATGAAGGAGCATCCAAAGAACAAATGCAGAAGATGAGCAGATAATGTTGAAGGAAGAATTAGAACGTGATGAAAGACAAAAATAAAATAGCAACTTCAGTTTTCTGTCATTTATTTATATTTATTCTAAAACTGAATTAAGGTAAAAGAGGCTATTGCTTGTTGTAATGAATAAATCACTAATTAGTAAGTAGTGCCAAAGCACTGTTCTGTCAGACTTCAGATCACCATTTCCCACAATGTGTTTCATTGAGTAATACCTTGACTTGTTCACCTTGCTCACCCCACAAAAGGGCTCCATGGGTCAAATAAGTTTAGAAATGTTGTGTATTGTTTCCCACCCCACCCCGCCTTAGAAAGTCATAATGCCTATTCATACAGGAAACGCCTGGAGAAATCCTGCAATAGAAAAACTGTGTGCTTTGTGTATTTCACAAATGTATTTGACTACAGATACCAATTGATGCCTCGTGGGGCACTGGTGTTCCCATGGAAGCCTGCCTGGGCAATGGGGCACTCGAGGACCATGCTGGATGGTGATGCAAGAGGGTCTTGATCCATACATTTAGGTGTAATCCACCCTAAAGGTTCTATCTGGGAGAGGCGTGCATGCACGATCCTGTATGTATGTCAGAGACTTACTCAGCAGGACTGTTGTCTTGTAAAGGATGGGCAGGAAAAGTGGGAGAGAAGTTATATTAAATGAGGGGGTCTCTGTGAAATGAGGGGGTCCCCCTAAATGCAAACTGAACAATAAAGTATTGCTATAGAGAGATCCTCAGTTGTCAACTCAGCCAGTAGAAAAAGAACCCGAATTGAACATCCACTGTTTTCTAAGTAATCTATGATGTGTCTCTCCTTGCAAGCCCCTCCATAGGCCCCAGAGCTGAGTGCAACACCTTAACTCGGGCTGCAAGTAGCTGCTGGCTCTGGCCGGAGCCAGCCTGTTCATGCTTGCCTCACACACTTCCTCTTGTGGCTCTAGCCTCCCTGGAGCCCTTTCCCACCTTCCAGAGGTCAAGCTGTTCTCCCCTCAGCACCTCCTGCAGGTTCACCTCTGTGAACCCCTCTTTTCGACTTCTGACTTCCTTGGGAAAGCCATCCCGGACCCCACCCCCCAGATCAGATCAGGTGCTCTTGTAGGACACTAGTTTTTCTTGGTAGCACTTATTGCAAATGATTAACTCTATATGGGGACATTTGTTAACGTTGTATTGGGGTATAACATACACCCAACGAAGCGGCCAATCTTGAAGAATTTTTACATATGTCTAAATCAAAGGAGCCATCACCCAGGTTAAGCATAAAACATTTCTAACATCCCAGAAGGCTGTGCTCTCCTCTCCCATAAATGATTCTCTTTTTTAGCTTTTATCACCATAGGCTAGTTTTCCTATTCTTGAACTGCTTACAGATGCTCCCCATTGTGGCTGTAAGATGCACCCAGATTGGCATGTGTAATAGTATTTTATTTTACTAGCATTTTGTAGCATTTCACTGTCTGTATGTACCACAGTTTATTTATTCTGAATATTTTTGACTCTCTTCCCCTCTTTACTGTAAACTTCATGAAGCTGCAGAGTGTGTGCCCGTGATGTTGACTGGAATGTCCTTAGGCTTAGGACTGTGCTTGGCGAAGAGAAGGAACCCAGACTTTCTGTCGAAAAATGGAGTGTTTTTGTTGTTATCGCTGTTGGTGTTAATCCTTTAAAAAAGCTAACACAATTCTCTCATTTTATGGATGGAAGCATTAAAACCTGAAACATAAAGAAGTGAAGCTAAAGTTAAAACAAATTCTCAAATCCAGCCATACACCCTGATGCAGCTGCACGCCAGGAAATGTCTCAGATGGCCAGCAAGCCACCGGAAGTAGGAAGAGGCAAGGAAGGATTATCCCCTACAGGTTTCAAAGGGAGCATGGCCCTGCTGACACCTTGATTTGGACTTCTAGCCTCCAGAGCTGTGAGACAATGAACTTTTGTTACTTTAAGCCACCTCACTTTTCACACTTTGTTATGGCAGCCCTAGGAAACCAATACAGAGCACAGGAAGAAGGAAAACCACAGGTCTCCCCACTACCCTACTGGCTGATGACCCCTTTGTGGCGCCCTTGAGAACGCACCTCTCAGATCTCCCACTGCAGTGAGTGCAGTTTGCTAGCGGCTCTGGTTCATCATTGCACTGACCTCAGAGCCACGCTTTCCTGCTCCAGTGACTGAGCCCAGGAGGGGTACTTGGGACTCTTCTAGGCAGCTTTGACTTGAGGACTTCTTCCTTCATCTCCCTAACCTCCTCTGTAAGCTGGTAAAGAGGGTGGGGTGTCTGCGATGGGGGCTCTGGCCACCTCAACCTCAGTGATGCAGGTGACCTACCAAAGAAGCTGGAGCATTTCGCCATAGAGCTGCGTACGTGCAAGACCAAGAATCCAGAGAAGCTGGAGGCGCTCTGTGGGGCTGGAGATCTGTGGGGTTGCAGGGGCTGCCCTGCAGCAGGGTGAGCCAGCAGATCAGTGACAGCGTGCGGGGGCTGCAGTGGTGCCTCGTTCAGAGCATAACGGAGGCTGCTTCCCTTTTCTTCCTTCCAGACGTCACACTGACCCCTCTTGTCACCCTACCCCAGAAACACACAGGGAATAAGTGTAGGTCCTATCTAGCTAAAGCGCCCCAGTACAAGCCACCACTGTTTGTACTCTGCTTTGTGCCTGGAGAGCTCTTTCAGAGTCTTGGTTGGGGCATACACACCTGACTACTGGTGTCCTGGTAAAAGACAGGAGACAGGAGGGGGCTTGAGCTGTGAGCCACACTAATCCCTCGGTTTGGGGCACAGAGCCTCATCCATGACCCCTCTCTGCTAGGGGTTCCAGGGTTTCATTGTCTCCAGAGATTAATTCTCTGGTTTCTTGTGGGAATCAGGGAATCGGTGACCCAGCTATAAATGACAGAAGAAATTAGGGACAATTGCTCTGGTAGAGGCTTCAAACTACCTTCCTGTATCAGCCTGGAGCCTAACTCCTGCTCTCCAAGCTGCCAGGTGCAGCCTGTGGTTTTCAGGGTTCCCAGTGGTAAATCACTCCCCACCATTAACCCAAGTGGGCTCGGAGAGGATCTCTCTTCCTCTCTTTTGTGAAGCCAGATACTAGTCCTCTGTCTGTTTTCCCACTTCCCAAAATGTCATCACATTTCTCATCTGCAGTCATCAAATTTCATCCACTGTGGTCTCTCTTGTGTTCATTGTTTTTGCAGGTCAAACTGTTTTTTTTTTTTTTCTTCCCATTTTAGTTGTGTCTCAGGAGAAAGTAAATGGCCATCAATATGTGGATCCAACCTACCAATTATGACACAACGTTTTACCATTCACTCTTTTTTTTTTTTTTGAAGTACACGGGCCTCTCACTGTTGTGGCCTCTCCCGTTGCGGAGCACAGGCTCCGGACGCGCAGGCTCAGCGGCCATGGCTCACAGGCCCAGCCGCTCCGCGGCATGTGGGATCTTCCCGGACCGGGGCACGACCCCGTGTCCCCTGCATCGGCAGGCGGACTCTCAACCACTGCGCCACCAGGGAAGCCCTCCATTCACTCTTTAACCCCCAGTCCCCTGGCCTTGTTTCCCCACCATCCAAAGAACTTCTGGTGGCAGTCTCCACTGTCCTAATTGCTAGGTCCCTAGACTCTCCAATCCTCAACTTGATTAAATTGTCTTACTTGGCCTTGAGCATACCTGTTTTTTTTACTCCCGCCTGGTGGATATTTTCTCCTGTAATGAGTCTCTTGAAAACTCCCCCATCGCTCCCCCAGTCTCCTTTGCTGGCTTCTTTTCCTTTGCTCTCTCCTTACATGAGCTTCCTTAGAGCTTCATCTTTGGACCTCTTTCCCTGCACTCGCATCATGTTTCAATGATTGTGTGTATGTGATGATTCTCAAATCTGTATCTTCATTTGTCTTAGGTGAGGACTCCTTGTTGCAAGAGACAGAAACCTGATTCAAACTTGCTTAAGAATAAAAGGGGAATTTATTAGCTCATTCATGTAACTAGGGACTCAACCAAGACTCTCAAAGCTGCACACACATGGGGACTTGTCTCTCTCTGCGTCTCTTAGCTCTGCTTTCCTCCGCGTTGACCTTGGTCTCCCACAGTCCTCTCTACATGGTGACAGTTTGGCCACTGGATGCTCCATCATTTCATGGTTTACTTGTCTCAAGATCCCAGAGGAAGAGGGTGTCTCTTTTCCCACAGCTGGAACGTGGTCCTTGTGAATCATGGGGCTTTGCCAGACCTGCCTATGTGCCCTTCTCTGGGCCTGGTGCAGGGGCTGAATGGGATGGCAGTGGCCTAGGAAAGAAGTGGGTCCCCGAAAGAAGGGAGGGCTGGGGAAGGAGTAGAGAGGGGAAAGGAGATACTGCATTCGTTTCGACAATTTGAATGAGGAGGTCTGGCTTCAGGAATCAGGGCTGTCATCCTGGCTCTTCAGGCTTTTTGTCCCTTGTCTTTACAATGAGGAGGTTGTACTTCTAAGGCCTTCTAGTTGCCATCATCTTTATTTTTATTCTACGAATAATGGACATAAAGTAGAACCTTCTGGCGGTGCCTCTGAGTGCCATCTGAGGGGCGACAGAGCATGGCAGCTCAGAGCACGAGCTCTGGACTTGGATTGCCTGGGTTCTTCACGTATCCATCATCTCGGCGACTGCTTCGTGGGTGTGTGACCTGTACAGTCTCGCAGGACGCCACGTGCAGGGAGCCTCACCCTTGGTTTAACGCTCTGCTGTCGCTCTCTTGGAATTCTTGATAGTTTCATCTTTGACCTTACGTTTTGTAAGTGAAGTTGGACCAGGCACTGGAGCATGCGTGTGGGTAGAGGAGATAAGGGTGTGTGGGTGTCCGCCGTTCCCTGCCAGCTCATCCCCTTAGAGAGTTCACAGTGCCTCACAAGCACATAATTCCGGTGGACCCACCTACGTGGGAGTTCAGTGAGACTCCGAGTGCGACAAGGTAAGTGTGTTATGTCTGTGACTGACTTTCCCTTTGAACCGGAACTTGCTTTGAACGTGGAAAGAAGGCAGTGACGGTCTAAGAAACACAAATGACAGGGAGCCCTACCACAACCTTTCTTATATTATTCCTCTGTATTAGCCAACCAATTATACTGCAAATAATGTCATAGAGGGAAAAAGGAGTATAATTCCTTTTCCCTTCAGTCCTTCCTCACTCATCAGCAAGCCAAAGGTAGAGCGTGCTGGCAGAACATGCACGTATCAAGTGGAATCAAAACAGCTGAGTTAGTTCTGTGACGCCTTTCCACTGTTCTGGTAAGAGCAAAATACATACTACAGGTGTAAACTGCAAAATAATGAATTGTGTAATTTTGGTTCTTTTTCATAGGAGTTAAATATTTGCGTTTAAAACTGGCATCGCACTATATAAAAATGAATGGTAAAGTTCATACTAGTAACTTAAAATTAAATTTTTCTTTGCTTAGAATGGCATTAAATAGCAAATACAAAAATCATAAGTTGAGAGAGAGAGATGGGGAAGAATGGATAAAGCTTTATATTTTAGTACCTTTAATGGCACTTTTTTCCTGCTTTTGAAACAAGAAACCCCATATTTTCATTTTGCACTGGACCCTGCGAATTATGTAGCTCACCCTGCATCAACAAATTACTTTACTTCCCTAGTGTCTCAGTTTCCTTATTTGTAAAATGGGCACAATAACAGTGTCTCCATCACTGGATTGTTGCAAGAATGAATAGTGATGGGCAGTCAGCAATCAATGAATGTGAGCTCTTATTATTAAGATGAGTTAGTATAGAGTAACTCTGTAGGTGATTTGGTGATCAATCTTAAATTTCCCTCAGTAATGACTTTATGTAACCTAATTAGTTAACTAGCTAATTCCCGCTCTTTTACTTTACCTGCATTGGCCTAGTTTGAATATTTCACTATAATTTGTTAGTGGGTTCACTTACTTTACCACTTAGATGATGCTATTTAAATTAGTCAGTAGAATACTTTAGTCAGTAGTGGGGCAAGTAAAGTCTAGAAAAATATTTCAGGAAGAGAACACTGCGGATCAAACTTTTTCAATTCCAAATAAAAGCTGAGGTAAGGATTAAGCTATTGTTTCTGTGAAAAAACAGAAAAGGATATTTTCCACTTCCCAACAACAGGTGGCGATGTCGCTAAGCAAATGGAGGATGTTCCTTGTTAGAGAAATTCTGTGATCAAGTGTGAGGAAGCACAGCTACAAACAACATATGGAAAACAATGCATATTTTAATTAGGTGTTAATAACTGAATATTGAATTCTTGTCTTCCTCCTAATTCACAACAGTGTTATGACAGCTAATTAATAAGTGATTGTAGAGGAAATGATTAATTATTTACAGTATTAATTAGAATAGCTTACATGCTTGTAATCATAAAATGGTTTTCAGAAGTAGATGGAGGCAAAGCAAGTTATTGTTCTGCTGTTGGAAGGATATGGCGGCGCCTCTTTTGGAATGATTTCTATTATCATTCCACACTGTCTGGGTTTAATAAACAGGTACGATTATGAGTTTGTTCCATCAAGGTTCATTCCAGCCATGGAATATAAAATCATGCATGTGTATTTTTTTAAAGGATCCCCTGTCATCCTTATTTGAAATTATGTACATAAGGGTAAACGTGAAAGCTTCCTTGTGTAGGTGAACTCTTTGGAAAGATACCAACCACAGAACAAACTAAAAATAAAATCCTGGACCAGAAGAATAAAGCCTCCCCCTAGAGTCTCTGTTTCTTCATATATAAAAAGAAATCTAAAAAGCAAGTGTATAAGCCCAAACTTCTCCTTCTCCACTTCTCATTCCATATTTCAAATCTCTTTGAACTGCCTCATGTCTTCGGGATATAATGAAATCCCTTGCTCTGGAAGGAAGCCACAAAAGATAGATTTCAAGACCTTTCCCTTTGCTCTCTGCTACTAGCAGAGCTAATGCAGTTTACTTATTAGATGAGTCACCATGGATACTGGTACAGTCAAGGCAAGTCTACCCGAGTGAGGGGAATTGGAGAATTGAGGCAATTATCTTCATAAGTTAAATAAACAAAGTTCCCCCCATTTTTGTTTCTGTTGCCTGAAATTTTCAGGTGAATATCTAATTTTAGCTTTGAATTATTAAAGGTGGTTCTTGCCTCAGCTCTTATTAAATTTGCGAGCAGAACTCTGGACTCTTTTGTCGTGAAGCTCCTTAAGAAAGTGTACCCAAGGCAAATGGATTCCTGTGCTCTCGGTTTTAACACCCCGAGCATTTCTACCTGGCATTTGAATAAACAATGGGGATAACTCAGGTCTAGGATGAAACATTTCTGAAGGGTAGACAACATTCCGATCTGGAAATGGTTGCTTGGAGAGACCAGATATTTTTAATCAGACAAAAGACATTCCTGATACCACGTCCTTCCTGCAAATATGGTCCCCAACATGTCCTGCATGGACCACATATTTCTCCACTGGCCCCAGTCCAAGCCACAACCTGCACTGACACTTCCAGTTGGGATTTTATGGATGGTCTTGCCTGCCTCTCCGAATCTCCTTTTTCTCCTCAGGTCGTGTCCCAACTTTACCCGTGTGAATTCCCTCATCTGAGTATCCTTAACTTAATGCCAATGGACATTTTAGAGGAGCTTTGTAAGTATAAGGCATGACTGTTATTTCCAAGTAACGAGTTATCATATTATTGTTATTTAATATTCATGTTCAATGTTTTAATTATTTATCACCTTGACTTTAAGTCACCATTGTTAGGGTTCAAAGGGAACCCTGGTGATGATAATTGCTATGGTGTGAGCCCCACATGACTATGCTCTGCACTTTTTTTTCCATAGTGTGCACTTTTGAAGGCTGACTCAACTTTCAGCTTTCACACTGCCTGCCATGCATTTTGCTCTGTGACTCAGCATTGAGGGCTCCTATGGCGACCTCATCTCTAATTCCTTCCCACCATGCAGCAGCTGTGTGGCACCTTTGGAAGTTGAGTATCTGTCTGATTGGACAGTATTTTGTGGTGGAAGGGGCTATATGACAGAGATGGACGTCGGCAGCTGACTGACCTGGGCTTGAAGCCCATTCTTTCACTTCCGTGATGTATCCCTTCTGAATATGTCTTACCTTCTCTGAACTTCAACTTTATTTATTTTTTTGCACTTATTGGATATCACAACACCTCTCTGATACATATTCTATTAGTACCTATATTTCACAGGTGAGGAAATGAGTATTAGTACTGTCAGCTTGCCCACTGCCATACAGCTTATAAAGAGAAGAACAGGATTTTTTTTTTTTTTTTTTTTCTTGCTGTACTTGGGCCTCTCACTGCTGTGGCCTCTCCCGTTGCGGAGCACAGGCTCCGGACGCGCAGGCTCAGCGGCCATGGCTCACGGGCCCAGCCGCTCCGTGGCATGTGGGATCCTCCCGGACCGGGGCACGAACCCGTGTCCCCTGCATCGGCAGGCGGACTCCCAACCACTGCGCCACCAGGGAAGCCCCTGAACTTCAACTTTTGTTTCTGTGAAACAGGGAAAATAATACAGGTCTCGCAGAGTAGTGATTGGTTACGTAAAGCGTCTGGCATGAGGTGAGTGTTTAATAATGGCGGCCATCATTAGAACTGCTCTTCAAGCAACAGGAGCCCGGGTACTTTTATCCTATTGCTGTTATGCTTCATCTCCTTTCCCCACCTTTAAACAGGACTTTATCCATCAATACTTACTTTCTGAAAACGTAATGGGAACCCAACGCTGTAGGGAACACAAATAATATGTGTTTGCAGTGATCCTGCCTTTAATGAATTGCTCGCTCGTTAAGAAAAGGCATGAAGGGCTTCCCTGGCGCAGTGGTTGAGAGTCCGCCTGCCGATGCAGGGGACATGGGGTCGTGCCCCGGTCCGGGAAGATCCCACATGCCGCGGAGCGGCTGGGCCTGTGAGCCATGGCCGCTGAGCCTGCGCGTCCGGAGCCTGTGCTCCGCAACGGGAGAGGCCACAGCAGTGAGAGGCCCGCATACAGCAAAACCACCCCCCTCCCAAAAAAACAGCAACAAGAAGTTCCCCATGAAACCACATGTCCATCATTTTTCTGTTTGGGTTTATGCCAGAATCTTCCCAAGTAATTCACTGCTGGTCGAGGTGTCCCCTGCATCCTGTGATCTTACTTCTCTTACATCAATCATTTGGACCCCACTGTTTCCAGAATTAAGGGATGTTGTGCCAGAGGGGATGCCGGGAGTCCCACTGTGAGCTCCAGAGAGAGGGTGTGAGTTAGCCAAGATGATACCCAGGAAGCTCAGCCAGCAATCGGGCCTCCTGACCGCCGCACTGGTTCTCTTTCCACTTTGCCACCTTGGGCCCTGCCTTTTAATGCATCAGAGATGGGAGTATAGATTTTACAAAAGTTCTTCCAGCTCTTGTGGAAGTGCTGGCTGTACAGCCCTATTGGATACCCATTTCCTTGCAGATCCTTTTCTTCTCTTAATCAGGGCAGTAAGTACTGATATTTACCAAAAGACATTATTGGTCAGTCTGCATCTCCCTCATCAAAATGCCACTCTATTGTCTTGCCTAGAACAAAACACAATATGCAAGGGCCCCCTTCCTCCTGCTGAGAAGTCATGCCGCCCCTCCAACTGGAAGCCAAGAGTGTTCACACTCAAAATCCTGAGGGTTTGCTGAGATTTTAAAGTTGGCCATACACCCTCTTCCTGTCACCCAATATATTATGTGCTTGGCTGGAGACTCTTTTGTTTGGAAATAATGTCTTTATTTCAAACAAAAATTCAGAGCCTGGTTGGACAGATGCATAAACAGGTATCCGATTCGGAGTGACTTCTTCGAAGAGGCCGCCTCTCGCCGGCTGTCAGTCGGTCCCTGCTGAGTTGTTTGATGCATTCACCGCATTTTATATTACTAAATGTGGCTTATGTATCTGCCAATAAATCTGAAATACAGGTCACAGAATATGCAGCTCAAGGAAATCCATAAAAGTAGTAGAGAGAGGCTTCGCTAACTGCATCAGATGGCCAAAAGCTGAGGTCATTTCCTCTTGCTAAAAACCTAGAGCTTCATAAATTATTTTTATCACCTCCAGAGCCAAGCAAACAGTTTTGCACAGATGCCAAAGGGGTTTCATTGCTTTTGTTTCTCTTTAAGCTGAAAACATCTCTCGTCTTCTCCAAAATGATTGCGCTTTTTTTTTTTTTTTTGGCATTATTTACATCCTAGCAGATCGCACGTAAATCTAGCAACAGGAATGCAATTGCATCTGGTCGGGGTCTTCAGTGACAGTGCCACAAGCACCTGCACTCAGAAGATGGTCGTGACCTAGGTTTAATTACTCCCTGTGATTGGGAGTTGACATTGTTTCCTTTAAAACATGTATAAGGAGATGTTAGGTATGCAGAGACAGTAAAAATGAGCAGTGAACATTCAGTGAAGAACTTTATAGAAAACACTACTGAATTAACTTACAGTACATTTGTTAAACATGAGCACTTCTAATAATGACATTTCATTTAACAATGCCCTTTGTCTTTTCAGTTCATCAGTTACCTATTTCAGTAATGAACTGCAGTCATACCATTCTGATTTTCTCCTAATGTAAAGGCTCAGCTCACTTCACTGCCAGTGAAGCATGATGCTATTATTCAGTTCCTGGCTTAGGAAAAAAGCTATAGAATATATCACAATTCTAATTGGCTAACAAATATTAAATCCTACGATTGTTAAGGGCATCCGGTGATTCTGTTTAGCTTTTGATGGGGATAAATAAAATAAAGAAAGGGAAACGGTTTGAAGAAGAAAAAAAAAAGGTTAGCGTGTATACTTTATGAACAGTAACCCAAGTATCCATTGAAAAAATGTGAGCACACATTATATTTAATAGCTCAAGTGTTATCTTAATTCTTTATCAACAATTCATGCAGATAGCTTAATACCAAATATTTTAGTTAGGATTAACAATCTGTGAAACGGAAGGTTTAGCAAATGAGAGATGGAATTTGTTC